>NC_053158.1:59734450-60401950 GCF_016835505.1 Polypterus senegalus | reverse complement strand
CATAGTAAACTAAAAAAAAAGTATGCTAGCAGACATTGTGCTGTAGTGGCAAAGGTTTTGGCCTTCAAACCCTGAGGTTGTGGGTCCAAATCCTGCTAACAACACTGTGTGACTATAAGCACGTCATATGAATCGCCTGTGCTCCATTTGGGAGGAAAGCATCAGCCAAATAAGTAATAAGTACAACAGCCTGGTGTTAAAATCTACAACCTGGCAAAACATAAAAGTATATTAGGTTACAGATGATAATAGTGATTTTTCTGTATTTAATACCACTTCAAAATATTTCTCTAGGCAGAAAATTCTAATTACATATGTTGCTTTCCTGCTGCTTATAGTTAAATGTCACTGTTTATCGTTAAGTGACTTGTTGCTTGTAGTTATGCTAAGGCTTTGATTACAAAATGATGCTCAGTTGCATGGGACCTCAGACGTTTTAGCTGTACATATGGTAGGCTTATGTAATTAACTGTATATTTAGTATGTTGCTAAACCCTCCAAAAAACTCACAAGATGCTGTGGCATTCTCTTATCTTACAACAGTTTATGCTGTTCTGCTGTGTATTAAACGCACCTTCCATTTAACTGGAGAAAAAATTAAAGGCCCATTGGGAGGCAGGTTAGGCTGTTATGCTGAAACGTGAGGCACAGGCAATTCTGTTATGCAGTTTAAGCCCTCCAAAATAATACTATGACTCAAAACTCCAGAAAAACACCTTCTAACATAATACAGTTGAGGCAGAATTTTTAACAGGCAACAGTAAAAGTGTTTTATAAGTCTTACACAATTAAATTATCATTCAGCTGAGAAAGTATCACTTTATTTAAAACATTTCATTAATATTGCAGGTTTTATCAAAAAGTGGTTCCTTTGTTTCTGGTTTCCTATATTTTCACTGTTTTTGGCTGGGCGTGGTCAGCAAATGCAGAAGTACACGGACTATGCCACCCTGTCCCTAACAATGTATTGGTGATCTTCCACCTCAACACACTGCATGGTCAATTCCAGAGATATAACCCTTACAATGAGTCTACTCCTTTATCATGCTAGGCGCAAACACCACAGAAGGCATCAAGGGGGACCTTCTACACATATTGTATGTCTAAATAACTGTAAACGATTTCTTTTGAGCAGTAGAAATAGCAGTTTTACTGCAAGGTGCTCCCATATTGCTGGAAGACTCACCCTACTCTAATAAAGCAGCAACAAAATATGATTTCAGTGATCAAAAGAAAGGGATGACATAGACATGTAGACATAACCCCTTATGCCCTAAGGGATTTTTTTGGCATCATTGCTCTGCTTATGTACTAAACAAGTTTCAAAGAGTAGCAAGTTTAACACTTCAAATTAAAACAAAAAGACATGTTTTAAAACCATTTTATTTCACACCAATATCTACTAAATAAAAGCACAAACAAATCTAGGTATTTTAGTAATTTCCAACCAAAAAACTGGATTGTATAGTACTGTACATAACAAAGACAGTTTATGATACACAACCCTGAAAGCAATTTTGTTTTATATATAAAATCCATTATATATAAATATAAATATATATATATATATATATATATATATATATATATATATATATATATATATATATATATATATATATAAAATCCTAAGCCTAAAAGTGCAACGATTTTGTGCAATGATTTTATGTAACTTTTTTTTCTCACACTTTAAATCGGTCATATTTTAAAACCTACATATATATATATATATATATATATATATATATATATATATGGCATCATTCTTTTCACAGTTTATCAACTTTAATGTGATAGTGTTAGATTTTCAGATTCTTATTCCATTTTTAAATTATAAACTAAAAAATATCAAGAACTCACGTCCTGCGAGACAAGACTTTGTGCCAAGAGATTTAACCACGCCTGGGGCCGTAAATAAAAGACAAAGAGTAGATGACAAAGACAGCTGCTGTACAGGTTTTTAAATGTTCGAAGCGCCGCGCAAGATGCAGATCATGTGGCATGGCAGCAGCAGCAAGCCAGCAGCTGATCGAACAAAAAGGAGGTTAAAAAAAGAAAAAACTGTTTGTTTCCCCATTGTGTCACTGTTTAAGAGGGGTTTCTGAGGAGCGACCGTGTCTCCTTGGGGGGCTGCCCGAGCAGCAGAGACACAAAGTGGCTGGCGCAGTAGCGCAGAAAAGGGGGGCGGGCGAGCAAAGCGAGCCCCCTAGTACAGTATAAATACACACACCAACATTTATTTATTTATACATACACACATTTTGTATATCAATCTGAAGCAACAAGTAAATTTGTAACTATGTAAGTATAATTATGTATGTACCCATCCAAACCTTTACTTTCAAAATTACTTTTCATGTCAGTCCTTCATATAAAGTTTGTTTCAACACTAGACAGTGAGAAACATTACATTTTGTACAACAGATTGGGGATTTTGTGTTGCAATTCATATATTTTTTCCTGTCTTTTGTTGACCCACAGAGGTTTAGTATGTTTTCATTTATTTATTCATTTATTTGGTTGTTGTTGCTTTTTTCGTGCATTTCACATCTGGAACAAACTAAGTAAATACATACATTTTCAGTCCAGCTTCTTTCAGTAGAAGGCGCAAAGCCTGTCTTGGCAGCCCTGGTGTGCATGGCAGGAAACAACCCTGGACAGGGCCACACACATACACCTAAACCAGTCACAGTGTCCAAACAAACTAAACAGAACATTTTTGGCATGCAATACGAAAACAGGCATACTCAGAAACAAGGGAATGGAACAGTGACATTCAATCAAATTTGGGGGAAAGGGGTGGAAACTTGGTGTGATGTGATACAAATACTTTTGATTGAAGAGCGGCCCCCAATGAAAGTTTGTGTGGTGTGATTCAGTTACATTCAATTGCCGTGGGTGAGGTCTCCATTTGAAACTGCAAGTTAAAGAATTATACGATAAAAACAGTCACCCGAGTGACGCTAGGGGCTAACACTTTTAACATTATTTTTAGAGACCAAGTGACACTCGGGTCTAATGCTAAGGAGGTTAAACAGTTCTTCAACAAGAACCTGGAGGTATCAAAAGTAGTTGGCCAAGGGTAAATGTAACAAATAACATTCAAAATATTTATTTACAGAGAGAACAGTAGATGCTTAGAAAAAGTTGCCAAGCAGTCTAGTAAATAGAATATGGAGATTTTCAGATCTTGAGGAAATTAGCTTTGCACACAACATTAAACAGTGCTGTGAAAAAAAATACACACACAGATCAAATCCTCTTATAGTGAATACCAAAGTAACAAGATTTTCAGAATAATGCATAATTTTTGTTGACCCAAACAAACATTCATACAACATCATGTTAAACAAATTAAGTTTTAACAAACTGTAAATTTCAGTATAACTTAACATTTTTTCAACCAAAAATGGGTACTGAAGATGATAATGTGATGCAACAAATACTCAATTAGGCACCTAAACTTTCCACGGCAAGACTAGGGGACCGTGCAACAGGCTGTAGCAAAGAAAGATTGTCTGTTGTGAAATTTCCAGCCTTGGTGAGAGTGTAGGAGCAACATCATACACAGAGCCAAATTCTGAGTCATTACTCCACCTAATACCTACGTGGGTAGTTGTGTTATGTTCTGATACAGCACTGTTTGAGTTTCTTAGCGGTTCCCAAAATTTTTCTTTGAGATGAGCAACAAAAGTGAGAAATGACATTCGGTTTACACTGGAAAAAAAATTAACAATCCTGGAAAAATTGACTCTGGAATGAAGAAAAATGACGTTGGAAAAGCATTTGGAATCACAACTTCATCATCTAACTTCTCATGTTCATTCTGTGTTCAATTACATCTAACGTCTCATTTTCAAATAATATAATTTTTCAGTTTAAGCAGCGCTATGTTTTTATACAGGTACAGCATTGTCAAGCTTGTGTCACAGACTTTCACAAGAGACAGGAAGGCACTTCCAAGTTTACAAAGAAAATACAGGTACTTTATTACTGTATACAGAATGCAGGAACAGTCTCAAGACTTCATTTAAAACAGGAGCTGCACTCAGCACACGAGATAGGAGCCATGACATGTGCAATCGTCCTACTTTAGCTCCTATGTTCAGATTATAAGAACACCAGTAGCTCAAAATCACCGCTGTGGCAGACCAGGAAGAGTTCAAGTAAAAGTAGATCAAAGCCCAGAGCTAAATGTTCTAAAAATTATGCAACAAGCATGCTACGCGGTAAGCTTGATCCTGCAGAGGACAACCAATTACTTTACCCTTAGTTTACTGTTTACCAGAAGCTACAGAGCTGTCCTTTCACCACTGCCATTACAGATGGTGAATTGCCATTGTATATGTACAATAGTATATTTTCCAATATTCATAATAACGAAATTTCCATTATAATGAAAATGATCCCGAAATGAGTTTCGTTAAAATGGGATTCCACCTGTGTGAGTGTGTGTCTGTATATATACAAATCAAACAGGTATGTAAGTACTATCTTAGTAAATACCATTCACACATATACATATGAAGTATATATTATGTCAATGTATGTGTAATTCCTTATATAAGGTTCTAGTTTATCATAAGAAAATCACTTGAAAGCAGGCTGTTGCCTTGGCTTTGGATGCTTGTAGTTCCTTGTTAGTGGTAAAGGTATTAAAATAACTCCCAAAGACCAAATACCTCACAAGTAAAATGCACTTCTTTTTAACAAATAAAAATGTCAAAATAAAAAAAAATGCTAGTACAGTACTTGAACATTTAAGCTTATAATTAGAATGATGCAAACCATGCTCACAAACAGAGCATTTATAATGGAAATTTATTTTACCAAGAAAAGTAACCACAAAATATGTGGGCAAATAATATGGGCACAAGGTGGGTGAAGATTGAAAAGTCAATATGAAAAGTGACATACCTAACTGAACAGCTTTAGTCAGAGAGTTCACTCCATACAAAACACATCCTGCAAAATACGATATACCAGCAGCCAAACACTAAAGAATAAATCTTAGAATACCAGTTTTCAACAACATGCCAGAACTGCATTAATGAGGAAAGTTTTATATTTTAAATTTCAGGCTTAGATTTGAAAGATACTATGAATTACTACATTGAAACAAGTTTACTGTTTACCTTTGTTAGTTAGGTTAATAAATAATCTACAATGATTTAGTCAAAAAGATTTATTAGTGCACATTAATACTGTTGCCATTACAGTTCTTCATTTTAAATGTCATGTGGTTAAGGAATAGAAATAGAATAGAATAGAAATGTGTTTTCCATGAAAATTGAAATTCTGTGTTGAGACAGTATGCATCTGCAGGCAGGACTGTATCATGATATTACTTCACTAATAAAGAGAAACGTGGAATGACTGGGCTTTACAAAATACAAATACACTCTTTTCTGCATATATTTGCATTAACTTGTTGAGCCATTAAATACACCACACCCAAATGAGACATTGACAGGTAGTACTTTTTATATAAAGTTGATGTTTATGGAACAGTTTGTTGTATTTGATGAGGCCAAAACCAGTTTAAATTTTTTATTTTCTTGTCTGTTTTTATAGCTGCTGGTTATGTCCTTAGGCTCACAATAATCTGTATAAATAATCTGCAATGAGCATTTTTGTAACTGTAGATATTTCACTGTAGAAGCCTTTAGAAAGAATTAAGAATACCAAACATTTGACAAAATAATCTAGACAATCAGGCCATCAAGTGTTTGATTAGTTTCATTAATATATATAAAATATATTTAATTCAATGCATTTTTGGAAATGGACAAACTCTATTTTATATTTCTGAAAGGACTAAACAGTATAGCAAGGCTCCTTATCAGGAATGAACCGATTACATGTCCAAATTAATAGGTAAAATATTTTTAACCCAGGAGTTTAATTATGAGAAATAGCTAACTTGCAATGTAAGAAATTTAAACTGACAAGTTCATGCTATATTACTTGCAATTCATTCATAGATTTCTCTAATAAAATCCTAGACAACATAAAACTGAAAATTACACAGTTAACTCCAAAGCCTGCTATGTCACAACATGCCAACCCTTATGCACTTGTAATGATAAAGGGAAATTTACACTTGATTTCAAAAATAAAACTTGCAACTACTGCTTTAAGCCCACATTTCAATAGGTTTGTTGAATAAGCCAGTATATGTATATTGAACAGAACTATTCAGAGATGTTTATAATAGCCTTTATTACAGCTTTATTAAACATCGCACAATTTGATTTGAATGTTCACACATATAAACTTTAATTCATTTTCGTAACTTCACAGCTGCCCCTAGACGCTTAAAATATAATCTCATAATTCTTACCTTAAACAGAGACCTTTATGAAAAATTCAGTCTGGCTTTTACTCAGGCCACTGCATATAAACAGCTCTAATCAATGTGGTAAATGATATTTTCATGCCCTCTAATGCTAGTAATGCTACTATAATTTTTTTAGGTTTACGCACAACTTTTGAAAATAATGCATTTTCCTACATAAGGTTGAGAGTGCAGATGGACAGTCAGGTACAATTTAGGCTTCATTTCAGATTAATCCAATAAAAGCAGTTTCTTAATATACGGAATCTTGAAAGCCTAACTAATTTATTTATAAAAGGGAGAATTAACTATTGTGATGCTTTACTCTTGGTTCAGATTTTTTGTTCACAGCTGTGCTTAAATCATAGTAAAACACCAAAGATTATACAGTAAATAAAAACAAATATTAAAAGCATATACCTGCAAAATTTATTTGGGCTAAAAATGATCTCTGGTCAATACTTCAGTCTAAATCAAGACCTCAAGATGCAGTCTTGTTTTAAAAAAACCCATAATAAATAAAATTACTATACAGGTTAAAGCCTTTAGCCATAGAATTCTGAAACGTCCCTCTTTCAAAATTAGAAGTTCTCCTATCAGTCTTGCATTTTATGAAGCCTGAAGACTCATTACTTACTCTCATCAGAGTTGCTGCATAGCCGTTCATATTACTTTTTAATAATTGCTGCAATTGTTTTTATTGGCTACTTATTTATTTGTTATGAATTCTCGGCTACTTTTAGTAGCATTTGGTGTTGCTGCTATTTTAAGTTATCTGTTCTAATCATGAAACAATCTGTAACAATTTGCTTTTTGATGTCATTATTGTTGTTTGCCTAGGCAAGGTGACAGAATATATATATATATCTGACCATATATCTGTATCTGACCAAACAATCATAAACAGCCGGCCTGACTGCCCAGCTCACTGCCTGGCACCATGGAGCTCAACTGGCATTTTCAAAGAACACCAGAACTGGCAGGAGGCACCCTGTGCTTTTCACAGATGAGAGCAGGTATCACCCTGAGCACATGTGATAGATATGATAGGGTCTGAAGAAGATGTGGAGAATGTAATGCTGCCTGTGATATCGTTCAGCATGACCGGTTTGGTGGTGTGTCAGTGATGGTCTGGGAAGGCATATCCATGGAGGGACAGACAGACCTCTACAGGCTAGACAATGGCACCATGACTGCCATTAGGTATCGGGATGAAATCCTTGGACCCATTGTCAGACCCTATGCTGGTGCAGTGGGTCCCGGGTTCCTCCTGGTAGACAATAATTCCTGGCCTCATGTGGCGAGAGTATGCAGGCAGTTCCTGGAGGAAAAAGGAATTGATACCATTGATTGGCCCCCCACACTCGTCTGACCTAAATCCAACTGAACATCTCTGGAGCATTATGTTTCTGTCTATCTAACGCTGCCAGGTTGCACCTCAGACTGTCCAGGAGCTCAGTGATGCCCTGGTCCAGATCTGGGAGGAGATCCCCCAGGACACCATCCATCTTCTCAATAGGAGCATGTCCTGACATTGTCAGGCATGCGTACAAGGATGTGGGGGCCACACAAACTACCAAGTACGATTCTGAATTGCTGCAATGAAATTTTGCCAAAATGGACTAGCCTGCTGTGTCATTTTATTACTTTGATTTTCGGGGTGTCTTTGAATTCAGCTCTCTGTAGGTTGATAATTTTCATTTCCATCAAATGATGTGGCATCCTTTCATTCCTTACACATTACCCAGTCCATATCAGTATAGATATCCAGCATGTTTTTTTTTCCCTTTGAGATCTGATGCGTTGTCAAATTGGTCCTTTAATTTTTTTTGAACAGTTTATATGTTACTTATACTTTTCCTTTCACTTGCACATCTGAAGGCTGTACAGAAGAAATGTGGCATCTTTAACCTTCTCCCCTTTTCAGCATGGAAATAAACCCCAACATTTTCTTTTGCAGATGTAGGGCCCTATGATTTCCATGATGTGGAAAACACGGACCAAATCATGGAATTAACGCATCAAAAGAATTTCAGATTTAAAAATGGAAATGAGCGGAATTTAGAGACTAAAGGGGAGACTGTTACAAAATTTCCCAAGAAATTAAACAATTGAATAACCTGTAGTTCTATCATTCAAATACTATTTTCTATTTTTCTTTTTTTAAGAGAATGCAATTCTTTGTAGAGGCACGACTAAATTTCTACCTGTTTGTGCGCATTTCATGTATATTTTCTCATTAAAGGCACGCAAAATAGCAAGCTGCACGAGACAAATGTCGAAGCAAGCAGTATCAGATACCCTAACCACGTTAAAAAAAACTAAGAAACACAAGCTTAACTACAAAATTACGGGCACAACAATATGCCGGCGATTTTTACGAATCTGGACAATAAATTTCTGCAGGTTTTGCCAGCGTACCATAGACTGAACACGAAAAGATACTTGCAATGACCACGTCAAATCTAAAACCCATCTCAAGAACAAGGAGAAAAACAGATCAAAAAGTGTTCCCTTTCAGGTAACAATAGAGGAAACAACAAAATCGTTAGATGCAAGATTTCAGTTTGTGCAGGACTTTGTGGTCATGCGAGTCATACATACCGCTTGAAAAAATGAAGATATGTCCTTTCTTTATTAAGCATTGTAAACAAGGAGGGACTCGGCCAGAAAACAAGAGCAGTCTTCGTCAAACTCATTTGCCCCGTGTCTTTGAACAACATATGGAAGCCGTTCTTCGAAAGATTCGTGGCAGTAAAATTTATGTTGTAGTTGATGAAACCAGAGATAGCTGTGACCACATAGTTCTCAACATAGTCATAGGTCAGTAAACATTTGGCTGTATGGTAAATCTATGTAGACAGCTCTAATTGTACATGAAATTATATTTAGCCGGTATTAACAGTCTTTCCCGTAGAAAAATGTTGTTAGTGAATGGCACTGGTTGTTAACGGGTTCCCTTTTAAAAATTAACAACAATGTTTCTGGATTTACTAATTTTTTTGCCTCGTGGTAACGAGGCACGCAAGGTCCACATTTGACTCTTCCATTATAAACTCGGCACCTACAAATCTGGGCAGAAGAGCAGGCTTCTCCTCTGATGCAATGAGCCCTTAAAAGCATGTGTCTCTCTCTCTCTCTCTTTTTTACTGTTAAATTCCCAAATTTATCGTCTTGCAGATTATTTTGCTTTTGCTTTGTAATTATTTTAAGATATGTAGTAGATGAAGCTACAGATGTAATGATGCATGTTTTCAATCTGTAAACATTTAAAGTTTAAGAATCATTATAAATAATTTACATAATTAAAATTACAGGTACTGAAGACCAGTACTTTTTGGCAGATGTTATCTATATGGAGACATGCAACTATTCTGCCTTTTTATAGGCAGCATTTCAGTCCCTTCACAACAACCAGCTGAATCATAATGACATTTTAGAAGTGGTTACAGACAATGCATCGTACTGTCTGAAAACTTGCCAAAGTTTTAAAAGGGGTTATGCCTAACAGTGTACATTCAACCTGCCTGTGTCAGGTCATCAGTTTGGTGGGAGAAACGTGGCAGCACCTTAAATACTTTAGTGACGCTGCATCACTAGTGATGTGAGTAAAGTCTGCCTTCTTCAAGAATCCTGCCAGGAACCCCCGAGGCAGAAAACACCAGGTGGAAAAGCTGGTTCAAATAAGTAAGGTACCTCGCTGAACATATTCATCTCTACAAAAAGTGCTTTCTGGCCAAAAACACATCAGTTCAGGCTGTGACAAATATTCTAGACCGTAAAAGAGAAGCTAACCTTCATCTTAGAAGGATGCATAAAACTAGTAACACCTCTTACAATTCTGGAGGGCACTCACTGTCCTACTGCAGTCTCCGCATACAGCATCGTGGAGGATCTGGGCTCCTACCTGATGAATGGAGCTGCAAAATAAGGTTCAGTTGTGCTAGTGTGCTGTTTCATTAAAAGGAATGTAAAGTGCCATTTTGTTATTGTTTGTTTTGTTGTAGCTGTTGCTACTTACAGTATACATAAAAAAAAAAAACAAAACGTAAAAATCCAAAAATCCAAATCAAGGAAAAATAAAACAGTGAAAACCGAAAATCCAAAAAAAAAAAAGCCAAAATGGAACTTGTGAAAAAATAAAACTGATTCCATAGGGCCCTACAGATGCATGCTGACACAGCTCTGTGCTAACTCTGTATATATATATATATATATATATATATATATATATATATATATATATATATATATATATATATATATATATATATATATATATATATATATATATATATATATATGCAAAATATGTCTAAAAGTTATACTTATAGATATGCAGTATTTTCTTATTCAGATACAGAAGAAGAAAGCGACTCTGTTGCCAAAGTAAAACCGCAGAGAAAAGAGAGAATCTCTTATGCAAGCGAGATGAGCACGTTAGCAACACAGTATCCCTTTTACTTTTCCTCCTGCCTAGGAAATAGACGCCCAGAGTAGTTCCGTTCAATTACCTGACATCTCTACATTTCTACAACTATTAAAAGAGGCATATAAGAAATAATTAATTGAAATGAAATAGTCTTAAGAAAATAAAGAATACATTGTGAACAGTCATTCATTTTAGGGTAGCAAACAGTATTTAATCCAAAAAAGCACATGCAGTAACTTACAGCGACAAAAAAATCTAAAAAGTAACATTATTTATGCAATTACTTAAATGACAGGCCTACCTTGATTCTGGGTATTTTGTAAGAGTTGCCAGGCTGCTTGTATACATGTGGCCACCCACATCGATATGAACTGGAGCGTTGGACTTGGTGAGCTGTGCAGGAGTTGGGATGCCCTGGTTGCTCAAAGGAGATGCCGGAGATCTGGTTATCATTGGCCGGGACATGTTAGGTCGATTATCCTAAAAGGAATATATAATATATATTTACTTTCTGAAGTCTACTACGGTACCAAACAAGGCTTCATGTACAACAATGCTGAGATATATTTTTTAAATGTATGGTAGTTCTAAAAAATACACTGCAAATGTAGTCAGTTTCAGTGAGGAAATAAAGGTGCCTAGTCTATTCCAAAATTTTAATAAAAACTTTTCTGTTAGGAATCCTTTCCAAAATTCCTCTGTGAATGGAGTAAAACATCAAAGTCAATATCAGATCTCTCTGTCATAGGTCTGTTTAATAGAGGCATGAAATAGAAGCAGTTATAACTGAAATTGATACTAATGAGGTTTCTCCTTTCTGTTTCTACTCTTTGCTTGAAAAATATTCTCCTATATTTCAAACTCTACCGTTATCTGTTACTGTGGAGCAATTCTATGAAGGGAGGGAATGCAGGCTCTGTTGAGAAGGCCCAGACATAAGTGACAACGAACAAGCTGATCCTCTGGAAGAATTACTTGCAACCATATCTTTTTAACAGAAATTAACAACTATTCAAACTCAATTTAGACAAATAAATGAATAAATGGATGGAATTCCAATTTAGAAAAAAAAAACAAAAAAAAAAACTATCAACACTGTTTTATTGTACCATAGAATAATGGTTTCAAAGAATGGTCATCCAATTTATTAACATTTTCATTTCATATGATTACGGGAAATCACAACCATAGTGGTTAATGAATGATGTGAAGAGTCCACCTCAACACTTGAGCCCAATCCACACATACAATACATATTCTTGGGTCACAATTGGCCAGTTTAGTGTTGTCAACTAACTTAATAGAACTTCCTGAGATATAGCAAGAAAACAGGCACATGGTGAACGCCTGAATAAAACAAGAAGAAAATATGCAAGATGTCAGAACAAGAGAACACTTACCAAGGGGTGCTTAAGGAAATTAGGGTGTACACATATACATAATCTCATCAATTTTTAAGAAATTAGTGCATACTGCAGAAATACCTACAGTCTGGAAAATGGTAAATGTTGTTCCTTTGAAGGTAAAAGGAGGTCAGGCTGTTTCCAAGTAATTATAGGTTAGTAAACATAACATGAATCATGGGTAACCATTAAAAGGATACTTGTTATATTTCTATACTTTTATATTTTTATAAGTCAAGGTTATTTTTTCATGATTTGTGTTTTTATTTTTTTTTTTAAACAAATAATATATACCATGACTGTACTTTCAGTTTAAAATTGTGTCTAAGATCTAAGCATGAAAACAAGTCTTAAATCTTGCTGAATAAGTGCATTTTTCAAGCAAAAAATATTCTCAAGTTTCAAGTCCTGTCTGTCCATTATTGTCCATATCCTTATACAGTATGGTAGCCTTTTACCCAATAGAGCACAGTTTCCTGTAGTGAATGCTGCTATAGCTGTGGTTCTTTTGAGAGTGATCTGAGCACTTAGGAATAGATTTTTCACAGGATTTAGACAACTAATTGGTCATTTTATACCAGAAATTTGCCAACTACTAGCTGAAATAGCTTTAGACACATGTGTGGTTTTGTGCTATGTTACTTCCTTATTCAAATGAAAACTGTACTCCATTGTGGTTGCTGTGAACAGATAAGTTAACAGGGATGTACCCTTACCTTAGGGAAAACTAAATAGTTCCAAGAATAGTGATAAAATCATTTACTTACCAATTTTCTTTTTATGTCATAAACATAACTTAAACAGAGGAAGGCTTGTTTTCTGAAGTGTATGTTTGCATTAACTTTAAGGCTCTTGATTTCACATAGACCCCATTTTAAACACATAACAGGCGGCATATTATTTTAAACTTATTAAAAATGATTTAAGAATATGATTTCTCATGAAAAATCAATGTATACTATGATTGTGAAAAAACAGTTTCAATTTGAAAAAACACAAATTCAATGAAAAGATTGGACACCATACAGAAAAACAGGTTTAATTTAATGAAATATTAATATAGGTTTTAATGAGAGAGATTGTATTTCACCAATATGCTGGAACTCTGTAAGGAAGCAACAAAAGAATATGATCAGAGAACCGTTTATCATAATTTTCCAAAGCTTCTTGATAAAATACTACATGAGAAGCTCATCAACAAACTAAAATGTCCAAGCGTGATTGATGGGTGCACAACTATTTAGTACAGGAATTAAAGAGTGATGCTAAACGTGCTATCCCACAGGGATCAGTGTGTATATATATATATATATATATATATATATATATATATATATATATATATATATATATATACAGTGAGATGCAAAAGTTTGGGCAACCTTGTTAATAGTCATTATTTTCCTGTATAAATCATTGGTTGTTACGATAAAACGCTGGCATGAGAGAAAATTAAAGGAGGAGGGAAACTTACAATTGACCCCCTTAAATACTCTTTCTCATTATAGGATTCACCTGTGTATGTAGGTCAGGGGTCACTGAGCTTACCAAGCCAATTTGAGTTCCAATAATTAGTTCTAAAAGTTATGGAATCAATAAAATGACAACGGTGCCCAAATTTATGCACCTGCCTGATTTTGTTTGAACAATTATTGCACACTTTCTGTAAATCCAATAAACTTCATTTCACTTCTCAAATATCACTGTGTGTGTTTCCTATATGATATATTTAACTGACATTTTTTATTGTAACAACCAATGATTTATACAGGAAAATAATGACTATTAACAAGGTTGCCCAAACTTTTGCATCCCACTGTAATTTACTAAGGGTATGCACGACAGTGAGTGCAAGAAAGACAGAGAGCCATGCCTGCCAGCTCACAGAGCCTCGCCCGCCAACTCTAAGACCATGGGATACGCTCGACAGAGTCCCGCCCGCCATCTCTAACCCTCCTACCGCGTCATGGGATACGCATGACAGAGCCATGCACGTCAACTGTAACTGTCCTCCTGCATCCAGCATCGCTCTCGAGGCATGTGCACTGCCTGCTCATGTCCCCGCACGCAACAACTCACCAAACACAGCCTCAGTCATTTTCGTCTGTGCAAAAGTCCACATGCACCTCTGAGCCACGTTGACTTTTCACCGCACGCAAGACAGAGAGCCACGACTGCCAACTCACAGACCCCCACCCATGGGTCACGCACGAAAGAGCCACGAACGGCCACTCCAACCCTCCTCCCACGTCATGGGGAACGCACGACAAGGCCCCGCCCAACAACTCTCACCCTTCACAGGCTTCCAACATCGCTCTCGAGGCAATTATATGGCGACATCGACTTCTCAACTGTCACTCTGGAACAACTCAGTATGCAAGCTATATTAAGCATCACCAAAGAACACTCACTACACCTTAATGAACAGGTGCTGAAACTTATCCCTAATGACGAAGTGACTTTCACCAGCGTCATCACAGATGATACTGCAGATCAACTTGCATTCCCCGAAGAATTTCTTAATAGTCTTCCTCCCACTGGCATGCCTCCGCATAAACGCAAAATTAAAATTGGTTCAGTCATCATGCTTCTCAGGAACCTCATGCCAGCAAAAGATCTCTGTAATGGCACTAGACTTTCTGTTACTAGCATTCACCGCAATGTACTGGAGTGTAAGACTATCACATCTGCTACCTCACAAACTGTCCTTATTCCCCGGATTTCCCTGACCCCATCAGATTCTAATTTGCCTTTTACTTTTTTTTGCAATGACTATTAATAAGGCACAAGGACAACCTTTCCAAAAAATATGCCTGTATCTGCCAAAACCTGTTTTCACTCACGAACAATTGAATATTGCTCTCTCCAGAGTTCCATCTTTTCATTCACTGACAGTTGTATCCTCAAATTCTCCCTATTTGGACAACTGTGTCTTTCAGGAAGTGTTCACTCATCAATAAATAATTACATGTGGCGTATGCTACACTGCGGGTTGGCTAGTATAATATACTGTATATGTGTGTGTATATATACACACACATATATACTATATATATATATATATATATATATGTGTATATACATACACACACACATTATATATATATATATATATATATATATATATACACATACATACATACACATATATATATATATATATATATATATATATATATACATATATATATACATATATATATATACATACATACATATATACACACACATATATAATGCAGTGGAACACGACCGTAATTTGTTCCAAAACTCTGGTTGAAACCTGATTTGGGCGTGAACCGAAGTAATTTCCCCCACAGGACTGTATGTAAATACAATTAATCCGTTCCAGACTGTATGAACTGTATGTAAATATATATTTTTTACGTTTTTAATCACAAATATAGTTAATTATACCACAGAATGCACAGTGTAATAGTAAACTAAATGTAAAAACACTGAATAACACTGAGAAAACCTTGAACATCAGAGAAAACTAACACTGCAATAGTTTGCGCTATAGCACTACGAACCGCTCGCTAAAAAGTTTTTTTTTAAATGTGTTTTAAGCACAGGGAAAAAAATTAACATTTGAAAAATCAGTAATTTACTAAACAACCGAAAAAAGTAACACTGCAACAATACACGCGCCTGTGTGTGGTCTGTGTGTGTCGCGTCCGTCTGTCTGTCTCTCTCTCGTGCATGTGTGTGTCTGTGTGTGTGAGTGTCTGTCTCTCTCTCTCTCTCTATCTCTATCTCGTGTGTGTCTCTCTCTCTCTGTGGGTGTGTGTCTATCTGTCTATGTGTGTGTGTCTCTCTCTCTCTCTCTATCTCGTGTGTGTGTGTGTGTCACTCTCTCGCGCACGCGCCTGTGTGTATGTCTCTCTCTCTCTCTGCACAGGGAATGCACAGTGAGAGACTGAACATGTGCGGCACCGCCCATGCGCACGGCATCGTGGATGCTCACACACTGGAAGCTGGGCACACAGTGAATGGCCTAGTCGCGGCCGTGCATGACAACCAAATAAAGGACTAAATAAAGCTGGGGAGAGAACTGATTGGGTAGTCATGACCGCGCACATAAAATCTGTTGCTGGGGAGACGCCACACATACAATAATCAGCTGCACGCCCCCACAGATTAAAATACTTGCTGGGGAACTGTACAGTACTTGCTGGGGAGACGCCACAGGCACAATTATGAGCAGCACGCCACACATTACATCAGTTGCTGGGGACAATCTGCTGATTTCCCACTGTTGTGACAGAAAATTAAAGTCATATTAACATCAAAGCCAGTATTACTGTCAGAGAAAATTACAGGCATTTTACGGAAATACAAAACCACTATTACTACGAGAGAAAATTAAAGGCACACAATACAGTGACGCATATTACAGCCTCATACAAGCCAGTATTACTGTAAGAGAAAATATTACGGACGTATCTACTAACAACACGCCACCCAAAAAAAAGGACAAGTCAAGTATGACAAAAGACACAGACAATCAAATCCTATATAATCCTACATCTCCTGGAACAACGGTCAACTCAACAAGTAAACATCAAGGCTGAAAGACAAAAAAAAAAATACGAGCAAATAGATCGATTGAAGAAAAAGAAAATGAGCGTCAGAAAAATGCTAAAAGAGA
This sequence comes from Polypterus senegalus, assembly GCF_016835505.1. Classification (NCBI taxonomy): domain Eukaryota; kingdom Metazoa; phylum Chordata; class Cladistia; order Polypteriformes; family Polypteridae; genus Polypterus; species Polypterus senegalus. The sequence continues at coordinate 60,385,127 of NC_053158.1, read as the reverse complement.
AAGACTCAGAAGAGCAAACCTTAGAAAAAGTTGCCATTTACTTGCCAGAACCAGTATCCAGCCACAGTCAGTTATATGTTGCATTATCAAGAGTTAGAAGTTTTCCAGATGTTGTTGTCAAGGTTGTAGATGGTCCTGAACAAGGCAAACTGTTGACAAACTCAGACAGAATATTTACAAGAAATGTTGTCTGTAATGAAATTTTATAGAAACATTTCATGAGGTGAAAAAATAGACATTTTTTCCTAAATATCTTCTTCAGATATTGTGTATTATAGATTGTTACAAAGTTTTACACTAAGGCATTATTAATTATACTTACTGTATTGTCATATACGTTTCTATTTTATTTTTATTATTATTTTACTTTAGCCTTCTTGCAAAAATATCTTTGACAAAAAAAAATTTAGACAACAAACAGAATGAGGTCAAGGTCCCTTGCCATTGAATATACTGTAGACTGTTCCTACTAATGCACTACTGTTCTAGCGCCCATTATTGTAACGGGCTTAATGTCTAGTATATACTGTATATATAGTCTTAATATAGATACAACCACATCCTTAAGTTTGTCTAAAGCATAAAATATAAATACATATTTATTCATGATTAAGTCTTGAAACTAAAATAATGTTGGCCAGAATGTCAGACTGCTTACCTGTATACACTGCACTCTATTAAGAGTGTTTCTGTCTAACACTGTAAGCATTAACTCTCTCTGATTATTTGACAGATTTGTTTTTTGTTTTAAACTCTGCACTACAATTTCCATCATCTTTCAATCTAGTCTGGGGTTAAACAAATGCAACTAAATATTAAGAGAATAAGTATACTGAGGCATAGAGGAGAAAGAACATGGGTCAGATAACCTGAAATATTTACTTTTTCAGAATTAAGCTTTTATGCTTTCTTAGTGCCACTGCACATTAAACCAACTTTTAATCTTACTGTAACAGGATATAACACATACTGTATGTGTAAGGCAGCCAGGAGAAATCAATCATAATCAGCATCATTCACAAATCAAAAGAATTAAAAGGGCATACACAATGTTAATGCAGCCTGAGCCATGACAACTGCTAAAGATAAACATGATAGGCTCTTAAGAGTTGTGAAGAACATTATATAATATTCCATTTTAAAAACCAATCAATCCAATTTAAGGTTGCTATCCCAACAGCACTGGGCAGAAAGCAGGAACCACTGCTGGACAGGTCACATATCCATTGCAGGGGCCGCTTAGGTACACACTAAGACTCACACTGGGCCAATTTGAGATGTATAGTCAACTCAGCCAGAATTTCTTTGAGGATGCAAGACTAAAACTGGAGCATCTAGATAGGAAAACATGCATCTCATGGACAATAATCAGTTGCTACTGTAGATTTAAATCCAACAACACAGTTCCAGAAAAAACTGATAAGCATTTTTTTTGTGCTCACTTGGAAATCTGAAAAACAAACAATATTTCAAGAATGGTTATGCATACTAGCATATCATCATTAGTCCCATTTAATACTATGTATTCCAGAGTAATGTCTGCATATTTCTAATCTTCCTATGCTTTTGTTATGCTTAAGCTATATGTCTATATACCTGAACTTCTCATACCATATATAAAGTCTACCATTTCTTTGCCATATTCAACTTTTATTTATTTATTTTTTTACAGGTTGTCCAGTTTTGGAGAGTGATAAATCCACTGTGACCAGTTTAACTTCCCCATTTTCTATCACTATAATGTCTGTGTTTTAGGTACCTTACTGTGGAATATGCAATATTACTTCTCTCTCTCTGTGCCATTAAGACTCAGGTCTGTTGGTGTCATTTGCCAATGCAACTATTAATGTACATAAATTGTACACAAATTAAACAAAGTAACAACCTCAACACTAACCCTGCTGGACTCAATTCTGTTTATCACGGTAATCTGACATGATTTACTAGATGCTCTTATTCAACCTTTAAAGCATAAATACCATATGCATATACACAGACTGTACACAATGATGAGCTAAAACATTATGACCACCTTCATAATATGCTATTACTCCTCTATGTGCCTTCAAAACAGCTCTGAACCACTAAAACTCTTTAAGACCTCATAAGGTTTCCTGTGGTATCTGGCACCAGGAATTTACAAGAAAATCCACTGCAAGTTGCAAAGTAGTGCTGCCACATATTAGACTACTTGATTCAACACATCCTACAGATGTTCAACTGGATTGAGATCTGGAGAAATTGGAGACAACAGCAACACCCTGAAGTCTTCATCATGCTCCTGAACAATTTGTGCAAATCATGCAGTATGGGGGATACCATTGCCATGAAGAGCTGCAACAATTTTTAGGCAGGTGGTCCCAGGACCCAGGGTTTCCTAGCAGAACAGTGCCAATTGATCACACTGTCTCCACTGGCTTATCTTCTTCCCACTACAGTGCATCCTGGTACCATCTCTTCCACAGGTAAACAAGCCACATGATTGAACAGATTCATCAGACCAGGTGACCATTGTATATCAATGGAAAGTTCAGTTCTTGCACTCACATGGCCATTATAGATGGTGCTTTCAAAGGTGGAGGGGTTAAGCATGGGTACTCTGAATGGCCTACAGCTATGCAGTTTCATATGTTGCAATGTTTGTGGCACTGTGTACCGCAACATATTACTACTGTAATCCTCAATAAAATTAACTGCCATTTGTTCCACAGTAGTCCTTCTGTTGGATTGTACTAGACGGAATAGCCTTCATTTACCCCTCACATAGATTAGTATTGGCCACCCAACACCCTGTCATAGCAATTCTTGGTTTTTCTCTCATTGGAATATGGTCATAAGGTACTCACCATAGCTGACTATGAACACATAACAAGCCTTGCCTTCTCAGAAATGCTTGGACCCTGTTATTTGCCCATAACATTCTGACTCTTATCAAAGCTGCTCAGGCCTATACACCTGCCCATACCTTCTGCAGTCAACATATCAACTATGAGTACCTTACCATCTAATATATCCCTGGTCTTAACATGCACCACTGTAATTTGTGAGGATCTGGGGCGGAAAACCAATGCTGAAGTGTTACTGCAAATGTGCACCATGCTTTTGGTTGGTGTGGCAATTGTGGCAGATAACAACACAACAAAATTCACTCCATTGTGCTCAAAAACAAAATATGACTACAGTAGACTTAGAAAAACAGCAGAAAAGAAAACCACCTCCTGGTCTGATAAACACCCCTTGTAATAAGTCAAGTTCCAAATTACATACAGTTTGCTTGAACCCAATTTCAACTAAACAGATAAGAGGAATCCTAAACAGAATCCAATTTTACTTTCATGAAATGCATTGGGGATTCATCAATAAGAGCAGAGAAAAGTTTGAATGCTGCAGAATTTTTGTATGTCACTACTGAACAGGTGTAGTGCATCCAATTGCAAAAGGACTCTTTCACCTAGTGAATGTCCCAAACCAGAGGGCAAAGAATATACAGGAATGAATTCAGCATAAAGTAATGCTCTCTCCCCACCACCCCAAGTTACCAGATCTCATTCCAATCAATTATTTGTGGGATGAAGTGAAATGAGCTTTTCACCATGAATATCCAGGCATCCGGGATAACATGCAAATATGGGGCACATTGAAGTTGACACGGTCCAACATCCCATGATGCACTTTTAGCACCTGCTCGAATCCAGTGCACTGAAGAATTCAGTATGATCTAAAGACAAACATTGGATTCACTCCATCTGGAAAGGTGTATATAATAACTTGGGACATTCTTTCTACTCTGTTAAGATTTTGTAAAATATTCTTTTTGCCAAGTTTTGCTTAGTTTGAAGTTCCCAGAATTCATTTTTAAAATTATTCACCACATTGGTATTTCTATTTTGTTCTTGCATTTGCAGCCATTTTGTGATTTGTTTACATTAATGGCCATTTAGTGTAAGGACTGTGTTCCATTACTACCACTTGACTTCAGAAGCTGCGTGTCATTACCTCATCCGTAAAATATTTAATGCACTGACACTCTCCTCCTTATGTCCAAGACTTTGGAAATCAATAAACAAAAATATATTTGAGTTGAGGAGTTAAGTGTTTCAAAAACACAGAGGACATAAGACTTTTGGATATTTGTGACTTAGATTTTTGTTTGGTTTACTTCACAATTTTTTCTTCTGTCTTTCATGGCCTTTACCTTTGGCAGAACATACTATAGTAGGCTTAAACATTTGGAGCAACTGGTCTTAGGTGTTGCAGTTCTACCAATACAACATGGAATTCATCATAATCCAGTAAGAATGGTCAGCTACCCCTGAGAGCACTCTTTTAGTGTGTAACTTGTTTGATTAATGGTTCTGGTTTTCCTATACGAAGCTTGCTTTGGCAAAGAGACAATATTCTATTGCTAACCTTAGTCATACTTAATCAATGTATTCAACCCAGAATAGCTGCTTGAAGTAGTGCAAGCTGACAAATGAATTTCGGAATAAGCCGCATGTTTCAAGCACTCTTGCCCATAGTGCTATACCACAGAGAAGTGTACTTTTATGTATGTTCCTATCACACGCTCAAGTGCTTTTCTTAATGATTAACACTGTATTAGGTTATTTAAGAGGGCTTATACTTCCTATCACTATGCATCCTCCATCTAAGCGAAAAGAACAGGCTGCTCATATTGCTGCTCCCACCTGCTATACTGCAAAAGATGATATTGGCACAATAAAAGCCATCATCCCACATTCTTTTCCAATGATTTTTAATTATAGTCTTCATTCTCATTATATTTAAAAAAAATTATATAAAGTTGTGTACAGATACTAAAGTGCACGTTACCATCATTTGTGAAGTACGACATCCCCAGCTACTCAATCATTGGTTTAATTTTATCACTGGGAGGGTCACTAATCAAAGGAGAGCCACTAGTGCCTATGACAGTTAACATACATACTTTCAGTATACAATACAAGATCTGGAACTATGTTGAAAAGTCAAAAGGCATGTAATCAGTCACTTACTGTGATTCTTAATGGTACAACTTGACACTCTCAGAGGCAACATGATTCTGACACTGCAGCCGTTAAATCGGACAAGCTCACAAACTATAGTCATGTTGAGCCCTCTAGCATGATGATCTTGACCTTGACTGCATCTGCTGAACTGTTTGCCATGGGGGGGATGTCAGATTACATGACCAGGGTTTGCAGGGTGTAACAAATTACACAACTCCAAGATGACTTTGCAGCACAGTTTCAAATTTTTACTGTAATAAGCTCACTGTATGCTGACAAACAGCTAACATTGTGTCCAATGGTGTGGGTACTTAAACAAATGCTTTTCAGGTATGGCGATTAATTACCAATCTCCACCCTTTTTTATTCTTTTTCTATTCTGTCATGGTATGACAAACAAGCCTCACTTCTGTTTGCACAGTGTAAAAAAGTTGTGTTCTCTATTCCTTGTGGTAGTACTCTGTGCAATTGTAGTTTCAGGTGAACGCTCATTGGTTGTCAGCTCTTGCACACATGCATTATATGTGGCACAGTGTGTCATGGATCTATAGCAATTAGTGAGGTGCAGGTTTTATAAAATAGTACAACCCAGACTGATGAGTGTGAGTAAGAAAAGGCATGCAGCCATGGAGCACTTATTGGGGGAAATCAGTTAATAATTCAATCACACGTGTGACAGAGATTAGCACAGCCATCCCTCTGGAGTTCATTAAGGGAATCACATACACACATAAGGGTATAAAAGGTTTTGGAAATGCAGTGAGAATGAAAAAAAAAAAAAAAAGATGAAACAGGGTGGCATGTTTATTCGCCCACTACAAAACAGGTTCCTTCAAAGCAAATCATGTTGGCAGTTTTGAGACAAAAACAACTGTGATGCACACCCAAGCAACATAGTTTATTCATCAGGTCAGGTTGGGGAGCATGCACTGGTGCAGCACGTTGCTGCACCCACCACATAACAAAACAGCTTGGGATCCTGTTTGGCAACTGGCAGACACGTGGTCCAGTCCCACACTCTGTAAATGACCATCTATATGCTGCAGCCAGGTGTTACGTGGGTATCCCCTTGGCCTGGTCTAGCCACTTGGGTCCTCAACAATAAGAATCCTGCCAACTGGATCACTCTCCAGGAAACATGTCACATGGCCGTAATGCCAATACAAGTAATGTGCTTCATTTAAGACTAGGTGAACAACCACTCGTTTGACACAAAGTCAAACCAGTAGTTCACAAGCATTTACCGAAGAGACAGAGTAACAAAGGAGTCCATTCTTCGTCTCGGGTCCATGTCTCACAACCATATAGCAAAGCAGGAAGCACCAGAACTCTAAAGACTTGGACCTTCATCCTTTGGCAAAGATATCAGAAGTGGCACGCATCCCTTTCTAGCGACCTCATGACTTTCCCATGTTCTCCCAATCTGTCTAACAAATTCACATATGTTGCTGCCGAGATAAGTAAACCTCTGAAAACTGTCGACACACTCTCTGCAGACAGACACACAGCTGGTGATTGTGCTCAAAAGGTCATTAAAGACCTCAATCTTGGGTTATATCCAGGACAATCGCAAGTCCAGACACTCAGATTCCTCACTCAGTCTATGAAGAGCACTAAATCAGAGCCTGCATCGACTCCGTGAAGATCACAGCATCGTTGGTAAAGTCAAGTTCAGTAAATCTTTCTTCAGCAACAGATACCCCACAACTGCTGGACCCCATGACACAGCTCAAAACTCAGCCCATATAATCACTGAACAAGATAGGAGCAAGAAACACCCCTGACGAAACCCAGAATCAACTGGGAAAAATGCACAGGTTCTGCCTCCACTCTGCACCGTACTCACAGTTCCAGTTTGGTTTCTGTGTGTGTAATTTGGCCATAAACAAATATAAGATACTATTTTGACCATAAACGGTTCTTAAATTTGTTTAACTCTGTACTGAAATGCATAAACCGTATGCAATATACACTGATACACATAAAATTTAACTTGAAATACAAATTATAAACTGACAGAGTGCCCCGAGAGGAGTTGTGGTATTGTATGAGGAAGTCGGGAGTGGCAGGGAAGTATGTAAGAGTTGTACAGGATATGTACGAGGGAAGTGTAACAGTGGTGAGGTCTGTGATAGGAGTGACGGATGCATTCAAGGTGGAGATTACATCAGGGATCAACTCTGAGCCCTTTCTTATTTACAATGGTTAAGGACAGGTTGACAGACGAGATTAGACAGGAGTCCCTGTGGACTATGATGTTTGCTGATGACATTGTGATCTGTAGCAATAGTAGGGAGGAGGTTGAGGAGACCCTGGAGAGGTGGAGATATGCTCTGGAGAGGAGAGGAATGAAGGCCAGTAGATGGGTGTGAATGAGAGGGAGGTCAGTGGAATGGTGAGGATGCAGGGAGTAGAGTTGGCGAAAGTGGATGAGTTTAAATACTTGGGATCAACAGTACAGAGTAATGGGGAGTGTGGAAAAGAGGTGAAAAAGAGAGTGCAGACAGGGTGGAATGGGTGGAGAAGAATGTCAGGAGTAACTTGTGACAAACGGGTATTAGCAAGAGTGAGAGGGAAGGTCTACAGGATGGTAGTGAGACCAGCTATATTATATGGGTTGGAGATGGTGGCACTGACAGACAGAGTTGGAGGTAGCAGAGTTAAAGATGCTAAGATTTGCATTGGGCGTGACGAGGAAGGATAGGATTAGAAATGAGTACATTAGAGGGTCAGCTCAAGTTGGACGAGACAAAGTCAGAGAGGCAAGATTGTGTTGGTTTGGTCGTATGCAGAGAAGAGATGCCGAGTATACTGGGAAAAGGATGTTAAGGATAGACCTGCCAGGTAAGAGGAAAAGAGGAAGACGTAAGAGGAGGTTTGTGGATGTGGTGAGAGAGGACATGCAGGTGATGGGTGTTAAAGAACAAGATGCAGAGGACAGAAAAATGTGGAATAAGATGATCCGCTGTGACAACCCCTAACAGGAGCAGTGGAAAGAAGAAGAAAAAGAAGTCAGGACGCCAGCACTAGTATGCATCATACCTCTTCCTACCACAGAAAACTATTTGATCATATCTTTATTCTTAGCATGCATTAAACACAAACAAAGAGTAAGACATTAGAGTTAGTTTATTTTAGTCATATTTTGCAGATGGAGTCTACAAAATATTTTTAGGAATACAAGACTTAACTGTTTAATTAAAGCACCCTTACATTCTGTATAAACTATCCATATTTCAAAATGACAGTAGTCAAAACAGTACCTAAAAGATACAAGTTTCTAAATGACAGAGATTATAATAAAAGCAATGAATGGCTTAGGCATGGCCAATGAACACTTTTCTTCATCATATTGTCCAGGCTAAAATGAGGCTAGCAACTTAGAAACTGGAAGTGACTGGTGACAGTACTAGTGGCTAAAAACTCCTTTTCCACAAGAACATTCATTTATGCGTCCAGTTAGAAATTTTACTTATCTGAGATTATTCACAATCAGGTAGCTATTTCTGCCTTTATTACATAAAAGTACTTGATATTAACCGCTGCGAAGAACCAAACTGTACAAGCCTAAATATACACTGAAAGCAGGCTTAAAAATAATTAATGGTGAATGAAAAGTCTCCAACACAAATGAAATGCATTTTCTGCCTGTTCATGTTTACAAGGGATTATTCACAAAAATATTTTTGCATTTTACAAACAATGAGTCAAATTAGAGAGAGGAAATGAGAACTACAAAACTGTAAACATTCTTAAATCAGTTGATATCTGTTTTTCTGATATAATGCAACAGACGGCATACTTAATAAAATTAACTAGCTGACAATTTACATTTGATTCCATCTGGTATTTCTAACAAAACAAAATTTCAGAGAGGTAGCTGGTACACACCCTAAGGTATCCCCCCCAGTTAACAACATTTTTAATATTATCTTTTTTCCATATATGAGAAATCCTCACATCAAATGGGCTGCTGGTATGTGAAAGCCCTGTTACAGCCGTCTTCTTCCATTGGAAGAGATGAACTATGGCTACAGCCATTGCAGAGTTAAGATTGGTTCCACACAAATTCAAGATTCTCCTACTACATGGGAATCAGGAATGATCTGTAATTTAAGAAGTGCCTTTAACTGCCTGTCACAAATTCCCCTTCAAAGACTGAATTCTGTAATAACAGCAACTCAGCAAAATACTACAGGTCATACCAATAAATTGTGTGCTTTATAATTACAACCATAATTAGGGATGAGTCTACTTAAAAATAGAAGTTTTGTTTTCCAGTCTTTATTTTAAAAATAAATCAGTGTTTATCATGTTAAACAATTAATACTACATCAAAACAAACAATATTTGCCTAATTTTGTGAGGTTAAAATCACAGTTACTCTATCATCACTGTATCATTAATCAGCCTTATTTAACGTAACATCTGATTTGAGGAAACAAGACTTAACATGGTTTGATCTTCCAATGAAGTATTTTAAAGGGTGCATTAAAATATCAATATATAGCATCACTTTCAGACCAAAAAATATTTTGATATCAATTGTATGCCTTATCACCCATCCCTGTTGTAACAGTGATTTCCATATTGCCTTTAATATTTAAAATTATATGCATGAACTGGCATAGCATGATTACAAAGTGGTTAGAACCACTGCATTAAAGATCAAGAATGCTTGCTACAAATACAAGCTCAGTCAGTATTTGACTGAGATTTACATATTCTCCTTGTACAGTTTTCCTACCCCATCCCAAAGACATAAAGGAAAGGTTAATAAATGATTTCACATTGGCCCGGAATGACTTGAGTGTAGACATGTGTGAGAAAGTGCCAAGCAATGTACTGGTGCCCTGTCTAGGACTGGCTTGTGCCTTGCATTCAGTATTGATAGGATACATATCACCTCCTCACAACCCCTCTGATGATAATTTCAGAAAATGAATACATCCGTGGATGTATTATTTATAATATTAAAATATTACATGCAAATCAAAAATGTTACAAAATACTGACTATATAATTGATATACTGAAATTGCAATATTTTTGACGTTTTATATTTATTTAATAAGAGTATTAGAATACAAACAATAGATTTTTAATCTATACCAGTATTCAGGCTTATACTGTATAATGACTACTGGTCTTTAGTTTTACAAGTTCCTTACTCCGTTTTTCCCCAATGCTTCCTCCTAGCTTTAGTGGTTTCAAACGAGGAGCTTTCTGGATAACTAAAGAATAGTCACTTATAAGTTCCTGTATACACTGAATTTAAGTCCAACACAGCACTGTAAGGGCTATGGGACTGTAACATTGAACCAAGATATACTCAACGTCCAGTGATAAGGGCTTATATGTTGATACATTGGTAATTGAATTTTAATTTGTAGCCTCATTGATTACAGTGTACCTCAGCATAGACACATAAAACAGACTCATTTAAAACAACAAAAAAACATTTTGTAAAATACACCTCACTTTTTTTGTTTTTACTATGATTACCACTACATAAAAACTGTTCTGCAGATTATACCCATCCTTATATGGGACCAATTTGGAATCATCAATTAACCTAATGCATACATCTTTGAGGGATGTGGAAGTGAAAATGAGTGTACACAAAAGAAAAATTATATAACAAGCAACCAAGTGCAGGAATCAAACCCAGAACTCTGAACCCATGAAGCAGCAGCATTTACCACTATGCTGCCGTATCAAACCTAGTAACTTTTACAGTAAGCATATATTTACTGTTTAATTCATTGGCAAAATGCTGGTAAAACTGAAGTGCTGTTTCCTCTTAGATCAATACCATAATTGGTTAGAACTATGCCCCGTTGTTCTGTATGTGGAATCTGGACATTTTCCCCATGTCTGTATGTGGTTTTCCTTCCATCACTCAATGACACGTGTTAAGTCAACTGTCAATTTCGAATTTGCCCCAGTATGGGATGGTTTGTGTCCATAACTTAAGACAGGATAGGCTATGACTCCTCATGTCCCTGACAATGTTATACTGTATATGAGAATCCTCCTTGATAAAAGGATTAGTGTCTGTATGTCCGTGTTATTACAAAAAAAAAATGGAGCATCACAAACATTTACACAGTTTTTTACAAATCTCATAACAAACTGCATATAACAGAGACCTATGCATAACATGGTGCATTGCAAATGTTAACGCCTATATCAGCGTTGATAACATTGATTTCAGCCCATATTTGATGAGTAACACAGCTAGTCATGTCACATAATAGAACAAGGTACAGTAATTAAATTTGCATAAATGAGCAAATAAGGACAGGATACAAAAGTCTGATGGTACTATTAATATAAAATAATCAGATGCAGTATTAGGCCTGAAACAAATTAAATCTTTTCCAATTGACCACTTAGACCTTACTTTACAGATGCTTTAAAGCATATCTTCAAAATTATAAAAACTAGAGACCAAATGTCCATCGATCTACTTGCTAAAAGATTCCACTCCAGCCGAAAATCTAATTCAAAAAAACTTCAATGTTGTGAATATCTTTTCAAGTTGTAAAACTTTTTTGCTGCCATTTGTGAGAAACTAAATTTCTGAAACATTTACCATGTTTAGAAAATCTCAATTCAAAGAATGTGCTCATGCAGTCTTTTAAAGTATTTTCCAAAATGAAATACTCATTTTATATTGCTTTTCCTGCTAAGACAATACAATACAATGTATTGGGGTATTACAGAAAGAAGCTATATAAAAGCTTTAAATAAAAACAGCTGCACATTATCTTTTCACACACAGCCAAAAACGTTTTGACTATTTTTCGGATACTGCACGAGTCAGCTTGATGCAAAATCCAAAGCATGCTTAAACAGACAGATCGATAAAAGAACAATTCTACACGTGTCCACGTGACTATTCCAATTTTGTAAAACCTTCCCGGTAAAACGTTGCAAAAGCACGCAAAACTGATAACGGGCCATTAGGCAAGGTTGTCTAAGGCCACCATTTTTATTTAAAGCGATCTTATTTGACTAAGGCTTACACTGTGGCTCCTAAAAGGCATATTACCATATAGGAAGAGGGCAAGGGTATTAAGGAAAGTTTGTCAAATGTTCCAGTTGGAACCCAGAGGTGTCCCACTTACACGTGAGACTTATCTGATCATTCACGGGCCGCAACAACGCTATAAGGATTCGTCGAAAACTACTCAGGGGAGTCAACAGACGTCCCCATAAAAAGGCGTTTCTTCTACACCCCTTCCAAGTCTCGAGTTGCACCTCCTGAACCATTGCAAAATGTAAAAAACAAAGCCACTTCGCAATTCCGTTAAGCGAGCAAATTACGAGAGAGTGACACGCATCACGTTAAAGGGGACGGAAATGTGTAAAATCATCACAAAAACAGAAAGTATTCTCGACATGTTATTACCTGCACAGGTACGACGATGACCGGCGAAGGGGCAGCGCTCTGCCCATTGGCCTCCGGGGCGGGGACACTGGCGGTGGTGGGGGGCTGCGACTCAGACCGCACTGAGATCAGGATGGGCGCGTCCTCCGGCTCACTGGGGCGGACGCAGATCCTTTTAGGGGAGGACCTCCCAGTCACTTCAGGACCGTAGACTGGCTCATAAAGCGTCCGTTTGGCAGCCGCGTGTTGGCCCAATTCGGCGATGCCCTCCTCCACCACCTGGTGGTGCCCGAAGGGAGATACCAGCTGAAAGGGGTGCTGGCTGCCGTTAAGCGCGTCCGGGACCAGGTGGCGGTGAGATGCAAGCTTGGAACCAATGCCCGCAATGCTGTTCAAGGTGGCAATGGATACTGCGCCTATGCAGTGGTTGGTATATGTTTTGGACAGCTTGGCTGCCCGGGACAGCATCTGCATTCTGGTGCCCAGCAAGTTCTTTCCGATCGCTTTGTTTTCGTACCAGGTCATATCGCTCTCGCTGCAGTGATCCCGGGGTCTCTGGAAGAAAGCCTTGCAGAGTGGGTTTCGCTTTGAGATGTACTTCACAAAACTGGCATAAGGACAGAACTCGGTGCCAGTCTCGTACATGCGCGGCAAGTTGTCCTCGTCAGAGTCGCTCCTCTTCTTGCTCCAGGACGCAGACCTGGATTTATGGTAGGGACCGAGTGCCTTGAAGTACACAAACTTTCTGCCGTCCTCGTCGATAGCCAGACCGAAGGAGTCTTCTTCAAGCTCCCGCTGGTTCTCTCGGCCACGGGTGCAGAAGTACATGCACGTCTCAAACCATACTTTGTTTAGCAAGCCGAAAGGCGTGTTGGTGTTGAAGACGCTGGAGGTGTAGAGTTTCCTCAAGTCGGCACGGGTGATAGCTTGCTTCTGCACCACGGGACCCGCACCTTGCTCTTCCAGTTTCCTGATAACAGCCGCCAGAGTCAGATTAGCGCTGCGGAGCTCGGGGTCCTTGGTCAGGTCTAAAGTGCGACAATACGGCGGTTCATTCAGGTATCGGTTGAGCGAGCTCCGTATGCTTATCAGAGACGACTTGCTATACAACTGTCCACTTTTGGAGCGCGCCTCTGCATAAAAGGATCTCAGCACCTTGCACAGCGCCTCCTTGTCCATCGTCTCGAAGTCAGGACTTTGCGATTTCTCACTCAGGTACTCCCGGAAGATCCTCACAGCGTATCTGGTCGCCAGCCGGGTGTTTTCACTGAGCCGCGAGCGGTCCGAACGATGTAAGTCCGAGTCCAGGTCGCCATCCAACCCAGAGATGTGAAAAGAATCCGCCTCCGAGTCGAGCTCGCTGCCCCGGTCCGTACTGCGCATAAGGACCGCTTCAGTATCCGTAACAGTGCAGCTCTCCGGGTCCTCGCTCTCTGCTTCCCACTCCAGACCGATATCCTCATCATCCTCTTCGTCCCCCGTTATCTGGATTTCCTGAATCTCGTCGTCCTCCTCGTCGTCATCGTCGCTCCTCTGCAGGTAACTATTCGGATTGTTTTCTGCCCTTTCGCTGTCTGCATAACAATCTCCGCTGCCAGGCATTCTCGCCATATTGCAGTCTCTGTGTCAGTCCTCGGGCAGGGCGCATGCGCTATATTGGACCGCAGCGCTGAGAGCTTTTGTATTTAGTGACCTTCAGCTACAGGCAGACAGCCTCTTAAAGGTGCAGCGAGCACGCCAGCGCAAAGCCCGTAACTGCATACAGCGTGAAACGAAAAAAAAGAAAAGAAATTATCGACATAGCGAGGCTGCGAGAGACCGTATTGGACTGATAACTTTAGCCTTATTCGGTATTGAAAGCAGCAGCAGCGGAAAAAGTTAAAACGCTAAGAGCTCTGTCAGGGTACAGCTTGACTGACAGCACTCAGAAAGAAGGCGAAGTTTCACTGCTCACATGTCCTGGACATTAATAAAACGTAATTAATAGTTATACACATATACGAATACAAAGCAAGGGTTAAGTTTAAAAAGCTGGTTACTGATTTAACTCCAGGCTAAACACGAAGGAAAAGGGGACTGAAATTATAATCAGGGAATGCGCATCCACCTATCAGAAGACATGACTAATCTGCTACTGAAGCACCACCTTTCTGGGATAAATGTTTTCTTGACTGCAACTCAGTCGTTCGTTCTTAATCAAATGGAAAACTGAAATATATTTAAATAAACTTGCTCCAAACGACCACCACTTCGTTGGTATGCTAGCTAGCAGTCAGTGCTGGGTAACATTCCGTGCACACTAAGTAAAATCTTCGAGAAATGTCTACTTAAACAGCATTTCTATGAAGTTCGATTATCGGGGTCATGATCGTCGCTTTATTTGCTGTTAGCATTTCTACTAACGTTGAAATGCAGTTATTATACACATATAAAATCGACAACTGCAACTGTATGTCATTTTAGGGCCACTACACAGTAGGACGAATGCGACCACTCAAGAATGATGAAAAAATTGCACCTTCGCTTCATTAACTGGCCCCCTCAACTGTTCTCTTAACGACTTTCCCCTTCGGGTATACATGAATGGACACGCCACACTTGCGGTTTACTCAAAACGTGCGACTGACTTAAACCGAAAATGCATTGTCTGTAGTATAATTATACTGGCCCTCCATTCTTACCTGCACTTTAGAGCTGTTATGATAAGGGTCAATGCAAATTAAATTTGGGGTTAAAAAACAATCAGTAAACCCCTAATCTTCGATACATAATCAAAATTAGCAAAGCTACAATCTAAAAAAAGCACTTGGAAATAAATACAGAGAGAGAGAATTTAAGGTATTCATGCAACACAGGTAGTAACAAAAGCTACATCTTTTATTAAAACAAACAATAAAAGCATGACATCTTTAAAAAAGGCATACCAAATTCTTACAGAAACAGAAGATGTACCATAAGCTGTATACATCGATTGTGAATGGTCAACATTTGCCTGTGCTATAATGCACCAGGTGCCCATAAACGAGTGGGATGACCAGTTTAACAAAAAGCACATGAATTCTAAATTGAAATGCTTATTTTATCTTTTACAGCTTTAACTGATCATACTTTAATATAGTCATACTTTGATGTAATATTTTTAAGACATATACAGAACCAAATTTACTACAGAAAAATGTAGACATATTTCAATTTATTTCAATGCACATACTACATGGGGCTGTTTGTATTCAGCATTTTGTTTTGTACCTTACATGTATCTATGTATGTTGTGTGTTAATATAAATATACAGTATGCATGGTCGTGGTGTAACCTGAGTTCAAATAAGCACTAATTATCAATGTGATACTGTGACCCTGATATGCATATGCTTTTGAAGTATACTGTATAAATTTTGCTTAAAAGATGAATACTTTTTCAGGGCAGATTTGGCAATGTGAAGATTGTAAAATAAATTTTAATGAAGGTTAGAAAATTGAAACAGATGCACGGATTCAGTTTTACTATAAAAAAGGTTCAATCACACAGATCAGAATGTGCTAAATTGGTGGAACAGAGCCTAATCCATATACATATATATATATATATATATATACACATACACACACACATACATATATATATATATACATACACACATATACATACACACATATATACACATATACATATATACATATATATACATACATACATATATATACATACATATACATACATACATACATATACATACATACATACATACATACACATATACACATATGTATATATACATATAAGTCCAGCGAGAGACACTTTTACTTGCTCCCAGGTCTTAAAACAATGACAAGCAAAACATGTAGCTCACAGCAGATGATCTGACCACTTCTCCTTACGTGTGTTCAGCCACCCTAACCTCCCCTTTTCACAAAGCAAGCAGCAGGGACATGAAGTGGCAAAAAGGACAGCAGCTGTACAGGCTTTAAAGTGATCGACGGCCCCCCTTCACAACGAAAGTAACGTTATTCGTCCTGCGAGAAAGAGATTTAACCATGCCCGGGGCTGTAAATAAAGGACAAGTATTGTTTTTCCAAAAGTTTTTAAATTAAAAGTGAAAATAATGCATATGTAACAATTCCATGAAAATAACAATCTCTTTAAATTGTATATCGGTAAACTAAACACGGGGGGTGGGCGAGCGAAGTGCTTTTCTCACTACTTAAAGTGCTCAGCAATTGCAGGTTAAGGGCCTTGCTCAAGGGCCCAACAGAGCAGAGTCCCTTTTGGCATTTACGGGATTCGAACCGGTATCCTTCCAATTGCCAGTGCAGATCCTTAGCCACAGAGCCACCACTCTGCCTAATATATATATCGGAGCCTCATTGAGCCAGTCTGCACAGATGTAACTCTATGCCTCAAAGAATTACCTTGACTCCTCTTAACATGGACATATAATTAATCAAAAACCCCACTGAAAAGCTATAACACAATTGTATTATTGCATGGCTTCACTTCGGCCGTCTGTATGTATATATTGTAATGCAGGGGTCCTCAGTTGCGGTCCTGGAGGGCCGTGTGGCTGCAGGTTTTCATTCATATCAGTTTTCGTAATTAGAAGCAAGTCCTAGCAGATAATGCACTTTATTATATGGGTTGTTAGTGCTTTCATTCTTTCTGGACAAATCTCTATCACATTGTAGATTTTTTGTTTCCTGAAAACATTACCTATTGCCTGTTTCAGAAGAGGCATGTACCTCTTGGTTTTTCCCTTCTCTTGCATTTATTTAAAAAAAAAATCATTAACACATATATTTCATAATGCATATACACAAGTTTAAAGAGAAGCACATTAGCTGGAGAGTTGGTGGTTCCTTTGTGCCTCATCATTAATAGATGGCCTATTAAGAAAATGGGGAATAATTAAAACATAAATGCATTGTTTTAAAACTAAAATTGGCAATGTGCCTATTATAATTCGGAACTCTTAATTAACTAAAACTAAGCCCAAAAACATTGCTTTAGTTGTAAATAAATAGGGTCTAATTAAGAAATTATTTAAAGTGAAAACCTGCAGCCACTGCAGCCCTCCAGGATATAATCAGAGAGCCTTGTGTGGAGTGTGAATTGTGGGTACAGAGCATTTAAGGTTTTTAGGCATAAAGTATTAAGGTTTTAAGGCTGCTTGGTTACTTCCTGATAACTGCAGCTGCTCTTCAGTAAGGCGTTGAACAAAGCTGACAGCCTGTTGTCAGATAACAGGCTGACTGCTAAGGAATAACGTCCAGCATGTGATGGTGAATGTGATGATAGTCATGTACACTGCTGTATTACAGAACCAATCATATTAAATGCCAATAATTTGCTATTTCAGGTGGAACTTCTATAAAAACAAAGAGAAAGGCAAATGTTTTGGTGCAAACTGCTGTATTAAGGGCTACATCTTTGAATAGTAATAATTAATTCTGTAATGAAGCTTCCTTCTGCCTGGTTTTTGAGGTGTCCAAAAGAAGGCTAATGGGTCTCAACTTCCACACTTGCTGTAATGTATATTAGGAGTGAAAGCTGCATTTTGAGCAAGCTAAATATATTTTTTCTTTTGTACCATAGTTCTCTTGTTTTGAAATCTCCCTGAGAAGGTACATGCATAAATTCAAAGGATGAGCAACAATTCTAAAATAATACATTCCCTGGGAGCATGTGCCCCTGTTGGATATACATGGGCTTATTAATAAATGTGAATGCTATTAAGAAGTTTGTAGTGGACTCTCTTTTTTATATTGAAAACATGTTTTTATTAAGCTAAGACCTAAGCTGAAATTAAAAAAACTTTATATTCTATTGTTACTTGACCTGTACATTCGGAACTAACATGCCTTTATTAATGAATTCATAATTTTCTTCAAACCCATCCAATAATATGTTTTACGGTTCCACATAATAAGAATACAGGTTTACCCAATTAAATAATGTTTAGTTTATTATCCTCATAAGGCTTCTTGAGATTTGGTGCCCAATGACCTAATGTCTTGCCTCTCATTTAACAAGCACACTTGCCTGATAATGACACATTAAATCTTAACAATATATATACACCCAAGTTAGAAAAAATAATAATTAAAGAAATATAGTACAACCAGTTTAGCCAACATTTTCTTAATCTGGTATTCTTTTACAGAATCACAGGAAAACAGCTTATCACAGCATCCCTGGAAGGGACAGCAGGCAATTGTAGAGCATACGTAAAATGCCTACATTTATTGTCACAAAGCCAATTAAGTAACCCTACAAAATACAGAACTTTTTTTTTCCCCAGACAATGTCGAGATATATACATTGTTCATTTATATACCCAAAACACATTTCCATAACTAACAAGAATCAACTTTCATTGTATGAAGACAACATAATACCATTGAAAAAGTAGGATTTACCACATTAGGATCCACATGAGAATTGTTGTATATTAAAACACAATTACCTTTCTAGTGCACAAGTTGTGCATTTATAAAAGGAGGTAGATAGATTATCATCTAGCCAATATAAATAAGCATCTGGAAATCATTGATCAAAATGTGAAGGATTGAACTCTCATTCTGTGTAGGTTTGTACTTAAGAGGATAAGCTAAGATGCATTTATCCAGCTTATGTTTTAATGCTAAATGGTCTACAAATTAAAAACTGCATAGTACATTAGTTTCAGTATTTTTAGTATCTGAAGTATAAGTTAAATGACTTGTGAAATAGCCTATAATGTGTCAGTAGTGATGACGGATCTGGCATGTTTTTGATCTAGAATTCAAGGCCTCTGGTACGTACTAAACAAAATTAAAGTTTTGAATATGCTGAAAGAAAGAAAAAAAAAATATAGCATACAAAAAAGAAAACAGATTAGAGAGAAACACCTCTAAATGCTGTAAAAGCTAACTAAGAACAGGAATAAAACATGACATACTACCTAAAGCCACATTAATACAACATAAAACTTCATACATGCTAGGCAAGAGTATCTAAATCATTTTGCAAAATTCCCTTTCCCAAGTTACAACTGTTTAGGATTTTATATGTAATGTAAACGTATTCTGGCTAGGCACATTAAAAACAACTTTTGGGCCACAATCCCTGTGCGTCTCTAAGACCCTTTCAAAGGGTCCACAAGGTCAAAACCGTCTGCATGTGACCTAAGACGACTGGACTTAAAAACATCAAGAATAGAAACGATCCTAATACAACAGAAACTACTTGTACTTTATTTTCCAGCTCTCCTACTCCAAAATGCAACAACCACTTTTGTTTTTTCCCCCCCGACAGAAAAAATTCCTGTCTGTTTTGTTTTTTTTTTTTTCTTTTCCCTAATTCAAGTGATGGAACGATGGCATCAAGTGATGTGCTATTGTTAGTTATTTGTATGTGGAGAATCTGTGACTAATTGTAGTTAAAAAGTTTTTAAACACTTTTTAAAAAGAAGTGCATACTTGTTCACTCTGTGCTTAAAGTGTGTCTCTTAAATAATTTTTTACCTTTTACTTTCATTCCTAGGGAAAGTACTTTTTTTTCTTTGCAGTCTAACTTACCTCAAGCATTGGGGCAGTGAGCTGGAGTAGCAGCAGCTTACGTGTGCTGATCTGCTGGTATTTTGACTAACTTGTATTAGGGATCCATTTTGCTGTCAAGAGCAGCTATCGGATGAACAAAGAGGAAGATATGCAAAATATACAAGTTAAAGTAACCTCTCTCAAGGTAAATTTGAAAAATTGAGTAAACTAACGAAAGGTCTTTTTTAAAATAGACAGGATCACAAATTAATCAATGCTTTTCAATTGGAGATTTTTAAATTTTAAAACTGCACAGTGTGCTGTATTTAAAAAATCTCAACAAAAACTGAACTTTGCTGACAAATTGTTTTGAAGAATGTACCATATTTCTACAAAATTAGACCAGTAAGCATACAAGTTATTTCATGCAGACAGACAGATAGAGTAACAGACATACCTTGAGATATATCATACCTGCCTATCTGAGTGAGGCCAGATTTTCTTCTAATAAACTAAATGCAGAAGCAGAAATGAGAATCTAGCAGTCGCTTTATTAACCCAAACATTAAAAATACACTGCTGGTTAAAGGTTTTAGAACACCTCCGTTTTTTTCATTTTTTATGGAAAAGCACGCAGTTTAATGTCTTAATGTTTCATAAAATCTATGTACAAAACAAATAAATAATGGCAAATAAAAAATAAGTCAAGGAATCATTAAGTGTACAAAATTTGATTCAAATTTTTGATTAATCAAAGCATCCTTCTTTTGCTGATATAATAGTCAAACATACACGTAGCATTCTTTCTATAAGGGAAATCAAATATTGGTTAGAAAGATCTCCAGAAAAATGTTGAATAAGTTCCAACAAACGTGTTGCACTTAAAGGTTGCTTTCCTTTCACCCTTCTGTCCAGTTCATATCAAACTAACTCATTTAAGTCTGGAGACTATGCTGGCCTTTCCATGTTTAGAAGTGCACCTTCTTGTTCTTTTCTTTTAACTTATTTTTGACATAGCTTTGAGGTATGTTTTGGTTCATTGTCTTGCTGTAGAATGAACCCCTGAACTACTAGACACAGTCCAGAAGGTAATGTGTGGTGCAGCAAAATGCAGTGGTAACACTTTTGATTCAGAATGCCAGTCACTCTGTGCAAGCCACCAACTCTGCCACTAGCTAAAGAACCCCAGACCATCACTTCCTCCTCCATGTTTGGCAGTTGATGTCATACACTGAGGAACCATTCTTGGACCAACTCAATAGCATTCAAACATTATGCGCGATGAATAATGATTTCAAATTTTGATTCATCTGTCCATAATACTTTCTTCCAGTCTGCAGTAGTCCACAGCCTGCACTTCATCGCCCAGGCAAGCCTCGCTTTCTTATTTTGTCCTTTAAGGATTGGCTTTCTTACTGCCACTCACTCTGTCAAACCTGTGGCACAAAGTCTCCGCTACTAAACAGAAAATTAGACTTGCTTTTTTTTTGACGACTGCTCAGGTGTGCTTGTAGCTGTTGTGCTGTGAGGCACCTACTGTATCACACAAGCTGGTGACCCTCAGAAACTTGTCTTCTGATTGATTGAGATCCTATCAGAGCTTCTCCCAGTTTCCAACTGCTTTGGAATTTGGATTGTGTAGGACACTGTACTCACCGACACCTGGATTTTGTTCTTGCAAATTCTCCAAATGAAAGGCCAACACTTTATAAGGGTAATAATGCTCAGTTTCATTTCATTTGTTAATTGCTGTTTTCTTGCCATTGTAACAGGAAATTGCCACTTTCTACAGTATAATATTGTCCAAGTAGTACTTCAGAGGCTGCACCAACAGTCTGTTCCAACTCTGCTTTAAGGCAGACAGAGAGTTTTTAAATAATCATCAGAAGTTGGGACACCTGTGTAAATTATTTCCTTGCAACCTGCAAGGCTTAATTTACTTTAACTGCTGAAGAACATCTGTAGGTTGTAACCTATTAGTTGTTGCTTGAAGATGGCCCATTTGCAGTATTCCGAAATTTCCCTTTTCAGCTTTTGCTAACCTAAACTTTAAAACTTAAACCTCTGGTAGTTTACTGCTTACCTTTTCACCATTTTAGGCCACTCATTGTATTTCAACTGATTAAGCCAGAAGAAAAACTGGAATAACTGAAGTGTTCTAAAACTTTTGACAAGTAGTGTATTTTCAAAAATATAAAACAATACCACACTTTTTACTTTATTTCAGAAAACGTTTCTTAAAAATGTTAACATGTAATTGATTTATTATTGTTATTTTTACATAAAATTATACATATGTTAATTTTTCAGCTTTATTCTTTATGATGTAAATATGAATAAATAGAGTATAACCCAAATAAATAAAAGCCCTTTGGAGTCATGTAAGGTTCTGGGACCAAAAAGTTTGAGAACCACTGCCTTGATTACTACTATTAAATTCTGTATATACTATAGTGAGTAATGGACAAAATAAACAGATCATCATATCTTATCATGCCACTGCCGTATCCAGGTAAGAGAGGTGTATTTAGCATCCTTATGATCTTCACCGGTACATGTAGTGCCTCTGGAATGTGGTCCATTGTTTGGGTGGGCTCACCACAGGGACATTCAGCGCTTGTTGTGAGGCCCCATCTAAATAGGTTGTCCCTTGTTTTGCCCACCTATGACCTAGCTCGGTTAAGCACAGCCCAGTCTTTCCTAGAGAGGGATGTTTCATTGGGTAGATGCTCTTGAGGTGTAGGAAGAGCTTCATTAGGAGGGCTACAGTCAGACTCTCGCCACCTCTCAAGCCTATGTTTTGTGGACTGCTTTGGATTAAGGGGTTCCAAGATAAACAGATTAAGAAATATTATGACCACAAAGATGTCCCCCAAAAAGAATAAAAAATTGTGGGAAGATTCATGCTTTGTTACCATGTCCTGTCTATACCGATTAACAGAATTAACTTTTTTTTCCTCTTAAATAATACACTTTACCATTGTGCAAGGCATTTAATATAGCTCAGACTAAAGGACTGAAAAGAAGAAATTCTGATAAATTATACATTGACTAATTTATACTGACTACAATTTCACAAATATTTCATAGTTTTCTGTAAATAATATACACTTTCACTCCTTAAATTGGACTTCTTGCAAGAGAATTCTAATTTTGAATTCAAATACAAACTTTCTTTGCTTCTATGAAGAATTTTGGATTTGTATTTATGTCTTCTTCCACAAGCCAATGAACATTTAATTTAAATATCAATGATATTGTAAAGTAATGTAATTAACTATTTAAAAAACAAGTTTAGTGTATGCCAAAACTGGTAGTCTAAACTTTATGTACGTAAGTTGTTCAGAAAAAGACCTTGATACTCAACAGAGGTGTTTCTGGCATGAAAATGCTGGTAGGACTATACCAGAATCTTGCTATATGTGTGCGTACTTCTCTGACATAAACATTAACCTGCATAAATAATACCACCTGTAAATCGTTTGCTAATTAGTACCAAATCATTTAACTTCACACATCTTTCACATCACCAAAAAAAGACATGTGGGTGCTTGGTTTGTCTCGATTCACATTAGATCACTCTGATGGTCTCTGACATCATCATTATCTGACAAAATGTTGTGAATAAAAATGTTTCAATGCTGGAAGGATTTACCATCTTTAGAAGGATACGCTTTTACTAGCTTTTGTATACCAGAATGTGTTGCAAGATAACATTTATGAGAAAATAAAAAGCCAAGTGTGAACAATTCCAAAAAGTGTGTCTGACTTAATTGTTTGCTTTTATCACTTCTAAATTTTAGCTACACTCATTTACAGTCATATTGATAAAACAAGATAATCAAGCCCAAAAGAACTTATCATTACGTATTTACCTACTAACACTTTCAGTTTCTTCAGTTCTTCGCAAGAAGTTTTCCTTTAGGGCAACAATTAACAATCCCTCAAAGTAATCTCTGCTGAAGTGAGGCGTGATCACATCACAAATCAAACCAAAAGCTACTCCTGCAAATCTAAAAGCAACTTCTTCCAGGCAAAGCCAAAAACAAAGCTGACTATCTCCATTTGGCAGCAAACAAAATGGCTACAAAAACTTTACAGCCTAAGAGTCTACTTTGCACTAGTTCAGTTACTAATATACCTTTGAATAAAAACCTGATACCCAGTTTGGAATGTGTCAACAAGGTACACAATACAGGGTGAGTCAAAATCATGATAACACTAATGGTACTGCTATGTATATACTTATATACAATTTCTGTGGACAATTTATATGCTACATATGTGTTGAACATGGTGGGGAACATGTTGAGACATTCCTGTAAATCATCTTGCACATATTAATTTTATTTTGTGAATAAATTGTTCCCGCCATTCAAATGTTAACATAATTTTGACTTACTCTGTATATTGCTATATCCCTGTAACCTAAGTGTGTATAGCATTTTATCAGAAAGAAAAATTGTAAAAAAGGATCATACCCAATAAAAATATTTTAGATCTACCACAGGCAAAGAAGCTTTACAAAGTGTCTAAAGCAGATAAACTCAATAAAATGATGTACAGTTAATAAGTACCTCTGTCATCCCAAATCATTATGTTGCTTTGTATCCATTTTACACTATGTACTGTACATACATAAACATATCTGGTGGCCAGAAAGATGGAAACAAATACAGAAATAAGTAGAAAATAAATTTACTATCTTCCATAGTTATGCAGTTAATGAAGTAATTAACATTGCAGAATACACATGGTCACGTGTTAAAATAGCTTGGACAGAAGTAGTGATTACTGAAGAACACTGAGCAACTTTGTCATAGAAATAATTGTTGTCTAAGGCAGAGACCCTAAATTTAACTCCTAGAAGGCCACTTGTGGTTGATGATTTATCATTTAGACAATTTCTTAGTTAGAAGTCAAAACAGAAAGAACATACGGTATAGTGTGTTTCCTTTTGGCTATTGAGAAGCTTTAAAGCATGGTAGTAATGCTCTCTGATGATGGGGCTTTAGTATGGAACTTCAGAGTTAATCAGATTCATGTTCTAACCATAATTTTCTTTCTGCAACCATCCATCTATCCACCTTCCATACCTTTATTTTCTATACCAGTATTTGAGAGTCTGAGCATAGATCCACAATATCAAGTGTAACTCAGGAGTACCTTTAAGGAGAACTGCCATGAACACAAACAGGACATACTATATAACCTCCAGATGATCCAAGATACTGCTGCCAACCTGATGTGTTACGTCAGCAAATAAAATCACACTACTCATCAGTTTAACAATATCTACTTGAAATATTCTTTTGCCTTCCGCTTTCTCCTTCAAGTAAGTTTTGACCAAGATGTATAAATGATACTTTGTCACATTTTTGAACTTTTTCAATTCTTTTTGACTCACCATATATAATACTCAAAAAATGTTATTCAATTCATGTCATTTCTACATGTGTTCACATTTTAGTAAATGTATTGCCTTAAATCACAATGAAAATGCAAATACAAAACCGCAGCATTACAGAAGCAAATGGCAGTAACAATATAGTCACTATAGCCAGTTTAAATGTATTTGCCCAGTGTGCACATCTTGCACAGAGTTGATGACTGACTTCAATGGCTGAATGAGATCTAGAAACTAAAACACAAGTGATTGGCATTAGTTATCTACTGCCAAGCCTATTTACGTTGAACATTACTTTATAATTGAAAAAAAAGCTGCCACTTTACTATAGTCTGTTTAAACATAAAAGAATAGATTTTGCATCTCATACAATAACCTAAAAAAAAGAAGAGTGTCAGCCTTTTGGAAAGTCACTTAAAACCCTAAAGTATGAAGACTATTTTACTTGGCTAGAGAGATGCAGGGTATATTGGGAGAAGGATGTCAAGGATAGAGTTGTCAGGTAAGAGGAAAAGAGGAAGGCCTAAGAGGAGGTTTATGGATGTGGTGAGAGTGGACATGCAGGTGATGGGTTGAACAGAGCAAGACGAGGAGGACAGGAAGATGTAAAAAAAGATGATCTGCTGTGGCAACCCCTAATGGGAGCAGCCGAATAAATAAGGCTCTGAATACAAATGTTATGAAATGGAGTACCTAACAAAGGGCATAATATGTAAACATTTTTATGTCAGTGTTAAATATATAGCTGAATTGTTTAATGTATGAAAATTGATATGATGAACATTAGCTTTTTCATATAGAGTGGGCTCAAGAATTACCATCCTTGATAAAATTAGCGAAGTGCACACCACAAATTATATGCACTCTTCAATATGATATTTCTGGAAGAATAATTAAGAAATAGTCAGTAATAAAAAGCTATAGTCCACCAGGGCCATAGATTGATACCTATATTTAAACTTAGGTGGTATAGTTATTATTTTGTAGTTAACGTTATGGGGTATGGAAAATTTAAATATAATGCATATTTACTTACTATTTAATTCAAAATTAAAAGGTAATATTTCCAATGGAGTTGATTCAGATAGTACAAAATATATTTTCTATTGCATGTGGTAAAAATTTGTCACACGAATGTCATAAAAGTTTGCTCCCAAGAATTCAACATTGTAATTAGATTGTAAAGCCGCTAATACATAAGAAATGAATTCCAGAACTAGACAGTTCTTTTTGCACTCCTGTATAATTAGTTAAAGGGAAGCACGTAGGGATATTTTTACTAGATTTAGATATACACATTTCTAGGTGGGATTTTAAGAAAATACTAAGTACAAACATCTTAAATATTATTATTATTAATCTCCAATAGAATCTACTGAGAATTTCTTGTATTTTTTACTTACGTAAAACTAACCCCGTAGCCTACTAATCAAATCATAAACTCGTAACATATGTTCATTTATCTTGTTAAAAATCAAACTGGCGCCCACTGTAAAAATTACATCGTATTCTAAATCATGGACTGCAGGATCCATGGAGGGCCGGTAGAAAGCAAAGTAGGGTTAGGGTTTGCTTGGCTGGATGCCACTCGCAATTCAAAGGACGCCAATTACTAATCACTGATTAACGTCTTTTCTGATATGTTACAAAAAGCGTAGTAACTGGAGAGAACATGCAAACTCCACAGAAACAACAATCGGAGGCGGTATTCGAACGCAAATCGTCCAAATCGCGAGGCAGCAGCACAAGCAACTGCGCCGCCCAGCCGCCTTGTAACACAGTGCATTGGAAAAAAAGAAAACTTACGTTGCATCGCCACACAACTATTAAAATAAGCAGTGTGAGAGAAATACCACTAACGTTTAGGCAAGCGAATTTCTTCTGAAATGCATACCCTCTCTCTTTTATGAATATACTATTATGGATTTTAAAATTTATTTACACGCACCATACATTAATGATTAATATTGCCAAAGGTTCAGAACAGTAAAACGCACAACTAGTTTGCCAAATAGGACCAACTCAACGTTTTGAAGTTATTCACTCACCTAGTGTGTTAATAATAGTCTTCAGTGTGGAAAGGTTGCACGCAAGGAAAGGGTAGCCTCTTGTGAAGACGCGGCTTTCTTTCTCGCGAGTGGCCGCCACACACTCACATCACACACCCGCGTCTCGCGTGTCCGAGTTGATATCAAACATTAGAACCCTGGTCTCATTTTTTTGTGTGTGCAATTTATTTATTTTAGATTTTCATTTTGTTCGAGATTGTCTGCTTAAAATAGTGCAAAAGGGAAAAGAACGACTACAACAATTTTAAAATATGCGCCTTTCGCTTCTCTCTGACTCAGAGTCATGTCATGTGAGGGTCTAGTGCGCTTGAAAACAGAGCGTCACGTTACGCTAATTTACATGTTGGGCGTGGTTGTAAAAGCATAGGGCGGGGTAATGTGCACATATTTAATAGACATTGTTAAGCAACACTGTCAACGTTAATGGTGACTGTCAAAAAAGCTGAGAGAAAGGGGGATCTTGCGCAGATTACTAAAAAAATGTTAAAAACAACACGAGAGTACAAAACGAACAGTTAACACCTTTGTGCTTTATTTTGTTTTGCCTTGAGGGTGAGTATGCAATTAAACGTTAAATGTAAAAAGTGTACTGCACAAGTAATCCCTTCTTTACTGGTCTTGCCTCCATTGAAAAAATAACTGGACTCAAGCTAGGCCTGTGTTGTAGCGTTAGGAAATACACGGTATCATACAAAGCTATGCTTATTTTTTAATCATTTTAGGCACGCATTAACAAAAAGCCAAAAAGGCTTTCTTTATAAACTATTAAACTTCTCTTCACCTATTTCTTTCCCAACATTGTTTTTCCGCACTTCGGAACACATTCAGAAGGAGGCTGATGACTCACAGTTTCAGGCTTTATTCCAGCACAAGCAACAAGTCATGAAAGTTTTTTAGGCTTATCAATGTATTTTTCCTAGTTGTTTTAATAAAAATCGGGTTTATTTTTATTGCCAACTGCATCTATAAGCAGAAAATAATGCAAACGTTCTAACCTAAACAACTTCAGATTGGTGCTGACTTTCATTAAAGCAATTTTGTCTTGTATTACCTTTGTATGGGCGAATGAGGAATATAAATGTCTCTTTCCCATATAAGGTCAACAGCAGTGTTTTTTTTATTTTTCAAAACGGGGCTCACAAATTTGATTCAAGCAAATTTCTGGAAAATTGAATCAGGATCATGGGATACCTGTTCCCATATCTCCACATATGCCCAGCTAAGCCTACTTCCTATTTTATTTCTTCTAGTGTAAATTTTTTGGCTAGTTGATTGTTGAAGCCCATATTGTCTTGTAGGTGACCATACAGTAGTTTTACAGCATTATTGCAGTAAAGATACATTTTAATAATTGCTTTATGTAGTTCTCATTTTTAGAGCAAATTGGATTTGCAAACACACTAAATCGTCTGGGATGACAATAGTTATCAATTCAATTATACTCTCCAAAGTAGTATTATATTTTTTCTAAATAAATATATATACATTTTTTTGTTATAAGCAAGCAAGTAGCAGCATCTTTACATTTCCTTTATGTCAGGAGTTTCAGATTCAGTCCTTGGGTCACCCTGTATGTGCTGGATTTGATCAGTGAGTTATTTTACCTCTAATTGATCTTGTTTTCCCAAAATTAGCTGATCTTTTCTCCCTTACTTATTTTGCATTCACAAAATTTCAGTAAACATTTATAATAAATTTATATTGTCTTTTTGCTTCAATCTTTAGGGCTTTCATTTTTTCTTTTATTTTTAAGTCACTCTTTATGGTGAGTTTGCTCTGTTAATTGTATTCGAAGGCTGATAATTAATAATTAGTGTGACAAAAACAGGTGGAAGTGACATAGAACTCTAAAGGGTAGCAGCTGCTTTAGTGTTATGTATTAGCAAATCATTGCTTAAACAACTTGAACAAAAGCAGTTAACAAGATAGAAATAATTACCTCATCCATGTATAACACACTGAAATTGTTCTTCGAGTAAGATTTAGAATGGCCAGACTATAATTTTTTCACAAAACATTGAAACAGGGAAATAACAGCATAATTAATGGAGAAGTCCAGTAAAATGAATATATTTGCTGGAACAAAAACTGAAGCTATAGTGTAATGTAATGTTAACATATGCTACTTTGGAAGTTCCCTGATATACCCATAATGCATCAGAAAAGAACGGCAAATTCCACAACTGAAATTGCCTACAGATCTTAATTGGCTAACTATAAGACTATGTTACATGGCATACTCATATGCACAGCCATATTGGGTTAATTTAAAGTAATAAACCCAACAGTCCTTCTTTAGACTGTGCTTGAAAAAATCAATTAAGGACATTGATAGTATATATTTATTCATACTGTTTAAAAACACATAAGAATCAATTTTCATTACCTGATAATGATGATCCGCAGTAAATAACATAACATACATCCATCCATCCATCCATCCATTTTCTAACCTGCTATATCCTAACTACAGGGTCACAGGGGTCTGCTGGAGCCAATCCCAGCCAACACAGGGTGCAAGGCAGGAAACAAACCCGAGGCAAGGCGCCAACCCACCGCAGTATAACATATATTTCACCATTAAATTAACAACCTCGCGTAATCTAATTCAGCTTCATTTGGAAAGTCTATCTCTGTCCTCGTCAGGATGTCAGTCCCTGAACAGGACCATTTCACACACACAAACACAAACACGCTCACACTTGGCAAAGGGTTAATTTAGACCAGTTACCTTAGCACCAGTATTTTTGGGGTAGTGGAATCAGATTTCTAACTGAAAACCCCATTGAGACATGTGGAGAATGTGCAAACTCCCTTCAGACAATGACCAGGCACAGTATTTATGGCCAGAACACTTGGTCTATGAGGCGGCAGCACCAAGTACTGTATACCATGGTGGCACCTGATAAAAATAAAAACACATAGCATAAATCCAGACATAAATACTATAATACAAAAATCATGGTGTGTGTGATAGAAAGTTTCAATGACAGCACAAACAGATGGATAGTAGATGGTGTCCAGCTGGAGTAAACCTGTAAATAATATGTCTGTTGTCAACAGTTGGGGAAAAAACTGATTTATACTAGAATCTGTTTCCTAGAATAGCTCAAAGAGGCCCTTCATGATAAATACACTTGATGTCAATTCAATTCAATTTTATTGTCCCAAGAGGAAAATTTGGTTTGTCGGCAGGTTACTTAGAGACCGGAAAGTAATATTAAAAAGAAATCCACAAAGAACACAGCCATCAAACACAAACTTAGTACAAGTAACTAATATATACTTATAATATAACATTAGATCATACATATTACTTTTAAAAATTAAACCAACATTAAGACTTGACTAATGATTGATGCAAATGATAACCCTTAATCTCAGATCTGTGGGTGTAAACCTGAACTTATTTAGAACATTAATAGCAGTAGGAATGAATAAGCATTTGCGCCAGGTGCTTTTCATGGCAACAGCGGGAACTGAAAATGTAGTGGGTGAGTTCTTTTTGAGACAAAACACAATGCTTTCCATAATACCTGCTAATTAAACAGGTCTGTGAAATTTAACTGTTGAGACCTTGTTATTTTACTGCTCTGTTTTACAATCTAATTTATTCTGTTTTCATTGCTGACATTACAGTTTCCAAACCAGAACATAAGTGAAGACATACTCACTACAAGATTTATAAAAGACATACATAATGGTAAGACTCGCACTAAAAAGATTGCATTTTCTTAGACAGTAAAGGCACCTTGTTCCTTTTTCTGAGATGGCTTCTGTATTTTCATTAAAAATCAGTTTTGAGTCTATGATTGTCCCCAGATATTTATAACTATTGGCAATCTTCACTGCCTGGTGTTTGATGATTGTTTCTTGTGAGTAAATGGTGTTTCTTCTAAAACTGATTATTAGTTCCTTAGTTTTTGTAACATTTGAGTGTAAAACACCAGTTAGTAAAATCATCTACTACTGGACCACAAGTGGTTTCTTTTTCATTAAGTAGTCATTTTAATTTTAAGATGCACCTAATTTCACATTTACTATGACAACCATTTTTATAGGGAATGTACAGAGATGAAAGTACACACCCCTGAGGGGACCATTTATATGAGGATGGCATGTCCTCATGGCATGTCAGGCAGACAACCATTGACTTTTACTCCTTGAGTCGTGTCTGTTAAAATGTCAATCAGACACCCTACCTAACTGAATTGCAATTTAAAATCTTTCATAAGTCTATCTACAAGAAGGTGGAGCTGGATGGTATTTACACTTGATGAGAAGTGTACAAACAGTATCCTTGCATGAGTTTTGATGCCCTCCAAGTGTTCATACAACAAATGAAGCAAAGTGACAATGGTGTCCTCTGTACTCCTATTAGACAGGTAATAAACTCTTGAGTTTTCCTTGTGTCAGCTTTCTCTTTATACGATTTTGTAGCCAATGATGTGAGGGCCACTGGTCTGAAGTCATTTAAACCTATAGTGTTTTGTTTTTAGCTACTGACATTACTATAGCCTGTGTCCACAGCTTTGGAATATTCTTCTGTTCTAATGGCAACCTAAACATAGTGTATATAATGAAATTGAGCTGCTCCCCACAAGATTTTTAGGCGCCTTCCCCTGAAATGGTCTGGTCCAGGACTCTTATTTATTTTTAATTTTCTATAAATGTTCTCCATTTGGAGTTAAAACCAGAAACCTTTACGTGATTATTATCTGTCTATAGAGATTTTGTAAAAGCCAAATTTCCCCCTTGGGACCATCTATGGCCAACTAAGGCTTTAATACCTGACCATACCACGGTTACATTTTGTGTGGACAATTTCTGCTCAATTTTATCCTTATATAAGCTTTAGCTTTTTTGATGCCAATTTTTAAATCCCTCTGTGCAGCACATGCCTTGTTAGTATCATCTTCTTATATATAAACGTCTACGCATGGAAGTGTGTGTGTCTGTCCGGTCTGAAAGTGAGAGGTGGAGTGGGAGTAAGGGCTTCACCTCCGAGGATACACAAACGGGCCAACATGTTGGCAAATCAAAACCTCTGAAGAAAAAGTCACTCGCTTAGCGGCTAATACAGAAGTGAGGCAAGCACATCGGCAAAATGGTATCCCTGTTACTTTTCCTCCCACCTCTAATACACAAGTGAGCAGAGCACGCCGGCAAAAGGAAACCTCTGAAGAAAGACAGTCGCTTAGCCGCTAATGCACAAATGATGCAAGCACGTTGGGAACACGAAACCTCCTAAGGGAGAGATGCCCAGAGTAGTATATAAAAACTAGCTGTGTAAGCCCGTGCTGTAAAAGCATGGGGTCTTAGAAACTTTTGAAATCATCTGAAAAAAAATTGAAATGCAGAGATGTCAGGTAATTGAAAGGAACTACTCTGGGCATCTCTTTCCTAGGAGGATTTGTTTTGCCGATGTGCTTGCATTGCTTGTGCATTAGCAACTAAGCGAGTTTTCTGTTTCCTTGGAGGAGCCCTTAGCCCGACTCCACCTCTCACTTCCACGCCGGACAGACACACACATTTCCACGAGTAGACGTTCATATATAAGATGACATTATGGATTTGTTGACCCAGGGTTTGTTATTAGGATTGACCTTTATGCTTTTAGTTGGGATAAACAAGTCTTCACAAAAAGATACAGGTGCTGGTCACATATAAATCAGTGCACAATGTCACTTTAACTTTTAATTTGGTAATATAAGTAGTAAAACAGAGGGGATCAGTTATATTCGTAAAATTTGTAGAAATTAAGGGAGATGCAAGCTCAGAACTGTCTGTATTGATAACTTAATAAGAGGAGTTAGAAGAAAAGTTACGACAAAAACATGCATATTTTTGGATTAAGAAAAAAAACTCATCAGATAAAATCCTTTAATTGTTTTCTATTTGAAGAACTATCATACCAATATTCAAAGAAGGTCCAAACACATATAAAATAATATAATCTACATATTAAAGCAGATGACTTGAACAATCAGTAATGGTTCATTGTGTATTACTAATGACAATGAAAAAGAAAAATCAGTGTCAATGCTAATTCTTCTGAGACTCTAATCATCATAGGAAATGGGTTCAAAAGCAGATCATCTGCTCTCACCATCTGCTCTTGGCCAAAAATAGTTCTTAAAGCATGCCAAGGAGTCCTCTGAGAATCCAAAGGTTTTTGTAAGAATGGTATGATTAACTGAATTAAGTGCCTGGCAAGATTCCTAAGAATGGTGCCAAAGTAGTGCACTACTTTTTTAACAGCAGTAATGTTATCATTCATTAACTAAATTGTGACAGATATAAAATCAAATCTAAAACCAGACTGCAATTGTACCAAAGTATTGTTAATGTTCAAGTAATGAAGTGTTCAAGAGTTTTGGAGATTTGGCAAGATAGATATATGGTACTTTTAAGTGTCCAAGTGGGAAATTAAGCTTTTACAGAAGAAATATAAAAATATTATAAAAAGTACAACAGCAACCTATCAAACAAACATATAAGATACAAAAGTGGAAAATCTTTTGACTTGGATAATGATATAGAAAAGTCACAGTGAGGCATTTTAAAGGTGGATTGCTGAAGGTATAAAGGAGCTCCAATAGCCTTTTTAGAGACATTTCTGCTGAATAATTTGTTGACTAGAAGTACTTATTGAAAATGTTTCATAGAGAGGATCTTCAGCATTGTTTAAAGTTTTTTCATCATTTTCTTCTTTGCTACCACCTACTGTGAGTCAAAAATGCATCCGATAACTGAGCCTGCTCTCTTAATTGGCTTGTTGGTTCAGTGGGCCTCTCTTGAAGTGATGTCACTGGCCCAGCACATCACAGTGTTGAAAACTGCATGGGTTATCAGAGAGTTATAATTCATAAGAAGGTAAGAACTATTGCAGAAGGTGAAAAATGATAAGCAGATGTAGTTGTACTCATGTTTAGAAACAATGTGGTTAGTGAAATCACATTTCTTCCCTTGGGACAATCTTTCTAATACTGGAATTGCTCTGTGTGAATGAATTAGGACCATTCTAATGTGGTTAAGTGGATAGCATGAATACTGTAAATCTGTGATATTTCTCTAAGAGCATAATTAATCTAATAGCATATCTTTAAGTGAATGTAGATGATCAACTGAGTAATGATCTTTTTGTGAGAAGAAAAGCAGAACAACAAATTATAGGTAGTTTTGTACAGGGTTAGTCATTTGGAAGTTGTCATTTCAATCATATTGAAGTCTTCATTCTGTACCAGCAATAGAAAGTACAATTAATAGAAAAAATTGTTTTGCCTATTAAATTTAGCATATGTACATGATTTGGGGCATACAACATATAAAAAGTGCCATTTTCTGTTGTAACCAATGTAAAATCATATTATGTCTCATTTGCCTCTTTCTTTTCACACTTTCTTGTACTCTCTCATGAAAACTAAAGTTTAATTTATCACTTCCACAGATTGGTACCCCGTTATGCTTAGATTAAATTAGATCAAATACAAATGTAGAGAGTGGCTTTAAATACAGACTGATGCAAAGACCTTACTGTCATTTAGTGTGCATATACCACACACCCCTTACTCTCACATTTGCTATATTTCTTGTTGGATTTTCTTTTTGGACATCTCTCACTGATGCACTGTATGGTTAAAATGAACAATTTTTATAGACTCTAGTAAAGACATGAATCCTAATAGAGACCTATGGTAGAGTGTTTAGTTAATATAGTGTATAAGTGTGTTATAGACCAATATTTAGATGCATGCTCTGTCTTTTCACATTCAGATGTGTCTTATTTAAAGGTCTTAAATTTTGAGGGAAGTCACATATGTGAAAGATAATTTTTTGTGGCTTGGCATAGGTTATGTGTAAACATTTGTCTTTGTTTGAGGAATTATTTATTAGATAACCATTCATCAGATGTCAGTGCAGTGTCAGTGTAAGTTAAAAGTTACTGAACAAATTAAAAGAATCAGCAGACAACTTATTCTGAAGTCAGAGTGTTTTCAGGAACCTAACACATCAATCCAATTAAAACATACTATTTATTGTGTTTCTGATTATAAACAAGGACATGATCTTTTGTTAATTAGTGCCCACGTCTCCTATTGTGTTTTCCAAACCTCACAAGTGCTGTTTTAAAAAGCAAAAACACTTTGCTTTATCTTTTGTATTTATTTCCTGAAGCTCTCTCATTAACTCTTTTCTGGGCAATTACCTCATTCTTATTCCTTTGGTATGCTGGAATTGTTGACTGCCAAAAAGAGGAGCTTTTAGTTAATTACACTTTACTTACTTTTCATTAATCTGTTGTTAAACTGTACAGTATCTCATTTGGTGGAACCTTTCTCTGTTCTTTTTTTCAGCCTTCAAATCAATTGCAGTAGAGAGAGTTTTTAAGCAACAGTGGTTCCATATACAGAGATGAATTGTACATATATATATATATATATACAGTATATATATATATATATATATATATATATATATATATATATATATATATATATATATATATATATATATATATATATATATATATATATAACATAAAATAAGAGCTCTGAATATATACTTTAGGCATGATAGCCTTGGCTATAATTAACATAAAAAAAGAAAATAAGACTTTTCAAGCTATCAGGCACCATATTCTTTAAAAATATACCAAGTTGTTTGAATCCACAATAAAATGCCAGTAATTACAATTTGTTGATCTTTGCATAATTTCAGAATGAGAATTTTGAACAATTCATCTAAACATACACTGATTTATGTTTTTTGTAAAGAAGTTACTTTTGGCATTCCTATTTACAGCAAATCCCTTGTTACATTAAACTATAGGTAAAGAGACAATTTTTGGGCTGCAAGATGTAATAATTTGAATTTGCACTTTTGAAACATTGCAGACTATAGCTTTGAACCACCCAATCTCACTGAGATTGCATAGGTGGTAAACCACTAGAGGATAGAGAAGGCTAAAAGGATCTGTGATATCTAGGGTTAATATTTCAATGCTGGTGGTAAACCAATCCTACTGGCATTGCAAGCAATCTTTGCTTCTATCTAGAAAGGGAAGGGTGAACACCTGGATTGCAGCAACTACAGGGGGATAATACTGCTATTGGTGCCTGGTAAGGTCCTCACTAGGGTCATCCTCAATAGGATCTGTGATTATTTGCTCACCTACCAATAACTGGAGCAGTCTGGTTTTATACCTAAGACATCTACCATCAACCCATCCTGGCACTGAGAGGTCTTATCGAACGCAAACACGACCATCAGAATAGTTTCTTTGCAGCCTTTATCGATTTTCATAATGCATTAGACTTAGTTGGTCAAGTTGCCCTGTGGGACATCCTGAGACTTTGTGGTATACCCCCGAAGTTCATGGATATTATCACCGGCCTTTACATTAGTACTGTGAGTGCTGTACAGAGGGGATGCAGAACCTCTGCGTTTTTCCCAGTTGATTCTGGGGTTCGTTAGCATTGTGTTCTTGCTCCTACTCTGTTGAATGCTTGCATGAACTGGGTGTTGGGCAGGGTGGTGGGGTTCAGCCAATGTGGGGCATCTGTTGTTGAAGAGAGATTCACTGATCTTGACTTTGCTGGCGATGCTGTGATCTTCACTGAGTCAATGAAGGCTCTGATCAGGGCTCTTGAGAGACTGAGCAAGGCGTCTTAGTGTTTGGGCTTGTAAGTGTCCTGGATAAATACCAAGATCCAGGCTTTTAATGATCTCATGGGCACAGACATCATCATTGTGTTTGTCTATGTAGGCAATGTCGAAGCGATATTAATGTCTCTGGTGACTCTTCCTATGAAGTCAGTAGACAGATTGGGAGAGCATGGGGTGACATGAAGTTGCTGGAAAGGAGTGTGTGGCGCTCCTTATATCTCTACAAAAGGATGAAGGTCCAAGTCTTTAGAGTTCTAGTGCTCCCTGGTAACATGAGACAAAGACTGGACTCCTTGTGTCTCTTCAGAGAATGCTTGGATACCGCTGGTTCGACTTTGTGTCAAATGAGGGATTGTTCATGGATTCCCAAATAAGGCACATTTACCTGCATTGTGAGGGAGCATCAATTACGGCAGTACAGCCATGTGGTGCGATACCCTGAGGCTGTTTCAGCTCACAGGATCCTTATTGCTGAGTACCCGAGTCGCTGGACCAAGCCTAGGGGGATGCCCACGTAACACCTTGCTGCAGCACACAGATGATCATTTACAGAAGGTGAGACTGGACTGCGTGTCTGCCTGGGGGGTTGTCAACCAGGATCCCAAGCTGTTTCGTCGTGTGGTGGGTGCAGCAACGCACTGTACCAGTTCATGTTCCCCAGCCTACCCTGACCTCAGAGACTATAGGTGGCTAAAACTACAGACTGATTAAAAAATATTGGAGGGTTTTTAAAAAGGAGCTAATGCTGAGAAAGGAAATTTTTATGTCTCTCTATTATAAAAAAAAATCCTGTGGGAGGGAATTACTAGGAGACAATATGTGATCTTCACATTAAGATCACCGAAGACACTTAAAAGACCCGTGAGACTAAACAGATTGGCCACGGAGCGTCTCGTGGGGTCCTTAAACATGAGACTTTGTACCAAGAGATTGACACAGGACCGTCTAGTGATGACGTACAACATAAGATTCTTGCAAGACACGCCCTACTTACAACCAAATAACCGCACGGGCAGCAAAACACTCAGTCTTGTCTTGGCTTTGTGCACACACAGATCCAGGGCTCTCAGCACATATAAAGCATATAAGGACAATACGTTATAAATGAAACGTAGACCACTAAGTGAAGAAGAAAGCAGCGTGGAGAAAACTCAAAAGCGTTGGAGAGACAAAAAAGAAAAAGAATAATCTAGGTGCAAATTCAGAAAATAAGGAAAGTAATTATCAGCCCAGAACAAGTGGAATTGAAAAAAAAGCACGTTCAATCCGGATGTTGGCACTATACACATGCAGAGCAGATTAGAGATTATGAAAGCAGTTGAATTTGAAAGGCTCAAAAAAAAAAAAAAAGGTGGCGCGATACACATGTGGAGAAAGTTAAAGAATATGAAAGTAGGAAAATTGGAAAGTATAAAAAAAGAAAATAAAGATCGCAGTAGCACAAACAAACAGAAATTATTACTTGAAAAAGGGAAAGTAACCGCCAATAACCAGGTGTCATTCAAACAAAATCAGGATCAATAGGAGAACTGAAATAAAAGACAGAGTAGAAAACAAAGTAAAACGTCGTGAAGAGGTTAAAAAACAAGGGGGCCAAACACATGCAGAGCAGGTTAGAGATAATGAAAACTGGAATTCAAAACACTCGTAGAAACACATGCAGAGCAAAATACAGAATATGAAAGCAGAAAAAAATGACAGTGTCAAAACAAAGAAAGTAAACATCACATTAGCTCAAAGAAAGAGAAATTAGTACTTGGAGAAATAACAAAAAGGCGAATAGAGATCGAGTATATGCACATAGGTGATATGTCAGAAGTATGTAAATATTGTAAGGCTTTGAAGTTTAATTCAAGAGAATTTTAAAAACGGAGTTTACCTCACATGCATTTATTGGTTACTTTGCAAAAAAATTTATTAACTGCTGATGATGTAGATCATTTGTCTGTGTTGAAATTCCAAACAGAGAAACCTATCCTTATGGTACAAAGTCATTAAACATAAGTCTCACTGACCTCATTAAAAAGATTCAGCACATTGGGACTCGAAAGATTCAAAATATTGTTTTTACAGAAGTTCTGAAATAAAAGTGAAACTAATGAAAAAGCAACAATTTAAAGAAAAAAAAATCTTAAAAGTGTGTATCTGGAAAAACAAAAATGGGGGTTGGCAAGCAAAGCGAGCAGAGGACACAGCCCCCTAGTCATTACATAAATTAATTAATAACATATTTTATAGTAATATACTTTACATTATCTCTACTAGTTGTATATCACACATGAATCATATGCCTACAATATAATGGATATAGCCAACTGATTTACAATGAAGTCAGTTAAAGTGTGATTCTACTACAAGATCAGAAAAAAAGAAATACACATTCAAAGAAAAACAGGTATGAAATGTGTTGTTTTCATTTTATTTCATTGCTAAAGGATTTAGTGTTTCTCAAAAAGGTGAATCTGTGGGGCATCTGTTGATCAAAATATATGTGTAACTGCTGCCTTACAGATGTATGTGTAGAATTATACTGTTCTCTAGGGATAAGCTGCTATTGATGTTTAAATAATTTACAAAGTTAATTAGCAGTTTCGTATTCCTTGAAAGTTGTGAATAATCTGTTTTTTAAGATTGCAGCTAAATTTACCTAGACAGGGAGGGGCATGAAGTGAAAAGAACCAAAAATGAACAGAAGAAAATACCTGCTTGGTCCTTTGTCTTTGTCCTACTATTATACAAACCCATCACTTAAATATCTACTGTATAAAGCTTTTAGAAGCATGACATAATAACGTTTATCTGAAGCATTATACATGCAAGATACATGCCTACTCCCCATCATTGAGGGAAATCATTCTGATGGCAGCAAAAATAAAATACATTTAATGTCTTGTTTAAATTTATGAGAACTATGCAAAAATCCAGTGGTATTTATATTGGTCACAGATGTGTTAGCGGTATGTTTATTTAAATGGCATGTTTATGTCACTAGCTTTTACAATTGCTGTGACTGCTTTTGATAAGTGGTGCAAAGGTGCTAATGTTCTATGAATTTTTAGCATTCCTGACTTGATGGAGTTATTACGTATATACTGTCACGTATGAGCATCTCAGAATCACTCTGATTTGCAATACCAGCCAGGACGAGATGGAGGTGCTGTTGCTAACAGTATTGTTTCTTCCCCTTAGCAGCACCAAGAAGACACCCAATAAGCGCAACTGACCCCACCCTCATCACTCAGAGATGGCCCATCCCTTCTGGTCACAGCTGTAATAAAGTCAGACGTCCTTGGAATTGTGGGTGTCAGTTTTGGTACCAAGCCTGCCGCAGAACTGAGCTCTCAAAGTAGACCCACTCTTCAAGGCTACCTGATGTAGAAAGAACAAGATTGCCTAAAACAACTTGTTTGTGGTTGTTTTGAATGCACCATCATGTGCCTGTTCCTTTTGGTTGCCATCATTAAATGCGGTGGCTTGGTTGACACCACAACTGTTCATTTGGACATTTAAAGTCACTCGCCATCCACTATATATACTGCAAACATTTTTGACTGAAGAGAAATACAGTGGAAGAGTAAAAGTCATGTTAGTTCATCTAAAAAGTTCTTGCTACACTTCATACTTTCCTTTAAATTTACCTCTGCACATGAATATCTCCGTAAATGACAGCTTCATTCTCTTTCAGCAAATTTAAGAATTATTACTTTACAAGCATTGCAAGAATACATGTAAATATTTCTACAAGTCAAATTTACTGGTACTTTAAAATTCATTTCATATAATTATAGTACAATTGAAA
Source organism: Polypterus senegalus (assembly GCF_016835505.1). Classification (NCBI taxonomy): domain Eukaryota; kingdom Metazoa; phylum Chordata; class Cladistia; order Polypteriformes; family Polypteridae; genus Polypterus; species Polypterus senegalus. Next base: position 60,344,264 of record NC_053158.1, on the reverse strand, counting down.
TTAAATGTTCCCACAAATATCAGTATGTACCAAATTTCTGTATCTTTCTTAAAGTGTCACTGATATACATTGACACAAAATGATGTGCAATTCAATTTTTTTCTTTATTAAAATAGAGAACACTGTAATAGGCTAATATATATGGATTTCATAGTCATTTTTTCTAGTTTTCACTATTGTGACCATAAAAGATTTTAAATTTGACATGATCTATTCTCTTTTTGAACCCATGATAACTAAAATTGACAGAAAGCCTATACTCTCAAGGTCTACAGATCTTCCAATTTGACCCAATGGATTATCACTGAGAGGTTGTCCAATTGCTGGGAATGCAAGGATTGACTCTGCAAGACTTTCAGTCTGTATTTTTGGAGGTACTTCACTGTACTTCATCTTCTTTGATTATCTTCTACCTACTAATACTGTGTTTCCCCGAAAATAAGACCTACTCCGACAATAAGCCCTCTGTAATATAAGCCCTACCCCAAAAATAAGCCCTAGTCAAGATTGTCAGCTGAAAAGTAAGGTGCCTAAGGCCAGGTTTATACTTCACGTGATGTGACATGTGTGGCTGAAACATCCATTAAATTCTGAGGACAACTTGCCACAATATCTCTGAAAAGGATGTTTAATGATTACATCCATCAATTCAGGGATGCGCCTATTCCAGCAGCATCATTGCAAAACAGAAACAAAATCTCTGGATGGGACATCAGCTTATCGCAAGGAGAACACAAGCACACACATACAGTGGTGTTATTGTAGCTTCACCAAATCCCCAAACCTTCATGTCTTTCGATGGAAAACTGAGCACACTGTGGAAACCCACCAGGAAAACATGAAAACTCCAGGCAGGGATCACAAGGGATGTGACTCCCTGCGAGACAGCAGTGCTACCACTCTGCCACCGTGCCACACCATATGTGTAACTATTAGCAGTATTCATTATTTAAACAAAGTCAACGATTTATCTGTAAAATGTAACATACATATGTTTAATATATTTCATCATAAAGGTGATATCAAGTACAAATCTAAGAATTCGAAATGTGCAGAGAGCTGGAATATTATACATTTAATGTGTTCTGTGTGGCAATGCTGCTTGCCACTGCTGTCAGATCAGGAGGATGCCCCAGAAGCGAGTAGCGATTTAACAACTGGGTTGATTTTAAGATGATGTTTACAACAGTCTACTTTAATGACAAAGTAAACTACGAGGTTAAAGAGGACATTTCAAGTTTAAAGAAAATAGACATTTTCATTATGTCCTTATGTTTTTTTTTTCTCTGTGGCTTAAATACGCCGTCATACATTCTGATGGTATTGTAAAGGTGTAAAAAAAAAAAAAGACGGCACAGAAGATGGTATGTCAGACTTTTAAAATATATTGTGTCATTACATTGGGGACTATGCGATGCTTGAATATCAAACCACCACAAATGTATTTGTATGTCGGCATTTTGCTTCACCACATTGAACCATTCATCAAATATCGAAGCATACAAATCGATCTTGGAGGATCCTAAAAGTGGCTGGAACAGCAAGAAATTCAGGCTGAAATTCAGGGTTTGAATGTGGAGAGTTATGACTTGTGGACTATGGCCGGCCAGTCATCCTGGCCAATACCTCTAGGCCACCAGGTGGAGCTCTCCCTGCAGCATGGAGGAGCCCCGAATGCCAGCAGGGAATTCTGGACATTGGAGTTTTTATCCGCAGACCTGCTGGATACCACAGGGGCCCCTAGAGGATACTGCATGGAGGCCCAGAGAATCATATGTGCCCTATAACCCGGAAGTACGTCTTAGTCACAGCGACAGGGGAAATGACGTACTTCCGGGATGAACAGGACTTTATATCTGACCCGGAAGTGATAGGAGATCATGTGGACTGAAGGATCGAAATACTTCCGGGTCAGGGAATATAAAAGGACGATGGGATACCCAGACGTCGAGCTGAGCTGGGTGAAAGGGTGGCAACGCGTCTGGGAGTGGTGGAGTGTTTATTTATTATTGAGAATTGTGTTATTGTTTGTTTATGAGTATTGTGGAGAGGAGGGTGCTTTGTGCACTGTTAATTAATAAAAAGTCAACTTATTGGACTTTTATCTGGTGTCTGACGTATTGTCTGAGGGTTCAAGAGGACGATAGCACCCTCTATCTGTCACAGACAATATTCCAGAAGAAGATGACATGACTGTATCTAGATAAATGTGTATTGTTGTACATGAATAAATATAAGATATCCCCTGATAATAAGCCCTAGTGCATCTTTCGGAGCAAAAATTAATATAAGACCCTGTCTTATTTTCAGGGAAACACGGTATGACCATCATCTTGGAATACTTTCTGCTTCAACAGATATGGCCACTAATGTTTTTATATTCATTAATTAAATATACAATGGAAGTCAAAATTATGTTAATATTTGAATGGCGGAAGCAATTTATTCACAGAACATACTTCATATGTGCAAGATGATTTACAAGAATGTCTCAACCTGTTCGCCATCATGTTCAACACTTGCACCATATTTGGCACATAAACTGTCCACAAAAACTGTATATAAGTACTAGGGGGCTCTGCTCCCTGCTTGCTTCACTCACCAACCCCCAGGCAGGTGCTACATGCTAGCCATTTCACAGATCTGCCGCTTACATATGAGGATGTGGATGTACAATTTAAGCAGATTGTTTTACATTACAGAGAGTAAATAACTATAGTAAAAAATGGTAAAACGTAATAAATTGAAAGAAAATGACGTTTCATGTTGCGTTAGAGTGATTCAATTTGTTACACATTTTCGTTCTTTGAAATTAACACGCAAATACTTTTTAAACTCACAGCTAATTTTGTCCTATTGCATAGCCCATCACTGAAACATCAATTATGAAATAACATTACAATACATCCTTCTTTCAGCAGTAATTCAGCCATTGGAAGACTGGACAAGATAGATAGATAGACAGATAGATAGATACTTTATTAATCCCAAGGAGAAATTCACATAATATAGCAGCAGTATACTGATACAAAGAAACAATATTAAATTAAATAGTAATTAAAAATGAAAAAATGAAAAAAATGAAAAAAAAAATAAAATTAATGTTAGCATTTACTCCCCCGGGTGGAATTGAAGAGTCGCATAGTGTGGGGGAGGAACGATCTCCTCAGTCTGTCAGTGGAGCAAGACAGTGACAAAAGTCTGTCACTAAAGCTACTCCTCTGCCTGGAGATGACAGTGTTCAGTGGATGCAGTGGATTATTCATGATTGACAGGAGTTTGCTTAATGCCCTTCACTCTGCCACAGATGTTAAACTGTCCAACAATACTACAATACAGCCTGCCTTCTTAACAAGTTTGTCCAGGCGTGAGGCGTCTTTCATCTTTATGCTGCCACCCCAGCACACCACTGCGTAGAAGAGGGCACTCGCCACAACCGTCTGGTAGAACATCTGCAGCATCTTACTGCAGATGTTGAAGGATGCCAACCTTCTCAGAAAGTATAGTCTGCTCTGACCTTTCTTACATAGAGCATCAGTATTGGCAGTCCAGTCCAATTTGTCATCCAGGTCTGCACCCTCTGCACACAGTCACCTCTGATGATCACAGGGTCCATGAGGGGCCTAGGCCTCCTAAAATCCACCACCAGCTCCTTGGTCTTGCTGGTGTTAAGGTGTAAGTGGTTTGAGTCGCACCATTTAACAAAGTCTTTGATTAACTTTCTGTACTCCTCCTCCTGCCCATACCTAATGCAGCCCACAATAGCAGTGTCATCAGCGAACTTTTGCACGTGGCAGGACTCCGAGTCATATTGAAAGTCTGATGTATATAGATTGAACAGGACCGGAGAAAGTACAGTCCCCTGCGGCGCCCCTGTCTTGCTGAACACAATGTCAGACTTGCAGTTACAATGTTAACAGTTGTAGATATTCTACAGGATATTGTAAGTTGATGTTTTCATCTTCTGCGACATCACCTCCAACTGTTGGAGCATAGTCTATTGATATGCATTTAACCAATTTACTGTGTAACCAATCAACAATTGTTGCGTTATTTCATTTGAGTTCATCGTTTCTCGGTGCTAGGATTGCCCGTGTACTCATTTCTTCTGTTGATAACCCTTCGGGATGCAATTCTTCAATAAGATTTGGACATAATATGTCTTCTTTTATTGGGAACTTGAAGTGAGGAAAACGCAAAAATTTATAAGAGCTGAGAGCGCAGGAACTGTGTCTGACAAAAGCATTCACACAAATGAGAGGTGAGAGGACCATGGTTGAAAATGGTTGAGAGGAGGGCGGGACTTGAAAAAATCTCTTGGCAAAAGTCTTGTTTCAAGATTTTCTTTAATAATAGAGAGATATACATCGCAGTACCATTAGTGTTAACATAATTTTGACTCCCTCTGTATATGTAAATAGATACTATATAAGGAGTTATTGAAATGTTTTGAGCCTGTGCTTATATGAGAATTACTGAACCAAACAAATATTATTTAATTTTTCTAAGTAATTCCCATGGACACTAATACACTTGTCATAAGATTCATAAAGCTTTTCTGTGTCATACATATGTTCTAAATACTTTTGTATTAGATTTTTTTCTACATTTATTTGGAATTTTATATGTCCAAGTTATGTTTTTTGGTGGGGGTCGTTGGTTGCTTAATCCATTTCTTCTATTTATTTTTAGTTTTGAACTGATTTTAAATTAGCTGAAAATCTTTTCCAATGCCTTTTGCTTTTCTTGGGAGCCACCAATTACCTGTTTTTTTTTGTATACTGTTGCTAGGGTGCTTGGTACCAGGGGAGTGTAAAGGTCACTTTCAGGTTATCAGAGGTTGTGGATAAAAACCTTACTGTAACTTTTTGGTGTATGCCTTGCTTCGTTTTTGACCTTGAATAGCAATGTTATGAACTTGTTTTTCTTAACATGATTTTTGTTTAACATTTGGGTTTTTGTGAAAGATAGAACTGATTATGGGTTTAGACCTTAGTTTGGAATAACAACTTTTACTCTTTCCCTGCTCCCTTTATAAAACTTCACTTGCATATTTTTGATCACATATAACAAAACCTCAAATGAAAAATGTTGAACCAGAAAGGAAACATCTTATGTCCAGACTCAATGCAATTGATTCAAACAATAGATTCAAAGACAACATTTTCTGATTTTGCTTCAGACATTTATTTCAGTATGTTTGATTAAAAAAATGTCTATTGCCATAAAAATAAGAAAACTTGATGGGAAGATTTTTTTTTTTTTTTTGCTAGAGGAAACTCAAATATTTAAGAAAGGGATACTGTTAGGAATATTATATAACTGTTGAGAGTCATACACCCAGCTTCAGTTAGGTTTCCTGTACGTAATGAACCATATCTGCTACATCTGCTTTCATAAAACTAAAGCACATATTATCAGCAAAGCTGGCTTTCTTCTATACACTTTCCTATTTCAAACATGTCCTTTTCATACCTAACATAGTATTTCATAATTTTCCAGTAGTCTTCTACATATTCAATGTTTAAATAAGGTAAATAAACCAAATAATAATAATAATAAAAAAAATTAATGTTGTGCAAGCCCAATTGATGTTGATCCTCCATGATATTTTTTCCATGGAACAAATGGTTTTGTCCAATGAAAGAAGTCTGCAAAATGCTTGTTAAGTTTTATTGATATGTTTAGTTCACTGGAAAGTTTGAAGTGTAAAACACGACTGAACTAACTGGAAATTGAAGCAAAGTAACAAAGAAAATGGATTGACTGCAAAAACACCTTATGAGTGCTTCCCAGCTTTCTTGTGGGGAGTACATCAACCACTTTTATTTGCATTGAGAGGGTGGCCTGTCAATCGATGAAAGACAATGTTATAGACCTTTTTAGCCTTATTGTGAACTTTTCCAACTGTTTATAAAAATGTATTAGAAATGCAAAGTCTCAGTTTCCTAACAGTCAGAAGATTCCAGTTGGAAAAATAGTTGCCTCTCTTAATCTAAGAGGTAAAGTTATTGAATGGGCCCATTTATCACAAATGTTTGGACACCCAGGCATTGAATTAATTAGGAGTTGTTTCTGATGGGGAAATAATGTATTCTGATGTGTTATGGCATGTGAAACTTGTAGCAGGGATACATTTTCACCTGATTTATTTGTAGAGTAGTTATTACCCATTTTGTCTCCTAATCTTCAATGGGAAACCATATACTATCTTTCATTACCTCATAACTGTACTACTGTTTCGATAGTAGTAGATCATTGCTCCTAAATCACCTCACTTAATGTCGTTTGAGAGTGGTCAGATGTTTTTCTTAAAGAAATCATACATTTACGTAGCTTTCCCTCATCCATTGTATATGATCGAGGACCCCAGTTTATTTCCTACTTTTGGTTATTTTTCTGTAAGATAAATTGTGAGATTAATTTGACATCTGTGACAATGTGGGTTCTGGTTCCACACTCCCTTTGCTGTTGGAAGCACTTGAACCCAACACCGTCGATAATGAAACCGAGAGAGCTAGTCAGTGGAGGCAAATTACTGAGCAAGGGGAAGGTAGAAAGTGTAACAGTGCTTTTATTAAAAACCAACAAAAACAGTGTTCCATAAATAGTGCAGTTCATTCAATAAATAATCCATAAAATGAAAACGTGGAGTAAAACCAATAAATAGAAAAAAAAAATCCTTTAAAACCAGAGGTTAAAATGATCAGGAAGCAGTCTTAAAACAACAAACAAATCCGGTGCATCGTTTATTAGCGTTTGTTAGCGTCTCACCTGCTTATCCCGTTTGGGCCAAGCAGCAGGCAAGACGCTCTCTGCAGCTGCCCTCCTGAAACACACGCATGAGACTGGAGACCTCCCGATCCCTGGCTTCGTTATGGCACTCATCCCAGTCTCGGAGAACTTGGTTTCCAACCAACGGCCAGGTCGCCCACGTTGGGGATTCCAGCACCAAGTCTCCCGACTTCCGCTGCCTTTCCATGGCTTCTCTGCGGCCAGTTGCCTTCCCTGGTCACTCCCGCTACCTGATCGCTCAGCGGGAGCGACATCAACACAAACACCTGGGTGTCGGCCTAACACCCAGCTTCCACGCAGCTTTCCATGAGCGCTCATTCGCTCGCCCGTCCGCTCGCTCTCTCTCTCTTTCACCGACCTGCTTCCTCTCCTACTCCCGGTATCCTCCGTCCTCTCCTTTCCTTTCTCTCTCTACTTTTTTCCTTCCCCCTTTAAAACCGACTCGCGCTTCTTTTTAAAATGATGAGGGCCACAGCAGCTGCAGCATTAGCCACGGGACAATCATGAATGTGGGCAGTTCCTCACCTGTGCACTAGGTGAGAAACGCCCACACCCTACGGATCGTCCCGCGGCCCACTATGGCCCAACGTCCCCTTACTAAGCCGCGAGCACATCGATTACTTATTTAAAAATGGCCTTTACTCAACGAGCTGTGGACCCATAACACCACAACATCTAGTTATTATCCTCGAAGCGGATGAACAAACAGAAAGGGTCAACTCTGGCTTAGTATATGCACAGGTAACTCTTGTCAGCCAGAACTGGAAAGACCTGCTACCAACTATAGAATCTGCCTGTAATGTTCCGTTCCATTCTTCTTTGACAATTTCACTGTTTGAATGTTTGCATGGATTTATTCCCTCGCTATTTGATTTGCTTTTTTTTTCAACAGCTGTACTTAGTGTGAAAGAGGATTTAATTGGACTTGATGATGAAGAGAATATGATGAAGGCAGAAACCTGTGCAAACACTTTATGGACTGTAAAACACAAACCAGTCCCATTATATTGGGATGGACAGAAATTGTGGCTTGCGATGCAATTTGACTAAGTTTTAAAAAGGGTCAGACCTGTTACTTAAACAACAACCCTTACCTTTTCAAAATTCATATGTCTCAGTTCAAGCTCAGTTCATCCTAGCTCATATTACAAACATTCTATGACATTTCCTTTGGCAGAGGTGGATGGATTTGAAGAATGTGAGGTCCAACATGTTTTCATATGACATGATTATGGTCCAGAAGTCATCTATTGGATACATTCAGTCCTTATTCATGCACCTCAGTTGTTGGCAGATTTTCATGATTGTTGTTGCAGGCCATTCCATTGGGGAAGGGCAATGGGGGAATTGGCTTTTACATTTGTTTGCCATTTTTCAAACCCTTTCTTGGGATTTTATGTGCAATTATACGTTTTCTGGGTTGTTTAATCCATGTCTGACATTTAAAAAAATACCTTTCCTGACACCATTTTGTTTTTCATGGTAGGTACCATTTTATATGTTGTTGCTAGGGTGGTTGCCAGCGAGGGATGACCAAAGGTCACAAATTGTGGTGTTATCAGTTCAGCAGTATAAATGCCAGCTTACTCATTTTGCTTTGTTTTGACCTTGACTAACAGATCTATCAGCTTAATTTTTATGAGTACGATTTTTGTTTTACAAAAAAAAATCTTGGGTTTTGGTGAAAGATGACACTGTTTTTGTTTGGCATAATGACTATTTATTAGCCTGGTTCCTCCTAAAAAATTATTTTTCTTTCCATCATGCATAACGATATTTTGTCATGTGGATGTAGACCACGAAAATGGCAAATAGGAAATAGTAACATGGGGTGAGGTATGGAGAAAAGGTTGGGGGTGGTATCAATTGAAATCCACATTTTAACTGAGTTGCCTTTGTAATGTATACAGTGTAAGCGGGAGTTTTAACAAGAAGAAGGGGAGACAAAACACCAAATTTTGACCAGTTGTGTGGATCTTGTGAGGTGTGTAATCAAAATGTACTATGACCTCAATATTACACAAAATAACGCACATGTTCTTGATGTGACCAACATGTACTTTGAATTTCTTTTGTGTTGGAGAATTAGGTTTCCTTACGGTCTTTCAAGTGTTGTTTGGACTATGGGGCCTAGTGTTGTATCCATATTTTTCCCAGTTTTGACGTACTTTTTAATTATGTCCTAGGCAGAATTTGTAGCATGAGATTCTCCTTGGAAAACTGGATATGGTGGTGCTTCATTTTAGATATTAACACTGGGCACTTGATATACATGGACTTTGATCATGTTTACTTGTTTATAAAGAAAAGATTCAGATGATCTGCAACTACTCTCAATAGTGTCTTTTATTTCATGGACCTCACTTTTTAATTCTCTATTATGATTCGGTCCTTGGTGAATTAACGTTTTGTTGTCATTGATGTTGAAGGCTGAATGCTGTCTCTTGATTGTCATATAAAGTGTACTGCCCAAGTCTGAATCCACTTAATGTAGTGTTTTCTTCAAACTTAACTTATATATATTTTTATAGCCTATTTATTAGTTTTCCAATTTGCGTTCCAATATTGTTCTAATCTGCACATTCACTTCACATTCGCAGACACTTTCAGATATCACCAGTGTTGGTGCCTGAACATATTTAGAAGGTGGGAGACAGACTACAGCCAACAGAACATCCTATCCAATGCAATACCACAGATTAACACTTCTGCTGAACAACCTCAAGGACATTTATGCCTCAGGGCATTTATGCTTATGCATACAAAGAACATAAAACACAGCACAGAACGTACTGTTCAGTACAACAGAAAAGCACTTATAAGTAAATCAGTCATTTTCTAAACGGCTTTTTCCTGAACAGGGTTATGGGGGGTGTTGGAGCCTATCCCAGCTACCATAGCGCACAAGGCAGGAACAAACCCTAGACAGGGCACCAGTCCATCACAGGGCGAACACACACACACACACACACACACACACACGCACACCTCAGCCACACACTAGAGCCAATTTAGGATCGCCAATCCACCTAAGTTGCATGTCTTTGGACTGTGGGAGGAAACTGAGTACCTAAAAGAAAACAACACAGACATGGGGAGAACATGCAAATTCTATGCAAGGGGGACTTGGGACATGAACCCTGCTCTCCATACTGCGAGGCAGCAGCACTACCACTGCACCACCATGCTGCCCATACTTACAAAGAAAAAAAAAAGATAAAATAAAAGTAAATGTAGGCATAACAAAAATCAAAAAATGAATCTTCTGTAGCTTAGTCTTGCCCTGCATACAGCTAACAAGGCTACTAAAAAATGCCATTAATGCACTGACGGCTTAATATTTAGTTCTCATTAAATTTTATCATAGATTAAGTAAAACTGCATCTACGCTGATGTTTAATATTGCTAGTAATATACATATATAAGGTGTGGCATATAGCCGGTCGTTTATCCCAGCCAATACCCCCAGACCGCCAGATGGAGCCCTCCCTGCAGCATGGAGGTGCCCCGAAGACCAGCAGGGAATCCTGGACATTGGAGTTTTTATCCACAGTGCTGCTGGATACCATGGGGGCCGCTAGAGGACGCTGCAGGGAGGAACAAAGACTATTGGCCCTACGCCCCGGAAGTACGTCCGAGTCACATGGACAAGAGGAATGACGTGCTTCCGGGGTGAAAAAGACTTTTTATCTGACCCGGAAGTAATAGGAGATCACATGGACTTGGAGATTGGAAACACTTCCGGGTCAGGGACTATAAAGGATGCTGGGAAATCCCAGACAAGTGAGCTGAGCTGGGTGGAAGGGTGGCAATGCATCTGGGAGTGGAGAATTATTGATTATTGTATTTGTTTATTGGTTTATGAGTATTGTGGAGAGGAGGGTGCTTTGTGCACTGTGTAGTCTGAATAAAACAAATATATGGACTTTTACCTGGTGTCTGACATCTTGGTCAAGGGTTCAAGGGAGCGATAGCGCCCCCTATCTGTCACAAAGAGTAGATGTAAAGAAAACACAAAATGTGGGACACTGACAAAAGCACTCAGAAAAAAGGGCTGTGACAAATGCTCACAAATTTGTTTAAACATTTAAGACAAATCCTCTTTGTAATAATTGATTACATATACACTGTACATACAACTAATGTCAATAATGATGTATAAACCTCTCATTAACTTGATTTCACTGCTGAATTATATATCAGGAGGATTTATTTTATAAAAAGAAAATGTGGCAGAAGAAAATATAACACAAGAGGAAACACTATACACAAATAATGGATAGAAATGCAAAACCATATAAATTAAAGGGTAACTGTGTACTGTGCAATGTACAATTCTACATTATATACAAATGATTTGCATAATCACTAAATGTGGCATCCATCTGTATATTATTAAGCTGGATATATATCTTGATTTGGATGCCTGTAGCTCTTTTTGAGAAATACCCACAAGCTCCACAGTGGGGATGTTATGTCAAGTAGAAAAGCTTTAATTTAACAACATTTTAATGTGCTGGAGAACCTTTTCCTTCATTTTTTTAATGTAAAAAAAGCAACATACACAGATTACACTAACTGCAAATGTCATTTGCTTTTAACTTTGCATGGGAGACCACATGATTTTAGTTACACACCATAAACTAGACATGCATACCAAGTTATAGAACAAGAGGGTACCAGTGCAGCTCCAAGGTGCGTATATTATAACAAGAGCACAAAAAGTTACTTAACGTTTTGGGGTCCAGGATGGAAACACTGTTTGCTAAAAGGTAGATTTTAAAATGAAAAAACAAAACAAAAAGGACTGCAACAATCTGTAATTAACAGTCAGTCAGTCAAGCATTTTCCAACCCGCTATATCCTAACACAGGGTCACGGGGGTCTGCTGGAGCCAATCCCAGCCAGCACAGGGCACAAGGCAGGAAACAAATCCCCGGGCAGGGTGCCAGCCCACCACAGTGCTGCAATTAACAGGTCTGCTTTAAATAGTGCTTCTGGAGGACACAGATGTTGCTTCTGCAAAAGCAGGTCTGTGAATGAACCTTTTCTTCTGGTTGGCTCTGGATTTATTTTAAATGCTGAATGGAAGGGGTGGGAATTCTGTACAGGAGGCAGATGTGATGATAGTGACCCTCCTCATTTAGCAGTTGTTTGTACTAAGCTTGTAGTTATTAGGGTCAGCGGTCAACTTTTTATACAAGGGACCATGTTTGTTTATTTCCAGACTTCATGTAATTTTAAACCCAACTCTGCGCCCACCCCCAATTATTTACCTTATAAAAACCCACAAAATTCTCCTGTATCATATGTGAATGACAATAAGTTTTACACACATTACAGCTGTGTGCCCAAGTGTTTTTTAATCCTGTTCCAAAAGATACTATAAATGTTCCTGTCCGCTGCAGTGTAATTTAAAATCTGTTAACCGAGGGTAAGTTATTGCAAATTAAGATTATTGTAGCCTTGTGCTTTTGTCTTGAGCACAAATCTTTTATGTACTGATAGTGCTCATTTGGCTTCGGGCGCCAAGTTCCACTTTTGTTTAATAAGGATTGATATGGAAACGATATCCCATGCAGTAGTTTATGATGAAGCACGCATGTATCACTGTGTTCCTTATATGGTAACATCAACATTTTGGAGCGTCTGGAAGTTAAATTTAAGAAAGTATCTTGATGATGCAGATGTCAAATTGTGATATTCTGCAGTTTTGTCATTGACATATTGAACATGCTGCAGAAAATGTTTATTGTTTTATTACAAAAATCACACGGCCAAATGCTTCCACGCCCAAGTTCAACACAATGTTATTTTTTCCTTGCATGACGCCATCAGGGAGCACATCTTGTTTTTCCCTAAAGCACATTTTGTTTTGGCTGGGGAGCATTATACATAGCTCAGATACTGTAGTTCAACTTCTTTCTTTCAGGACCTTAAAAGCCACCTCCTAATGTCTCACTTCCCCCATCTTTTTTAGTGTGTGATGGTGGTTTGTTTTGATTGCTGATTACATATCTGCCTGTTCCATTTGATCATTTTCTTTGGAATATAGGGTGCTCTGAATGAACATAATAAAACTAACAGCAATATAATTGGATTTTTAATACATAAACAAGAGTTTTTTTTATAATGTACTGTTTTTTTATTAATATTTAAATCAGTAACTGGAGTTTTATTATACATTATAGGCAATTTGTCATCCCGCATTGTTCAATGTTGACTGCCAGTTCTTACCTACATGAGAGTAAAAAGATCCTGTAGCCTCAAGTTTTAGGTTGAGTCCTATGGTATCCCTGTTCTGGTGCACACCCCTAACACATATCTTCATTTGCTAGCATCATTGATCACTGTATACTATATGACATAATGGTGTGTGCGCTATAAATGAATATTACCAAAAAGTCAGAATAACAACAAATCCTATAAAAGCTGCTGTATGAAAAGTGTTACATATTAAAACAGGAGTGCTACTTGGAGTTGTACTTTTGATGCTTTTCTGCAATTTGAGTGTCTTAAGCATTTTCACAATTACTCCGCAAACCTAAACTATGCAGTTCAACTCTAAGCATAATTTCAATTATGATATATGAGCCTTTCATAAATTGTGATGTTACCACTTAAAAGATTGTTTCATTTGCTGGAATATAAATATTTAAAAAATATTAATAAAATAATTAGAATTTGACAAAAGAAAACCTATATTGTGAGTACAAGCAATATACACAAATGGAGAGTATAAACAACACCATGTAAATGGAAGGGCGACTTTGCAATTTATAGTGGCACATTATGTGCAGTCCCTCAGATAAAGTCACCTGTCAATATGCTGGTATTATCTGTTGCAGGGGTCTATTAAGATGGTAATTTCTTAATTTGAATGCCTCTGATTCAGAAGGGTACGTATTGAAAAGCTCTTGAAAGGCAGTAGGCACATCATCCCAAGGCAACAAGCTTAAAGCTATTAACATTTTAATATTTTGTAAATATCCTCTAGTTGAAATTCCACTACCTTTATGCAGCGTGTACTTTTCTTGCACACATTTGTCACTTGGCTCTTTTGTCAGTTTGCCACGAATACCTAGCAGTAAAGGTGAGGTGGTACCCTAACTGCAAGAGCATTTGTCATTGCCCAAATTTATCTCAAGTCCTTTAGTTGTGCTACATATAGTTGCAGTGCATTGTTGTTCTGGGAAACTGTCACATTTGAAATTTTTTGCTGAATGATCATTTTTATTTAGTCCGTTTTATTATGTACATTATGTACATGAATATTCATATACCTTTGCTGCTTCATTAATAAATTCAAATTAATTAAAGGAAACACAAACCTCCCTGTCTAAGCCTATGTTGAATGATTGTTAATACACCTGTAAATGAGACATTTTGACAAATCTAGTTTTAAAAATGGCACCCATTAATTTCAATGCAGTAGACATTAAGATTTCTAACCTGTAGTTAGTAGGGTCAGATATGTATATAAGGGAATCACATTTCCTCATTTCCAGTCATTATGGAATTTTTCTATACGCATTGATTGCAGAATAATATACATCACTAGCTTCTTTGAATACACTTTGGCAAATATTACCTGGTTCTGATAATTTATTAATTTTCAGTCTTTATAATTCTGGTACTCTCTCTCTCTCTCTCTCTCTCCCTTTTTCCAGAATGTCATCAATTAAACTGTAACCACCAAGCCAAACACTAGATGAAGACTTCAAAATTAATATGAACTGAAAATATTTTTAATTTCCCTCTTGTTGTTCTTACTACTAAAATGCTGAAAACCTTTTGACTGTAGCATTTTATCATTTAGCATGTAATGTGGTGTTATTAATATCTTAAACTGGTGCCTTGTGTCAAGCTCTAGATTTATTTGACTTGTCACTACACACTATACAGCTTTTCTTGTTTTTAATTTTTTACTCATTCTTTTCTATAATTCCAATATGGTGATAAATATGTCTTGTTGCCCCTCATCTTTATGTAACTTAAGGTTCATTTTGGTTTCTTTAAGATTTTGGTACATCTGCCATAAAATTACGTTTCTAAGATTAAATAGTTTTAGTTTCGGTGTATAGGATCTCCCACAGTTCTGTTAAAGCTATTATCACTAAATTCTGATTTTTCTATTACCTTATTATAACAAACTCTCCTCTGATTATTACAGAATATTAAGTCTGATCAGAGTTAATCTCTCAATGTTTATACATATTAGGTTAATAAACTACTAACAAATAATTCCCGGTCCTGCTTTAAAGTATGTCTTATGATTTCTTACCTTATAGTAAAGAAAGTGACTTTACCCAAATATAACAACCCTCAATCGAAACTTACTTTTGTATAGTTACAAAGTTCCATATTTACACTGTTATGTGTGTTTTAGAGAGAATAGGACACACTCTAAACATATCATGTCTTTATGTTTGTGCTTTCTATTCAAAACACAATACTGTATACACAATTCCATACTAAGATATTGCTCATCCTACATTAGAAGCATATTTGCATTTAATTTCTCTCTTATGTAAATGGCCACCCACTACCCTTTTAATGTTGCCTGTCCTTTCTAAGTAATGTGTATCCTTATGGTTTCTGTTACTGCTATATTTATGTGATTCTTCATAGAGCACCAGTTTATTTATTTTATTTTTAATACTTCTATCACTAAGACACATAATTTTAGTCTGCTACTAATTATGTGTCTTTCCTCATGTTGCTTATATTTCAGTCAGATACCATAACATAACATATGAGAGCATCTAAGCCTGACCCTTTGTAAATGCCCTTTTCTTTATTCAGTGTTTAAACAGTAATCAACATATTGTGTATGTCATGTGAGTACACCAGTGCAACTATATTTTATGTACTGTTTAAACTAGTTTATATATACAGCGTATTTCCTCAGTCTTTGACGTTTATGTACAGTATATGCAAGTTAGACTTTTTCTGGTCAAGGGTCACATAGTAAAGCAGTGTATTAATATATTGGTGTCATATTATGGTCATGGTGGGCTATTGTGGCTACAGGTATTCATTAGACTTTATGTGTTAATCTGAGGATAATACTACTACTTTATACCAAACTCTTTGCTTAATTTATTTGATTTTCTGCATCTGGCCTCAGTCTGTCCAGATAATATTTAAAAATATATCTATAACTATTGTTGTGTCTTATGGTATATAGATAATCACCTGTTACCTACCTTGCTCTTTTAATTCTAACCTGTACTTTTTATTTATTTATTCATTTGTTTATTGGGGGCTCCTCCTCCACCGCCTGCGCTACACGCCAGCCACTTCACGTCTCTGCCACTCGCGTAAGTGGATTTTACTTTCACCAAACAACAAATTATTTTCCCTGATGGCAAAATGAATTAGACAATCTACAAGTCTCCGGCTTAAAGTTTAAATCCAAACAATGTATTCGATGTCTTTACGCTGTTCCAGTATTTCACAAAGTAATAATTTCCGTTTGTTTGCACTAATGCGATCTTTACTATCAGTTTTTTGAGACTTTCGACTTTTAGTACTTAGTTCTAACCTGCTCTGCATGTGTACCTCGGCAACATTTTAGAATTCTTTACAACGTTCTACTTTGTCATCTACTGTTTTATTTCCGTCCCCGGGTGTAGTTAAATCTCTTGGTACAAAATCTTATCTTGTGGGACGTGAAAGTATCTCTCTGAAAAAGTCACGTCTCGTCCCAGGCTAAAAAGTCTTGTCTCATCCCAGGATTTTTTTTATTATAATAGAGATATTTGTTTGTTTATACAAAACATCCATCCATCCATCCATTATCCAACCTGCTATATCCTAACTACAGGGTTACAGGGGCCTGCTGGAGCCAATCCCAGCCAACACAGGGCGCAAGGCAGGAAACAAACCCCGGGCGGGGTGCCAGCCCACCGCAAGGCACACACCAACACACTAGGGACAATTTACAATCGCCAAAGCACCTAACCTGCATGTCTTTGGACTGTGGGAGGAAACCCACGCAGAAACGGGGAGAACATGCGAACACCACGCAGGGAGGACCAGGAAACAAACCCAGGTCTCCTAACAGCGAGGCGGCAGCGCTACCCACTGCGCCGCCCTTATATAAAATATGACTTTTA
Organism: Polypterus senegalus; assembly: GCF_016835505.1. Classification (NCBI taxonomy): domain Eukaryota; kingdom Metazoa; phylum Chordata; class Cladistia; order Polypteriformes; family Polypteridae; genus Polypterus; species Polypterus senegalus. The sequence goes on along the minus strand of NC_053158.1, from coordinate 60,327,348 downwards.
AAAACAATGAACATGCAAAGTGGTGCCTTGTTAATATCAAACACTTCTTTTGAGGACTAAGCAATATCCACAAGCCTCTGCTACAGAAGTAAATTGCCTTTTAGAAACAAATGCTGTCAAAAATAGTTTAAATAGCAAGTATATAGAACATTCACAATACCGTTTTTAGAATGAAATATTCTGAACTAGCCTCTTGACCAGCTGTCTATATAAAGGCAGAAGTACACAACATGGATATTTTAAATGTAACATTAGAATGCAGAAATACCAAAATTAGAAGTTAGTTAAACTCTTCAAATCAAAAAAGCTCATCCGCGTGAAACCACAGCTTGACATTTAGTCTTTAAGCCACACCGTTTGTCTATATAAATAGAAAATATATTTTTATTATTATAGAAATTAATTTTTTTATTAATATTAATATCAGCAAGAAGAAAAACAGAAAACTGGTGAAAGGAAATTAGAGACAAGACAAAACTATATAAAATAGAGAGAAAGAATAATCCATCCTCTCTTGTATTGGAAAAAAAGTTTCTATTGAATTTTAAAATGTAAGAGTTAAGGAGTTAAGAAAGTGAAAGGAAAAAAAAAAAAAGATTTCATTGTGGAGGCGAATCGTCAATGTTAAAAAGGCCAGAGAGTTTGGCAGTAGAGGCATCAGGTTAGCATAGAGCAAAAAGTGCAGATGTCTGGGGACTTTCTGAAAGAAGGAGAGATTGCTCTGACTTACGCTGAGCTGCATATTGCTGCCTCATTGCTCTTGCTGTAAGACAGGCCAAATGGAAATGTGATCCTTACCCAATGCAACTTTTAAGTGATCTCACACAAAACTGTTTTGTATACGATTTGAATTCCCTCAGCTTCAGACCTACAGCATTACCACATTCAAGCTTGGTCAGATTTCAGCAGCTCACTAAGGTTACTCATAAGTTAAATACTAAAATGTGCATGTGTAGGAGGCCTGGAAGATAAAACAGAGGCACTTTTTTGCCTCAAAGGCACATCTAAATGAAGCCTCCACTCTGGGGTGAAAAGGCTCTTAAAGTTACTACCTCCAATGGGAGAATTTAAAACCTAGATCCTTGGAGTGCTGCATACTTTTGGAAGGAAATTGAAAAGCAATTTACGAGATTCTTGGATAAATACCTGCAAGGTCAAGAAAAAAAATCTAAATCAAAAAGAAGTCTCTATGCAGTAACATTTTACATAATAATTGTTTTATATTGTGGTTTGCTAAGAAATGAACTGTAAGCAGAAAAACAAAAAAGCTCTAAGAACTGCTGAATTAAATTTATTTCACCCACCACAAAAACTTAATAGAGACATTTGCAATTTGTAATGTTAACAGTTTTGAATTTCATTTTGTAATATATTCAATTTTTACTGAAGTGCACTGTATAGACAATTGATTAATTAATTGCTGCTGTTTAAAGACCAGAAATTCCATTTTGTTCTTTCTCAAACTTATTCCAGCTACAAACAAAATTAGTAAAAACCATTTCTGAAGTTTGGTTTTATCAGCAGAACCATTTTTGAAGAAAACGCATGTTTATCAAACCAAAATACAAAAATAAATAAATAAATAATTTGATGAAAACGTTTGGGGTTTGTGCTGCCTATTTTTACACCTTAAGGATCAGTTGATATTTTTCACATCAAAGTTATGTCTTCACAATCATCCATCCATCCATTATCCAACTCGCTATATCCTAACACAGGGTCACAGGATCTGCTGGAGCCAATCCCAGCCCACCGCAGATCACACACACACACACACACATCAAGCACACACTAAGGACAATTTAGGATCACCAATGCACCTAACCTGCATGTCCATGCAGGGAGGACACGGGAAGCGAATGGCAGCAGTGCTATCACTGTGCCACCTTGCTGCCCTTCACAATCATTTTATATATTAATTTGCCATATAAAAATGTTTTCTAAAGTGAAAAAAATACTTTCTCTGTTCTTGCAGCTTACAAGAGGGCTCTGTGGAACCATGCACCCATATATGATAGAAAAAGCCTTAAAACTTACCAAATACATCCACTTTAAAGAGACAAAGGTTAGTATCTAAGAAAACACGCTTTCCGTGTTTATGAGGCATCCTTGTGACAACGGAAGCAAAATAGAAATAATCATTTTATCACAGATTCTTGGTCCTTTTTTCACGAAATAAGGATATGTTACTTATTGAAGCTGGATGCACGGCAGGAGGAAGTATAGTGAAAAAAGCACATAGGAGTTTAATTGTACTTTTCACATATAAGAATACATCTGAATCAAACTAATTACACTGTATTGTATTTTTAATAAAAGCCTTAGATTTTTTAATGAGCCAAGCACCTTTTTTTATGTTGTGCATTGCACATGCACAATCAAAAGAAACAACAACAACAACATTTATTTATATAGCACATTTTCATACAAAAAAATGTAGCTCAAAGTGCTTTGAAAAATAGAAGACACAATAAAAAATAAAAATAAGTCAACATTAATTAACATAGAATAAGTAAGGTCCGATGGCCAGGGTGGACAGAAAAAAAAACAAAAAAAAACTCCAGACGGCTGGAGAAAAAAAATAAAATCTGTAGGGATTCCAGACCAAGAGACCGCCCAGTGCCCTCTGGGCAAACTACCTAACATAAATGAAACAGTCCTCTTTGGATTTAGGGTTCTTTTGGAAGGACTTGATGATGAAACAAAACTGTCAGAAAAGTGCAGCGTATATGATAAAGTTGTTTTTTTAATGCATAATGAGCCACTTTTGGTGATGATGAACTGATAAAAGAACTGAGCACAATGCTCTTGACCCTGAGGTCAGTCAGTATGTAAATACATGTAGACTCCATGTAGAAAGTAGCACTGTCTATGTTTAAATATGTGTACTGAACTTACTACATTTCATCCTGATTAAACTTGGGTAAATCAGTGTTTCTAAACTGACCTGTGCATATGTGTGTGTTTGTTTGCATGTTTGCCTTCTGAATGACTGGCGTCCTTTCCAGGGATTATTTCTGCTGGAATAGGCTCCATCTGGATCCCAACCCTGCCCCTGGATAAGTGGGTTAAGACAGTGGATAGATGGATGGATGTATAAATGTATGCAGGACTTGAAGTGTAGCAGTATGCACTGATATGCTGTACCAGCTTTCTCCCTTTCAAACACTTGATGTATGCCTAGAATGTCTGTCCAGTTCTCTATAACTGAAGCACACAATGTTTTTATCAATCCAGCTAGAGCAAGCAGTATCTTTCCTAAAGGTATAGTTAATAATATATGCAATCATAAATGTGATTTGTTCTGATATTATTGTGTAGCTGTCCACAATGCAGAGAGAGCCAGTGCGCTCACCACACATTAGCTGTTAGGTTGTGAAGAGGTGAGAGATAGATAGTTAGCCAGTGTGACGGACGGCCAGGGCCAAAGCTGCCAGGAGGAGTGGAGGACAAGCACAAAAGCAGAACACAAATAAACTATTATTCTTCTCCTCCACTCCTCCTGGCAGCTTTGTCTCCATCCTCCCAAATCTGGCTCCCAGAGTGGTGGCTGTTGGCTCCGTTTATTGTCCACCCAGAAGTGCTCCAGGTGCTGGATCACCCATTTCCGGTTGCACTTCCTGATGTGGCTTAAGAACCGCCCAGAAAGGCTCAGGAACCCCTGCAGCATCCCCTGGTGACCATCCCGGGTTCCAACAGGGCTGTGGAGAACTCCATCTCCTATGGAGCCCTGCATGAATCTGAGGCACCATTGCCACCCAGGGGGACTGCCATCTAGCGACCCAGGGGAGGTATTGTGCAGCCCAAGTTTGTTCTCCCAGATTATATGCAGAAGGGGCATCCTGGCCGGGCATTGGCCCCAGCTGTCCGTCACACCAGTTAGTGACAGAGTATGATTAGGGGCCAGAATGGCTAGGCCAAGATGGTCAATTTAGCCAGGGCATCAGGATACACCCTTCTTTTTATGAAGGATGCCCAGGGATCTTCTATGACTACAGAGAGTCAGGACCTTGGTTTTACGTCACATCCGAATGGAAACATCATTTTTACAGCATCATGTCCCCGACATTTTGCTTGTTCAGAATGAACATGGCAAGAAAATTATATTAATTTTCAAACCTGATGGCAAAAACCAAAAAGGCTGTCTTTCAAAAAACAGTGGAATAATACCATTTTAACTTAACTTTATTCTAAAATGAAAAAGTCAAAATAAATAAAGCCAAAGTCCTAATCCTGTTAAATTTCCAATCCCGATCTAAAACTATCCGAATCACTGGTAGTATTGGATTTTACCCAAAGTGTAGATACAAGTTTCTGTGCACCTCCATCTTTTTATAGTGGCTTCGCAATGACATCACACAAAGACTTAACTTAACATACAGTATGTCACAGCAATGGAAATCAACCAGGAAAAATAAATCAGAACCCCAGCGTGAGCACCCTGGCTGTGGGTGGAATGTTAGTCTTGGTCCGGGAAAGTTGCTGTACAGAGCCAGAGGACGGAAGGCAACTGGAGAAGGTCAACTGTAGGTAGGATGACTCCCCTGGTGCAGAACCCAAATGGGAGAAGGAGGGGAGCCGCCAGCTAAGGAAGGCACCGGGTCTTGTTTTTAAAGGACTGCTTTCAGCAAGCATTTTACCCTCATTTTTAATGGAATTATTTATTGGATTATTTTAAACTCCATATTTTTTGATGGATTATTTATTGACTTTTAGAGGCACTGCACTATTTATTTGGACACGTTTGTTTTTGGTTTTGACTGTTTTTAAAATAAAAGCAGTTGCACCTTTTTCCACCTTTCCCCTTGCTTCGTTGGTGTCCTCATTTTCCAGCACATCGGGTTACATTACCGGTGGTGCTGGGTTCAAGGTTTCCCAAAAAGAGTGATGGGAGCATGGAGCAGGACTTGCATTGTCACACTCTTCCTGTACATAAGTCATAGGATATCCCTGATAAAAATGAAACTGCTATAATACATTTAGTTGTTTGCAGTTTTATCTTGCTTTTATTTTTCTAGCTTTATGCAGCATTGTGAAAATGATAGCATAGGGCATGTGTTATGATTAGCACCTTTCCTTCATTTTGTGTGCTTTGTATGGTATGGTCAATGAGGAGAGATTAGTTCATTTGTTTAAAATGAATTCTGAAACAAGAATGTGGAGACACAGTTAGAAACCTGTTAAGGGCAGATTTCACACAAAAAACTATAAACTATATGTTATCAAGAGGTGTGGTGGAAAGAAGGACTTTAGGGACCTTTAAATTATGACGATGTTATTTTGGACAATCTAGGTGGATAGGATGGTCAGGCTTGTTGGGCTGAATGGCCTGTTCTTATCACAATTTTTCTAATGTTCAAAAAGGAAGATTTTATTTTGATATACTCATATATATATACACTCACCACCCTCTTTATTAGATTCACCTTGCTAGTTGGACCTCTTTTTGTCATGGCATAGATTCAACAAGGTACTGGAAACATTCCTCAGGGATTTTGGTCAGAATTGACATGACAGTGTCATGCAGTTGCTGCAGATTTGTTGGCTGCACATCCATGATGATAAAAAAATCTCCCGTTCCACCATATCCCAAAATGGTCTATTGGATTAATATCTGATGACTGTGGAAGCCATTTGAGTACAGTGAACTCATTATCATGTTCAAGAAACCAGAGTGAGATGATGTGAGCTTTGTGACAAGGTGCTTTATACTGCTGGAAGTAGCCGTCAGAAGATTGGTACAATGTGGTCATGAAGGGATGGACATGGTCAGCAACAATACTAAGGTAGGCTGTGGCATTTAAACAATGCTTAGTTGGTATAAAGGAGCCCAAAGTATGCCAAGAAAATATCCCCCACACCATTATACCACTATCACTAGCCTGAACCATTGATACAAGGCAGGATGGATTGACGCTTAAATGTTATCCATGCCAAATTTTGACCCTACCATCTGATTGTCGCAGCAGAAATTGAGATTCATCAGGCCAGACAATGTTTTTCCAATATTCTATTGTCTAGTTTTGGTGAGTCTGTGCGAATTGTAGCCTTAGATATTTATTCTTAGCTAACATGAGTGGCACCCAGTGTGGTCTCCTGCTGCTGTAGCCTGATCTGCTTCAAGTTTCAATATGCTGTGTATTCAGAGATGCTCTTCCGCATACCTCAGTTGTAATGAGTGGTTATTTGACTGATACCTTTCTATCTGCTCAAACCAATCTAGCCATTGTCCTCTGACCTCTGGCATCAACATGGCATTTTCGCCCAGAGAGCTGACACTCATTGAATGTTTTCTCTTTTTCGGACCATTCTCTGTAAACTCTAGAGATGGTTGTACATGAAAATCCCAGTAGATCAGCAGTTTCTGAAGTTTACTCAGACCAGCCTGTCTGGTACCAACAATGATGCCACGTCAAAATCACCTTTCTTCCCTATTCTGATGCTCAATTTGAATTTCAGCAAGTCATCTTGTATTGAGTCATATATCATTTTATATGAAGTGGTATATATTTTAACTGATATATATATATTTTTTTTTTTTGCTGATTGCTCTTTCCAACAAAAAGAGCCAAAAGTAAACTTTGACCAGTTTATTTAAGAGATGTATTGTATGGCAAAAACCAGATGAATCATAAAGATAAAGTCATTTAATTTGAATACAGTAACAACACCACTCTTTCTCAACCCCCATCACATTTAAGTTATTCGAGTTAAAATGCTGTACTGTCAATTCACACTCTATATTTTAAGTTAAGATTTTCAAGAAGCAGCCTCCTACTCCTGCAAATGTATCTGTTTATGGCGCAAAATGGCATGCTGTACTCATTTATGAATAAAATTTGTCTTGGCGAAATTTCAAAAAAGTGTACAGTATTAAAGAAAGTACAACACCTTCAACCATAATGATCATTTTACACCTTTGAATTCTGTTCCTTGCTCATCCATTTTAAAAACAAAAGTGTTAAAAGTGATAATGGTATAAAAATAAATGTACCTGTTTAATGAGTATGTTTAAATTTTGTACAGGAGGCTAATGCCAGTTCTCTTTCCCATGCAATGTGGGAGCCTTTTATTGAAATGGAGGCTTAGCTACAGAATAGTTTGGTAATCGTAAGTAGTCTACAACACTTGATTATGTATGGTGCTTATGTTTCCATGTTTTTGCAGCCTTGATTTCTTGTGGAAATTCCAAGCTTGTTATATAAAAGAAGCTTTGGCGCAATTTGAAGTAAAAATCAATATAGTTATAACAGGTATTCACCCTCTGGATCACGCATCTCATTTTCGTGAAAAACCGATGTTATATTCTAGGATGGCATACAAAATGAACTTTTTGACTAAGGAGCTAATCAATGACTGAAGAAATATATCTTAACTGTTTGGTGAACAATGCAGAAAGTAAGATGCTTCTCCAATTTCAGCTTATTGGAGATTCGCAAGCGACTGTAAAAGACATTAAGCTCTGAAGCCTTAGTGAGCTTTACCTTGCATTGTGGAGGTGCAAATCAGTAAACCATGACTAGACTCCCAGTTTATCCTATTAATGTTTTCAAAATCTCAATTTACATGGACTCTTTTTGGTTTTTAATAACATAGCTGATTACAGAAGATTTATATTTAACTATTGAGCCCCTGCTATTTACAGAATTTTCTTTCCACAGTATAAAAGGCATTAATTAAATCCCATTAATACCAGCACAAAACTATTACATGCCTTAGCATTACTGGAGGAGAATTCAGAGTTCCTTCATCTAAGCTGAGCACAGTATTCATTACATCTATATGTTGTACAGAATATTTAAATATGTGTTATTTATATATTATTGCCTCAGAGCTGCAAAAGTAACAAGAAGTAGTCAAATCAATTTTTTTAATTTGAAGTTTAAAGTATTTCTTCCACTGTTAGTACATATGAAATGGTTTAAATAAGAGGAAAGTGTTTACATTCATTAAACGTGGCCAAGGTTAAAAGAAAATAAACAAAAATACATAAATAGCCCCAGTGTGTTATTCACCTTTTTCTTTTTCTTTTCATCATCATCATCTTATTACCATTAAACAATAAAAATCTCTAATTTTCCATATACAGGAATAGAAATTATTATCCGTACTTTGTTTTCAAATCCTAAATACATTTTTTTCTTTGAAATTCTGTTACAGAATCTGATCATCAATCATTATAAAATGAGTAGAAAATCACATTTGGTCATATTGAACCTGCCCATCTACTCTTAAAACCACTCAGCTGGCAAATGCCATATTTAAAATCTTTTTTTTTGTTTTTAGGTTTTCAGTACATATGAACCTTTAAGCCTGAAACAGTGGGCAGGAAACCTGTAAGTGTGATAAAAATGCCCTCCCTGTCAAGCTTTATCTGGAAAGCACTCTAAAAACAGAACTTCTTTTAACAGTTTCACACAGTATATTTACATGTGTTTTAGTAACCTGATTATTCACAGTAACCCAGTTTCTAAAATGCCATGCTTATTCTGGTTAGAGAAACCGGGATATTGGTCTCTGAGAAACTGGTTTAAGCTTTACCTCGCACAAGTAGATTTTTAAGCAAGTAACCCAGTTATATGGCTATACAGTATATGTTTGTATGGTTGGCATCTATCCTGCATCATGAGATACCGGTGCTGCACAGAGCAAACTCACAGACACACTCTTCAAAATGCATAAAATACATTTGTTGAGGAGAAACCGTAGTGCTTAGAGGAACTCCATGTGAATACTGGGAGAGCATACACATTCAGTGTTGACAGTAACTGGGCCTGGAGTTTTATTGTGGTTCCACAAACTTAGCCTAAAATGCTAATAACTGTGACCGACAAAATTCTTCACAGGCATCAATCTAGCAGTATGAACTCATCAATATTATATTAACTGCACTTGGTATGTATAAGTTGATGAGAAATATTGGACAAAATATCTAGCACTTGCTAAAATGTTTTATGTTTGTATTCAGGAATACAGTGTAAGGGTGAGAAAGTGAATAACAAAACAGTGTTTGGAAGGATGCCCATAATGATTTCATAATCTTTATTTAAAATAAAATAACTTTTCTAAACTGCACCATTTGAATTAGAGTCAAGTGTTGTAAATGGATTTGTTTGATGAGATGGCCAATGAATACCATAATAGTGAACATCAAATTTCAGATTCTTAAAACCCTTAATTACAGATGAGCAAACATATCTGTACAAACTAAATATAGGTTGTGAGATATATACATTATTTGTTTGAAAATGGTGTTGTTATATTCCATAATTGCTTAGAGGAATTAATTTTAATAATATTAAAACAAATTTAATATGATGAACCAAAAACAAATGGATATTGATTTTCTATAATTTAGTATGAAGTAACCACATTGTGCGTGACTTTCGTTTTCACTGAGATATTGTCATGCTCATGCTGACTGACCGCCCACCAAAGTCTGTGCTCACACTGAGGAAAGAGAGCCTTGAGGGTGAAAGCAAAATGATGCAATGCCTCACTTGACAGGTAGCATAAGCATTTATGGTGGTTCAGAATAAAAACAACCACTTATAAATGTGGACCTGTTGCTTTTATAGGCCATCTTTCCTGTTTTACATACATCAGGATATTTTTGCTAAGGAGTGTGGTGCTACAGGAAGAAAAATATCCAGAAATGGAATTTTTGTAAGAAAATGTCCCCAAATACAAATCAAAATCTACATGTAAATGATTAAATTGACCGCAAAGTCTTCATTTTCAAATTACCATCTTAGTCACTGAGCTTGAAATCCTGTGTTTTCAGTTGAGGAGCGTAGTCTTTGCACACAAATTAAGAGGACAAAAAGGTTTTTGAAAGATTGTGTTTCTCTCATGCAGTCTTACAGAGTGTTGGACAGCTGCACAGTACCTTTATCCTTAACCGGAAATTATGTACAGACTGTTAAAAGTATAGCTTTTAAGCATTTATCTACCTATTATTTTAACAAGTAACAGGTAAAAACCTGCAGCATATCATAAAGCATTAGGTGAAGGAGAAACATAAAACTTGAATGGACTGTCTTGTCTATTGCAGGTCACATGCAAGCACACAATCTCACTAGACCAATTTAGAAACACCAGCTAAATGAACCCATACATGTTTTGGATGTGAAAGGAAAAAATAATCAGAGGAGAAAAAATAGGATGCACAGGAGGACTCCACTCACATAGTGAACACAGTGTATAACTTTATTAGCTTTAAAATATTTGAAGTTCAGTATGTGCAGTCCAGTGTAAGTTTATTTAGATGGTATAGTGTCAAGTACCAATTTTATTTCTGAATGGCTTCAGCCTACTTTAGACTGAGTTGAACAGGTTCAATAAAGAAAAGGTCTTACTATGCTTGAGTTCTCAAAAACCTATTAACCACCCACAAGAAGAGTTTTTCAAATTCAAATATATCCACTTTGACTTTTTTTCTGGGTTTAAATCTGTAATCATTAGTGGAGGAAAAACAATTGTCAGAGTGTCCATTAATATACTGTATATATGTGGCGGACGGCTGGGACTCTTGCCCAGTCGGGATGCCTGGAGGATGGAAGGACCAGGAGAGGAGCAGTACCTCCCCTTGAATACGAGAAGGTAGCTGCCCTCGTGGGTGTTGGGGCCACGGAAACAGAGCTTGGAAGCTCAACCTTGCAGGAAGTTCCTGGAGGATGAAGGAATTGATACCATTGACTGGCCCCCACGTTCACCTGACCTAAACCCACGTCCGCCTGACCTATATATTTCGGTCCAACCAACGCTGCCAGGTTGCACATCAGACTGTCCATGATCTCAGTGATGCCCTGGTCCTGATCTGGGAGGAGATCCCCCAGGACACCATCCATCGTCTCATTAAGAGCATGTCCCGACATTGTCAGGCATGCATACAAGCACGTGGGGGCCATACAAACTACTGAGTACGATTTTGAGTTGCTGCAATGAAATTTCAGCAAAGTGGACTAGCCTGCCGCATCATTTTTTCACTTTGATTTTCGGATTGACTTTAAATTCAGCCCTCTGTAGGTTGATAATTTTCATCTCCATAAAACAATGTGACATCCTTTCATTCCTAACACATTACCCAGTCCATATCAGTATAGATATCCAGCATGATCCTTTACTTTTTTAGCAGTTTACATATATATATATATATTGTAAGAGATGCCCAAAGATGGAAGGATGGGGGAAGGCAGCTTCTTTACGGCACTGCCTCCCCCAGAATGCTAGATGGCAGCTCCCCTGGATTGCAGTGGTCTCCCGAATTTCCACAGAACACCATGTGACTTGGAGTTCTACATCTCAGCCCTGCTGGGTACCATGGGTGCCACCAGGGGGTGCTGTGAAAGTGAGGGAGCTGTATGACATGATTATTCCACCTAACCAGGAAATACTTGCAGACCATGTGGGCAGAAGAGCAGAAGCACTTCCAGGCTGCCCAATATAACAGGACTTGACTGACCTCACCGGGATGAACCATTGTCGTTTGGAAGGGACAGTACGGAAACAGTATTATGTTGGACTGTGAGTTCATTTTTATATGGGTTCGCACCAGTCTGACACATCTTCAGTATATGCAAAAATACCCTGTTATTGAAACATAGAGATGTAAAGGTAACTACAACTATTACTGCCTCCTGTCTCCATAAGCATACAGTATAACAGCAGCTCAGTGACTTCTGCCTCTGCTTCTGAGCTCCAGAAGAAGTGAAATTGTATGCTGTCCCAAAGTATGGAATATGCAGGTCCTCCCTGTGTCTCTATGGGGTTTTTCTCTAGATGATTTTGCCCCAGCATCCTGAAAAAGAAACTAGTTCTTTATCCCCTCCCATTTCAGGTACATACAACCCACTTTGACTCTTTAAACAAATGCAATTAAACGTGTTATATTTTTCCTCATATTTCCTTTCTCATCCCAAATTCATAGAATATAAGTTGATAGATATCTCAGAATTAGCCCAGATCAATTGAGTAGGAGTGAGGTTGTGATGTAAATATATAACAGTACAGTTGTGACTCTAAAATGCAATTACATTTTATGGTTCATTTGGCCCCCCAAAGCCAAAATGTCAAACTCTGCCCACTATTAGATGTGCCAGGTGATGGTGGATACCGGTGTCAGATGCTGCCATCTTATGGCTTTCCCTGACCCTCAGACTGGTGAGGAGAGGCACTATAATGCCACTTATGCTCTTGAATGCTCAGTTGTGAAGTGCCCTATAGAACTCCTCAAATATAGGTGGCGGTGTCTCAATGCATCAGTTGGGAGACTATGCTACCAGCCAATGATTGTGTGCAGAATCATAATTATATATATATACGAGGTTGACTAGCATAGTCCATATATGGTTGTTTCATTGTGATGACCGGTTAGGGTTCAAGGCATGTACTCACAGTTATAAGATGATTATGATATATCAAAAATCATACTTTTGTTTTTGGTGTAAACACGGCTTGTTTGGCACAGGCATAGTTTCATGCTCGAGTCCATACAAAGTTTCTTAAAAGAGACCCCAGACACCTATTACTGAATTAAGGTTAGTATATAAGATCGCTGTATTACCATTAGTAATTTTGTATGTTATACATAAGACAGTCAACTGTAACTGTAATGCTATCCTTAGTTATTCACTGTTTGATCTTATGAAAGCAGTCCAGTGAAAAGTTCTCTCTGCATGGAAATTAATGCAGAAATTAATAAAGGACTGCGTACTCCATACCATGTGTGCATTTGCATTGCACAGCCTAACCATAATATTTCATGACTTATACTCTATACAAAGTGCTGTATAGCCATATTAGGGTTTTCAATAGCTTCCACAAAAAGAATGATTGTAAATAGTGACGTATCCATCATTTCTTTCCAAGTCTTCCTTAAGGGGCACTTTATAGCTCCAGATTCCTCACTGTGTAATAATTTTTTCATTTTTTTTATTCCTGTAAGACTTTATTTACATTAGGCATCATTTGTTACATGCCATATAAACGAGTTTTGTCAAATCCTTTTGTAGAGATTTTTTCAAAAGCAGCCTATGTGATCATTCAACTACTTTACCAGCTATTCTTGTGTGTTACTAACCCACTTAATCCAACCCCAGAGTGAGAAAGATCACACCTTGGCAGCATCCAATGGATGTCTGGAGCCAACCCTGGACAGTGTGCTAGTCTAGTCCAGGGCACACTCAATCACACTGGACTTAATTAGACTAAGTCACATGTTTTCCCAGAAGGAAAACTGAGGGATTTGCAGGAACAAGAAATAGAAAAAAAAAACTATGCTCTGTGATCTTTTATATTGTTTGTTATTTTTTATTTTAAGTTTAACTACTTTATCAATTATAATCTATGATTGTAAATATTACATTTTTTGTTACTTGTAGCAATCAACCTTTGTTACCTGTCCTATTATACATACTGAACAAACAGGCCCTGGCCTAATGTTACTCCATTATTTACAGTACCTTTGTTGTAAGTCGCTTTGGATAAAAATCTATCAGGCAAACAAGTGTAAATGTAAAGCCTCATGGCACATTGAGAACATAAAAATTCTTTACAATTACCAGTGTGGTAATTAAACTCTGTTTACTGTAGCTGAGAAGCAGCAACACTAACTACTCTGTCATTGTTACTTTCACTGCAAAGTAGCCATCTTATTTGTCTCCATTTTTATATAAGTATTTATAATATAACATTCTCACTAAATCCATCTCTTTACTATTGAAGTCAAGGGATAAACCAGGTCATCACTACGTCATAAGGCCCACTTGTTCACAAACCCTCGACAGACTACTAGTTTTAGCCACACTTTGTTGGATTCAAGTGTCTTTTAGGAGTGATTTTAAGAATACTTTTACTGTATACAAGGTGCTTACCAGTCATGCACCTTTATATATTTTGGAATGCCTATCTATGTATGCCCCAAATTGTTCTCTTTAATCTTCAAATAATGGCCTTGTCAATATACTCTACTTATAAGGAAGCATCAAACTACTGGCGGGGTGGCATTTTGTTTTAATGCACCAAAAATTTAGAATGTATTAGAGACACATCTACGCAAGCAACATAGATATTCAAAAATATGCTGAAAACATGCTTTTTCAATTCAGCTTTTTCATAAGTATTAAAATGTTAGATTTCATTACTTTGATACTGAAATTATTTCAGTTTAGAGGCTGCTATGCACTGCTGGGTTGCCTATAGGGTGGTCCAGATCTAATTATGCAATTTTCATTACGCTATAACTTAAGTTTATTACATAGAAAATCACCTGAAAATCCCGGACCAACGAGAAGTTTGCGAACTGATGACATGAAGAATCGTCTTCACGCTGAACTGGAATCGTCCCCGCATATATCAAAGTCATCCAGACGAACTGGATCTGCATAATTAGATCTGGACCACCTTGTATTCACATCATGCACTTGTATGTTGTCCATTCAAGTCTGTAATACAATTTATCAAGTTTGAAATGATACAAGTTATTAATGCCTTCTCTTTTTTATGTCTTTGTGATTTCTTAGTGCAGCACTTTGCAAAACTGTGCTGTTGTTGAAATTCCCCAGCTATACAATGGAATGTGTCATCTTCTTGGAGGGAAAACACTTGTTCTGTGACTCTGGCATCATCAAATCTCCATGTTGTCACAGCACATAATGACTTACTGTAGATAAGGTACTATATTAAAATGCTTTACTATTCAGGGTTTCAGTAAGCAATGAGAAGTATAAACAAGTATTTTTGTTATGTAACGCAAAAACATGATTAATCACGTTACACATGATGGCAGAGGGGTGGAATCCAATCACAGTGCAGGCACTATATGTAGAGTTTATGTGTTCATCCCATATCTGAATATGGTGTTTCCCAGGGTAATCCAGTTTCCTCCCAAATGTAAAAAATATAAGGATTAGGCCAACACTTAACCGTAAAGTGACCCTATTTTGGCATATGGATGAACTTTCCTTGCTACGGACTAACAGAATCAGTTGTTTCCTTGAGCCTGGCACTGCCAAGATAAGTCATGGACCTTTTGAAATTCTTTATAGAAATTGGCAGATTGAAAAAAAATATGAATGAATGAAATGAGAATGGTGCAGAATTCTGTTGCTCATCCCCAAATATAAAAAGGTTCAAATTTACATCAGTTTTACATAATCTGCACTAGATTCCTACTGATCACTTATATTTACAAGATTTGAAATTTGAATTCTTGTAAAGGGAAATCTGTATGTAGCCAGCAAAACTTTTTTTTTGCTTTCCCCTATCTGTCTAATATATATTGTGTTTTAAAAATAAAAGTGTACACCACCCAAAGTCTTTCTATTAATACTGTGCCTTCATTCAGCCCAGACTTAAAGTCGCAATCACTAGACTGGTTTACAATACAGTCTGCTTATGTGATCAAGTATTTACATTTTGGAAAACAATATTTGTAACCTTCTTATCCTGCAGATTTTTATGTTGAGTTTTTTCTGATTGTTTGTCAAATGCTTCTGGATTATTTCTAGAGCATTTAATGTTTTATTCATTTGTTTGTATGTAGCGCTGCATGCTGATGCAGGCACCTGAATTTGTTCTCAGTGTGGTCATTGCTTGGATGATTTCAAGGTGTTTTCTATGGTTGCTCCAGTTTCTTTTTACCACATTGAAAAAGAAGTGTTCATTAAGTTAACCGGAGTCTCTAAATTGCATCAGTGGAAAAAGTTGTAGGTGTGAGCCCAGTGATTGATGAATATTTGGATGTTTGATATTCTTTAATGTCCATTTGAAAACCAGTGTCTTATTTCTGAACCAAAGATTCAATCATTTTATCTTGCTTTCAACAAGGAAAAACAATGCGAACTAAGGTGTGTTGTCTCAGAATTGACTGAAATTAAGTGAATACTCCAGCTTATCCACACATATCTTGACTTTATCACACTTCATGAATTTTTTTTACAAATAATGCTCTGTATTATCCAGTGCAAAAACATGTTTGTGATAACTTACAGTGGAGATGAGAATTGTGATACAGTAGTAAGTGTAGACAACAGAGATCCCATATCTAGAGGCTTAAAAATCCACTATCTTTAAGCACGAGAGCACATTTACTGCTAGATGGCAACAGAAAGTCTTAGATGCATTTCACATTTATAGGCTGTCCCAGGAATATACTTGTAAATTCCCATCTTGCATGGACATGTGAAGCAAAGATGGGTCAAGAATCCCAGATAAACTGACCTGAGCGGAACCTAGAAATAAATCCTAGCAATTTTCTGCCACATGTTAATACTTTCTTATTGACGATCATGTTAGCAAATGGATCATAATAAAAAAACTGGTGATGATGAAAGAAACTCTCACTTGACCATGTAGTTGTATTATGTTTTTTTTTTTAGTTTTAGGTTTTTAAAAAAGTGTCTGGAAGTTGGATTTATTTTGAAATACCGTAGTTCCTTCTAAGGCAAATAAATAAATTGCTAAATCCATGTTTCACCAGTGAAAGGAGCGGAACAGGCTGGTGGTGGCGGTGAAGTAATAATAATAATCCTTTGCATTTATATAGCACTTTTCTCACTACTCAAAGCGCTCAGCAATTGCAGGTTTAGGGCCTCGCTCAAGGGCCCAACAGAGCAGAGTCCCTTTTAGTATTTACGGGATTCGAACTGGCAACCTTACGATTGCCAGTGCAGAACCCTAGCCTCAGAGCCACCCCTCCGCCTTATAGTAGCAAGTAGTAAGGAAGTGAAGCCAACTTACTCGTGGTATTCCGTGCAAGTCTTGTGGAAACTCGGCTTAGTGCAGTGTTCATTATTAACAAAAAGGCTTGTAAGATGTTTTTAAATAGTGGCTGATTTTCATTGGATTCTGCTAAAAAAACAGTAATGTTGTTTGTCTTAAATGCAAAATTGTGACTCAAGTTCATTATAAAAAAAGGAATAAATATAGCAAACCCCGCACTCAGCCATTGGTACCTTTCAATAAATAAAAATGTAATAGATGGCCACCGACCGTTTGCACAACTTTTCAAATCTCCTGCTCCTAGATGATAAGATTAGAGGTTCATCTGTGAATGCTGTCAACACAGGAAAGTTTTGGCTTCCTGTGGTATTTATGAAAACCTGAATACTATAATGTTCTTGGCATGATTGTGTTGGGGTCTTCCCAGACTACATATTTGAAAGAGATGACAAGAAGGAGGTAACCAGACTAAGGGCAGTTTTGGGCATCAGGGTCTTTAACGGTGATCTAGAACTGCACCACAGGGGAGCCAGGGGTCACTCAGAGGGTACTCTAGTGGGCTTGTCTCATGACTTCTAAGGACAGCCAGTGACCGAGCTGGTGATTCTGGAATTGGCCCAGATGTATCCCATAGATGGACTGGAAATGCTCTCTCCATACCAATGTTATTGACTCAAAGCAAATGCGCACTTGTAAGAATGTGGTAGGACCTGAGATCTGCATGAGCAGAGACATTTGTGTGGTGGCTGTTTGGAAATGATTAAATGGGTGACTAGCTCCAACCTAGCTAGCCTAAAAATGGGGCCTGTACTTATATATTTGATAATTAATTACAAAAACATGTTATACTTATGTTTGTGCTCATTTTGTCTGTTTTTAAGTTTTAGAATGGTAGTCTAGTACACACTAGCAATATATATAACACACAACCAATATATGTAGTGTATATACAAGACATGCTAAAATAACTAAATATGCAGCAATAAGCTACACCCATGTAGGCTAAGCGATTTGGATTTGTTTAACAGTATATTTAGAAAAGGAATTCACTTTTTTTAGAGAAAGTTTTAAAAAGTTAAAATAGAATAAATGGCAGCATGCCAAAGCCATAACACAAATAACATAACTCAATTTTTTTTATCAAGTATTAGAAAATACATTTTTGTTTGAATAACAAATTTTGCAGAAGCCAAAGAGCAAATTCAGAAGCATAGAAAAAAAAACCATACAGCTTGTACAGGGAGCTTATTAATTGTAATAGGAATATTCATATTGTAAGATCTCTTGAGGTGAAGATAAAAATGCAACACAATTCTAAAGATATCTGCCACTAACTCTAGACTTAACCATCCATTTTCTGAAACTGTTTATTACATTATATAGTCATGGGGACTCGAGATTTAAGTTTTTTATTATTTTTCTTGAATGTCACTTTATTTCTATCCTTTTTTTATTATGAATCGTCGGGTAGATGGGTCCTTTTATCGGATTGGCTGTCTCAGCTGTGGAATGGCCAATTGGGGGAGGCAGCTTGATGACTGAGGTCTCCAGGACTCTAAACAAATCCAAATCATATTATGTGATATCATCTACTGTTGAGTTCTGCTCTGTACTTGTAATATTTTTATTTTTATACTGTATTGAGGATTACTTGTGTTCTGTTCTGTGTATTGTATTGTATTGACCCCCCCTTCTTTTTCACACCCACTGCACCCCCAACCTGTCTGGAAAGGGGTCTCTCTTTGAACTGCCTTTCCCAAGGTTTCTTCCATTTTTTCCCTACAAGGTTTTTTTGGGAGTTTCTTCTTGTCTTCTTAGACAGTCGAGGCTGGGGGGGCTATCAAGAGGCAGGGCCTGTTAAAGCCCATTGCAGCACTTCTTGTGTGATTTTGGGCTATGCAAAAATAAATTGTATTGTGTTGTATTAGACATTTTTAATTCAACATTATAATCACAAAGAATCATTCCAGCATTTTTTAGCAACATAAGAAAAACTCAGCGTCCTAATCACAGGATTTCTCTCCAGTTTTTGGTCAGAGGATTTGTAAATGCCATCTTGCACTTAACTGCCTCAGGCAGGAGGCAAATTCAATCTTTTCAAAAAGACTAGCGATTGTATCTGTCATGTAACAAAAATCTTGCCAACATGGAATGGAGGTCTTCAGAATTGCAACTGACACCAAAGCTGCAGTTCAACACAGATAATGTCCTATATCTTTACCTTGTAAGAATAGTGATAGGGGACTAGAGTGTGGAACAATATCCAAAGTAATGATGCACAGATTTAGGGGAAAAAAGAAAAACATACAAATAATCTCTTCCTTTGTACTTCCAGTACACATAAATAGAATCCTGACAGGTGCTGAATGTTTCTACTGTAAATAAAGTCCTCCCATAGCTCATGTTTACTGTTGCTTCAGTGCTTTGCCATTTAGAACTTGCCACTGTCAATTTGCCTACTTTATCCTGATTGAAGCAATTTATCTCTTTCAGCTAAATCCCATTTCTCCTCTCGGTCAACTAAGAGTTACTGTACACATTTCTGCACTAAGATACCTGAGCCTGTAAGTACTGTGAATTATTAAATGTAGTATACTGTTTACATTGTAGAGGGGTGCCTGGTCAAGAACAAGACTGCAGGGCAGGAGGACTGCCATATAAAAAGGTCTTGGCAAGATTAACATGTATTGCCATGCCAGTGCAACAAATAAAATACTGCCAGAGGGAAGTAACTGTGTTATTTATAGCAAATACCCTGGCAGCAGCCACTCCAGAGGGAAAATGTAAGTGAATGGCAGTGAGGGGATGGCAAGTATTTTAACAGAAGTTCCCCAGTCCTGTATATAACAGCAAACAGGTACTCTATGTTATATTTGAAATCTTACTGCACATCATGGGAGAAACTTCACTTAGAGGTTGCCTGCCCTTTTAAATAGTAGGCGTCATGGAGGTGGTGGGGGTGATAGGAAGTTACATTTAAGCACTGCAGAAGCACTTGAAACTGCTAGAAGGATCTCTAGGAGTACAGCCCAAGGCCTTTCAATGAACGTCTGACCCTAAAAGTATTTACAAGAATTGCCCCCCGAGGAGGCCTGGGGACTGCTGGAGTTGAAAGGTGAGTCAGGCAATGAGTGGCATGAAGTAGAGAGGCCGCAGTAAAGTGTGAAAGGTATGAAGAGAGCAGTACTTGTAATGAAAAACAAGTTAGAGATTGTTCTTCCCTTTTGTCTTTACAGCTGTGCTTTTTTTTAAAATAAAAGTCATCTTAGTTTAACTTTGACTTCCTGGACTTTATTTGCAGTTGGGATGGCCTGATAGTGTTGCCTTTTGTGTATTACACACATACACAATATATTTATAAACGAAATGTTTGTATAATGGGTCTTTCTTTTACAATAAGGTTTGTGATTGTTTAGTAGACATTTCAGCAAGTAATTCTTGTCTTAAAAAAGGGTTACCAATAGTTTGCATATTTTAAAGATTAACACTTTTTAAAAAGTCACTGACCATAGCCATGACATAGCAGCTATATTCTTCAACAGTTTCTTCTGTGTGTTGCATTTCATTTTCATAAACTGAACAATAGCCTACATGTCCACGATAACAGGCACAGACTAAACATATTAACTGCAGGTTTTTTGGCATGAAATGCTCCGGGCAATTTCCATAATATTTGGAATTAAGTACTTTCTTAAGGTTATCAAATTAAGTCAACCACAAATCATCACCTAACTATTAAGAACATTTTGTAAAGATCATCTAAACACCAAGGTTTTAACTTAAGAATATCTTTTTTTTACATTGCCTTAGTGGAGAAATATTCAAACCATCATGACTACGACCTTTCAAGCTCACACAGTGTACTGTTTAGCATTATTAATTGCATCTTGTGGCTTAATAAATCTTATTTGCACAAGAAATTCAAGTAGAATAGGCAATAGAATTATGTCATCTGTGGCCTGCTGATACAGAATTTGACTAGAAAATCCGAGCACATCTCTCCAGTTTTGATGTCACTACACTGGTTACCAGTGTCATTTAGAATTGACTTTAAAATCCTGCTTATAGTTTACAAAGCCTTAAATAATCTCACTCCATCTTATATTTCAGATTGTCTTACACCTTACACTCCAAATCATAACCTTAGATGTTCAAATGAGTATCTGCTTAGAATTCCAAGAGCTAAACTTAAAAGAATTGGTGAGGCGGCCATCTGCTGTTATGCACCTAAAATCTAGAATAGCTTACCGATAGGACTTCGGCAGGCTAATACAGTGGAGCACTTTAAAAAATTGCTGAAAACACATTACTTTAACATGGCTTTCTCATAGCTTCATCTTAATTTAATTGTGATGCTCTGTATATTCAATTAATTATCATAATTTTTCATGGTGGCTTCAAAATCTGTACTAACCCCTACTTTCTCTTCTTTTCTTTTTCTGGTTTTCTGGGGTGGCAATCTGCGCCACCACCACCTGATCAAAGCACCGTGATGTCCCTACATTGATGGATTAAAGGTCAGAAGTCCACATGTCGTCATCATCAAGTCCTTCCATGAGAACCCCGAATACAATAAGGACTGATTGAGGTCATTTATGTTAAGTAGAATGCCTAGAGGGGGATGGGCGGTCTCGTGGCCTCGAACCCCTGCAGATTTTATTTTTTTCTCTAGCCGTCTGGAGTTTTTTTTTTTGTTTTTTCTGTTCTCCCTGGCCATCGGACCTTACTTTTTTTCTATGTTAATTAGTGTTCCCTTATCCATCCACCCATCCATTATCCAATCTGCTATATCCTAACTACAGGGTCACAGGGGTCTGCTGGAGCCAATCCCAGCCAACACAGGGCGCAAGGCAGGAACCAAATCCCGGGGGGAGGGTGCCAGCCCACCGCAGGTTCCCTAATTTTAATTCTTATTTATTTTGTCTTTTTTCTCTTTCTTCATCATGTAAAGCACTTTGAGCTATATTGTTTGTATGAAAATGTGCTATAGAAATAAATGTTGTTGCTGTAGACCTCCTTCTGTTCTCTATTTTCAACAGACTTACTGGACCATCTTGAGCACGGCACTTAACCAGTCTGTAATTCAATTGTTGCAATAATTACACCTGTTAATATTATGCCATATTGTACACTTAATGTACACTTAACAACAAAAATGTTAACATGTGTAACAGAAACATGTAAACTAGGCCTCAGAAAGTTAACAAATTAATTTTTGTGATTAATGTTGTTGCATCCAGGGTCGTCAACAAGGTGATTGTGTCACGCAGTGTTTTGGTCAGGATGGCATTTTTATTTAAAATTTTTTTTTTACACTATGAAAGAATTATACAAAAAGTTAAGTCTGAACCTAAAGAATTACATATACATCCAGTGTATCTTCTTGTATAATACACTACCATGGCTGTCCGTTTGTCTGTCCAGGATTTTAAATCTCCTGTAGCTTACAAACCGTTTGAACTATTGACCTGAAATTTGGTACACATATACTATGTGACGTCTACTATATGCTTTTAGGGTGATGATTGACCTCCAAGGCTATTCCTCTTTGTAGAATCAACTCTCGGCAGCGGCCAGCAGGATGGCTGTGCAGCTCATGTGTACGGGCGCCGTTCTCATTCTTTACCACCTTCACCATCACGTCCCCTACCTCTTCATATCTTAAATCATTCTTGAGGCAGATTGAAGACTTAAGTACCAGCTTAAGTGGAAAATTAAGGAAAACGTACTAAGTAATTGCAACACAAACACTGACTTAAATCAGTTTTAACGCAAAAAGTTGCCGAAGAAAGAAGAGAAGATGCAGGCCGCTAGAGTGGAGAAAAGAAGAGCTGCTCAGGAAGCAGCAAGCACATCAACCTCTGAGCAAATGAATGGTAAACGTACAGAGAAAGAGTATGAAAACTAGGAATGGTCAAGTCGTGAATTCATTGTATGTTATCGTGCAGTGCGCCCTAACTGGTGAAACAATAATACAAAAAAGTTAATTATGAACCGAAAGAATTACATATACATCCAGAAATAAAATTTTATGTAAAAGTTTCAAGTTCCATGTTTCACAACGCCTTGCCACATGTCAGTACGTGATACATGTTTATACATACCAACACAAGTGTTGGGGAGAGGAAGGAAGAGGGGTTTATGGAAGTCATACTAAACATACTACATACTAAAAATTACGCTCTCTCTCTTTTTTCATGACATGCTTCTGTAAGAAGATCGAATCAGTGTCATATCACATACGTACAAAATACATTTTCTTTGAGTGGCATTAAAACCAAAATAAGTTTCTAGTACCTCTGTATTCAACTTGCCAGTCTGCCAGGTACCTTTCAGTGCTTATGGTCCTAATATAATGACACACATCTATGAAACAGAGGTGTAATGACTATCCTTACCTGTTTGTTAATTTATGCAAAGAATGCAACATAACCATCCAAGAAATGCACGGTGTCAGTGGTTTAGTGAGATACCAGGAACAGTGAACGTTTCTAGCATGCCAGGAACAACAATGTAGGTGCAGCAATTTTTCCAACCGTTTTTCTGTGGTGGCACACTTTTTGTAACCCAAGAAATCCCAAGGCACTCCATGATTCTACCAACCACAAAAGCATTAAATCTGTACATTTGCTAAACTGTCCGAAGGAGCGGGACTACAGTATCAGAGAGCTGGCAAAAACAGCTTGGAGGTTGGTGTTCACAGACACAGCACTTAGTGAGCACTTTGGACGCATTTCCAGCTGCTTCATCCCTTTTACTCGCTCATACAAATGGACCGATAAGGCACACCTAGGTAGGTCTCACTGCACTCCAATTGACAAACACTTGTTTAGAGTATGCTTATAAAGTTGTTGACGGTGATGAACAATTGAGGATGGCATTTGAGGAGTTTTAACACAAGTTTTAATGGATGCCCATTTAAGAGATGCATCTACGAGACTACATCAGTCTTTAGCAGTGCATTCAAAGTCTACAGTGTTTCATAGATAGATAGATAGATAGATAGATAGATAGATAGATAGATAGATAGATAGATAGACAGATAGATAGATAGATAGATAGATACTTTATTAATCCCAAGGGGAAATTCACATAATCCAGCAGCAGTATACTGATACAAAAAAACAGTATTAAATTAAATAGTAATAAAAATGCATGTAAAAGCAGACAATAACTTTGAGTAATGTTAGCATTTACTCCCCCGGGTGGAACTGAAGAGTCGCATAGTGTGGGGGAAGAACAATCTCCTCAGTCTGTCAGTGGAGCAGGACAGTGACAAAAGTCTGTCACTAAAGCCTGGAGATGACACTGTTCAGTGGATGCAGTGGATTCTTCATGATTGACAGAAGTTTGCTCAGTGCCCGTCGCTCTGCCACAGATGTTAAACTGTCCAACTTTATTCCTACAATAGAGCCTGCCTTCTTAACAAGTTTGTCCCGGCGTGAGGCGTCCTTCATCTTTATGCTGCCACCCCAGCACACCACCGCATAGAAGAGGGCACTCGCCACAACCGTCTGGTAGAACATCTGCAGCATCTTATTGCAGATGTTGAAGGACAACAACCTTCTAAGAAAGTACAGTTGGCTTACATGTTTCATTTTACTTTGACACGTCTGTGTCTCATATGCCATACCAAGTTGAGAATACGCTACGTTCTCTCATTTGCTTCTTTTCAACTTGCCTTTTAGGGAGACATTCAAATTCAGGCTGTACTTACTAAAGTAGTATTTTATTAAAAGGTCAGGTTTCAGGCCATTGTTTAAGCTTAAACTATGCCATTAATTTTTTTTTAATTCCGTTGTGTCAATTCTACATTAATTTTGTAATACAGTGCATATTTACTTCATAATTTATGTATTTATTTTATGATTGCATCTTTTAATATTAGATTTGATTAATCGTGATTATTTCCATACAATTATGTGATTAATCAGTTAATCTTTTTTAATCAATTCCCAGCACAATACCAAAATGTCAACATAAACACAGTAGGATAGGAATGTCTAGTGTCCACTGCTGTACTGATGGCAATTTAGTATATGCAGTTCGTGTGATATGTTTGGAAACAGTCAGCAACACTCATAGGCAGCATTCCAGCAGAAGCTGAAAGATTTTTTTAATATTTCAGAGCTTGCTTCATGCAGTATGTAGAACTTGACTGTAAATCGTGCCCATTTGTGTACAATGTACTGTATCCACAACAGCTTTCCCTTGTAACATATGAGAGTTTCGTCAGTACTTATGTCTCTATCAGGAATCAACAACTTCTAAATATTTTTACAATCCAACAGTTTTGGTGCTGGGTGATTGGTTTCATCATACTCATTGTTATTAGTGAAATACATGTATTTCATAATGAGTGAAAAAATGACATTCTGTAACACTTTACATTAAGTGT
Organism: Polypterus senegalus; assembly: GCF_016835505.1. Taxonomy (NCBI): domain Eukaryota; kingdom Metazoa; phylum Chordata; class Cladistia; order Polypteriformes; family Polypteridae; genus Polypterus; species Polypterus senegalus. The sequence goes on along the minus strand of NC_053158.1, from coordinate 60,302,228 downwards.
CCATAATTACACTGTAACTACTATGTAATTACCTGTATAAGTACAGTGTAACTATGAGTTATTACTCTGTACTTACTGTGTAATACAAAGTAACGCTATAGTTAATTACTCAGTTGTCAGTAATTCCACAGTTAATATAATTACATACTGTAGATACATTGTATCTGTACTTTCAAAATGTAATAAAAACATCAGGGTATGAAACTACAACTTTGTAACAGATGTTCCGTGGTCTGGGCAATTTGAATGAAGAAATGTAGTCATAAGTGCATAGGTTTTTCGATGATATTTCAAGATCTTTTTCAAATGGTGAAAACACCTTTGCAAAATGGTTAAAAGCTTTTTCCCAAAAGCTAGAGGGACACCTCCTTGACATGTTTTGCTTAAACAAACATTTGTCAAATTCTTGTAGTTGTGTTACACTATTTATTGTTGAATTTTTTGGGGTATTATTATACCCGTCCCTAACATAATACTGCCAAACTTGCATCATTCAATCAAGATACACAGGGCCGCAGAGCCATTCGAAGCATCACCGGGCACAAGGCAGGAAACGGCCCAGGATGGGGAGCCATTCCATTGCAAGGCCCACTGACAAACATAACAGCACTCACGCTCTCACACATATGGCCAAGTAACTCAACCTACATGTCCATGGGATGTGGCAGTAAAATCCATGAAGAAGATGTAGGGAGACAGGGGTAGAACATACCAATTTTACACACATATCTGCAGATAGAATTCCACATTAGGATAATGGATCTGTGAGGCAAAAGCGTTAACCATTTTGCAAAGGTGTTTTCACTATTTAAAAAGATCTTGAAATATCATTGAAAACCTATGCAGTTATCACTGCAATTCTCCATTACAATTGCCCAAAACACAGAACATCTGTTACATATTTGTAGTTACATACCCTGATGTTTTTATTACATTTTGAAAATACAGATACAATGTAACTATGTAACTAAACTTGTTTTGGATCAGTGATAAATTGTTACATTGCAGTTATATTAACTATGGAATAACAATGACAACTGAGTAATTAACTATAACGTTACTTTGTATTACACAGTAAGTACGGAGTAATAACTCATAGTTACACTGTGCTTATACAGATAATGATACTGACTAATAATTTCACCAAAAATGGGTGTCTAAAACATCCGGTTCATGGACCAGTATGATTTCAGGACAGGGTTACCCACTATGCACAGCAGTATCAACAGAATGAAAAACAGCCACATGTTCTCTGCAGTGAGAGGCTGCCAACAACTTCAACAAGAAAATGGATTACTGTGACTTTTCTGACACTGCTCAATACAATTTGTTTCAACGACCATTTTCTACACCAGACTGTCATTAACAAATTGTAACTAGTCCATAATCATGGCCAACACACACCTTTAAACTGGGGTTAGCTGTAAATTGACAATGAGGGGGTGCAGGATTGTCAGCAAGAATGTGAAGCCCACATCAAACAGGAAAATCACTGAAACTTGGCAGGTCAGAAACTGGTGTCAGTTTGACTGTCCATGTCAGTGTCTGATGACTGATTCATATTGTTATCAATATCGCTTGATTCAAGCAATGGTTCAGTTTCAGTTTGTTCAAAACTGGCTTTATGGCTTTTCATTTACGATTGTGCTTTTGCTTACTGATGGGAGAAAATGACAGAATACAGAGAAAAATTCCAAATTTTTTGCAGCTCAAAGTTATTTAATCCTCTAGAAGGCAACAGAATACTATCTTAATACTGTAAAGAGGACCATTACACATCTCCCAAGTCTGACTTAGTTCTAACCATATTTACATAGAATTTCAAGCCCAAGTTACACTCTGGGTAATGCCAAAGAGGTTAAAAATGATCAGTAAGCTACAATCTGTACATCTTTGGGAAGCAGGAGAATATCAATGTCCTATGAATAAAACATTCACAGATAAAGGGAGAATGTGCAAATAATATGTAGACAAAGAATGGGTTTTAGCTCAGGATGGAGCAGCAACCAACTAATGCACCAGAACGTTACTATTTCAATAAGACACATGTGAGAAATAATAAAAATAATAATAAAAATAAAAAAAAAATAAAAAAATAAAAATAGAAATAAAGAGCAGATTTTTTTTCTGATAGATGACTCTAGTAGTGGTTGAAATGAAATATCATATTACTACACTGCATTAAAAGTATAAAAAATTGTCAACCACATTTTATTAAAAGGTACTTACTCTTCTTTTACATGATCTTGAATATTGTATGATACATGAGGAGTGCAGCTGGGACACATGGTAACCCTAATAGAATATCATAAACAGTATCAAACGGGTAAGCTCAGGAACACGATAAAAATGAAGATAGTATTATAACCATTGAAAGGCTCAAGAAGGTGGTTTGAAAAGACCTGACATTAGCAAATGAGAGCAATACACCCCAAAGAAAGAGAAAAATTAAATAAAACAATGAAATCTACATCATAATAGTGCACAGTAGAGTATATTTGTTAGGTAATGAGCCAGGTACAGTAGGAATTTAAAAAATCATTGGCCTTGACTTAAACATTAGAAATGAGTGTGTCTCTTAAAAAGGTATAGGTAGATAGTTCCAAAATATAGAAAGAAAACGAGAACACAAGAAGTCAGACAATTGAAACAAGGTCATCGGGCTCAACTGGTTAGCTAGTAGCTATGTTGTCCCAATATCACATCTAGACACTTTAAAAGTTGTCACGGTTTCTGCTTCAACACCCCAACTATGAAGTTTGCTCCAGATTCCTTTGACGTTTTGTTTAAAGAAGTGGTTCCTGGCTACAGTTGTAAATACACTCCCTGTTAATTTTCAACAATTATCCTCAAGTAAATGATTCACTGTTTAAAACATTCTGTTGGATCAATGCCTTTGACAGGGAGGATTAGGTCCTCTCTCAGCCTTTTTTGCTCAAAATTAAAGAGAGTTTTGTTCCCTTAAGCTGTCTGAATAGCATGGCATAAGTTACATTGTAAAAAAAATATATCTCAAAGCTGCACAATAACACAAAAAAAAAATATTTTACAGATTAGATGTGGCCATTCAGTCTATTGAATTGGTCTGGCTATCTAAATTGGCCTAACATTTTCATCTAGGTCATTTTAAAAACTGTCAGCTTCGTGATTCAACTGCTTAACTCAGAAGGTAATTTGAGATTCTTGCAACCCTTCATACAAAGTAGTATTTTTATATTTCCATGAATTTTCCCTGGTGTCCAACAGCGTATAATTCACTGTTTTACTGAAAGAATTCTGTTGGAGGACTGGAATTGATAAAGATTTCGAATACTTGTATTAGATTCCTACATGAACATGCAGGTTAGGTGGATTGATGATTCTAAATTGGCCCTAGTGTGTGCTTGGTGTGTTTGTGTGTGTCCTGCGGTGGGTTGGCACCCTGCCCAGGATTGGTTCCTGCCTTGTGCCCTGTGTTGGCTGGGATTGGCTCCAGCAGACCCCCGGGACCCTGTATTCGGATTCAGCGGGTTAGAAAATGGATGGATGGATGGATGGACATCTTCATTCAAGAACAAAGTTGAGTTTAAGTCAGTAAGCCTGTTCCAACTAGGACTTGCCCCTCAGTTTTGACAATGCACTTACTGTATGTGGACTACATACAGTTGCTTCTAGTGCTGTTAAGTCTTTTTTATGTGGCAAATGTATGTATGCCCTCACCAGAACATTGCAGATTTTACGTGTAGTCAATTTATAAACAGTCATGTTTACAATCGTAACCATACATTTGACTTTTTTGTCAACACTTGGCCTAGAGAATGAAAATGTAAAGTTATTTTTCCATTGGTCAGCCTCAACTAGGTAATAATATACAGTATTTTGAAATGGTACAAAATGGACTATACAGCAAACTCTAGTGAAATTTCTTCTTGCTTTTGAAGGAACCACAAATATTTTTCTGGAGCATACGATATTCAGTTAAAAAGTAGAATGTGTAGAATTTCGGTGAAACAAAGAAAAGGAATTTCACATGGAGAGGTTTTACTGAAATGGTGTCAAGCTAATGGGCGCACACCAGATAAGATTGTGGTCAAGTAGTTAGGATTTCATGTGACTCACATGAATGAAGGATATAATGTAGATAATAGATCCCTTAAAGGCATAAAAATTACAGCATCAAAAAGGAACACAATCCTAAAAATGAAGTCCAACTCATCTTAGATGTGTGGTTGACATATAAAAGTGATATTCATAGAAGGCCACTGTTGTATTGTAAGGCCGGAGTTATACTTCACGCGACGCGACACATGCTGCAGCGGACGCTCCTGCTACGCAAGCATTGTAGTGTTCATACTTGCGTGCGTACTTTACGTAAATCTGGAGGAATCCACCAGGTGGGAGTGTGAGATATTATCACAGTGAGAACAGGTTCGGCTTCTCTGTGTTGTGAATTTCCTAGAACACTCATTAAATTCTGATGACACCTTACCGTAATATCTCAAAATTATGTTCATTCATTAAATCCATCAATCCAGGTATGTGTCCATTCCAGCAAGCATTGGGCACGAGTGAGAAACAATCTATGGACGAGGCCTCAGCTCATCGCAAGGTGAATACAAGCACTTGCATACACTAGCGTCATTTTAGAGGCACCAAATCCCCAAATCTGCATATCTTTGGAAGGAAACCGGAGCACAGAGTGGAATACAAGCAGGAAATACCAGCAACATAACTCCCTGCGAGACAGCAGTGCTATCGCTCCACCACCGTGACACCCCCATGTGTGTATTTATTAACAGTATTCATTATATAAACGAAATTATATGTAAAATGTAACATACACACTTTAATGCATTTCATCATGAAAGTGGTATCAAGTACAAATCTAAAGATTCAAAATGTGCAGAGAGTTGGAATATCATACATTTAATTTGTTATGTGTGGTGATCTATTGCTGCTTGCCGCTGCTGTCAGGTCCAAGAAGCTCGTAGTGATTAAAAACTGGGATGACGTTTACGATGGTCTGCATTAACGATAAAGTAAACTATGAGATTAAAGTGGACATTTTGAGATTAAAGCCGAAATTTCCACTTTAATCACAAAACACACGTCTTCACCGTGTCCTTTATTTTTTTCTCAGTGGCTCAAATACAGCGCTATACATTATATTGCTGTTGTTAAGCTGCAAAAAAAAAAAAAGACGGCACAAAAGATGGTATGTGAGACTTTTAAAATATATTGTGTCATTACGATCGGGAATATGCGATGCTTGAATATAAAAGCACCACGAATGCATCTGTATGTCGGCATTTTGCTTCACCACATCGAAGCATTCATCATCACGATCTCCATAGAGGCTTTCTGTCACATGTAGATAGTAAACAGAGACTCTGACATCACGTTCCGACTTTTAGCACACTGCGCCCCCCGACTTTTTGCTGGTACTGCAACTCCTGCACGTGTCGCGTTAATTTCTGATGACCTGCTCAGAGTATGCGTGAAATGAACGCTGGGAACGCGTGGCAGCCATGATGCGGGCGCATACACGTTCTGAGCGTGAAGTATACATCGGCCCTAAGGAAACATTTGGATATATCTGGAATTGGACATTGATTTTAAAAATTTACATCTTTGAAGAATTTCTTGTAAAGACAAAATTAAGGGCCATCTACAAGGTACCTTAAACTAATAAGTACAAAGTAATCTGTTGTCGTACACCCAGAAATAAAACAATGAAAACTGCCTTTAAACAGGATGCAGCTTGAAAACATTTCCATTGTGGTTTTCAAATGACTTATTTAAGCAGTATTTCTAGCCCCAGACCTCTACAAAATAAAGTTAAAATCATTTGAAATCAATGCCACCTTTGGAAAATTCACTTGTTCCGATTCAGATCCTATGAGTGGCACAGCTATGTCTTGGGCACAAATTGCCATGTTCAGTCACTGTCAGTGTGAAAGTTGTGCACATTCCCTGTTCACATGAGAGTCCCAGTTTTACACCCAAAATTGTAAAGATATCCAAAACTGCTTATTGGATGACTACTGTTGTGACTATGAGTGTGGATGTGCCCTGTGTGTCTTGTCACCCCGTCAAGGCCGAATCCCTGCCTTGTGCCTAATGCTGCCAAGATTATTGGAATGCTGCTTCTTTGTATAGCAAATATAAAATGATGTCACGAGATTTCTGGTAGAATTGAGTAAGTGTGAAGATGCTTGCTGTTAGGCATCACACGATTCAGAATGATTCCTTGTTGTGTTGGCAGTGTGCCTTACTTTTAGTTAGTGAACTGAAAAACACAAGACTATTAGTTTTAATGTGCATCTCCAGCTCATGGTTTGACCAGTCAATTGTACAAATGAGCAGCCTATACTTCTTGAAAAGTTTAAAAATACCCCTCATTATAAACATTTTACTATGGTATATCTAAGAATCTGTACTGGATAACATACATTCATTTCTTGAATCTTTGAATCTAAATGGCTCCAGTCAGACTGTGCCTATAAAAAGCATTCACCCCTTACACATTTTTACATTTTGTTATAATAAAATGTTGAAACACAGAGGTTTACTATTTTTTGTTGACACTTATCAATAGGAAAAAAAATCTTTAATATCAAGGTGAATACGTCTTTATACAAAGTGATCTAAATCAAGTACAGAATATTTTTATAGGCGCTGTATATCTGTAGCATCAGGAGCAGTGCAGAAACCAGCCATAGACAAGGTGCCACTCTAATGCTGGGCAAATTTATGATCTCACCCACTCAGGGGCAGTTTTGAGTCATTCACTCATCGGACCTCCCACACTTTATAAGCAAACTTCTGAAATGCACTTGGAGTGTTCAGAAGCATGGCTTGTGGCAGCTATGGAGCTACAGCTGTTGCTTAGATTACCCGTCTTTTACTTCAAGGATCTGGTGATCGGAGTGACCTAAGGGACTGGAAATGACTTCCTGTGTAACTGATGGCTCAACTGTGTTAATTATGCAATTTACAGTTGTTGTTACACTTTTGGGTTACTCACTAATAAGAGCTCTTGTTTACATACCCATATGATTAATTAACATCCCACTAGTAGAAAGACAATGTGGGTTTCCTCCTGCGGTCCAAAGCCTTGCAGGTTAAGTGGATTGGTGATACTAAAATGTGCCTAGTGTGTGTGTATGTTAACCCTGTGATGGACTGAGGTCCTGACCAGTTGGATGGGCAAGTTCTTGACGCCTGCACTATTTATTTCATTTAACTCCTGGCACTGCCAGTGGCATGGTGTGAACAGAACTACTCCTTCACAATGTGTGGACTGTGGTTCCCACTTGGGTCTATGCAGAGTCAATTTGTTCTCCCTGATTATGCATGAGACACTAGTTTCTTACCATAGTTCAAAGGCGTACTTAAAGGATGACAGGTGAGTCTATATCAGTTTGTCTTTAAGTGAATTGGCCTCCCACCCTAGAAGACCCCATCTTGGAACAGGCACCAACTTTCTGAGAGCCCATTCTAAGCACAGCAAGTCAGGAAGTGGATAGAAACAAAAGTGAATGGTTGGGACCAAATGTGCAGAGTTGCTATGTTCATGTTATGCCCTTCACACAGTTGAGAGACAAGCAGACCTAAGAAGCCAAGAAATAATTTGTGCAAAACCAATTCTGAAATCTTAATAATCAATTGCAAACCTGGAAAAAGAGAGTTGTGTACAGAATATAGTGTTCAAGTTATTGGGGGTGTGTGTGTGTATTGTGGGTTTACACACCTGAAGCCTCAGGAACTCCAAATGTTATAAAAGAAAAAACAATAAAATAACCAGAATGGTTATAAAGAAAAAAGTAAATAAATAATCCCCCCACAAAAAATATAGCCTGGATTATTGTTTTTCTTTCTTGTAACCATTGAGATGTCATCTCTGGGAAAAGGCAGTTTACATTTGCATACTGGAAATCCCCTCCAGGGGTTTCATTTAAATATCAGTCCCTTTGCAAACTTGGTCCACAGCACCGCAGGGTCATTTTAACTCTTACTCTTACTGGAGTGTAACCTCTGACATTGAACATAAGGTAATAAAAATGGGTAACACTTGCAAAAAAAAAAACAAAAACAAAACAGACCTTTAGAATAACATTATATATATATATATATATATATATATATATATATATATATATATATATATATATATATATATATATATATGCCTGTTTTAATACATTAAATTACAATTAATTTTGTTTTGTTTTTAAATTGAAGGACAGGACTGTTGTGCATTTGAGTCACAAGAGTGACCTCTAGTGCGCATTTCGCGTTACGTTGCTGGAGGGTTTACAGCAGAACTTGGCTGCAGTCATTTTGTAAAAATGGAGAGAGAGAGAGAGACTGGAAGGACAAGAAACAGAGGAGTGTAAGAACTCGCCGAGAACAGCTCATCTCGTTTCTACTTTAGCTCTGATGATCGGACTGGGACCAGACGTGCATTCATCTACGTAGCCTACTGAAAGACGATAAACGAGTGCTGAAACTCGCACACACGACAGGGAATAACCGGCGGAGAAAACAAAAACACATTGATCCTATCCAAACGCCGCAGGGCTCCAATAATAAAACGAGAGACGGTGCTGTGGAATGGCGGCTGGCTGTGCCCTGTCCCGTATTGCGGATCCCAGTTTAAACCGTTCAGGGTGGAATTCTCTACCTCAAACCAATCAGGTGTTGGACATGGCAGTAGAGAGAAGCCCTGCAGATTTCCTGGACAGGACAATAGGACATTGAAAACGAAAAGCGAAGATAATTACGGTTGTCTCCAATTCTTGATCGCTTATATTAACGTGTGCGCAGTTAATGCGCTTTTAAAAAAAAAAACACTGAAGTAAAGAACAGAAAGGTAACAACTCGCAATTTACGCAATATAAACGGTGCCGTACAAGCACCCACATACCAAAGGCAGACGCGGCGTTATGCTAACAAACTAAGGGCGTTTGCTGAAATAAACTGGCATCCAGTCCAGTGTTTTTTGTCTGCCTTGCAGTCAAATATGCCAGCTGGTTCAGAACATGAAAGGCAAAATAGCTGGAGGCCACCACTGGGTTCACAACAAACCAAATGACTGTGATCGTGCGATGCTTGCACTGGCCAATCCCAAAGGTTACCAACAACAGGATGAAACTAAGTGGCCTGGGGTCAAATACATTTTATTTTTCCTTTTATGCTTTTGTTACATATATACAAGTTCTGCTTGTGCACTGAAACGTTTCTACACAAATCCAGTTATAAAGCTGATCTATACATACTGGCCTATTCCAACTCATTTGGTCTCGGAATGGATGTGGACATTTTCAAATAAATACAAAAAAAATAAAAATAAAATCCTTAGTGTTGTCAATGAAGTGCTGGAGAAGCCGTGCCCTTGGGGACTGTAGCGGCCCCATCTTGAGTTATATAGCTCTCGGACTTTTCTGTCCTCCATGAAGGATTTAAGTGATGTGGAGCCAATCCCCCCAGCATCGAGCGAAAAGCAGGAGGCAGCTGTTAATTGATTTCTGACATCTCGAAGGATATCGTTATATGTATTTACCTACTTAAACGGAACATGTCTAGTACCGCCTATTTGAATAACCGTCATGATTCTTTGAGCTGTCCGGTCCTACAAATGAATAAGAGCCTTGTAGCCCCCAGTGTTTTCAGGAATCAGTGCCTTCAAGCGTTTAGAAAACACATGTTGAGGACTCTAAAATCATAGTACAGCTGAAGAGTAACACGGCTTATACAAATTAAAAGCACAGCTACCAAGGCCCAAACGCCCAAGCCACCAATCTGTCCAAATTCAAGGCGAAGGAGTGCCGCAGCTCCTCCCGGCACCACCACACGTAAAGTCGGGAACTAAGCTTGAACTGCGTGCAGTTCTAGTCAGTTAATCGGACGCTTAAATCTTGGGCTGCTGGCGAAAAAACAAAATCGTTGGAGCAAAGTATTAGCAGGCAATGCGACGCAGTACTTAACTTTGGGACTTCAAACCCTAAGGCTGTGAGTTCAAATCCTGTCACTGTGTGGCCATGAGCATGTCACTTCACTTGCCTGTTCTCCAGTTGAAAAAAAAAAACCCCAGATGCAATACAACCAATTGTACCTCAAATGGTGCAAGTCGCCATGGATAAAAGCGCCAGTCAAGTAAGTAGATAAAAAGCAGATTTGGAACAGATTGTTGTAGTCTGAAACTACCAGGATTCACACGCGGTTTTGTTAAAAGTTGATGTGCTTAATTATGCTGCGTTGGGTTGGGATTAACAGAATCATAGTTTCATCCTGCACAGTATTCGTTGTTCAAACGGTTTAAGGCATTGATTCAAAAAAACAACGCCTGTTTGACGGCTGTCAGAAAGGGAGGATCGGCAGAACACATCGAAGCTAACGTGCGGAACATGTAAACACGGCGAAGTGAAGCTACCCAGCTGCGCCACCATTCCAATGTGCGCGCGCGCGCACACACACAGGCAGTGCGCGTTAAAAATAGGAAAGGTGTCGCCTTGTAGTGTCTACGGGTAGAAAGGTTGTAGTGAAGAATTTCACCAATGCCTTACATTGACCTGGAGGGCAAGAAAGTTTTTTCCATAACCTGGACAGATATTGGAAGCAAACTGCTTCTGGAAAGAGAATATTATTGGTGTAAAACTCTTTTTAAAAGTTGAAATGCCTAATAAAAACTGTTACACCTATAATACCGATTACTTACATATGCATACGTTTATGCTGATGCAGGGATAATCTGCAAAAGGAGCCTGCATAGTTCAACATTTAGTTAATACACCGATATTGCTGGGCTCCATTTACAGTATTGTGTTTTCTGTGTGTTTAACCAAATCTGTCTTTATGTGTAACTCATTATGCAATTAAAAAAGTTTGTATTCGTAGTCAAGACGTTCTGTGCCTGCACTCAGTAAAAACGCTATAAAAAATAAACTGGTTTTTAGTATAAGTGATACTTAATTGATTTATATTGGCTACGCATCGCGCGTACGTAATGTAATATTAGTGGCCACTTAAAGTTGAACATGGCTGTCAAATTCACGCACACCTCGATAAAAACAAAGAGGAAACTTTTGTGTACATGAATCTCGTGTGTCTTTGATCGATCAGTCAATCAATCAATAAATAAACATCAATGTGCGCGTATGTGATACGAGCGTTCAAAACCGGAAAAAAACCTTAGGACAGGACGCCATTCACAGCAAGGCACTTAAGGCCAGCAGTTCTTAAACGTCTGTAAACGTAACATGCATTTTTTGGAGGGTGATGTGGGAGAAAGTTGGAACAAACTTAAAATACAACACATCAGCAAGAAGATGTCTCCGTCTGTGTTCACTGACTTCCACAGGTGCACACTGACGTCCATCTTAAACCACCAGGCATTACATCCTTGTAGTACACCTGATCAGCTGAGGGCCGCAGAGCACTGCAGAAGGCGCCGAAGGCAACATATCGTACTACTGACACACAGCTCTCTCGTCTTCTGTTCAGGACACACATACATATACAGTATATATACACATATGTATATATACACATACACACGCGGGCGCGCGCGCTCACACATCCGATTAGTAAATAATATCACTAAACTATCTGGCCATCCCGCGCTGTCACTTCCTTCGTCCTGGCAAAAAAAGTGCAGGGCCATCAGCACTCCCACCAGTATATTTCAGGGCCATCTTATAATCGGAGGTCATAAGGCCTTCTAATTGACACTCATATTTATGCTTAATGGTTTCTTACATACAACAATTCACTGCATGATGTTCCATTCGTTATCCTTTTTTATCTGTTTTTGTTTTACAGTCACAAGTCTGTGGAGATATTCTTATTACGGTATACCGTGGCCATAAACTTGAACTAAACACACAGAGACCCTTTCAGATATGAATCAAGGACTCTGAAGTTGTAAGATTGTAAATCTAGACAAAAGTATACATTTATGGTTTTCTAAACTGACACAAATATTTCGTGGTTCACCAGATATATGGGTGGTAACTGAAATTCCGAATATACTGTACAATGTGTGGATGTGTGTGAATCTGTAATGGCTGTATGCGTGTAGGGGGGTAGGTAGGGAGGTGAAGAAGACACTACTTGACCCATACTTAAATAGTGGGCATGAGTCTAAATGTAAAGCCACTGGGCAAAAAAAAAAAAACAAGAAACAAATGTGTTCAGATCCACACCGAACAGGAACGAAAGCCGTGCGAAGAATTCCAGACAAGGACCGGTGCTTAAAAGTCAATCCAGGGTGCGAGTGGGTTTTTTGTGTCTTTTCCTGATCGACGCTGTCTCCTTTCTATTAAAGCGCCCGGCAGGATTCACAGACCACACCACAGCTCTGCTTACCAACTTTTGTGTCTACTGTCAGACCAACTCTGAATGAAAATAGATTTATCGCAAATCCCTTTAAAAAATGGACCTCTGCGTCGAAAAGGTTTGGATGGCCGGCCATTAGCCTGGGCAGTGCTGCCTGGGGTGCAATGCAGCGTTCGCATTCCTTTTCAAGTAGCACGCCAGCTCAATGCAGAATAAAACAGATGAATCCTGCTGCCACATTCCAGCACAATAGGAAACCCGTTATGTGCGCGTGCTCTCGCTTGCAACTGTAGTACCGGATTCGAATTAGCTGTTTTAATTCAGGCGATTTACAGCGTGCATTTTGATAAAAGTTGACATCTCTATACACTATCACACTGAACTGCCATCAAGGATAGAAACAATAGGGGAAAGTTAAAAAAAATTCCGCTACTCGTGCGGGCACTTTTCCCCAGCAGCATCCTTCGCCCCCTTTTTCTTGGACACCTCCGATTCAGTTCCACCTCCCCTTATCCCGAATTTCTGAGATATAACATATGGACTGTGGACAGTCTCAGCGAAATGTGCTGGGTACGAGCTGATTGCATGCTTTATTTTGTAAATGAGCCTATCTGAACAATAGTAAATATTACGATGGATATTCGTTTTATTTTTGAAGCCTATAACTAAAGAGTATCGATGTATTAGGAGTGTGCATACACAATGTTGGCAGTAGATGCCTTTTTGTAGCTGGGATCGTAAACGAGAAAGAGCTAATGATTACGCGAGCGCATTTTTCTCTAAATGGGACCCCCAGCTGGCGCACAACTGCCTGTCTCTAGTGCTAAAAGCCCTCAAAGCCAAGAGAAAAATCGGTCATCCCGGCGTCAAGCACCGTACTCGCATCACTGGCACGGACAAATACACGGCAGTCTTTCGCCGTTCACATTATTTGATTTCCTCTGAAAAAGACAAAACAGGGTCTCATTACAAAAAGAGACGGTAAGTACAAAGAGGTGATTCAGTGGATCGGCATTGACTTATGTGGAAAAGGTACCTCCTGTTTAACAAAAATAAAAATCCCCCTCCGGCAAAATTACTCCACAATGGCGTCTTTCATTAGCAGATCTGGGGCACTTAGGAACTGAAACTGGCATACACAGCAACCCGAGAACGGGCAAGGCACTCAGCCGAAATCTCGAAGCGGTCTCGTAGTTAAAACAAAACAGTAGGGGCTTCGGGCATACTCCGCGGAGAAACGTAACAAGCAAGCAGGAAAAAAGAAAGAAAGAGAGCGAGATCACTTTCCCTAAGCCAGAGCCGCGCCAGGAGCCAGTTCGCACCGAGGGCGCAGGGGGCTTCCTTCCTTCTCTTGTGCCGCAAGCCGAGAGCTTTCCCAGCCGCGATCGCGACGCACGCTTTGCGGATTGCGCTGTGCGACGCTTTTAAACTGACATATCGTGATTAAGCGCCGATCATTCCCCAGGAAGTGGTTAAAATATTTTGCGTGTGCGTGTATGTGTGTGTGTCTGTGTGTGTGTTAGAACTGTGGCGCTTCTCTCCTGGCACATGCGTAAAAGCAGCTGCGCCCTAAAAGTCCCTACCATAGCAGCCTCAGCAAGTAATAGCAAGCTAAATCTCTCAGTCCTTACCTGAAACATTGATGAACATCAAGTGTCTTTTTTTCCACCTCCCTTTCCTCCGATTTCTTTAGCGATCTGCCTCCCTCGCTACACCAGAGAGAAATGCAATAGCTTGGCTAAGGTAGACAGAACAAAATACAGAGAATACTTGCTCCAGGGCTTCGAAACCCCTTAAGGCAAAGATCAGGATACAATTAGCTCATGCCTCTACCCCAGTCTAAACCAATCTGCAAAATAAAACTTCAATTAAATTAACTGATCACAGAGGCGGCACGCCGGCCTTCTCCAAAATTGATGTAAATTTTCTAATTTTTTTTTTTTTTAAGATCCAGCAATTTTCTGCATAAAACAGTCGCACTCCAGCCTCCAACTTGCCTATTGCCCTCCTCTTGCACAGAAAAGCTGATTTTAATCGTTATGATTAGTTTTGATGTAACGTTACCGCGGGCGATTTCTGCAAATGGATGGAGTGTTTCTTTGCCAGAAAGGGAAAAGCAGCAGATGATGATAATTATATAGATTGTTGGTTGTGTCTTTTGATATATATATATATATATATATATATATATATATATATATATATATATATATATATATATATATATATATATATATATATATATATATACACACACACATCTTTTCGAGTCTTTTTTTTAAGTGCGTGCTAACATTGTCATCTTTATAAGGTCAAACAACTTGTTGATCATGATCTTCTCATTTGTAATCGATGAATAGGCGATAATTTCAAGGGAAAGCAACACTGTTTTTTTTTTTGGTTTTTTTTTGTTTTTCTTCCCTTGGCTATGTAACTTCCCAAATGACGTATATAAATAAGCACATGGAGACTGCTTTGCCCCAATCAAGACTGAATCAGCGCCTCAGGGAGATGCACAAACTCATTTCAAATGTTCAACCATGCATAATTCCAAAAGATTGAAAGAGTTCCCAAGCTTTAGTTCAAAACACTGGGAAAATGATACGACAGGCTATACTGGCATTTGCACTGAGTGTTTTATAAAAAAAAAAGAGTTGATAAAGACAGACTAAATAAAAAAAAAAGTATATTCCTCTTTCTAATAGTTCAGAGCTGTTTGTAGTGATTATAAAACAATAAATAAAAATAACAAAATATTATCAGTTACATTAAGCTGGTGGTAACTGCAAAATAATTTGCATAATTAAAGTGAGGTTTATAAATAAAATAAAATACAATAAATAAAACAAAATAGCATGAAGGGCATAAATGCCACCAACAAAAGAGTGTTCAAGTCTTTCCTTGTAATTTACTCAAACTTTATTTTATCTAGTATCTTTCATAACCAGAAACTTAACATAGCCAATACTGAAATTATTTGACTAACTCATTATCCAAAATACATTTCATTTAAATAGCGCTTATGGTCTCACTTGGAGGTTTATAAATCTGAAATAGCTTGATTCTGTCTCTTTCTGTTAATGTGTATGCATATAATATAATATAATATAATATAATATAATATAATATAATATAATATATCTCTATTATAAAAAAAATCTTGGAAGGAGACGAGGAAGCATACAAGATGTGATTGTCTCAGAGACACTTTCACGTCACGCGAGACAAGTCTTCATGCCAAGATATATAAGTCTTCTGAAGTGAGCAAGGGGCAAAGCCCCCTAGTAATATACAGTAATATAATTGTCAAACCCAGTTAATGCAATTCAGGGTGGCAGGACAGCAGAGCCTATTTTGAAACCACTGGACTCAAGACAAGAAACAGTTGTGGACAGGGCATGTGTCCATTGCAGAGACCATTCATGCACACTCCTAGCACTCAAGGTCACACAAGGCCTGTTAACCTAACAACACTGAGAT
Source organism: Polypterus senegalus (assembly GCF_016835505.1). NCBI lineage: Eukaryota > Metazoa > Chordata > Cladistia > Polypteriformes > Polypteridae > Polypterus > Polypterus senegalus. The sequence continues at coordinate 60,286,430 of NC_053158.1, read as the reverse complement.
ATTATAAAGAAAGATGCAGGAAGAACACGTAAATTCCAAACAGATGCTGGATCTATGAGGTGGGAGTCCTACCCACTAGACCACTGGCTGTTCTGTCACCTATCTCATGGCCAGCATTAAGTTTTTCAGCAGTTTTTCCAACAGAAACTCTGACAGGAACAAGTCTGGCAGATCCAAATCCATAACAGAATTAGAAGACAAGTTTCTATGTTTATACATAATCATCATCAGAAACAGTACCATATAAGTTCTGATGATGGTTTGATGGTTGATATGCATCCAAGAATTCCAGGTTTTATTCTGGTCTATTGCATTATACATTTGACTGAACCATTTCCCTTACTTATTTGTCATGGCCCCAAGCTGTCCCTGGTGGACCCATATATTTATTGTAATTTTGGATTCTTAACATTAAAGAAGAAGCGACAACATTGTTTACAAATAAGCTTTCCAATACTAACAATAGTAATGTGATACATTCAATAAATTTGAGGGTAGTGAAACTTAGTAATATATTATTTATACTTTTTATCTTTCCACCTTCTTAGCTCATCTCCCCATTAGAGCAGGGTTGCAAGGGAAGTGGAACCTATCCCAGCATTCATTTGAGACAGAAACACCTTGATAGAATGCTAGACCATCACAGGTTACGTGAAATGGCGTTGCTAAATTTTCTTTAGTATATATATATATCTATATCTATACTAATAAAAGGCAAAGCTCTCACTGACTCACTCACTCACTCATCACTAATTCTCCAACTTCCAGTGTAGGCAGAAGGCTGAACTTTGGCAGGCTTATTCCTTACAGCTTACTTACAAAGGTTAAGCAGGTTTCATTTTGAAATTCTACACGTAACGGTCATAACGGTCGATAAAGGTCGACAACGGTCGACAACGTCCGCCATGTTGAACTTTCTAATTTATGGCTCCATCTTCACGAAATTTGGTAGGCGGCTTCCCTGCGCTAACTGAAACTGATGTACATACTTATTTCGATGGTATGATGCCACTGTCGGCCGCCATATTGAACTTTCCAACGTCACTAATTCTCCAACTTCCCGTGTAGGTACAATGCTGAAATTTGGTGCTTATTTCGGTGGTATGATGCCACTGTTGGCCGCCATATTGATCTTTTCAACGGTCTTTGTTACTTATGGGCCCATCTTCAAGAAATTTGGTACGCGGGTTCCCAACGCTAACTGAATCCTACTTACGTACATATATATGTCCATAGCTTGCAGCTCGGTCACCGTGTGAGGCAGCGTTGGGTCCCCCATCCCAACGCCTCCCACGTTGTTGGCTGCCTGCCTATATAAGGCCGTCCGTCGCTCCAGTCTCTACGTTCTCTTCCTTGCTTTGGGCCTGAAATAAAACCATTTCAGGTGACTACCTGTTGAAGCTCATCAAGAGAATGCCAAGAGTGTGCAAAGCAGTAATCAGAGCAAATGGTGGCTATTTTGAAGAAACTAGAATATAAAACATATTTTCAGTTAATTTACCTTTTTTTGTTAAGTACATAACTCCACATGTGTTCATTCATAGTTTTGATGCCTTCAGTGAGAATCTACCAATGTAAATGGTCATGAAAATAAAGAAAACACATTGAATGAGGAGGTGTGTCCAAACTTTTGGCCTGTACTGTATATATATATATATATATATACTAGCAAAATATCCGTGCTTCGCAGCGGAGAAGTAGTGTGTTAAAGAAGTAATGAAAAAGAAAAGGAAACATTTTGAAAATAACGTAAAATGATTGTCAATGTAATTGTTTTGTCACTGTTATGAGTGTTGCTGTCATATATATATATATATATATATATACACACACACACATTATATATACAGTATATATATATAATATCTACAGTAGATATAGATATATATATATAGATATATATATATGCTGTATACTGTATATAATGTGTGTGTGTGTGTGTATGTGTATATATAGATATATAGATATATATATAAATATATACTGTATATCTCCCTCTCTATATATATATACTGTGATAAAGGCGCTATATAGCGCCTGACCTGGCACAGACTACGCAGAGGCACGTGTTCACACTCAATATTTTTTTTATTTTCTTTCTTCAGCCGTGGGTACACGTCTTCCTCGTGTCCCACCGGCCCAACACAGTCCCAAGCACAAAACACACAAAAACCACACTTTCCTGCTCCACCACTCCTCCCAGGCAACCTCGTCCTCTTCCTCCCGATTCTGGCCTCGAGTGGAGGTGGCTGGCCCTTTTTATATCCCACCCGGAAGCGTTCCAGCTGGTTGACCAGCTGGTCCTAATTGCCCTTCTGGGTGGGGCTGAGAATTCAAGCAGCCAGGCTGCGGGGTCCCTACAGCTCCCCCTAGCGGCCACCCGAGCCCCCAACCAGGCTGCGGAGGACTCCATCTCCCATGGAGCCCTGTGGGTGGTAGGGGAATCACCGTCCGCCGTGGAGGCTGCCACCAAGCGTCCCAGGGGAGGTACTGAAGTGTCCATGGTGGCTCCCCCGGAATATACACAACAGGGGCGTCCCGGCCGGGCATGGGACCCGGCTGTCCATCACAATACACATACATACTGTACATACATACACACATATTATATATATATATCTATATCTATCTGTCTATCTGTATATCTATCTATTCATATATATATATATATATATACACACACACACATTCTATCTATCTATCTATCTATCTATCTATCTATCTATCTATCTATCTATCTATCTATTTATATATATATACACACATACACACACATTATATCTATATCTATATATATATATAGTATATATATATATATATATATATATATATATATATATATATATATATATATATATATATATATATATATATAAATACCTGCGCTTCGCAGCAGCAAAGTACTGCCTTAAAAGTTTTATTAATAAGAAAATTAAACCTTTTGAAACTGAGGGAAAATATACCAATAATTATTTGTTAAGGATCTCTTTGTATGCTACGTTGTCAGTTCGGCCCTCCAGTTGTAATATGACCAAGCTGTGCACTGAGCTTACTCTTGAGCATGCAACATACAGTTGGCCATGTGAACAGTAATCTTGTTTCAAATCTCACAGCTTGGATTGCTGCTGTCATAATCGGTTTGAGTTTCATGGTTTGTTTCAATTATGACAGTATTTGTAGGACTTGTGTTGAAGAGACATTCGGCATCTGTCAAGTGTTGTAAGTATACAACCAGTTTCATTGATAACTTCACATCCAGCTTTTGAGAGTTTAAACATTTGTAAACATCAAAGTGTCCACTACTGAAATCGTCACCTGTGAATCTAAGATGTTTAAGAGGTATTGGCGGTTGTCCAAAGGTGTAAAATATTTGGCCATTTCGGTACACTTGAAAGTGACAATCGAAACAATTCAGCGGCATCCGTCAACTCACATGCAGATGCATAGGTGAAGGGCTTAAGCATTTCACTCTTCTCGTGCTCCTGTGTAGTATAATTATCTCCTGTACCATGTAACATGTAACAAAGAGAATGGAAAAGGCAGGTGCCATCTCCGGGCATGGAAACCACTTGGTAAGTGATAGTTTTTGATCGATGGTGATCACCTCGATAGACTTGGTAATGGGGGTACAGTTGGAATGATAAAGGAAATGGGTACCTGAACAATGTAAAGTAAGTCTAAAATACCTACACAATAACTATAATCATAATAAATGAACAATAAAACAGTGGAGAAGCTGTGGATTAAATAAAAAGGCTGTAGTTATCAGCAGGGAGACGTGAATACCATGGCGAAGCAAGGAAGGGAATGTAGAGACTGGAGTGACAGACGGCCTTATATAGGCAGGCAGCCAACAACGTGGGAGGCGTTGGGATGGGGGACCCAACGCCGCCTCACACAGTGACTGAGCTGCAGGCTGTGGACGTATATATGTACGGAAGTAGGATTCAGTTAGCGTTGGGAACCCGCATACCGAATTTCTTGAAGATGGGCCCATAAGTAACAAAGACAGTTGAAAAGTTCAATATGGTGGCCGACAGTGGCATCATACCACCGAAATAAGTATCAAATTTTAGCATTGTACCTACATGGGAAGTTGTAGAATTAGTGACGTTGGAAAGTTCAATATGGCGGCTGACAGTGGCATCACACCACCGAAATAAGTATGTACATTGGTTTCGGTTAGCGCAGGGAAGCCACCTACCAAATTTCGTGAAGATGGGGTCATGAATAAGAAAATTCAACATGGAGGACGTTGTTGACCGTTATGACCGTTACGTGTAGAATTTCGAAATGAAACCTGCTTAACTTTTGTAAGTAAGCTGTAAGGAATGAGCCTCTCAATTTTCAGCCTTCTACCTACACGGGAAGTTGGAAAATTAGGGACATTGGAAAGTTCAATATGGCGGCTGACAGTGGCATCATATCATCGAAATAAGTACATACATCGATTTCGGTTAGCGCAGGGAATCTGTCTACCAAATTTTGTGAAGATGGTGCCATAAATAAGAAAGTTCAACATGGCGGACGCTGTCGACCGTTATCGACCGTTATGACCGTTACGTGTAGAAATTCGAAATGAAACCTGCTTAACTTTTGTAAGTGAGCTGTAAGGAATAAGCCTGCCAAATTTCAGCCTTCTACCTAGACGGGAAGTTGGAGAATTAGTGATGAGTCAGTGAGTCAGTCAGTCAGTGAGGGCTTTGCCTTTTATTAGTATATATATATATATGTAGTGATGGATGGTCAAGACCCAGATGCCCCTACAGCATATATACCAGGGGAGCAAGCATGGGAAACACAACACCTTTGACTGGCAGCAACCCTGGGTTGCAGCGGTGCCTTGGACTCCCCCAGGGCTTCATGGGGGTTGGAGTTTGTGCAGCCCTGTTGGGTTCTGCAGGCACCACTAGAGCATGCTGAAGCAGGAGCTGCTGGCCCCTTTTGGGCACTGGTTTCGCCACACCCGGAAGTGCAGCCGGATGTTGGCAATTAACCACCTGGAGCACTTCCAGGTACCCAATAAAAGGAGCCAGCGACCACAACTCAGGGGCCAGAGTCGCGTGGTGGAGGACATGGTTGCCTGGGAGGAGTGGTGGTGAAAAGGATGAGTGCTTTGTGGTAATTTGTGTACTGTACTTAGAACTGTGTTGTGCCTGTTGGGATTACGGGGAAGATGTGCCCCACAGGTGAAGAAAAATAGTTTGTTTCTTTTATGTGTGCCTGTGTGCCTCCGTGTTCAGTCTGTGTCGGGTCGGGCACAATATAGCGCCTTTGTTACAACATATATATATATATATATATATATATATATATATATATATATATATATATATATATATATATATATATATATATATATATATATATATATAATTTCATTTACTCAGGTTTTACTCCTGTATCTCAGATATATGCATTTAACATATTTAACTGAAGAGTCTAAACTTGACTGATGTGCATGTGTATGCCCAGGTCTGGTTCCTTTCTTTTTTCCAGTTCTGCTCAATCCTGAATTAGGCAAAACAGATGAACATAATGAAAGAATAGAATTACAAAAAGCAACAATTTTATAAACAAAGTTAACAAGGGAGCAACATTTGGAAAAAATGAATATGTGCCAAAATAATAAACACATACCAATACTATATACTGTATACAGTAGACAACGCCTACATTTTATACTATACTGTATACTGTAAAAATGAATATTTGACAAAATAATATACACATACCAGCATAATATGCTGTATAATAATAATTTCATATTCATACTCAGATGGCACGGTGGTGCAGTGTTTGTGCTAATACCTCACAGTAAGAAAACCAGGGATTGCATCCTGGATGTTCCCCTTGTGGATTCTGCATGTTCTCCACATGTCTCATGGGTTTCCTACAAGTCCTTTAGTTTCCTTCCAGAGTCTAAGGACATGCAGGTTAGATGAACTGGGGTTGCCATGTTGGCTTGAATGTATTTCTGTTTGGGTGTTTGCTCTGTGAAGGACTAGTGTCCTGTCCAGGTATTGTTCCTGCCTTGTGCCCGAAGCATTCTAGGATAAGCTCCAGCTTTCCTGTGACCCAGCTTTGAATAAGGGAGTTAGGAAGATGGATGGATATTCACACTCTATACTATATGTCCAAGCATATAAGGTTTATAGCCTTTAGATGTAATATGAAGAGTGAGTCCATCTGCTTTCAATTAAATTCTTTTTTCTTAATAAAACTGTTTTCTCAAATATCAGAATAACAGATTATCACCCTGCCAGATAACAGACAAAGGAGCAACTTTCAATCTTCAGTGAGAAAACCATTTTGAGGTCTGGTGTGATGCCCATGCTAGCTCAGACTCCTGAGAACACTATCCCTTATAGACTTTCACTGCATCCCAAAGTCCTGGCTGTATAATTTGAAAATCCATGCTGCCAGATCAGCCTCAAAACAGCTTGGTCAATGTTAAGTCCCTTTGGTAGCTCCCTGTGGGTGGAAAATATTGTCATTACCTCAGACATGATACAGGAGCTTTCCCTGGAGGTTAGTGCTCAAATGGTTTCTCCTCATATAAGGGTTAGGGTACTGGACCAGCTAGTCTCATTATTCTCTGGACCTCAAGAATCAATGGCAGGAGTGTAAACAGTGAGTGTGAAGGGTGTGTTGGATCATTCACAATGTTGGTGGCTTAGCGTATGGTGTAAATGTCCATGATGGAAGGAAGAGAGACACTGATGATCTTTTCAGCTGTCTTCACTATCTGTTGTAGGGCTTTACGATCCCTGACCATGCAATTTCCAAACCAGACAGTGATGCAGTTGCTCAGGATACTCTCTATGGTTCCTCTGTAGAATGTTGTTAGAATAGCTGGTTTAAGAAACGCAGGAGGTAGAGCCGCTGCTGGGCTTTCTTGGCTAAAGAGCTGGTGTTGTAGGACTAGGTGAGGTTCTCTGCCAGATGGACACCCAGGAATTTGGTGCTATGGATGACCTCCACAATTAAGCCGCCAATGTTCATTGGCAGATGGGCACTCTTAGTCTTCCTAAAGTCAGCAATCATCTCCTTTGTTTTATCTATATTCAGAGACAGGTTATTGGCTTTACACCAGTCTGTTAACCGCTGCACCTCCACTCTGTATGCTGACTCATTGTTGTTGCTGTTAAAACCCACTACAGTCGTATCATCAGCAAATTTTATAATGTGATTAGAGCTGTGCATTGCTGCACAGTCATGAGTCAGCAGTGTGAACAATAATGGACTAAGCACACAGCCTTGAGGAGCTCCAGTGCTCAGTGTGGTGGCACTGGAGTTGTTGTTTCCAATCCTGACTGACAGAATCCATTTACAGAGGGAGACATACATTCATACTTGGCACAGGACTGCATGCCAAAGGGTCATGCAATCATGACATAGGTAATATAACTGTAAAATCTGAATTCTGTTAATACACATGACTTGTGAAGTATAATGCAGTGCTGCTTTTAATATTGCATTGGAAATTATACAGTGCTTTGAATTATCTTGCATTTCAGTGTTCTTATTTGAAATATAAAGTACAGTACAATATGCCTTGCTGATTTGAATGTATGGAAAGAAAGAAAAAAGATTAATTATTGGATATATTAGTGCAGTATTAGATGTGAAAGTCAAATCCTCAACTATGCAAAAAGTTTACAATATTCCACCTCATTTTGCCAATGCTTAGTCCTGGTTCAGTTGTGCACTTGTGACAAAAGTTAGTGCTTGTTTTACTACAGCATGTTGACATCTACCTAAAACTCCTAATCAACTCTATTTGTTCTTACTCAATACATTTTATTGCCTCTTCTACAGCTACGTACCTCCTATCGTAACTCTCCATCCATCCATTTTGTGAATCCATTTAGTTCACTTTTATGGTTGATAGCAGAACCAGCTCATGCCATATTGAGTGTAAAGCAGAAAGCAAAACTGGATAGACTTCCTGTCCACCACAAGGCACTCTTACACACCCACACTCACTCTTACCAAAACAAATTAGGGTCACAAATCTATTAAACCTTTAGATGTGAAAGGAAAAACTTAATGAGGTTTGAAAAACGAACTAATGCTAATGTTAAGGTCTAACAGGAGAGCTATGTCACTGTGCATCTTTACCCAGAAAAATGGGAGAAAGTAAATTTCATGCAGAAAAAAATTTGAAGCACAAAATTTTACTTGGCGCAGCTCAAGAATGTGTTTTAACATTCTTCTTTTTGTTTTCATGTGTCACACAGTGTGATGCTTTTGACTTGCTAACATGTCCAGATATCCATTCATCCATCCATTATCCAACCCACTATATCCTAACTACAGGGTCACGGGGGTCTGCTGGAGCCAATCCCAGCCAACACAGGGCGCAAGGCAGGAAACAAACCCCAGGCAGGATGCCAGCCCACCACAGGGAGTGCACACACACACACACACACCCACACACCAGCACACACTAGGGACAATTTAGAATCGCCAATGCATCTACCCTGCATGTCTTTGGACTGTGGGAGGAAACTGGAGTTCCCTGATGAAACCCACACAGACACGGGGAGAACATGCAAACTCCATGCAGGGATGACCAAGGAAGCGAATCCAGGTCTCCGAACTGCGAGGCAGCAGCGCTACCCACTGCATCACTGATTCGCTCCATGTCCAGATATGTTTTCATTTATTACTTTATTTTAATTGATCATAATACTCAGTATAAAATGCAAGGTTAATGTTAATGCTCTAAAATGCAGCTTTGCTGAAACAGTCTCTGAGAATCCCCAACATGGAGATTGTCTAATACAGTGGCATTTTTGGAATGAGAGCTTATCTAGCTAATATTATATGTCCCTATTTTGCTAATAAATACTGAGACATGTAAGTCCATGCATCTTTCACCTTACAAAAAAATCAAACAATGGGTTAGGATTAGGGTCTGTCTTGATTGGCATCAGATCATTGTGATATCATCTGACATCACCATCGTCTGCAAAATACAGCAAATAGATTTAAATACTAAGTAAAGTGAAAGTCTTGCAGCTGCCCTCTGTCCAGGAAAATTTTGGCTATGAACTGCCTAAATTGAAAGAACAACCCCTTGAACAGAATCAGTTTTGTGGTGAAAAGGGAAAACAAGCAATAACATAGAAAGATCATGCAGACTATACTCCCTGCATGACTTGAACACAAGATTCTGTGGTAATCTGGTATTGGCATTCATCACCATACAGTGACAGTGAGTTTGCTGGACGATTTTCTGTTTACCTGTTCTTTCTTCACTAGGATTAAGTGAAAGAAGCACACATAAGGTTTCCATGGTTGCTTTTTTAAATTTACTGTCATCAGCAGTGGATAATGGCCAGGATGCTACTCAACTCTGTAATATCTGTGCTCAATGAACTGCTGATATTGATATGCATTTTTTTTCCAAGTGACTGTGCCTATCTCTCTATTAAAAAAAATCTTAAGACAAGACTATTGCCAAGAGATTTTTTCAAGTCTTTCCCTCCTCTCAACCATTTTCAATCACACCCACAGTCCTCTCACCTCTTATTTGTGTGAATGCCTTTTTCACACACAGTTCCTGCACTCTCAGCTCTTATAAATTTTTACATTTTCCTCACTTTAAGTTCCCAATAAAAGAAGACTTATTACTGTACAGTATGTCCAAATGTTATTGAAGAATTTCATTCCAAAGGGTTATCAACAGAAGAAATGAGTACATGGGCAATCCTAGCACCGAGAAATGATGAAGTCAAATGAATTAACACAAAAATTGTCGATTGGTTACATGGGAAATTGGTTAAATGCATATCAATAGACTACGCTGAAACAGTTGGTGGTGATGGTGCGGAAGATGAAAACATCAACTTACAATATTCCGAAGAATATCTACAAACGTTAACGCCATCTGGTCTTCCACCAGCCAAATTACTGTTGAAAGAAGGATGTATCGTAATGTTATTGTGTAATTTATGTCTGAGTGATGGGCTATGCAATAGGACAAGATTAGTTGTATTCAAAATTGGTTGAACAATTCTGACATGTAAAATTTTAACAAGCAACAAGAAAGATTATGTAGTACATGGATAACATTAAACACCAAAAGAGATCTTGATATGCCATTCGTATTAAAACATTTACAGTTTCCTGTTAGAATAGCTTTTGCTAGGACAATGAGCAAATCACAGGGACAAACATTCGAAAAAAGTCAGTTTATTTATTAGGTATTCACGATATTCACTCACGGGCAGTTATACGTTGTTAAAATGTAAGTCCAAACAAGGAATCAAAATTCAATGCGATATTGATGAAAAATTAATTCAAAAAATTGTTTTTACTGAAGTTTTACAGTCAAAGAATAAGTTTAAAAAGTATTTGCATGTTAATTTTAAAGCCAAACAGAACGAAAACGTATAGCCCAACAAATATTTCTAACACAACAGGAAACATAATTTTCTTTCATTTTATTACATTTTACTATTTTTTATTATGTTTAAATGCTTGCTGTAGTATAAAATAGTTATAAAATAGTATAAAACAGTTCTATTATGCCTATGTAACAATTCCATTGAAAATAACAAGCTGTTTAAATTGTACATCCGCTTCCCCGTACGCGAGCGGCAGATCCGTGAAGTGGTTAGTGTGTAGCGCTTGCCCAGGGGTTGGTGAGCAAAGCAAGCAGGGGGCAGAGCCTCCTAGTATTTAATAAAGCAAATTGCATTTCAAAAGATCTTCACTGTCTTGTGCTGAATAACATTGACTGGGTAAAGCTCAAACTGGATGTACAAGTGCATAATTAAAAAAAAATATATTCATTAGTTTAAAGCTGAGAATAAGGGCTGGAGACCCTTCATGCCCCATTACTTGTTGAGGCTGCACATGGACACTCACACCTAAGTGTAAACCTAGAGCACATGCAGAGTAATAGCATTAAGCATATGATGGGAAATTGGAAATAAAAATGTTTAAGAATGCAATATTAAGGGCTGTTATAATCAATTTAATAATAAACTTGATAATTGAAGGAGACTTACTATTTATTTTGCAGGACATCTGGTGGTGTTGTGCCCCAGTGGCCCTCAATGGAAAAAAGCCACGTGTCTCACCACAGGTTAAAATTGATGCGTCAAAGCCTTGTCTCTGTAATTTATTTATAACACGCAGGACTGGTATTGAAGTAATGCAATTCTTTGGCTGTCTACATACTTTAATATGGGATTTGCAAGATGCCATGTCATTTTGTAACACATTTAACCTGTTCCTGAAAAGCTGAAACAAACCCTGGACAAGGTGCCAGTCCATCACCGGGTGAGCACACACATGCATACATGCAATTCACTAATTCACTTTATCTACAGTACATGTCTTTGGACTGTCGGAGCAAACTGGAGCACCCGGAGGAAACCCATGTGGACACTGGGAGAACATTCAAACTCCACACAGCAAGGAACCAGGGCATGAACCCTGGTCTCCTTATTGACCCACCACATGAGTGTGCAAGTTGTTATATCTTTTGTTGGGAAAAGTCAAATTCACTTTAAATGGTTGACAAATGTTTATGCACCCTTATTGAATGTGTACCTTTAATTTATAAATTGGCTGATCATCATCATCAAGCCCTTCCGTGAGAATCCTAAATCCAAAGAGGACTGTTTCATTTATGTTAGGTAGAATGCCCAGAGGGGACTGGGCGGTCTCATGGTCTGGAATCCCTACAGATTTTATTTTTTCTCCAGCCGTCTGGAGTTTTTTTGTTTTTCCTGTCCCCCCTGGCCATTGAACCTTACTCTTATTCGATGTTAATGTTGATTTATTTTGTTTTATAATTGTGTCTTTCATTTTTCTAATCTTTAATATGTAAAGCACTTTGAGCTACTGTTTGTATGAAAATGTGCTATATAAATAAATGTTGTTGTTGTTGTTGTTGAGAAATCATGTCAGCACATCTTTAATTTTTAATATCAACTTCATCTAATAACATCCAAAATAAAAGCAAATGCTCCATTTTTAAGGAAAAAAAACTATGTAAACTAATATATTGGTTGTAAAAGTGTATGTAGTAAAACTGGGTGTTCCTTTAGGATTTCGTTTAAAATTTCTTTGTTGCACAGTGTAGCAATAATTAAGGTCCACAATTATTAAAAGGTCTATGGGACATTTTAATTAAAAGGTACAGAAGAGGAGAGAGGTCAGGTCAGGACAGGTTGGAGAGCATTTTGTTTAGAACACCATTAAAATGGGAGGAAATACAGCATCACCTTATTATTACAGAGATAAGGGCATTCCTCTATAAAGCTCATCAAAGCTACAGGAACTTAGAGCAATACCTAGTGTAAGAAGAATGACCATCAGACATTGCGAAGGTTTGGGGCAGCCACCCGTACAATTTTTCCCGGGTGCAAAACTGTTGCAAAAGCATAAACATGTTCACACAATAGAGTCCAAAACAGACCTGACTTAATATCTGCAAGGTGGCAGCTTTAAAGGCCAGTAAGGGAAGTGATGTCATCAGGACTGGAACCGGAAGTGACGTCATTGGCTACCCCAGAGCCAGGTGGGATTTCCCTAGAATGGTCTGTAAAAGATTGAGAGGGAGAATTAGTGCACTTTGTTACATGTACTCAAGCCCTTTAGTTGTCTCCTAAACATGCGTGTGTGACACTAGTCATACCCTGCATATTTTACATAATCTACTCAAGTCTGTGTTGTGGGATAGGGTAGCAAGATGGACAATCTTTCTCACAAAAATTAATATTCAAGCTCGTTTAAATTTGGCAAGACACAATCAGTATCCATAAATCAAATTGGAAAATGTGCTATGATCTGATAAGACAAATGTTAGATTTTTATGTGCTGTAATGCTGTCATATATTTTACAGCAGATGCAATGCCAACATACAGTTGTCCATTACTCAAAGAATACAGTATCTACAGTCAAACATGGTGGTGGCACACTTGTTCTGTGGTAGTGTTTGTCTTCAGCAGGCATCAGGGATGAACTGGGATTAAGAACTGGCCCAGGATTTTTGCCCAAACTGGAACACCACAATCAACTAGACACCAACCATCCTTCTTCCCTCCCAAACCCACCCTGCCGCTCAAGTACATTCCTTACTGATTTGTAAGTTAAGCAATATGGTGCACAGGTTCTCAGTTTCAGTTCCAAAGGCTCATTGTTATTGGACTCCTGCTTTAATTAAGTAAGTGTTTTCCATCTTCTTTGTTTTTGTATTAGCCCCAAAATCACAACCTGTTTATGCTAATACATGTGTACTCTTGGAAGCAATAATTCATGTGACTCAGATGGGTAAAAATTAATTCTTTTTGCTCTGCTCTGCTCATCATTAACTGTCAATGAATTTTGAAAATTAAGTGAATTAAAATGAAAATGACAGGCATTTAAAATGTAAAAAAATTCTAATTAATCTTAGTTTCTTATATATAAATATTAATGTCAAACTACTGCATTTTTCTGAATGGAAAATAAGAAATGGAGAAGATATCAACTAATTAAACAATGAGATCAATTAAAGGTAAAAATGACTCACTGAATGTGAAACAAAAACTGAAGCCACAGGAGATGAGGACTGAACTTGATGATCACTGGTATAGTTTGCTGACTGACATAAGTGCCCACACATACATACTGTCCCCTAACTCTGATATTCTTGTAGCTGCGTTGTCCTCCTGCCTCTCACCAAATGTCCTGTGCTATTTTGCAGATGCCTTTTGTGAGGCCGTCACACAATCTTAATTTTTTATCAAAGTTAGCTTTCTGTCCTAACTAAACCTCTGCTCACGCCTTGCTAGCTAATGCTTCACTCTGCATTTATTTGTAAGTGGGCATACTAGTAAAATAAAGCGTGAAACAGTTTAGATCACTGGTTAAATTAAACTGGGTATAATGAGACGAAAAAGAAATTTCCATCAACTATGAAGTCACCTTGTTTAATATAGGACGTTTATACCGTTGTTCAATAACTTTAAACTTACCCTTCACCACTGCAATTGCTGCTGAATCATTTCAAATCTCTTTTAATTTGCGGACTCTCATGAATGGTGTTCTACAAGCTGAGCCTACTGTACTCTCTCACTCTGAGGAAGTCCAAATAAATCACTGTATTTCATAAATAGAGGAGTTTGTAGGATTATTTGATTTGAGAGATGCATTAAGGACGCAGTATGGACTAATCATATCATATCTTTCTGTCTCGCTTCTCTGCACTCATTCTGTCTCACAATAGCTTGACCCAGAGAGAGATAGAAAGAGAGAGAGAGAATAGCCCACTAGACATTGTTCTGCTAGACTTAATGGCCAGTCTAGCAATGGCAGGGACAGTGACTCTAGTCTGTGTAACAGCTTCAAATATCTAGATATTTTTGAACAAAAATGATTGCCTTGCCTTTTCCTGGAAAGCTAAACAAAATGCTTCTGTTCTGCGCAATAATCCTCCTTCTTTTTCTTAGGTCATCTTAAGCTTGTAGGTACATTTTCTTTTCTCACTCGTTATATGAATTAATGATGGCCATGGAGTGTGCATGAGTCCAGTCTAAGAGTGTCCTGTCATACTGAGAGACAGGCAGGAATTCATTTTTTATGGATCAGAAGATAAGACGTTAACTAAGAAACAAGCCTGAATTTGTTTCTTTGGAAGTCAGAATACATGATTGTCAAGACAAAAACCACAAACTCAGACTAGTAGTCAAAACGTTGTTTGGCAGAAACACTTAAATAAATGACTGCTAAATCTTTGTGCTTTTCATCCAAAAACTTGGGTGATTTGGGAAGCGCTCAGCTTGACCTTTATACTGACGAACTTGCGACATCATGCACCACACATTTCCGAGGCACTTCCTAAGCAATGCGGTAGTGACGGCTCCAAAAAATGGTGGGTCCCATGAAAAACAAAATGGTGTCAAAAAAGACGCAACTTAAATAAATTTCATATAGAAAAAAACATTAAAAGAATTGGAATCTGTATGTTTTAAAACATAATATGAATTTGAAAAAGTCTGCCAAAGTACCACAGGCCAAAAAAACAAATGTCAAAATAATCTAAAATGAACCCAAATTATAACAGTGACTAGATTTTGCTTGAGTACACTGTATATTTATTACATACCAGTAATGGCACACTGCATACACTTGACTTGAGCATTCCTAGTTTTCGTACTCTTTCTTTGTACGTTTATCATTCATTTGCTCAGAGGTTGATGCGCTTGCTGCTTCCTGAGCAGCTCTTCTTTTTTCCTTCCTAGCAGCCCGTTTCTTCTCTTCTTTCATCGGCATCTTTTCGCGTTAAAACTGATTAAGTCAGTGTTTGTGTTGCAATTACTTAGTACATTTTCTTTAATTTTTCTCTTAAGTTGGCACTTAAGTATTCAGTCTGCCTCAAGAACGATTTAAGATATGAAGAGGTAGGGGAAGTGACGGTGAAGGTGTTAGGGATGAGAACGACGGCCGTATGCATGCGCCGCACAGCCATCCTGCTTGCCGCTGCCGAGAGTTGATTCTAACCTTGGAGGTCAATCATCACCCCGAAAGTGGATAGTAGACGTTATGTACTATATGTGTACCAAATTTCAGGTCAAATGGTTTGCAAGATACAGGTGATTTAAAATCCTGGACAGACAAATGAACAGCCACAGTAGCGTATTATAAAAAAAGATGTGGAAGATTTAAAGAGTTATGCTGTCATTTTAGTGATGTGACAGAATACAAGAATTATATGGCCAAATATTTTCAGACTGTAATGAACACTGACAACCGTGAGTGCATTAAATTGTGTCTTAAAGGTTGTTGTAGGGAAATCAAACAAAGCTATGTATACATCAGGAAATGTTTACTGTGTTGGCAGAAACGTGAGCAGCTTCTTTTAATATTGCAATGAAGAGGTTAGTGTGAAGCAGTAAAATTTAATGTGCACACTTGAGTCTGTAGATTAAATTTATGAAAGTGGCTTTAGTGCTGGTCACCTTGCACTGATACATCAGAGTTTCAGATTTAGTTCAAATTGCACACCTTGACTAACAAAAAAGTTACCTGTTGATCTGCCCATAAAAAAATCTACAACTGTGCTAGCAGACAATCTGCATTTTCAGTCCAGTATAGACTATGTAACTTTGCATTTGAGGCATTAGAAAATGTGCCAACAGTGTGTTTTCAGCCCTACTTAAATATAAATGCACTGTAACAGAAGATCACCTTTCCAACCCAGTATAACCCAAAATAGGCAAAGGAATGCCATCACACTCACTACACTGCAAAACCTGAAAGGAATTCCTAAATTAGAAATAAGAAGTCATTTTGTACTTTAGTTTTGGGTCTTAAATAAAGGGAACTGAAAAAGAAAAATGAACAACAGAAACAATATTTGGTTGCTCTGTGGATCATGCCTTGCAGGTTTGAACGTGGCAAGTACTTTATGAGATGTTTATAAAGTGGAGGTCATTCTAGTTCTACACAGTTTTGCTCTGTTCACACAGATTTGTAACAGTTACATTATCTGTTTTGTAATAAAAAAAAACTGCATCCTGCGATAAGCTGTTATTATTGCATAAGTTTGTGTTTTGTGTATTGCATATATTCTGTGTGTGTTGTTTTCTTTATTCATTACTCCTACACTAAAAAATCTTAAGAATGACTTGATAAATTTCATTAGTCCTTATTTTTAAATTTTCTTCAATGTATTTAATCAAGTATAGGATAATTTTGTTAACTTTGCTTACTTACAAAGCTCTTAATTCCAACATCTTGGACCACCTGCTATCACTGCTCACGTCATGTAAACCTGAGAGTATCTGCTGTTGTCCTTTCTCACTGTCCACAGCTCCGCAAACACCCATTTGACCATTATGATTGGCACTGTCTTTTTTGCGCGTCTCCATCTTTGATTGTAGTAATTCTTAGGTTTAGGACCATGCAAATTCTAATTTCCACATATTTTTGTGATTTAGTTTAATTTGACTTTGGTAGTTTTTTATTGTTTATTTATAAATACTATTGTGCCTTCATTTTATTCTTTTTCTTTGACAGCAAGTGCCGCAATTTACATCCCATTGCTCCCATGTGGTACTCATAAGCTGCAGCATGTACGTTATGCGGTCAACACCACTGGCGTAGCAATGGATTGTGCAGATTGTGGAAAGCACAAGGGCCTACGAGCTTGGGGGCCCACTTGGGGCTGTATAGATTTTTTTTTTTTAAATTTTATTTACTTAACTAAAACAGCGGTTTCACAGTCTCGATGCAGTGGCTTCAACGTTCAATGTCTTGTTACCATCAACTCTGACCTCGCCATGGCTGACAAAGAATTGTACGCTGCTGCCAGTCTTCTCGTTGAATGTTATAATACCGACCTCTCACTGGCGTTTTCCACTCAATTGTTGTTATTTGGTTGCATATTTTCAACCCATCCTGTCAAACAAGTCAACTGTTTTTGAACTAGCTGAACTGTTACTGATAGGTCACTGTGCAC
Source organism: Polypterus senegalus (assembly GCF_016835505.1). Taxonomy (NCBI): domain Eukaryota; kingdom Metazoa; phylum Chordata; class Cladistia; order Polypteriformes; family Polypteridae; genus Polypterus; species Polypterus senegalus. Next base: position 60,268,962 of record NC_053158.1, on the reverse strand, counting down.
TGTCGTCTACTTCCACTGAAGTTTGCTTACATGTTACTGCTGACTATACCAGTGACTGTTGCTGTGTGTGAACAACCATTCTCCAAGGTAAAACTCATCAAAAATGACCTCAGAAGCACCACGTACCAAGACAAACTTAGTGGCATGACTGTACTCTCATTTGAAAACGAGCATACCAGACAACTTGATGTGTCAAACATTGTTGAGATTTTTGCGCAACAGAAGGCACGCAAGAAAGTATTTTAAGGTACCCACTGTGGCAACCCCTAACGGGAGCAGCCCGAAAGACAAAGTGATATTATAAGTAATATGATTTGTGATTTGTCAGTCAGCTCCATTTTTGTATGTTTTAACAGTTTAACATATGTGTAATCTGTTTAATTGAGTAATTTAGTATTGCTTACTGTGCATTAGTGCCACTACTGTGAGGATTTGTGAGCGTGACCACTTTATGATGTCCATTTTCTCAGAACTCATGTAAAACGGGTCGATTGTGTAGTAGTGTCCTGTCAACCGGTGTTGTTGCTTTAATTTGTTACAAATTGAAATTGTTTCATTTTATAGCACAGAACAGTTTCTACTTTCTTTCTTATGTTACATTTTAATCATCTTCTTTTACAAAGTTGTCTTGGAAAAATAAGCGGGTCCACATTTTACACATATTTATGTACTAGTACTACTATCCACAACTCCTACATCACATTCTCACAATTTATTTTATTTTTGCTAATTTACAGTGGCTGTAATAAAGCGATTTAAAAAGTTATTAGAAATTTCATTTAGAGAGCAGGGGCCTCATCGCGATGTTTAAAAACTAAACTTGCCGTAAAGCCACATATATTTTCACACCAGCTAAATGCTTGGCATACGCAAGTTCTCCGCTTGGTTTTGCAAACTAGCAGCACCCAGCGTCAAAGCAGTGCTTTTGTTCAGAGTGTGGTTTCCCTTGCTTTTTTAAGTCAGATCCCTGACGCAGCTTTATCAAATACACTGAAATTAACCATATATTGTTTATTAGTTTAAGGCATTTGATTGCAGTTGTGGCAGGCGGCTGGTGTCCATGCCCAGCTGGTTCGCCCCTGCACACTATATTCAGGGGGAGCAGCCCTGGACGCTAGATGGCCGCCCATCTGGGCTGGAGTAGTGCCTCGGTTTCCCACAGGGCTCCCTGGGAATTGGAGTTGGGAGCAGCCCTGTTGGGTCACGCAGGTACCACCAGGGGGTGCTGTGTTTGGGACTCCTGAGCTCGTGTGGGCAACAGATTCATCACACCTGGAAGTGCTGCCGGAACACGGTGATCAAACACCTGGAGCACTTCCAGGTGACCTATAAAAGGAGCCAGCGACCACCACTCATCGGCCAGAGTCGGGTGGAGGAGGACAAGGTTGTTAGGGAGGAGTGGTGGTGCCAAGGAAGAGAAGAGTGCTTGTGCTGTACTGCTGTTTGGGTCTGTGTTGTGGCTGGGGGGAGTACAGGGAAGACGTGCCCTCCAGCTGAAGAGTAATAAAAGTCTTTTTCTTTTACACTTGCCTCCCGTGTTCAATCTGTGTTGGGTCAGGCGCTATATAGCGCCTTTCTACACAGTTAACCTGGAACAATATAATGGTCCACAGAATCGCCAAACTATTCCAAATACCATAGCTGCTTAAGCATTGTTACTCTCACTGCCTACACTACATATCCCACATCGGATCATCTTTTTCCATATTACTCTCAATGCACCACTCAGAGTATTTATCCCACTGTATCTACAGCAGCTGATCAGATTATTGGTATACAGCATCAAGCATACGTTGCTTCAGCCATGCTCTATTTGAACTGCTCTCCTACGACAAATGCTTCAGAGCCTTTCCTTTAGGGATAGAAACAGTTTCATCCCAAGAACTATAAACACACTCAATCAGTCCATCAAGTGCAGAAGTGTAGAACTGTTTGTACTTATTAGTATAATTACCTCACTGTAAACTTGCGATACAGTTATAATATTGCACAACTTGAGCAACTTTATAAAGCATATATTTACATATGATGACGATATCGTTTTTAAGATGAAATGAAGCAAAATTTGTTTATTAAATTATACAGATGAAATGTTAACATCATTTAAATAATCTGTATTGTTAATAATTAAACATGTAAGTTTAATTGTTGCCACTTTTGGCCTGCTATTTTCACCAGGTAGAATGTAAACTTGTTAAAGAAGATGAAAACAACAAAATATTAACATACTCAAAGTAAACCAATATTACAAATGCATGCAAATTTGGATTTAGCATGTTCCAAAAACCTACTACATTAATGTGATGGTCCTTCATTCAAAATGTTCAGACCAAGCCTGATCTTTTGCATTATTCAACCTGAATTCATTATATGTCAGAATCTAAGGTGCCTTCTGTACTAATACTGACTTTGTTGTGAAGTCTCAAGTTTTTGATTGTTAATTGACTCTCTTGTTTTCTATTTTCTAATTCTGGCTTGATAACAGTTTCTTCTTTTGTAGTCTCTTTGTAGTAACTGTGCTTTTCTTTGTGATTCAACTAGCATTTAAATGTTCCTGTAGTCTACCTCTTGCAACTGTGTATAAAAGTTGAACGTGGAAGGTTGGGTGAATGCTTATGTGATGTGTAGCATGATACAAATTCGTATTGTTTTGTTTAATAAAACAATGTAATGTCTACAGCTGTGAAAGAGTCTGGGCTAGATTTTCTACTCATATTTTATCAAAAATTATTACAGTTTCTGTTTGAAATGTCTGGTATCATGGTGTTGGAAAGTGCTGTTGTTGATTAAAACTTGCAAATAAGAATTACACTGTCTTCACTGTACACATGACAGCAATGACTGTATAAGCCTGCATATTTCGTTGCTTCTGGTCATTGTAAAGGACAACATTTTGGTAACTTTTTATTTACACAAGAAATCTTATAAAACCTTAAGTTACACTAAATATATCATACTGTAATAAATAAATAATAACAATTTTACCTAATTGAAATACAGTAAGAATGAAAAGGTAATAAAAATACCTTCTTTGGTAGCTGTTTCTAATGTGTTTGCACGCAGTTTGTGTGAGGAACTTGCAGATTTGGGTACGACTGCCGATCCTAATGTGATGTGGGAGACCTTCCACGACAAGACCCTGAAGGTTGCTGAGGGTTGTGTTGGTTTTGCCATTGTTCCCAGAAGGAGATGTTTCATCTTGCAGGATACCTTGGATGTCATCGAAAGGAGTCGCAGCGCACGGCTCAATGGCAACTGTGGTCTGTACCGGGAACTGAGGAGGACGTTTGCGAGGACTCTGAGGGCATATAAAGAGGCATTTTCTTAGAGGAACCTGTGAGCAAGTGACACACCATCTGTGGTCTAGTGACCCATGTCCTGCTTACAGAGGAATCAAAGCATTATGCACATTTGAATCTGTTTCTTGGAGAGTTGCAGTCAGGGTGGCTCATGGAACGGTCCTTACGGATGTCACTGCAGTTGCGACCCGCTGGGCTGGCTACTTTGAGCAGTTGTTCAAAGTTGATCCTCCGGCTAGGACGTTGGATATCTCTGGGTCCACGGTCCTTGAGGGTGATCCTCCAATTAGCTGTGGACCACCCAATCTTGCTGAGACTGCACAGGTGGTAAATCAGCTGAGGGGAAGAAAGGCTGAAGGGATCTGTGGTATCCGGGGTGAACTTCTCCAGGCTGGTGGTAAGGCTGTCCTCCTGACATTGCAAGCAATCTTTTCTTCCATCTGGGAGACTGGCATCATCCCAACTGACTGGAAAATGGGACTTGTCCCTATCTGGAAAGGGAAGGGTGATCACCTGGATTGCAACAACTACAGGGGGATAACACTGCTGTCAGTGCCAGGTAAGGTCCTTGCTAGGGTCGTCCTCAATAGGAACCGTGATCACTTGCTCACCTACCGGTGACCTGAACAGTCTGGTTTTATGCCTAAGAAGTCTACCATTGACCGCATCCTGGCACTGCGGGTTCACATGGAGCGCAGAGTTTCTTTGCAGCCTTTGTCGATTTTTGTAAAGTGTTCGACTCAGTTGACCAAGCTGCTCTGTGGAAAATCCTGAGGGTATGTGGGATCCCCTCGAGGTTGCTGGATATCATGGCCGGCCTGTATACTGGTACTGTGAGGGCTGTGCAGAGTGGAGGCAGAACCTCTGTGTTTTTCCCAGTTGATTCTAGGGTTCGTCAGGGGTGTGTTCTTGCTCTTACTCTGTTCAATGCTTGTATGGACTGGGTGTTGGGCAAGGTTGTGGGGTCCAGCAGCTGTGGGGCATCTGTTGGTGAAGAAAGATTCACGGATCTTGACTTTGCTGACAATGCTGTGATCTTCGCGGAGTCAATGGAGGCTCTGATCGGGGCGCTCGAGAGACTGAATGAGGAGTCTGATTGTCTGGGCTTGCGAGTATCCTGGATAAAAACCAAGATCCAGGCCTTTAATGACCTCTTGGGCACAGCCATCAGCAGTGTGTCTGTTTGCAGAGAGAGTGTCGACCTTGTCGAGAGGTTTACTCACCTTGGCAGTGACATTCATGTCTCTGGTGACTCTTCCTATGAAGTCAGTAGACGGATTGGGAGAGCATTGGGGGTCATGAGGTCGCTGGAAAGGGGTGTGTGGCATTCCTGATATCTATGCAAAAGGATGAAGGTCCAAGTCTTTAGAGTCCTGGTGCTTCCTGTCTTGCTATATGATTGTGAGACATGTACGCTATCCAGTGACAAAGACTGAACTCCTTTGGTAATGTGTATCTCCAGAAAATCCTTGGGTACCGTTTGTTTTGATTTTGTGTCGAATGAGCGGCTGCTCATGGAGTCCTGAATGAAGCACATTACCTGCATTGTGAGGAAGTGTCAATTACGGCACTACGGTCATGTGGCGCGTTTCCCCAAGGGTGATCCGGCCTCTAAGATCCTCATTGTTGGGGACCTGAGTGGCTGGACCAGGTCAAGAGGTCACTCATGTAACACCTGGCTGCAGCTGATAGATGGTTATTTCTGGAGGGTGGGAATTGACTGCGAGTCTGCCTGGGGGGTTGCAAACCAGGATCCAGAGTTGTTTCGTCGTGTAGTGGGTGCGGCAACGCACTGTACCAATGCATGCTCCCCGACTTGATTTGACTTATAGCTGTAACCAGTAGATGACGTGTCGTATTAAAAATCAGAGCTGTTGAAAAGGCAATCATAATGCTAACATGACAGCACTTGTGACAGCGATTTAGACAGTATTTTAATTTACTTTTACTTTGTTTTATTTAATTTTAATTTAATATAAATAATTAAAGTGCAATATTGTTAGATTAGTCTAAGCCTATTGTTTTTATGAACAATGATTACCCAGACCTCATTGCTAATTGCGAAGGGGCTCCCATAACAAATGTAGGTTTGTCACTGCTACCCAGTCATAAATTGTGATTTCACTGTACTGGTTATGAATGAAATAATGTGGCTAAAGTGTGGCATAGGGTTACTGTCTCATGGTGACTTCAATATGTCCAAGAGTTGTTTTAAATTAGCCCATAGTTGAGCAGTACTCCAGATAGCTCTTTCTTTGTCCATCTCATCTTCTCATGCTCAGTTGGACTTTAAATTGCCATGATTTGTTAATAATCGATTATTCTGTTTTACTGTGTGTTGAAAATAATTAAGGTGTTTATGTACTGTATATTAATTTTTTATGGTTTAAATAGCTGAACAGAAGTAAATTGAATCTGAATGGTAAAATAGATTGAAATCTGGTGATTTGGTGTGTGTGTGTGTTGGGGTGGTTACTATATTAATCTAAATTTATTCTCATACTCCACAACTTGCCTAGCCTTATAGTGTGCAGCATGTGGTAACCAGGGTGTCCTGTTACAGCTCCAGTGATGACTAAATACTGAAATCTAACTTAATTATTATGGATCACACAATATATTTTAGGATACACATATCCTAAATTAGAGAATGACATCATATATGGATTTGCAATCTGAAAACAAAATCCACACAGCCCTGTGTGTCTGAAGGGTATTAGGCACATCATTCATTTTTTGTAAGACATACATGCTTTGACAAATGTTTTGCGCAGAATATTAAAAAGGATATTTCATTATGCAGATTAAGGTAAGAGTGTGGCATCAGATCATTGGCTGCAGAACTACCCTGCAACAGATTAGCACTGTGAAAATGTCTTTCCAAACAGATGTCCAAGTGTAAACTGAAATCAAGATGGCAGTAGAACCCCTTAAGGAGTGTCACTGTGGGATCAAGGGACCGGAATCTGGAAGTGATGTCAGATATCTCCCATTGCTGGTTGTTATGTCTGCCAGAGAGAAAGGAGGAGAGGCATTAGGCAGTAGTGCCAGCCTTTGACTCGGGGTGGACTTACCATCAGATAAGCCCTAAAACTGTCTCCCAAATGCATGTATGTGTGACACACCATAACATGTTTTTAAAATATATTTTCAGTGACAGATCAATATTTTCAGTTTCAGGTTTTCATGGGGTTAAGAAAGGACAATTAGTGGCTCCCAAACCCACTGGAACCCCCTATATTTCACAATTTGATTATATTACTGAAAAAAGCTAGATAGATAGATTACTTTACTGCTGCAATGTAGTATAATGCTGCCATGATACAATTCACCTAAAAGATCCATTGGAATTCATATGCTGCTCTTCGCATCTTACTGAGTGCCATGAAAGCACACCAAGCCCCACTGCATAACCACCATGCTCAGATTTATACTCAATAGGATGGGCCATTGATTTTTGCCATACTCTCGTACCTCCATCCATGTGAATCAGTATAACTGACATTCATCAGAGCCATCAATGTCTTTCCAATCCAGATATTTTTGTTAAAATGTTTTGAGTTATGAACTCTGACATGTCTCTTTAGGCTCCTGTGCTGTCCAGACTGCTTATTCAAACAAAGCCTATCTGGTACTATCCTTACATCTTTGTGCAATCACAGGAGCACTGTGGACTCGATGTTTTCTAACGGACAGCACATTTTCTATTCTCCCATGATACCACGGTATGTGAAAACAGCAGGGTGGTTCTTCTTAAAATACTCATGCCATGGCATATTACTTCCATGTGGACATTTCAATTTTCAGTCTTGTCCATTGTCTCTTTGAATGGCACATGCATTGGTGTAATAGGTGTCTGGTCACACTTTCAGGTAATCTAACTAGACACCATCCAAATATCCGACTACGCCACCCAGGTTTATTAAGAGACTGGGAACTCCTGAAATTTACCAATGATAGCACACAGGTTTCTTAAATTGGGCGGTGAGTAAACACACAATGAAAGACACAACAGCAATTTCAGGAAGTAACAGTAACTTATATTACACTAGACAATAATAAGTACATGAAAAAGGTAAATGAACATAAACCAAATCTAACAGTATCATGAAGAAAATTTCTTATCTTAGAAAGGAAAGCCCACAGCCCACACTCTAAAAGTCCATTAAAAACATGAATTGGATGATACAACCTGTAGTGGTGCAAAGTCCTGTTTGTTCTCAGTGTTACCCCAACACTTAATTGCTCAACTGTCCAAGGATGCACTCTGTTCACCGGACACTCGTTTCCAAGAGAATCGTGGAATCCCTGTTGGCGTCTCTTTGCTGTTCCTTTTTGTCCACTCTGGGCTCCTTGTATTGCTGTGACCTAAGGCACGCCTTATTTCTTGTCTGCCAGCTTGGCTCGGTCCTTCCATGCAGCTTCCCTCTCTCGCTGGGCCCACAACCGGCGTCTCCTTATGGAGCTGTCTCTTCCTCCCTGGAAGTATTGCCGTCCTTGTGTCTCACGTCGTGCCAGCCACGTACCCTTGTCAGCCTGCGAGCCCCTTTGCTCTGTCCGGGTGTCTTGGTAGTGTTCTCAGTGGACCGTCCCCTTCCTGCAGACAGCCATGTCACAATGAGTAACTGGATTATCCAGGAAATTGAAAAAAAACAAGGTCCCCTTCTGACATCCCCCCAGACTTAACCATTGTCAGTCCCGGACAATCAGCTTAATATTCTTATTCTCTAAAACGGGCTGGGGTCTCCACAAATTTTCCCTCCTTGATCGGCGCAACTCCACAGCTCCTCTCTTTGGGACATCACCATTTTCTCGAGAGGCTGGGTCTCTCATTGTCCAAAACCCATATATGGGAAGTCCAGGTGGAGATGGTTCGGCTGTTGGGGTAGCTGAAGCACTTTGTGGAGACAAACAACAAGGCTTTAAAGCATTACGGTGCACATTTTTCTCTCTACCTCCCCCTTCTGGCCTCACCTTATACACCACCCCAGAATCCCCTACCTGGCCCAGCACCACATAGGGTTCTTGGTTCCACCAACCTGTCTGCTTCCCTTGTCCTTGTCTACCTCTATTTCTCAGCCATACCCTTTCTCCAGGAAGCAATGGAATAGCCTGAGCTTCCTTATGCTGAGCTTTATTATGTCGTGCTGCCTTATCCATCCTCCCTTAGCAGTTTGACCTGTATTTGATAGCTTCTGCTGATGTCCCTTCACCCATTCTTCCCTGGTACCCCCTCTGGCAGGGACCTTCACACTATGGCAGAAGGCTGGTTGTACATATCGGCTGAATCCATCATTTTCCCGGTGTGGCTCAGCACGTCGACACACAGCAGAGCTGTTAGACCCTGCTTCCTGCATACTGGGGGCTGCCTGACACAGTACAACTGGTGAATCTGAAGCCTGAAAAACAGCATGCCAACAAGCAGAGATCACATTCATTCCAATCAGCAATGGGCTCGTTTGGACTTCATCTGGTACAATCACAACCCCTCTAGCAGGTAACTTCACTGTAGCCACCTCAAAATCCATTGTGGCGTAGCCTGTATAGGGATATCCAACCCATTGGCAGCTTTCAGGTTTAGAAGAAACGGTGCCTGCCCAACTTCAATCGTATCTGTAAAATGCTGCTTGAAAATACTCTCTTTCATCAGTGTTACCTGGGATCCAGTGTCTAACAGTCCATTTAATGTTTTGCCTTCGATGGTGACCTGTACCACGGGACACTTACCAATAAGAGGGGATATGGCCTTTTGTGTTTCACTTTCCAACCCTGCTATCTGGCCCACAGCTGCAGGGTTCACAAGTTCAAAAGTAGGGCCCACTAGAGGATGGACAGTTCCGCGCCAAATGACCTGCTTGTTGGCACTGATTACAAATGGGCCTACCTTGTGAATCCCAGGCATAACGGCTGTTAGTGCGAGGCCTCCTATCTGGCTGAGAGTGTATTAGTGGCTGGGCAGCATCAACCTGTGGAACTGCTGGCCTCAGTTCCTTCAGCAGCTCCTGAGTCCATTCCTTCATCTGTGTTTTCAGGTCACCTAGAATCTCTTCCTTGAATGCTAGTCTCCAGTCTGCCTGTGAATGAGAGTTAGTTGCAGAGAACTCACCAATAGCTCCGCAAATTGCTTCCCTGTGTCCCACATAATTACATTCCCCTTCCAGCAGCAGGGCCTCTTGATGCACTTCCCCAAAAGTTTTATCTGGATTATGGCACAAATGTCCGTAGTGCTTGTCGCAGTCCCGTGTCGTGGAGGCCCAACAACAGCTGATCGCGCAGCTGTATATCGGAGGGGGCTTGGGCTGGGCTACGCCGTTGTAACCTGCAATGAAGTTCCCTCAATCTAAGCACAAAAGCCCTGAAAGGTTCGTTAGTTCTTTGTGTACAAATGTAAAATTGGGACATCAGAGTAGCTAACGGGACTTGGTCACCATATAATCCATCTAGAAAAAGAAAAATCTTTGTAACCCTATCTCTTTCTTCCACACTCAAAACACTGACTTCCCGTTTGGCATCCCCAGTCAATGCTCCCATCACAATACTGACCTTTTGAGACTCCCCATATTCAGCTGCTTCTAATAACCCCTGCATCTGTTCTTTCCACTCATCATATTTCAAATCACCTTTTTCCCCACTAAACTTGGCAATCCAAGGTGCACCGGCAAAAATAGGCATCATCATGATGATAATAAAAATACAGTAAAACTACCCCACAAAATCAATAACTAAATAAAAATTATTTAAAAAAATGCCTAGTACTTCCAAGTGTGTTACTCACAAGCCCAATCCTGCCGACTACTGCCAAAATTATGTAACAGGTGTCTGGTCACACTTTCAGGTAATCTAACTAGACACCATCCAAATATCCGACTACGCCACCCAGTTTTATTAAGAGACTGGGAACTCCTGAAATTTACCAATGATAGCACACAGGTTTCTTAAATTGGGCGGTGAGTAAACACACAATGAAAGACACAACAGCAATTTCAGGAAGTAACAGTAACTTATATTACACTAGACAATAATAAGTACATGAAAAAGGTAAATGAACATAAACCAAATCTAACAGTATCATGAAGAAAATTTCTTATCTTAGAAAGGAAAGCCCACAGCCCACACTCTAAAAGTCCATTAAAAACATGAATTGGATGATACAACCTGTAGTGGTGCAAAGTCCTGTTTGTTCTCAGTGTTACCCCAACACTTAATTGCTCAACTGTCCAAGGATGCACTCTGTTCACCGGACACTCGTTTCCAAGAGAATCGTGGAATCCCTGTTGGCGTCTCTTTGCTGTTCCTTTTTGTCCACTCTGGGCTCCTTGTATTGCTGTGACCTAAGGCACGCCTTATTTCTTGTCTGCCAGCTTGGCTCGGTCCTTCCATGCAGCTTCCCTCTCTCGCTGGGCCCACAACCGGCGTCTCCTTATGGAGCTGTCTCTTCCTCCCTGGAAGTATTGCCGTCCTTGTGTCTCACGTCGTGCCAGCCACGTACCCTTGTCAGCCTGCGAGCCCCTTTGCTCTGTCCGGGTGTCTTGGCAGTGTTCTCAGTGGACTGTCCCCTTCCTGCAGACAGCCATGTCACAATGAGTAACTGGATTATCCAGGAAATTGAAAAAAAACAAGGTCCCCTTCTGACATTGGTGGCCACTTATTTTAACCTTGCACTCTTGATAACGATACAAAGTAATTGCTTATTGCAAAGGACATAATGAAAGAACTGTTTTCTCATTCATCTATTTTTGTTACTGAATTTTCTAATCAGGGAGGGACAGCATGAAAGAAAAATGGTATCCTGAGACTTTTGCTTATATTTCACAAACGGATGGGCACATGAAAGCATTTCAGCTGTTCTTTTGTTGCTTTCATACAATATGCTGTGCATCAGTGACACCCTTGTCATTCAGTATGAGAGAAACAGAGGCTGTGAGCACGCCCTACGCAGCCTGAGGTGTTCTGCTTGAAGTCAGTACAGCCCACAAGAGATTAATCTATTTGCTCTGAGACAGGCTGAGGTGCCTGAGCATTTTATTAAGATGACAGCTTCGAGCAGTCCAATCAGGAACACATATCTTTGATGACTTAATTTAAAAATAAAGATCATGAAAAAACTTGGACAGCTCCAAAATAATACACTTCTTAGTCTGGAGGCTAAGTCTACATACTACTAGGTCCTTTTTTAGTTACAGCCAGCACACTCAAAACTAATAACAGAAAAAATAGAGTAAAAAGTTCACATAGTTCTAATTATTATGGTATGTCTAAAGCAAAATTGCCTGCATGGTTATTGAAGGGGACACAGGAAGTTCAAGACTGAGCAGAGGAGATTGAAAGCCTAATTAATCTGCAAACAGGCTTAAACATGTATGCATGCAGTTCCTGAATAGCAACCTTGGGGATGTTATCTGAAGGAACATACGTAGTGTACCATATATTAAAAGTCACCCTCTCCTCCTGTTGGCTATTAGTGCCACTCCAGTATGGATGCTGGGTAATGTTGGAGTCGGTAGGAGCTTTTCCAGAAACCAGGATTGTTGTTGAGACAGAATTGGATTGATGTGTGGCTCATTTCATTAGACAGTCTGTACATTCTGTGAGCTGAATGCAGAAACATTGGATCTTTGTTTATTTACCCATCAGATAAGGATAATTCACTCTTACACTTTTAGTTTTGATTTTCAGCTTATATTGAAGAGAAAAACTAAAAATGATGATGTCTTTTTGTTGCAGCTGGGCACATCTTTACATAAAGGATGATCAGATGTGAAACCAAAGCATCTGAAGATATGCCCTGAGAGAGTGGAGAATCTGAAAGATGTGACAGTTTTTTTTCCCCTTAGGACTATACAGTACCTATTGTGTTGGATTTTATATCACAGTTTTTTTTTTAAACCATTTCTCTTCCTCAGATTTCTCTGTTATCCAAAAATAAAAACGGAAATCACCACCAGCACGGTCTCAAAGAAGCAAATAGAATTTGGGCTCATTATTATTATTATGGCTGAAATCATTTGTTGATTACCTAAAGTTGACCACAGTTGGTGTGGTGTTTAATTCCTTCCACTATTAAGGCAGAGTCAACAGGAGAAGAGTGGCCATAAAATCTTATATATATAGAGGAGTTTTTCAAATTTGCACTGGGTGTGACAATGTCAGGGTCAGCTCAAGTTGGACGGTTGGGAGACAAAGTCAGAGAGGCGAGATTGCGTTGATTTGAACATGTGCAGAGGAGAGATGCTGGGTATATTGGGAAAGGGATGCTAAGGATAGAGCTGCCAGGTAAGAGGAAAAGAGGAAGGCCTAAGAGAAGGTTTAGGGATGTGGTGAGAGAGGACATGCAGGTGATGGGTTTAACAAAACAAGATGCAGAAGACAGAAAGATATGAAAAAGGATGATCTGCTATGGCAAGAAGAAGAAGAAGAATTTTTTCCCACAAGGTGTTAGGAAAGTGGTATGGAGTAAGGAGTATATTAAGTAAGGGGTGTTTTGATAATATGATGTTATACATTTTAATACATGGAGAGAGGCAGAATGTTGTATGTTGGTTTGGTTGGACATGCAAATAAGAATTTCATTGTAGGCATCAATGAATGGGTTCTTTATGGTGTCCATGGCCACTCCACCACCAAACGTGGGTAGTTACTTAAGAAAGTAACCCATTTCAAATTGTTAATTAACTTTTCAGATTACTTTACTCATTACTTTCTGGAAAAAGTAATCACATCACTAATTACTTGACTTTTATGTTACACTGTAAACTGAAGCAAATATATACCAACTGTAAAGTACAAGGATGACAACCACATGTCCTTTCAGTGAGTAATAATTAATAACAGTGAATGTAAAATCACCATTTAAATAAATAAACTAGATGGCTTGCATTAGCCATGTGCCATTTCAAAACGTATACATGAACCAGCCAATAGAGGCCTTAATAAAAATATCTTAATAATTAAAAATAAAACTGATTTAACTACCCAAAATCTTGCAAACATGGAGTTGGTATATTATAAGTTATTGCCGATGTGGAGGCCAGCAGATGGTAGCACTTAGTGATCGAGTGGTGTAAGCTACCGGCAGTGTTTATGGTGTAAAACAACCAACACACCCATGAATCTTGGAGCTCCTTACAGTATTAAAAAAAGGCACTTGATGATCAAAAAGGAAAAACTCTTTTACATCCACTACCTTACCTGTACACAGACTTTTCCATTTCCACAGGAATGTTCAAGAGAAAAATGTTAAAAAAAACCTTTTTATGACACATGGTGCTTAGCTTTCTTTTCTGTTTGATTGGATATTGAAGACTGTTTTTCCTGTATAATTCCTTATGAGTCCTTTAATCAAGAGGTTTTACATCACAATGAAGAAAAATACTAGCATAGCCAGCCATATGTTATTCAACTATTAAAGTTTACTGATATATCCCACGGTTCACGTTGCTCCAACTTCCTTAAACTAATTTGCATTCTCTCCCTTAAACATGTTTCAATGTTTTGTAATACAGGAAAGTTGCTGTGTTTCAAAATAAAACTCTAAATATTTCTTAATAAAGACAAAGTACACCTTAAAACAATCTGGAAGTAAAACAGACTAACATTTAATGTCATAAAATATAACACATCTCCAGCACAGATCTGGAAGCATCATAGAATTCTACTGTCCACCTGCATGAAAACAGAGCAGATGCGTAAAACAAATCATCACACTCATCAAAACAGTGTAATTTAGGACTGACGCCTATCCAGGGTATCATGGCATAAAGCAGGACCAAACACTGGACAGGGTGCACTCACAGGGGCCAATTTAGTGCTGGCAATTCACCTGACCTGCAGGTTTTTGGACAGTGGGAGGAAATCCATGCAGATGAGGGGAGAACATTTAAACTCCACGCAGGGGAGACCTGGTCTCCTTACTGTGAAGCGGTTGTACTATCACTGTGCCGCCCTAATTGTAATTACAAAAGTTTTAAGTGTTATACTTCTTTACATCAGAGAAATGTAATTAAATTACAGTATTACTTGTTAGCAAACAAGATTAAAAAATATGGTTCACTATAGTGGCGTAACTGAAAAAAGAATTCCTTTTGACACATGCACGTTTTTCACTCCAGTGACAATAACCTAAACACATTCTTTTTAAATTATTATTTATGTATACTGCAAAAAGGGATAACAATGCTGCATGGCGCAATATGGCTCTTTTGTTAGATGTCTTCTATGTGAAGGCTGCACGTTTTCTGCACGCCCAAGCACCTTTCTTTTTGTGGACACTGGGATTTTAAATCTTAACTGCATCATCAGAGGAGGACTACATCATTGCATTTATCCTAACATCACATACATGTATTATTATGATGATTCTCCATCTTATCTGTGTCTGGAGAGTTATTCTATTCAATTAGTGCTACCCTAAGCCAGGAGTATGGTGTCATTTACGTATGTCAATTAAGCGTTTATTCCTGATCACTGTAAAGTGGGGCCTCATATGTATTGTGGTTGGGATCAAACTACATGACAGTTGAATTTCTAGAGAGTGGAGGCTTTTTGTGACTTCTGAACAATCCATGCAACATCAAATGCAAGTACAGTATGTGTCTTTTACTCAAGTCACTATGATTTAGTTTTCAGAATTGATAAATATATGGCTGTGTCATAGGGTATCAGCATGTCATCCTAATCTGTGAAGATCTGTGGTTTCGTATTTAGCAAAGTTAAATAGAAGCTGTATCTGTAAGGAATGATGATATTCTTAGGCGGCATTCAAAATTTAGCGAGACGGAACAATTTGTAGGAAGAGGCAAAATGTGTCAACATTTAAAACAAGAAAAATCAACAGAAGGAAAATTAATATGTTCTGATAGTATGTTTTTTTTGCACCCCTGAGCCCATTCACAGTTGGTAAAATGATTCCTCTGTTTCAAAGAAACAATTTTTCATTCTTTGACTTTGTTCACAGTACAAGCTTATGTATGCACTACTGAGAACTAATTTCTTCTCCTCCTCTGGTCAGGCTAAGCCTTCATCCTTCCAACAACTCCAAGTCCAAGCTCACCCACCTGAAGAGGAGAGGTGTCTTTTAAAGCCAGTCCTGGAAGTAGTTCTGGCATATCAGAAGTGTAGTCCAGAAGCACATCTGGGCTATGTGGACAGGAGTAGGGAAGCTGTCCCCCTGGAGCTCTCCTTGAGATCCCCAACAGGGCTGCCCACTCTAAGTATAACTGTCATGCAGCCCTGTGGATAGCTAAACTGGAGCAGCACCAGAGGTTTGCTGGCATTCATTATACTAGGAGAACATATTACCCTGGTGAGCAGTCTTCCACTGCCCATCTATTATATTGGAGAAGGTACCACCCATTGCTGGTGCTAGGAAAAGCTTATTAGTGCGCCAACTGATTGTTTGGTAGCTACCCTGTGCAGCTTGGTGTTTCTCCCCTTATCTGCACCCTATGCAAATGCCTAATTCACCCTAATGGTGACGCTGACCCTGTTACCACCAACCATTTCGACCAGGATAATAGACAATCCATGACTTCCTTCACAATATATGATTAGTACAATGTCTATAATATTCTCTATTGTGTGCATAATTTAAAACTCCAAAATAAGTTTGTTTTTGAATGAGAAATTGTGCTGGCATCTTGACTGAATTACAACTTCAAGGAACAGTTGGGTTGAAGTACCAGAGAATCAGCATGCATCTCAATCTCCCTGCATTGATAAGCAAATATGATTACCATTTTTTCTTCTGCTCTATCATTTTACAGTAACTGTCAAGTTATAGAAAACGAAACCAGCATTACAGAAACAAACCCTCAAAATCAACACAGTGTTAAATGGCAGGCTCACTTGGTGATAAAACTGAAATTTGTCACAAGGCTACTTAATAAAACCACTACACGTGGAAAATCAAAAACCAAACACTTTGAATTTTACACAGACTTTCATATGAGGACTCTTTTTCATTCTATAACAGAAACGTGGGTATGTATTCCTTCCATAAAAGTGAATATTTATAAGCACTGGGGTAGATAGGGGGCGCTGTCGCTCCCTTGAACCCCTGTCCACGACTCCAGACACCTCAAGTTGACTTTATTAAATTGCCACAGTGTACAAAACACACTCTCCACCACTATACTCATAAATCACACCAATACAATCAATGAACAATCCTCCAGCTCCCAGACGCGTTGCCACCTGTGCGAGCTCCCACAGTCCTTTTATATCTCCTGACCCGGAAGTGTTCCCAATCCCCAGTCCATGTGATTCTCAATCACTTCCAGGTCAGGTAAAAGTTCTTTTCTTCAACCCGGAAACCCGTCGCTCTTCCTATGACGAACTTCCAGGTCATATGGCACAAAGAAATCTTCAGTCCTCCCTGCAGCTCCCTCTTGTGGCCCCCATGGCATCCAGCAGGGCTGTGCATAAAAACTCCATTGTCCATGATGCCCTGCTGGTCTTCTGGGGACCTCCATGCTGCAAGGAGGGCTCCACCTGGCGGCTTGGGGGTATTGGCCGGGATAAACGGCCGGCCATCCTCCACAGCACAGAATATAGATTTTTTCTGTTTTAAGAAGCAGTGGGTAGTGTTGCTGCTTCACAGTGCTGGGATTTCTCTCCTATCAACCACCCATCTAATTCCCAATCAATTACTAAAAGCAGTCACAGACACATACACCAACATACTGTATGTATGTGTGTGTATCTATTTGTGAATCGATTTACTATTTTTACAAATTCACTCCTTAAAATTCAGAATAATGGGGAGCCGGAACCAAATCCCCATACCATTAGGTACAAAATAAGGTCCAGTGTGGCCAGAAAGTTAGTCCATCTCCTACATCAATATTCCCACCAAACATACAGTTCTTTTGGATGCAACTGAAAACCAGAGCCAGGTTCAGTCTGCTTCTCATAACTATTACTGTTTATAGATGAATAAGATTGTTAAGAAACAATGATAAGATTAGAAAACACACAGCAAGTATATGGCAGAAATGAAATCAAAAGACCAGAAGGAATGAGAAAACAGGAAAAACAACAATCAAATCACACCAAAACCAGAGCTGTTAAACAAATGTTGTAGTCAAAGAAAATCCAGAGGTCCTAACACTAAAATCTTTTAGCTTTCACTGACCCAAATTAACTGCACCAATGCTATTTGAAAGTAATTAAAAGAAAATAAGAAAGTCATGATTCTTTTGTCCCTTCCGGTTTAAGGGTCTGTTGTACCTGTAGGTTGATGTGGCTTCAGCTGGGGTAGGTCCATAAATGAGCGTCGGCTTCTCTTATATGGTGTCATGACCAGAAAATGCAATCTGGCTGGGTAGGTCCGGTTCAGACATCACTACTCATCTAAGATCTCCTCCTCCATTTTAATGACTAGAAGAGGAACAAAGTTTAGTATGCGTGTCTCACTCAAATCTCTCCCCTGTTTTGATTCTTGTGAACAGCTTCCTACAGATTTCCAGAGCATGTGTGTGTGAAACAGTAAAGAAGACAGGTAGAAGGTTTTTTAAAAAAGGAGATCCAAATTGTAGATGCCATAAACTGTGCGTGTAGGTTATGATAACACAATATGTCACATGACCTCCAAATAACATGACAGGCAATGTGCATAGCCACCATAAACAATATGGTCACAGCCATGCAAAAATGGCCCAGAAAATGGTGGAACAGAAAGTGATGATGCCATCTTTAGGTAATTTAAAAAATACAAAAATGGAGTACTGTATATGCACACAAAAATGAGTATTAGAGGTTCCAAGAAATAGATTACATATTACAACAATTATAGCGAGAGGAGAGCAACCAGTTGACCTAACTCATGAAAACTGTGACATCGTCTAACCAATCCACGGGGATTTTTCCTCTTTTGGAATACGTCATCTAGAGTTTTTGTTTTCCTCTTCTCTATCATTTATGGACCATATATGGATGCCTTGACAAACTGATGAGGAAGGCAGGCTCTGTTGTAGGCATAGAGCTGGACAGTTTGACATCCATGGCAGAGCGACGGGCGCTGAGCAGGCTCCTGTCAATCAAGGAGAATCCACTGCATCCACTGAACAGGATCATCTCCAGGCAGAGGACTTTTGTCACTGTCCTGCTCCACTGACAGACTGAGGAGATCGTTCCTCTCCCACACTATGCGACTCTTCAATTCCACCCGGGGGGTTAAACGTTAACATTATACAAAGTTATTGTCTGTTTTTACCTTTTGTCTGCATTTTTATCACTCTTTAATTTAATAATGTTTTTTATCAGTATGCTGCTGCTGGATTATGTGAATTTCCCCTTGGGATTAATAAAGTATCTATCTATCTATCTATCTATCTATCTATCTATCTATCTATCTATCTATCTATCTATCTATCTATCTATCTATCTATCTATCTATCTATCTATCTATCTATCTATATCAGTTATAACGTTAGGAGACCTTGTTATTTTCTTGATCTATTTAGGCTTACAATTTAGTGGATTATAGTCGTAAATATGTTTAAGTGCTACTCAGTGAAGAGTGCTAAACAATTTAATTGAATTGAAATTTAAACTTGAGCAATCAGAGAAAACTCACCTCAGTATAGTATGAGAGTGCAGACTCCACACAGAAAGGCACTGAGCCGAGAGTTTAGCCTGGGTCACTGCAGTTGTGAAGCAGCATGATAGCTCATCAATTGTTCTGCACAATAACAGCATGCAACATCATTTTATAAAGTAAACAAGTTTACAATTCAGAAAGACTAAGTTATAAGTATAATTAAAACTAAGCCTTTGTTCAAGTTAAAATGAAGAAGACAGAATTAGAAGCATGTATGACTTAACAAGAAGATGTGAAACCAAAAATGGAGAATAGCATACTATTAGATAAAGCTGTAGCACATAAAAGCAAAGCTGAGTTTTAAAATGCAAGAGGCAAGACTTTATCCTCAGTTTAAATGCTAAAACTAGCAGAGCCTCACAAGTTTACCCACAGACTTTAAAAGAGGTCCACAGAGAAGTTGAAACCACAATGCTCAATGATTCTTTGCGAAGCATATTTCTGTATGAAATGTACATGTCCTCTTTTTTGTAAATCTATGCAGTTCAGTTTCCTGTAGCATTTCCAGGATGCCTGGCACACAATACATTGTTTCAGCCTGTTCGTCACAATGGATTTGGACCCTATCTAGGGGCTGCTTTTATGTTATTTTCTTTTCCCAAGAAAGTGAGTACCTGCTTCCTATGACCCTGATCAGTAAAATGAAAAATGTGTGGATGACTACTGGTTATTGTTAAGTGGACATTTAACATAATTTTCCCCCCAAGTCTTTTGAGTATATTGCTTTTGAACAATGTGCAGCACTATTATAACACACATACAAAACAACAAGACTTTCAAAAGCTTATAACTTTGGCCTTTTTGATTTTAAAAAGCTTTGTAATGCAAGTTTATTCAAATGCTCATTTAGCTTTTAGGAATACTCTCCTGAAAACTATGGATGCTATTTTGGGCTTAACATTAAGATCAACTCTGACATTTTTATGTTTAATTAACTCTAAAATATGCATTTGATTATAAATAACGTATAGTATTTAATTAACTTTACAGAGCCAATTGTTCATTCTTCTGTCTATTTTAAACTTGTCTTATTCATTTTACGACCATAGCAGTCTGGAGCATATAATCTCAGTTTTGGAAACAAGATAGAAACAAACCCTGCTACTCCATTGCAAGACACACATGCACAGGCCCATTTAAGAACAGACATTTAACCCAACAAACACAGCATTGGGAAGGCCAACAAAAAAACAATGCATTTGGAGAAAAATCCACACAAACATGGTGAGAATTAACAAACATTTCACATTCTGTGTTTGGACTGAGTTTCAGACCTAGTCTAAATATACAGTCTCAGCTGGCAATCAACCACACTGCTTTACAGTATTACAATTTGGTTAACAACGCAGCAAGAATGCTGATAGTAAGTTAATAATGAGAAATACAAGAGAATTCAATAGCATTATGTGGTTATTAAAACTGGTAAAAGTCTACAAATTTAAAAATGAACTGATATCATAAATAAGAGGTTCAATAAACAAAACAATAGATTTAGGAGTGCGGAAGGTATACAAACATCCAAGCATGCACAAATACACAAGCAGGTGGATTTTGAGGAAAACATTTGACTCTTACCACCGATGGAACCTTAAAAGAGAGTCCTAGAGAGTAGGAGAGAAAAAGTTAAAACTGTGTCCACCCAGGACTATAATACATTATTTTGCATCATCAAGAAGGTTGGGTCAGAAGGCCTTGGGTGAGATATGATTGGACGACTAAAGAAACTCAAGAAAGGCTTCAAACCACCAAGTTGTCTTTGTCCTTAAACTCCTAGCTGTTTAGGATGTTACATGTAGTTATGTATTTTATTTTTGTTTTTTTTTGTTTCTGAGATGTTATGTGATTAATTTGAATGTATCTTTGTTATGTTTATACTTATGTACTGTCTATTTAAATGTACAGGTATGTTCCATGTTCTTTGTGGGTTTAATTTCAAGAGGCTGTCAGTCTTCAATGAGGAACTGTCCCTAGCCATATGAATACCATGGAGACAGGCAGTTCTAGTGGGAACTTTGTGATTGTTACTGTTACTGTATTATTGTTTCTTGGTTTGAATTTATAGTTTTCTGATTAATTTTTGCTCTGTGATTTCTGGATTGTGCTTTTTGGGATTTGCTCCCTGTTTTCTGTATTTTTTGTAAGTTTTGCCAAAAACCTTATTTTTATAAAGATTTGTTTCAATAATCTGTCCTTTGAAGCCAAGGTTTTACGGTTTCTTCTTCTCTTAGAAGATACTTGGATATTTTGGAAGTTATTTTGAGGCGTAATTCTCTTTTGGGGCTGCACAGTCTGAAGTAGGCCAGAGGGGTTAGGAGTTTAAACCATTTAGAGTGATGCCTGGCTTGTGAAGGCTTTTGGAGGCCTCACACCCATTTGTGTCCATACAGGCTCCAGTTCATGACTTTAGCAGGCTTGTGGCTTCCACTCTTAAAGAAGACCTGTTATGATATGGAATTTCTCACATTTTGCTATGGGTGTGTGAGGGCTCCAAAAGACATGTAAAGCAGGCCTGGACCTTCACTGACCTGCCCAGAATAGGATCATTTTAATTCAGCTGGTCACCAACTATTACCTACTGGCTTTGGCCTACACATGCCTAAAAGGGGAGTTGGCTTTAAAAAGATTCAACGAAATAGTAATACTTACAACTCCAAGTACAAACTCATTGTAGTACTGTTCAATCCCTCAAAAAAGCCTAGAGGGATGGGTCTGCAGCAGCAATGTTAATGTGGTCCCTACCTCCTGGGTAGGCATGGTGGCAATTTTAAATATGTAGTACACTAAATTATAAACAAACATAACAGAAATTACAGAAAATTTTTAAAAGTGTTAATGTAAAATTAAGAAAAAAACAAACATTTAACAGAAAATAAATACAAGCTAGGAAAAAAAAAACCCTGGTTCTAACAATACAAGTCTAAACCTACAAATCAATCCATCCATCCATATTCCAACCTGCTGAATCCGAACACAGGGTCACGGGGGTCTGCTGGAGCCAATCCCAGCAAACACAGGGCACAAGGCAGGAACCAATCCCAGGCAGGGTGCCAACCCACCTCAGAGCCTACAAATCCTAAAAGGAAAAAGGGAAAGGTATAATTATAATATGGAATACTAAAAATATTCAAAAATCTAAACAAAAAAAAAAGTTAAATGAGAAGGAAAATACAAAACCTCCAAGAGGCAACCCAAAAATAAACAAATCTAAATTTGTAAACGAAAAATCAAATCCAGAAATAAGAGCAAAAGTTCAAAAACCATAAAATAAGTGTGAGAAGTTTCAAAATGTAAGATCTGAGAATCCAAAATCTAAGAAAAAGAGATAAACAACATGAGTAAAACCTAATCCTTTATTAACTGGCTGAAGCATCTCAGCACTTTACATACGCTGAGGTTGGTCACCATAGGTGCAGTTCCCTTTGGGGCTCAATATATACAAAATATAACTAACAGAAGTGAGATTTGAAATGTGCAAAAGAATAAAATGCAAAGTGATTAATAAACAAAAAAAATTAATCAAAAAAGCAAAACGAAGGAAAACAAAAATATGGTAACATAAATCGCTAAATAATTAAGGAAAAAACAACATACACAAACAGAAGGAGAAGAAACTGCAGTTAGAAAGAAACTTTGGCTAACTGAGAGTCCAGTATGTTAACACTCGGCATGCACTGATTACAGAAAATGTCGACTGGGGTGCTGTAATTTACAACTTTGCAAATCAGCAGTGGAATTCTGACAGTAATTCATATCAGACAAGAGGCTGCAGGCCGATTAGGGCATCATATGTTCATTGTTTTTAACCCAAGTAGACCTTCTTTACATTTTGGTTATGTTGAAATCCGTATATGATATGAGCACAGAAGGGAAAAATGACAGAAATTGCCCACTTTTAATAATGTCACTAATAGTAATAATGAAAGGAGAGTATTTTTGCATCAGAGGAGTCAAATTCTGACAGCATTTCACAGGTGATAAAAAGTTGATTTGACTATATTTCTTATTCAAAGTGCTGTTGACAGTAATGCTGGTGAAGACAAGCTAGTTTTGTTGGAGTTAAGGTTTAATAAGGAGTTATGCTTCTGGAACTCAAATATGCTGCAAAGACTAGTTTGCTTTGTTAGGTAACTTTGCTTGCTATGAAAATCCGTTTTAAAATAAATTAAAATTGATTAACTTAAAGTCCACATATTTATGTCTGGAAAGTTTTTACTTATTTTAAAATGGCAATTATCATAGAAGGTTGTCTTCTTTTTGGTACGTTCATAGAGTTATCATAAAATGAACATAAAACACGGCCTGATGCACATTTACTGTATGTGTTATCACTCATGCATACACCATCAGACTTTAGCTTGTAGTGATGGAAAAATACATTTGAGTAAACACGTGACAGTTTACGAAATTAAGTACCTTGAAGCACTGTATATTAAAAAAAAATCAATCTCTTACTGAAAGTGCAAACATTTTACAATGGAGGATAAATAAAATGGTCGGCATGGTGGTGCAGTGGTGGCGCTGCTGCCTCGCAGTTAGGAGACCTGGGTTCACTTTCCGGGTCTTTCCTGTGTGGAGTTTGCATGTTCTCCCTGTGTCTGCGTGGGTTGCCTCTGGGTGCTCCGGGTTCCTCCCACAGTCCAAAGACATGCAGGTTAGGTGCATTGGCGATTCTAAATTGTCCCTAGTGTATGCTTTGTGTGTGTCCTGTGGTGGGCTGGCACTCTGCCCGGGGTTTGTTTCCTGCCTTACGCCCTGTGTTGGCTGGCATTGGCCAACCATGACCCTGCGTTAGGATATAGTGGATTGGGTGATGGATGGATAGATAAATAAAAGGATTATTTTTTCTTAGTTTTGAGATTAAAATCCTAACAAGTTGCATGTTACAAAGCACATTTAGTGAAATGAGCAGTACACCTTTTCCTATTGATTTTTTATATTCAATCTATCCACACTTACTTGATTCAATTTTTGGAGTTTTTGTTAAGCAGAAGCTATCTGTGTAGTGTTGAATGTAATGCATGAGCTAATCTTGTATGTCATGCCAGTCCATTGTAGGGCGCACTCATAAAGGCACCCACACTCACTTATCTAGGAAATTTAGAATTGCCAGCTACCTAGCACTCTGGAGGCCATACTATGCTTGGTAGGCTGCAGCTGTCTTGACACGGTTAACAATTTATTTTTAAATCCAGTTTTGAAGGACTGTGGTGGGCTGACACCCTGCCTGGGGTTTGTTTCCTGCCTTGCACCCTGTGTTAGCTGGGATTGGCTCCAGCAGACTCCCGTGACCCTGTAGTTAGAATATAGCGGGCTGGATAATGGATGGATGGATTTCGAAGAATGTCTTCATATTGACTCATGTAGTTTTTAAATAAACATAACTCAAAATGCTCTAAAGTGTTCCAAAAATTAGTTCTCTATCAATGCAGTAGTTGACTATGGCTATGACTTTAGCAGGCTTGTGGCTTCCACTCTTAAAGAAGGCCTGTTATGATATGGACTTTCTCACATTTTGCTAAGGGTGTGTGAGGGCTCCAAAAGACATGTAAAGCAGGCCTGGACCTTCACTGACCTGCCCAGAATAGGATCATTTTAATTCAGCTGGTCACCAACTATTACCTACTGGCTTTGGCCTACACACCCCTAAAAGGGGAGTTGGCTTTAAAAAGATTAAAAAAAATAGCAATGCTTACAACTCCAAGTACAAACTCATTGTAGTACTGTTCAATCCCTTAAAAAAGCCTAGAGGGATGGGCCTGCAGCAGCAATATTAATGTGGTCCCTACCTCCTGGGTAGGCATGGTGGCAATTTTAAAGATGTAGTACACTAAATTATAAACAAACATAACAGAAATTACAGAAAATTGAAATTCTCTATCAATCCAGTAGTTGACTAGAGTTGTAGTATTCGACCTTGCAATGTGGGAGCAGCAGCCGGGTGATACATGAAGCTATGCAGCGGCTGTGTTTCAGTTCCGCTGCTCCGTCTCCCAGTGCTCCTGCTATGTGATTTCAATCCCGCCTAAATCATTTTGACATATCCCACTGCGTACCTGGGACTCAAAGGAAAAGATCCTGTTTGCTCTTCACCTCTTTGAGCTGATCCATGCCAGGCTGTAGACTGGATGGGGACTCTGAACCAACACTGATGTATTTTTGCAAAAGAATGCATCTTAAGAAGTGAGTGTTGTCTTTCTTCCCACTCTTTATGGTGGCACTCTCTTTTTCTCTCTTTATTTTGGTGGAGTATCATCAATTTTAGAACAGCTTTAACGAAATTGAAGAACTAATGAAGAAGAATCTACGTTGAGGATGTTATCAATTATTAACAGTAAAATAAACATATCCTACATGTCAGTTTATGTTGAACTCAAAAGTGGAGCTGTGCAGTAATGAAGCAGTCTCAGCTTTCACCTTGATTACTGAGATACAGAAAATCCACCAAAATATATCCATTTAACATTTTGTACAATTCTTTAGGCATTTCCTTTAACCATAGAAATCTGCCAAACTCTTCAAGAGTCTCACAATCATTTGTGTAAAGAACTGCTTTCTGGCTTCTTTCTTAAATTAATCTGCATTTAATTTCTACTAGTAACATTAATTCATGGTTTATTATGTAAATGGATATTGCTTTTCTGCTGTGGGCTGGCGCCCTGCCCGGGGTTTGTTTCCTGCCTGGGTTTTGTTTTCAGACCCCCGTGACCCTGTAGTTAGGATATAGTGGGTTGGATAATGGATGGATATTGCTTTTATTTTAATCTGATCATTTTAATTGATAAATATTATTCATATTCGTCCTTCCAAACTGACATCTTACATCCACGTAATAAAATTTTTACAGCAACTCAGATTAACATCTGACCTGCAATGTATAAATACAGAAGTAAAGCGATTTTATGTTCCATTTAGGAAGCCTAACTTCAAGAAAACCATAATTTTATGTTTAAAATAAAGGAACAGACATTCTTCACATTGTTGCTGTGGTGTCACACTGTGAATTCATTTAGATTTATAATCCTGTCTTGTCTGTGCATCAGTCAAATGAGGTTTTTCAATCTTATTTTAGCAGGCTCCTTATATACACGAGTTTCTCAGTCATTTTGAGTCAGTTTCTTGTAAATTAACTGTTTTCAACAGTGTTTTTGAACTTGACTCTTTGCCAGTTTTTGCTTTGTTATCTTGCTTTTATTACTTTCCCCATTATTCATTTCTGCTGTTGTAGCCTACCTGTGCCTACTCTACACCTTTAGCTGCAGTTTTTGCCCAATAAGCTTAACTCAGTTTAGTTTGTGTTCTGTTTTTCTTTTATATTAAAATATACACCTGTACTGCTTGTGCTATGCCACAGTGGTTTAGACAGGAAACAGAATTAGGAGATAGCACAGAGAAGTCAGAATACATATAGGGGTCCTACCCTGAAAGACAACAATTAAATAACAATGTTCAGTGTGTGCAACCACAGAACCGTAGTCAGAAATTAGGCCATAAATCATAAAATCATAAGCCAAAGAGGGTACACATAACCAGAGCCAAGAAACAAGAGACATAATCCGTAATCAGAGGACAGAAAAGAATGTGAAAACAAGTAAATCAAAAGGCAATGATACAAAATGAGGCAAAGGTTTTTTTTTTTTCAGGAATCCAATCTTAGATGGATGGCACCAGCATTTTAAAACTTTGCGCTAGTGATGTCATGACGCATGACCTCTGGGAGCCGTCTTCCAGCAACATAGCCTCGTGCCCTAGAACCCAGACTCCAACATGGTGGCATCCATAGACATAACAAGACAGTGTTGCCAAAAAAACTTGTATCAAAGAAAAAGATGACTACAACGACTGGATTCCTTTGTCTTAAAAAACCTGAAAACCACCTTACATGTTAATACCTACTAAAAAAACCAACAAAACAAGAAAACCCTTCTGACTCCTCATGCTGTTAAGTAGGGAATTAAACAAAAAGGAAAAGTGTGGGGTATTGTCATCTCACATTGATGTGTCACACACATACTGCCACCATCTACCCATTAGAACATTAGAACACTCTAGACGAGAACAGGCCATTCAGTCCAACAAAGCTCGCCAGTCCTATTCAATTTTTTCTTCCAGAAAAACATGAAGTCGAGTTTTGAAAGTCCCTAACATCTTACTGTCTACCACACTACTTGGTAGCTTATTCCAAGTGTCTATCGTTCTTTGTGTATAGAAAAACTTCCTAATGTTTGTGCAAAATTTACCCTTAACAAGTTTCCAACTGTATCCCTGTGTTCTTGATGAACTCATTTTAAAATATCAGTCTCAATCCACTGCACTAATTACCTTATAATAATAATTTTAACCACTTCAATCATGTCACCTCTTTTAATCTTTCTTCATAATTCATTTCCTGTAGCCCTGGAATCAGCCTAGTCGCTCTTCTCTGGACCTTTTCTAGTGCTGCGATGTCCTTTTTGTAGCCTGGAGACCAAAGCTACACAGTACTCCAGATGAGGCCTCACCAGTGCGTTATAAAGCTTGAGAATAACCTCCTTGGACTTGGACTCCACAGATCGTACTATATAACCTAACATTCTGTTAGCCTTCTTAACGGCTTCTGAACACCGTTGAGAAGTTGATATTGTAGAGTTCACTATTAGTCTAAATCCTTCTCATAAGGTGTACTATTGATTTTCAGACATCCCATTGTGTATTGAAATCTAACATTTTTACTTCCTAGCCACCAACTCAAGTCATTGTTGAATATTTTTTTCACAATATTGCACATATTCTGTTGTGATCTTCTACATCACCATCTTCCATATGCATGAATACTTTCTGTGCTATAAGTGTTTGTCTTACCAATACACCTTTAGCCTTTTAATATTTTTTTTTACATTATGGTGCCCTGGCTGAGATTGGTTATTTTTGTAATCAAATTTTTATTGATCAAAATATTACACATCTGTTTTGAAAAGTGATGGGAGCTTGTTTATCAATCCAGTGATTACCTAAGAAGGGATTATTTCTGTAAGCAGCTTAACATTTTATTTTACTGAGTTTAAAGCTACCTTTTTGTGTGTATGTCCTGTGGTGGTCTGGCGCCCTGCCCAGGATTTGTTCCCTGCCTTGCGCCCTGTGTTGGCTGGGATTGGCTCCAGCAGACCCCCGTGACCCTGTAGATAGGATGCAGTGGGTTGGATAATGGATGGATGGATTAACATTATATTTCATCTGACACAAATCTGCCGACTTGCTGTCCAAGTACCTCTAGAATGACTCAATGGGTTCCAAATTATCTGCTAATCCACCTATCTTGGTATCATCTGTAAACTTAACCAGCTTGTTACTTATATTCCTATCTAAATCATTTATATATATTAAAAATAGCAACGGCCCTAGCATTGCCCCCTGTGGAACACCACTCTTAACATCGGCCAATTCTGATGAGGTTCCTCACACCGTCACCCTCTGCTTCCTTTGTCTGAGCCATATTTGCACCCATCTTCAAACATCATCCTGAACTCCCTCTTCTTTTAGTTTAATGCCCAACCTCTCATATGGCACCTTATCAAATGCTTTCTGAAAGTCAAGATAAATAACATCATATGGTTCACTTTGATCATACCTTTTTGTTGTTTCCTCATAGAATTCCAGCATATTAATAAAAACATGACCTCCCTCTTCTGAACCCATACTGACTGTTCAAAAAAAAAAACTCCTTTTCTTGCCATATGTTGCTCAATTGTAATTCCTTCCATTAATTTTCCTGTGATGCATGTTAAACAACAACAACAACATTTATTTATACAGCACATTTTCATACAAATAATGTAGCTCAAAGTGCTAGTACTGGCCTATAGTTGTTTTGATCCTCCAGACCACGAGGGGGCGTCCACCCTGGTTATGTGGGGGGCCTCGGGTAAAGGGCTTGGAAGCCCAGCCCTGTAGGGACCCGTGGCCACCGGCAAGTGCTGGGGGAAGACGACCGGGGACACCCGGATGGCTTCCGGGTGCGCAGCCGGCACTTCCGCCACACTGGGGTGTGGCCAGGACTGATTGCCGGGAAGCAGCTGGAGCCCATCCGGGTTCCCATTTAAGGGGCCGTCTTCCTCCAATCAGCAGTGGATGTCGGGTGGAAGTGGACAGAGCTGGAGAGAGGATGGGAGGCGGTCAAGAGAGAAAGGCACAAAGGACTGTGTGGCCTGGACAATTGGGGGATCGGTGCAAGGGGCACTGGGGTTTGTGCATGTGACTTTTGTAAATAATTATTGTAAATAAACAGTGTGTGGTGGAGCCAACGATGTCCGTCTGTCTGTGTCCGGGTCCCAGTTCACACAGGATAATATTTGACATTTTTCAGTCCTTTGGAATTTCCCAAAAGCACAGTGACTTCCAAAATTATACGTCAAGGGATTATATACGGTATGTACTTGCTAACCTCCTTAAGAACTCGAAGATAAATATTACAGTATCTGGTCCTGGTATTTTGTTTGTTTTCAGCCTATTTAATCTGAGCAGTATTTCTGCCTCCACAATTTCTAAATCCCTCAGTACCTCCTTAGTAGTCCCATTTACCACTGGGAGGTTATCTACTTCCTCACATGTGAAGACCTCACTATCTGTATCTTTTAATTCCCCATTACTATTCCTGATGCTCTTCACCTCCCCCTTGACTGTTCTTTTACTACTAAAATACCGAAAGAATCTCTTTGGGTCGTCTTTTGCCTTATCTGCTATATTCTTCTGTAACTGTCTTTTAGCCTCCCTAATATCCTTCTTAATGGTTGCCCTCATTCTTTGAGCCTCTACAATCTAAATCCATCAAAAGGCAGAATCCACCCCTACCACGGGGCTACTGCTAAACTGTATAAAATATTGTGTATTTAAATTGTTCTGTTTTAACCAATTTTAAGACAGCAAAAAATGGCAACAAAATAGCAATGTTACTTTGTTGCTGGTCTGAATGGTATACAAAATGTTTTTTTATCTAGATGAAACATTAGCCATGCCAAACTAGACAATGAATGGAGTTGCACTCCCACAGAAGCTCATCCAGTTACTGTGCTAAGTTTTCTCAATAATAAAGGCCACATCCACAATATGTTTTCATTTAAAAACACTTACATAAGCCGCCATTTGCACCTCTTGTTCACACTAGCCCAGTGTTATTTTAATTGCTGAAAACTGAAACTTTTGAAAATGTTTTCCACAGTCTAAAATCACTGGCTTAGTGCTGTTGCAATACAGAAGGGTAAAAAAATGGACTTTTAAAAACACAGACTTTACTTGTGCTCTGATTTGTTTGTGCTTATTACATAGACGTTCCCTAATTGGATAATACTGTTTACAACATCTAGTTCCCTGATTGGTCACTCTTTGCATATTCATACTGTATTCCTGCATAGTGGACATGACATTGTATGCCTCTAAATTGCATATTTTACTGTATAAATGCTGCAAACATTCCAATAGGTAAATAATTAACTGGTCACTTTGTGATAAATCCCCTGGCTGGTGGCATTACCGTCCCTTCAAGGATTGTACCGTTGATGCGTGCATGGCAGGTGTAGGTGAAGGTCATATGCATTTTTAATCAGTTTAGTGTGGACTGAGATACTTCTATAAACAATATAAAAATGTGACAGATATAGCTTTCATTTAAAAAACTCCATTTTAAAATCAAATGTAGTAATGTGGACATATCCTAAGTAGCAATGGCATTGAATCACATTTTTTTAAATGAGCAGAGTACCTGTATTTAACGAGAATGTGTTTTAGATGTTACGACAGTACTGTACATATTTCACATAATTTTATTCACTGAAAGATTCCTAGTATATCATTTTTGTTTATTTCAGCTGTATAATATTAGTGTGGTGTGGGAGATAGCACAGACTTATAGTGGCTTTGTTTGCTATCAAACCCCACATTGATGCATCTGATTCCATCAATGCAGTTTAACAAAACTTTCTCTCTTTTCCTTATGTCAGTTCAGTTGCTGTTGAAAGATTTGATCTTCACATGGAGAATCATATTGAACAAATCCAAATTGTATTTTGGAAATGAACTTGCTGTATTAGGCTAGTTTAGGTTAAGTAGGCTGTGTCATCCCAGAGGGAAATTTGTAGATTAGTATGCTAGGGTTGTGCTAAGATTTAGGTTACAAGTATTTATTAAATAAGTTGCAAAATAATTATCTGAACATTTCAGTTCTCCTGCAGTTCTAATATAATAATGGCATGTTAATGTATCAGATTCTGCTTTGCACTACACAGCGCATTTACTAATAGGAATACTCTGCACCACAAAAGAGAAGAAAACACACACACAGCAAGCTGTTTTAGCTAAAAGCAATAAAACTCCAAAGACACAAGACTAAAATACCACAGCAAATACACTATTATAAGAGTAAATCATTTCCTGAGTGCAAATTATACACTGTTTGAAGTTCATACTCAAAGGAAGTGCCCTGAATCATGTAGCGACACCATTATATAAGACAACAACATAACAACGTTGCATAAATTTAATTCTGTTTCAAATATTTAGCACCTCTTTGATCATTGTCAGCTGAGATTTGATACAATAGGTGCAATATTCAATAGGCAGGTCTGTCAGCTTTCTTTGTGCTATGACTTCTGCATTTTTTTGCCAGATGCTTCTGCATACTAATGCTAAAGTTGCATTTATTCTTAAGTGCTTTCTAAATATCAGTCTTATTTATTTTTAATGTAAATATTTTAATTTCGCTTTAAAGTGTATATATTTTACACATATTAAAAGTAAAAAACAATAGTTTTTTAAATGGATGACATGTAGCACAAAGTTCAGTGTTGCTGCATCATGGAGTCAGCCTCCTGAGTTTGAATACCGTGCACGGTTACTGTTATGTGATGGATCTGTTTTTATTTTTTCTGACCATATTTTGGTCCTTTTTCTATTAATAATGGTTCTGAAATAGATTAAATGTATGCTTTTTCAAATTTTTTGAGAAGTATCTAAAGATTTTAAATTCATTTCACGTCTTTTTTGACACCATCTTTATTTGTTATTGGGTGCTACCATTATTGCTCTGTGACTACAGTACTGCCAGCCACAAATGACCAGAAGTGTGCATCATGTGATTGTGTAAAGGGCAACCCTGGTCCTGAAATACAGCCGTATAAAATGGTGAAAAGGGATTGAAAGGACTTCTAAATACTCCCAGGTAGACTTTGCTGAGTCTGACCTCAAAAATAGGCTTTATCTAAGGCAGCCAGACCCCAAACTCAAAAGGCAGGTTTCAAAGGCCTGCACAGGTAAAAATGGTACTCAGGTCGTTAAAAGCACACAAAAAACCCTGCCTTGAGAAAACAAGACCAATGAAGAAAATGTGTAAATGATTAATTTGTATAAACTACAGAAGAACAAAAATGTCAAAACAAGGGAAAATAAGGCAAAAAGTGTTTAAGGCTAACAAGTAAGGCAACCCAAGGCTAACAATTCCAAATATGATATTCACAGACAAAATCCAATAAAAAGAAGCACAAATCAGTAACTAGCTATTAAAATAAACTTACATAATAATTGATCTGAGCTCTAAAACACTCAGTGAACCTCTAAGAGTCTTCTCCCCAGCCTGAAATACATGATCTGAGGGTGGTCCCTCAGCAGTGATGTACTGGTGACCTCACCTCTTGGAGGATCCATCCACAGAAAATAAGAAATACAAGAAAATAGTATAAATATACAATACATAAATGCTAAACAATAAATATAAGTATTATAACTACATAAAAACAAAAAACAACATGAAAATAATAATTAAAACATAACAGAAATAACCAAAATGAGAAAAAATAAACATAAGTGAGGGAATGAATTTTGGACAAAACAACACCCAGCCACTTAAAAACTCAGTTTATTGGTGGGTGCTTTCTTCATTTTGATATCCAATTAAAAGAATTTTGGGACCTGAATGATTGACTACGATTAAGCACTGCATTTTCTGTTTTGATAAGGATCATGAACTATCAGAATTTAAAACTGTGTCTTCTCTTCCAGTCACTTCCAATTTAAATCTTGTCTTATGTGTCTGAGGATAGAATAGTTGTGTCTGTGTGGAGTCTGCATATTCTCCCTCTGTTGGTGGGGGTTTTTCTCAGGGGATTTTGGGGGAAACACAATTGGCGCAGTTTGAGTGAGCAAAACAGAGGACTTGCCTCTTGTTCAGCTTCATATCACAGAATCTGAATGGGTGAGTTGTGAGAATGTAATGTATTCATATATAACCAATTTACAGAATATCTGAATTGTTTTTCCCGGCCTTCTGAAATGAAGATGATCTGGCAGAAGTGGAACTTGTAGGGAAGCTATTAAAGAACAGTGAAAGGGTAAGTAGTGTTTAGAATCTCACTCAATAAACAAATTGTCTTAGATGCATTTTTTCTGTTCATTTGTGGTGAATATTTTTTAAGCTCTCCGTTCAAGGAACACTATCATATGTAGACTCCTCAGTTTGGTTCATTACACCTCATTTTGATTCTAGTAATATTCTTGTAGTTTCAATAATGACACCTGACAATTCTAGCTTTGACTTTGTTTGTGGTGTAGTCTTTTAAATTTTGTTTTTGATAGTATTTTTCCATAATTGTAGAAAACTCTTTTGGCTCCAGTTTCTCAAAAATGTGCATATCTCCAGGTCCTTTTTTAGAAAAATCTTTGCAGTTGCTCATAATCAAGTGTGTCAGCAGACAATACGAAGAGATCGGATGGAATGAAAAATCTGGTAGAGAGAGTCTGTGCTGTAGTCGAGCTGAGCCACTTTGTCTATTGGGGACTGGCACAACAAGTAGCCTTTCAGAAGAAGTCTAAATTTGCTGCTTGTCCTCTCCCTAGATAAACAGATGTTCCTCTAGTCAAGAACTAATATGGCACTATAAACATGTGAGTCAGCTTTGAAAAGAGTGGGCCAAATGCTGCGAACAAACCAGACAGGGATTAAGCAGAGCTGAGAATATCACAGTATTTACATTTCTAATTCAAAAGTCCCTGTTGGGAGAACAATGTCCTATTTCACAAGAAGAGGTTCAGATGGAAGAGTGTCACTGAACAAGTAGTGTGAAACCAGGAGTATGAAGGT
Source organism: Polypterus senegalus (assembly GCF_016835505.1). Classification (NCBI taxonomy): domain Eukaryota; kingdom Metazoa; phylum Chordata; class Cladistia; order Polypteriformes; family Polypteridae; genus Polypterus; species Polypterus senegalus. The sequence continues at coordinate 60,234,965 of NC_053158.1, read as the reverse complement.
ATGTGTGGTGATTTTTTTTTTTTTTTTGAAGAATAAAATGGAGTTATGTACTACTGTTAATTAGATCATGCTCATTATATTTCATTCCTTGACTGGTCACCCTTCACAGAAGAAATTCACATTCCAACATAATGGCATAGACAGGCTGCCTTCCATGGAGCTTTTTGTGTTGCTTACTCGTATGCATCTAAACTGGACATTTTACAGTATGAATGCTGCATACATGCCAAAAGTTTAATTATTTACTGGTCAGTACAGTTTTATGATAAATCTCCTGGGTGGTGTGATTACCATCCCTTGAAGGATTTTTTGATTTGTGCTTACCAAGTTTAGGCGAAGGTTTATGTCATATGCATTTTCAGTCATTTTAGTGTGGATTGGGATACTTTCATAAATGATATGAAAATGGAGAACCACATTGTAGCAGTGCTACCATGGGAAGAACTTCATTTCCCAGCAGCCCAAGGGGGATTACTCGCATAGGATGACTACAACAGAAGTAGGGGCTGCTGGGGAGGATAAAGGCCAGTGGGAAAGCTGAAAAGGGAGACCTGGTGGAGCAAAAGGGGAGTGGTGTTTTTGTGTATCCTGTCCAACGTGTCATCCAAAAAGTCAATTGTGCCCTGGATCATTTCCTGTTAGGATGAACGGACTGTCTTGTGCTCTTCTGTTGTGTGTATAGTGGTGGATTCACCACTTAAAAACGAGTGCTCCTAGAAATCACATCCCTTGCCACTCAGGACTACCAGTAGGGCTGTTTCAGTCATTTTCTACAGAAGCTGTTCTTGGGATTCTCATCATCACACCATACCATTTCAGCTGCTTTTGCCATATTGGACTGTACAAGGACGTTGTCGTGAGTGTTTATTGTTGTGGTTCATTGTTATGCTACAACTGTATCACCGTAGGGTAAAGGGGAGGTTTGTCTGATTGTTGTTGTTGTGTATTGGGTTTTCATTTAATATATTATTTATTCATTCGTTGGTTTTGTGTCTCTGCTTGTGAGTGTGTGTGGTTCGGGCCAAGGCTGGGTGTGGCCCTAGAATCTCCATCAAAAAAATAATAAATCTCCGTCTCATTGATGGTGTGAATCTTAGCAGCACCAGACCGCTACAACACTAGCATTAAAGAACACACCCTAGTAGCCCTTGTCAATTGGTGGATGCCTGAGGATGCTGTTTCCCTGTGAAACCCAACAGATCGATGCAGACACAGGTTTAAAAGCACTAAGAAGTAATATAATTTTCTCTTCCAAAGTGCCCTAAAGTACCTCCACCACATTAACAATAAATCACTAATCACAAATACACCACAATTCTCCTCCTCTCCTCCCAGCAGCTCCATCACACTCCCTCCCAACTCCGACTCGGCTTGATGGGTCTCCCATAGTACTTTATATAGTCCTTGACCCGGAAGTGCTTCTTCTCTTTTGTTCACGTGACTTGTCAGCAATTCCTGGTCAGATGGAGAATTACGTTTTTCTTCAGCCCGGAAGTGGGGAAATAAAAATCCCCACATCTCCCTGCAGCGTCACACGGCGGCACCCACGGCACCCAGCAGGGAATCCGGGGCACCTCTAGGCTGCAGGGCTGTAGGGAAGACGCCATCTAGCGTCCTGGATGTGTTGGCTGGGTTGAGTTGCCGATGCCAATGTTGGATGTCTACAATAATTTGAATCAGCAATAATGCTCTATTCAAATGTTTGAATAAATGAGGAATATGGAAGTTTCTACATTTTTCATTCTATTTTCAGCCCTTTTCCTTTCCCAAAATTTAAAAGTGAAAAAAATTAATATGCAGTAGGTATATGGATGTGTGTATATTACATGGGTTAAAGATAAAACTGATTTAATTGACATTGAGCAAATAGAGATGGAGGACCTCATGTAATGTATGTGTGTATGAAGGGAACAAAATTCCACTGAAACCAGTGCATTCTTCTCTGAGGTTCTGCCACATTGTCATTCCTAGAAACCTTTACATACTCCGCTAATGGTGTTTCTGTATCAGAGACATAACACCAAATCTAATAAGTACCTAATACCCTATAGTGAGTTTGGTTTCTTTTTGTAGACCATTCTTCTCAGAACGTAAACTCAGTGCACTGACACAGTTCTACAATAAGAATATAGTAAAAAAAAAAAAAAAAGCAACATTTAAATGGGAACAGTGTAAGCTCATATACTTATTTAAACCAGGAGTAATAAATCAAAAGTTACATTTAGGATATTTATATAAAAAAACTTCTGAAGGTCAAGCTTTACTTTTGTTCAGTAAATGCTTGAGCCTATCCCAAAGCATGGGATAGTAAGGCAGGAATAAGTAAAATTCAGCAAAGTACAGTAAATCCATCAATTATCCAACCCGCTATATCCTAACTACAGGGTCACGGGGGTCTGCTGGAACCAATCCCAGCCAACACAGGGCGCAAGGCAGGAAACAAACCCCAGGCAGGGTGCCAGCCCACCGCAGGGCACATACATATACACATACACACACACACACCCACACACCAAGCACACACTAGGGACAATTTAGAATCGCCAATGCACCTAACCTGCATGTCTTTGGACTGTGGGGGGAAACCGGAGCACCCGGAGAAAACCCATGTAAACACGGGGAGAACATGCAAACTCCACGCAGGGAGGACCTGGGAAGCAAACCTAACTGCGGTCTCCTAACTGCGAGGCAGCAGCGCTACCCACTGCGCCACTGTGACACCCAAAGTAAAGTAAATGATAATGCTAATAGGTAAAGTATGATGTCTTAGAGGAAAATAGTACGAAGAACTGGGCATACTTTATATAAGACATTTGTATTGAACATTCAGAGAATCTGCTTATTACTTTTTTAGGCAATGCAGTAAAAACACACACACACATGTACATACACCTCCAATTCAGCTACATGAAAAATAAATCTTTAACTTCAAGTATTCCAAATTAGGAGATAAAAATGCAGGAATTAAGTGGCTTGGGAAAACTGGATATATATAAAGGCCCAAGGATAGAAAAAAAGAGATGAATAATCATTGAATGAAGGGAAAAATCAATATTTTGAAACTGTCCTGCTCTTAAAAAACAACAATGATTTAATTTATTACAAAGTTGCAGCTTGACACAGCAGGGCAAAATCATCAAGGAAAGAAAAAAGCAAAGCTTTCCCAATATACAGATATCATCTGGTATGATATAATGTTAAATAACGGTGTGACTTATTGCAATGTAAAAATGACCACAGCAGACTACTAATGATGAGTTCAAAGGGGGTACACTCTCTCTTTACTTGACTCCTGACATCTGTCGATGATCATAATTTTCTCATTATTCTTTTTTTACTTACCACATGACCTTGTACCCAGATGACCTGGAGCATTATGTAGAAAACCTTGCTTTGATTCCATACTAAAATTTTGCATCCACTCGAAAGACAAAAATGATGCATGTACAACAAAAATCTGAAAATCGTATTCATAAAACCATACTTACGCCTCATGCCAAGCCCAGTTCCTGCATAAAGCGCAAATCAACTTAAAACTACATGCTTTTAGCCACTGCCCCTCACCTCCCTCCAGTAACCTTTTTTGAATATTCATGATCTCATTATCATATAAATTTGGCAATGTTCCAGAGTGACAAAACTTCAGTGAATATGAGCTCAAAGTATTACTGACTGAAATGGAGACAGCAAAAACTGGTCTCTCTGTGGGAATCACAAATGAAAGAAAAGAACAAGAGTGGAAGCAAGTGACAGCAGCTGAGAGGTCAAAGCAAAAAAAAATAATAAAATTGTTTTGCCAAGTAAATGTCAGTTCATTCATTTCTATTTACCTTTGCCATACAACATTGTTAAATTGCAATTGTGTTGATGTCCTGAGAGACAATGTCCGGGTCAATCGTCCTCTCATCTTGGCCTCTCTTAGTCAGCAGAGGCAGTCCATGTTTCTGCGCTATTCGTGAGGTACTGCACAAACCATCACAATGCGTCAAACCTTTGTGAGGCTGTACAGCAGTGTCTCAGGCTACACAAGGAGCGCTTTAGACTCAGCCTATGGGCATCCTCCTGGAGTTGTGTGCATAATTGGAACCTAAATTACAGAGACCATCACGCAGAAATCATGCAATCCCTGTTCCATTACAGGTTTAAATAACCCTAGGGTATTTGGTGACAGTGCTTTTCAGCATGAAGTGGCAAAACGGCCAGAAATCCTACACTCGTTCTTGAGCTATGTTATGTCATCTGTATAGAATTGTATAATTATGATGTTAACCAGATACATCCAATTTCATTATGGTCAAGGTGATCAGGCTGAGATCAAAAGGCAATTTGCTTTAATTTCTGATTTTCCTAATTTAATTGGCGCAATTGGCTGCATACATATTGTGCTAAAGGCACTATCACAGAATGTGTTTCCTTTTGTAAACAGGAAGCACCTTCATTCAATTGATATATAACTAATATTTGATGCTCAAATGTGTCTGACCAACGTTATTTCAAGGTGTCCTGGCTAAACATACAATTTCTTTATTTTATCAAATAGTAGTGGGGGAAAAATACAATAAAAATTATTTTTGTATAGTCCAAAATCACATAAGTGCCGCAATGGGCTTTAACAGGCTCTGCCTTTTGACAGCCTTGACTCTCTAAGAAGACAAGGAAAAACTCCCAAAAACATCCTCGTAGGGAAAAAAAATGGAAGAAACCTTGGTAAAGGCAGTTCAAAGAGAGACCCCTTTCCAAGTAGATTGGGCATACAGTGGGTGTCAAAAAAAGAGGGTAAATACAATACAATACACAGAACAAAACACAAGTAATCCTCAATCTTTATATATAATATGCTACCGTGGTTTGTCTGTCCAGGATTTTGAATCACCTGTAGCTTGCAAACCGTTTGACCTATTGACCTGAAATTTGGTAAACCTATACTACATGATATCTACTATCCACTTTCGGAGTGATAATAGACTTCCAAAGTTATTCCTCTTTTTATTTTTATTTTATTTTATTGTAGAATCAGTTCTTGGCAGCGGCCAGCAGGATGGCTGTGCAGCTCATGTGTACAGGCACCGTTCTCATCCCTACCACCTTCGCCGTCACTTCTCCTACCTCTTCATATCTTAAATCATTCTTGAGGCAGATTGAAGACTTAAGTGCCAACTTAAGTGAAAAATTTAAGAAAACGTACTAAGTAATTGCAACACAAACACTGACTTAATCAGTTTTAACGCGAAAAGATGTCGAGAAAAGAAGAGAAGAAACGGGTGGAGAAAAGAAGAGCTGCTCAGGAAGCAGCAAGCGTGTCAACCTCTGAGCAAACAAATGCTAAACATACAGAGAAAGACGATGAAAACTATGAATGCTCAAGTCAAGTGTATTCACTCCACGTTATCGTGCAGTGTGCTGTTACTGGTACAATATAATATTACAAGTACAGAGCAGAATTCAACAGTAGGTGATATCACATAATACGATTCGGAAAAAGACATCAGAGTCATGCTGTGGGTGATGGCTGACTTCATAATAACACTACCATTTCCAGTTTTGTTGTACAGCGTACAGCACACCCTTTGTATAGACAAAATACACTGCTTGGCCAAAAAAAATAGTCACCACCTGGATTACCTAAGCAAATAGGTAAGAGTCTTCCATTGGATTAATACTGCAGTGATTAATACATATGCTTCAGTGAGAAACAAGTTATTTAACCTTAACTGATGCAGTGAGTAGCTTCTCATTTCTTCAACAATCATGTTGGAAGACATATCCTGTGGGAAAGATGTTATGCTGTTCCAGAAGAGTGAAATTATTGGCCGGAATCAATCAAAGAATAAAAGTAAAGAGATTGCTGAAACTACTAACATTGGGTTAAAAACTATCCGACATATTGTTAAAATCTGGAAGAATAGTGGTGAACCATTATCTTTGAAAAAGAAATGTGGTCAGAAAAAAATCCTGAATAATCGTGATCATAGATCACTTAAATGTGTGGTGCAATCAATCTGCAAAAAATCAACAGTAGACATAACGGCTATGTTTAGTAGTGAAAGTAAGAGAATTTTCACATCCACAATGCAAAGAGTATTCAAGGTATTGGGACTAAACAGCTGTGTAGCCTTAAGAAATCCACTTATCAGTGAGGCTAATCGAAATAAAAGATTCCATTTTGTTAGGGAGCATAAAAATTGGATGCTGGAGCAATGGAAAAAGGTCATGTTGTCTGATGAATCCAGATTTACCCTGTTCCAGAGTAATGGCTGCATCAAGGTAAGAAGAGAGGTTGATGAAGTGATGAACCCATCATGTCTAGTGCCTACCGTACAAACCTATAGGGACGGTATTATGATCTGTACTTCCTTAGAAGGCTGACGTCCTTCAACATCTGCAATAAGATGCTGCAGATTTTCTATCAGACGGTTGTGGCGAGCACCCTCTTCTACGCGGTGGTGTGTTGGGGAGGCAGCATAAAAACAGGGACGCCTCATGCCTGGACAAACTGGTGAGGAAGGCAGGCTCTGTTGTAGGCACAGAGCTGAACAGTTTGACATCTGTGGCAGAGCGATGGGCGCTGAGCAGACTCCTGTCAATCATGGAGAATCCACTGCATCCACTGAACACTATCATCTCCAGACAGAGGAGCAGCTTCAGCGACAGACTGCTGTCACCATCCTGCTCCACTGGCAGACTGAGGATATCGTTCCTTCCCCACACTATGCGACTCTTCAGTTCCACCCGGGGGGGTAAACGTTTACACTACACAAGATTATAGACTGTTATACCTGCCTCGCACTCTCTCCTTGCATTTTTTAACTTCCATTGTGTTTTTATCACTCTTCAATTAATATAGTTTTTTTTTTTTATCAGTATGCTGCTGCTGGAGTATGTGAATTTCCCCTTGGGAATATTAATTAATTAATAAAGTATCTATCTATCTATCTATCTATCTATCTGGGGTTGCTTCAGTTGTTGAGGTCTAGGTTCAACAATGTCATATGCCCAAAAAAGTCAGCTGACTTCCTGAATATACTTAATGACCAGGTTTTTCTATTAATGGATTTTTCCTACCCTGATGGCAAGGGGAATATTCAAAGATGAAAGAGTGGTTCTGGGAACATGACACATCATTTTCACACATGGATTGACCACCTTAGAGTCCAGACCTTAACCCCATTGAGAATCTTTGGGATTTATTGGAGAAAACCTTACACAGCAGTCTGACTCTCCCATCATCAATACAAGATCTTGGCAAAAAATTAAGGCAACTCTGGATGGAAATAATTGTGAAAACTGAAATGATACCACAGCAAACGTGTGCTGTAATCAAAGCTTAAGGGGTTCCAATAAATTATTAGAATGTTTTTCTTTTGCAATTGATTAATGTTAGTACCAAGTTTGAAAACAGCTGTATTGAGAGGAAACTGTGACATGCTTAGTTCATAACATCACTGAAATGTGCAATGAGATGAAATTTTCTGTTCATTTCAAGTTGCTAAGGGGCCAACACTAAAAAAGTGTGCATAGGAATTACAAATTGCCAAAAGCTGATGTAGCATTAAGCCAATATTCACACCAATTTTGCATTTTATAAATCTCAACTTTTGTGTAAAAAATGGCTTGTGTATGTTTCTGAGCATAAACAAATGTTATATATAAGGGCCCTGATCTACAGTAGCTAGCCCGATTGGACTGAGTCTAAAAAGCCGCATGGAGCTGACATGTGGGCTTACTACCTACAAGGTAAAGGATGATGAGAGTTGGGAGAAAAACCAGATGACAACAGGTAAAAGTGGAACAAATCCAAAAGGGTCTTGGGGCATAGATTGTAATTTGTCTGATGGGGAAAGATACAAAGTTTGTGCAGGAGGTTGAAACATGCTAGTTAGACATAATTGGACTTAAACATACAAACAGCAACCAGTCTGAAACCAGTCTCCTCAATCAAGGGTGGTCTCATTCCTACTTTGAAGTTTCCCCATGGGAGAGGTGAACTGGGGATCAAAAAGGCAGTGGTTATAGCAGTGCCCAAAACCAGAAGTGGTGTTCTGTTGATAAAACAGTAAAATAATGTGTTTGTAAAACTGGATAAAAGATTGGAGTTCAATGGTGCCAAAGAACTAAACTAGAAAAGGGGACTTGAAAACTTTAGCCAAAAGGTGGGATTAACTAGTATAAAAGACACACCTTTATAATAAACTGATTCAATTATTTAGGCTGGATTGATTCAGTCATTTCATGTTTTCTGTACTGCATTTTAAAAACATGTCTCTAAGTTTCAATCTAATCAATAAATATTATGGAGTGTAGCCAGTCAATAAATATTAACAGTGAAGAAAAATAAACAAACCTTAAATTTGTTTTGTTTCTTGTTTTAATTAAAATACATACCTTTGGCAAGGGGGATGCGCAGAAACGTCTTTGGGCATCTCAATGGCACTCCCTGACTTTGGTGACTCATTAATGATAAGCCTTTCTTATTCGCCCAGTAACAAATTAAATTTGTTTAATTCAATTAAAGTCAGTTTGCAAAAGGGATACAAATTGTTTGTATGCAAAGGAGAGACTGAGTAACATCTTGTTTTTTTTCTGCGTCTACTAATTTGCCAGTTCAATAATTAGTATTTCTTGACATTCTGGCACCCTCTCCAGGGTTTGTTCCTGCCTCGCACCCTACGCTAGCTGGGATAGTCTGAGCCTGTTCAGGGCTAAGTGGGTTAGAAAATCAGCTTGAAAATGAAAATTGACTGACTGACAGACAGAATTGCCACTTTGTTTCATTTATTTCTTTAGTTTTTTTTAGCAGTGATGCTTCTTCATTAAGGATCAAAGGGGCACAGCCCCACCAGATGTTGTACAAACTAAGTAAAACGATTCAACCAGTAATGTAACTTATAATTTAAATGTTTACAACAACCCTCATTTGTTTCCAGTCCTCTATCATTTGCTCAGCATAATTACTCGCCTTGAAAAATATTGGTTCTCAAAGTATGTGAAATTATCTTTGTGCTGAAAGCTTCAAGCCTGTATCTGGCCAAAGAGCTGGACCAAATGGGCCTGCAGTGTTCACAGTTTCCTTGGGTTTGTGTACGACCAAAACATTTTAGTATAGTGATGGGACTTGAAGGCCATCACCCATATTAAAATGAGGACCACCTTTTGTACTGCTGGTTCAAGCTTTCTATAGTATACATGTCTGTGAAGAAACACACAAACCTTCAGTACCATTTCCACCCTTAAAGGTAGTCACAGTGATTTAAAAATAAAAAGACAGGAAGATGGCATTCACAAGACATTACACTGCATCTTGAATTTCTCCCAACATTAAGGAAAGATGAAAAATTTGCCAAGGAGCAGTATGACGGTCCTGTTTCAAAGAAGAGCTGAACCCTGGTGTAGAAAGGACAGGTAAGCACGTAATAAATCCTTTTTTAAATTGTTTGTTTCGCTTGCACTGAACAGCAAACACTTGCTCACACAACAGTTGGCGTAGCTACCGGACCTGCAGTATACAGTTCAATTTGTGCTGTGTGTGTTGTCTGAACATTCTTTCCATGTTATTGTGTCTTGTCCTTTTTCACCTCAAAGCCATTCTACTCTAAATTTGAGGTATTACGTAGTTAATAGCATATATATTTTCCTTTCTGCAGAAATAAATTTCTCTTTACCAAATTCTACTTAGCGTTTCCAGATCATGCCACCATTGAATACTTGGAGTTCCTCCAAAACAGTAATGAAGAATTTCCAGCTGAATATAAAATTATCAGCATTTCTACTTTTAGATGCATGCTTGGTCACCACTTTGTTACTGATGGTTTTTGGATTAATGAAACTGTGCAGGGATGTGTGTTATTAGATGCAGTCCAATTGAAGGGCTGCTGATTTAAGAAGGTGACTTGTTCTGACAGCAGGTGTATAAATATATGGAAAGGAAGCATTTTACACCTTTGTCTATCTTTAAGAACATTTAGTTATTCTGAGTTTCCACACACTCAAGTACAAACCAGTGTTTCAGTAAGTAGAAATTAATCGAATAATGTGTTTTACCAATTAACACCACCCCTGGGGTTTTCAAGGCAAACTTGTACGTGTGACACATCCACACAAAAAAAAGAATTGGAAATCTCAACCTTCAGGGGGAAATTCTGTTGACTTAACCCTTAAACCGCCACATACTTGGGGGGATATAATGCACACCAAATACTTTTTTGCTGCACTTTTTAATGAAATGTCACAATTCACCAAGAAAAAGTGAAATTTTAATGGAACACATTTTTTTCATGCAAAGAACATCACAATTACTGCAACACTGATCATTTTACACACTGCCAAATGAACTGTAAAAACTATAAAAGAAACTACTGCAACAACCTATTATTATATGTACAAGGTGCAAATGACACCATTGATGAAATTCAGTAAATCACCGAGCCAACTGTGCTTGAACTGGCTGCACACAAGCACACAGAGTCCAACGCTGACGCCTGCAGGCTAGTCTAGTGCAGTGGCTAAAATCCCAAGGACAGTGATGCTGATTCGCCAGGGGATGGCAGTGGGAGGTGGCTGCTCAACGAATGTATGGCACTGACTAATCAGCTCCGGTGTGCTGGCAAATTGTATTGGGAATCGACTATAGCCGGTGGTGGTGGTTTAAGGGTTAAACCAGGGGTCCTCAATCACAGTCCTGGAGGGCTGCAGTGGCTGCAGGTTTTTGTTCTAACCTGGTTGCTTAATTAGAAAGCAATTATTGCCAACAATTTAATTTCATGGCTTGTTAGTGCTTTAACTCTGCTATATCTGGTAATTCTCATATCATAGATTTTCTTCCCCTTCTAAGGATATCATCCAAATGATCTGAAGGCTAAAATGGATGAGTAATTCTCAGTCCTTCACTTTTTTCTGTTCACTTTCTTTCCAAGTATTTAATTAAACCCAATAGTGCATGATAAATACACAAAGGTGTGCATGGTAACAAGCTAAATGGAAAAATGCTGGTCTCTTTTGTCTTTTGCATGTTATTGGTAATTAGAAGCAATTAAAAACCAAGAATACAGCTGTTTAAGACTAGAATAAGCAATAAGGGTTCAAAATCTTAACAAGCGAGACCACTAAAGTGATGCAGAAGTTTTATTTGAGCAATAAGGGCTTCTTATTAAGCGATTGGGTTGGAGCAAAAAACTGCAGCCACTGCGGCCCTCCAGGACTGTGATTGAGGACCCTGGGTTAAGCATTCAAAGCATTTTGCTTTGTTATCCATCTATGGACATGTTTAAAGGGGTATAGTAGTAAAGGGTTCACTCCCAGTTGTGCGAGTTTCATTTAGCCATTAGCTACTGGTTTGAACACCATTGAGCTTTAAACATCTTTGGTTCAGGTAAGTAGATATTTGGGATTAATGAACTATGTGAGACTGTTCTCGTCAAAGCTTTTCTTGTGTTCCCATGTATAGATTTCACATGATACAACGGTATAATGGTATAATAGAAAGAATCACTGTTTTATTTTGGGAACGTGGGTGCCACAACCTACTGCTCATCATGTTTTCCATATGAGGAAAACAAAAGATAACTGCTGTGAATAAAATCAGCCTCGGACACACAAAAATGTTTGGGGCCGCCACCCATATATTGTACCAGGCAGCAAAAGGTTTTTTAGTAGTCACACTGATATGCACAGTTCGAGTTCTCAGTATGAACTGATTTCTAAAGACAAAATGGTGTCTTTATAGACCAAGTCCTGGAAGTGATGTCATCTTGGATGATGGGACCAGAAGTGATGTTTCAAGATGGCGCCAGAACCGGAAGTGGCATCTTTTGCGGGCACCCAAACCGCAAGTGATGTCTTCAAAGAGAAATCAGGCAGATTTTCCCATATTTGGTTTGCAGAGAAAACAAGAAGGTTTAGCGCATCCTGCCACCCCCTGGCCTGGTGTGGAATTACCTTCTTTTGGTCCACTCAGCTTCCTCATATTCACACGTGTGTGACACCGCATAGAGTAAGCATTTAGTATGTAGAAACACACTGTGGTGAAAAAAGAGAACACAAAAGACAGAAAAAGGTTTGGGTTAGCCACCCAGTATACTTGGAACGAAAACAGGTCTTTACAGACTGGAGTCCAAAACAGAATTGAGAAACAAAATGAAAATGGCAGTTATTTAGGTGAGCCGGAGGAAGTGACATCAGATTGGCTGGAAGAGGAAATGACATCAGATTTGCTGGAACCAGAAGTGGTGCCTCTAGACCCAGATGGGATTTCCTTCAGCTGGTCTGCAGAGGCAAGCGAGAAATTGTCAGTGAGCACTGCCATCCCCTGGTCTAGCATGTAAAGATACCCATTAGATCCCCTTAGCTGCCTCCCAGACATACGTGTGTGACAACACTAACCCTGAAATGATGTTAAGTTAATACACAAATTTGGAGTAATTTACAGATTTAGAAAATATAACATGGTCTGGATAATAAATAAAAATTAAAAACATTATTTGGGTTCCAATTTTATGGTCCCAATAACTGTACTATGTGTGTATTTTGTTTTAAGGAAGTTATTTTAAGCTTTTGAATAAAAAATAAGCAAATGACATTTGAAAATATTGTAACTGTCCATTTATAAAAAGTATCCGATCCTGGGTAAACCTAGTCCATCACATATCCTCACACACAAACTCACTTAAACTTTGCCAATTTAAAGACACTAACTTGAAACTCTTTTGTTAATTTAATTTTATTGATATTATTTGAGGAAAACAGCATTTAATACAATCATGTAAAATTAAACAAACCATAATTCAACCCCCTACTAAACTGAAACTCTAATATTTGCAATATCAAAATCATTCGGACAACAGAATGGTTTTCAAATAAAGGTTGCCGAAACCCCTCATGTGTCAGTACACAAACACATTTCCATATTTTATATTAACTTCTTATTTCTCAACTGTTCACTCTGTTAATTAGATTGTCAGATGCAGTGTAATGCCACACTTCACATGTAAATAACAATCCTTGTCTTTTGGGAAAGATATATGACTCCTCACTAAGATAGAAAGAAAGTCTGTCCAATATAATAAATGCTGAAGGCATTGTTTCTTTCCAAGGTTTAAAAAAGAATTGAAAATAGAAAAGGGACAATACTAATAAGGCTATTGCTTTTCATTAAGCCTACTAAAGCAGTTTTTCACTAGCTGATTAAATATTATTAAGGAAAGGAAATCCTCTAACATTAAAAAGTGAAAAAGACTGATTCCTTCTTTCTTTCTTGAATAACATTTTTTAAATCTATTTTGTGGTGCTAGGATTCAGAATCAGGGAAGGGCCAAAACATTTAAATGTATTGAAATAATGAAATGAAAATTAGTCATACCTGATCAGGTCAAGCTGAGGAGCATGCACCAGTACAGTGCATTGCTTCACCCACCACACAACGAAACCACTCGGGATTCTGGTTGGCAACCCCCCAGGCAGACATGCAGTCCAGTCCTACCCTCCGGAAATGACCCTCTATCTGCTGCAGCCAGGTGTTATGTGGGCGTCCCCTTGGCCTAATCCAGCCGCTTGGTTCCTTTACAATGAGGATCACCTTTGTGGAATCGCACCACATGGCCGTAGTGCCGTAACTGACACTCCCTCACAATTCAGGTAATGTTCCTCATTTGGGACTCCATGAGCAACTGCTCATTCGACACAAAGTCAAACCAGCGGTATCCAAGGATTCTCCGAAGAAACACAGTACCAAAAGAGTCCAGTTTTCATCTCAGGTCACTGGATAGTGTCCATGTCTCACAACCATATAGCAAAATAGGAAGCACCAGGAGTCTAAAGACTTAGACCTTCATCTTTTTGCAGAGATATTGAGAATGCCACACGCCCCTTTTCAGCGACCTTATTACCTCTCATGCCCTCCCTATCCATCTACTGACTTCATAGGAAGAGTAGCCAAAGACATTAATGTCACTGCTGAGGTAAGTAAACCTCTTGACAGGTCAACACTTTCTCCGCAGATATACTGCTGATGTCTGTGCCTAAGAGGTCATTAAAGACATACCATTTTGGCTAAGCCTTCCGTTGTTCCGTCCATTCAGTTTCTAATCTCATTTGAGACTGGTTGAGGCTTTATAGCAGATGCACTTAATCGACTCCTTCCACTTATTCCTCACTTAGTTACTTTGTTAGCTGTTGTTTATGACTAAAGAAGTAAAAAATTACTAGGTTTTAAATGACTACTGATACATGATATGGAGTAATACTGATGTTTGATGACTGGAGAAAAGAAACATGACAATGTCCTAAAATGGACACATACAGCTAGACCTCAGCATAGACAAGGTCCATCTGTTTTTTTGTACCAACTGAACTCTCTAATTTACCTTCTGGTAATATACATTGTGAGCAACCATATAAGTATGTTGATATGAACTGGTGAGTTTTTGAGACACTGTATTTAGAGTTAATATGTTAATGTTCAGAAACTTCATTATCAAAAGCCAGTTAGCTAAACCATAAACGAGAATTGCCAGGATTCATTAATAAAAGGACGGGATTATCACCAGAGCTGAAACACTATGAGCACAAGACTAAAGCATGGTTTCAATCTGTAATCTCGGACAAAGAGCTTGAGCTATGCCATGTTTTATAGCAGAGCTTTGATGATGTGGCACATATTGTCTTCTTTTGGAACGCAGCCTTTAGCAGGTGTGTAGTGCATTTTGGCAACTTACTAACAAAACTCTGAACCTGCAAAATGGGAGTATGATGCACTTAAAATTAGACAACAAAAATATCATACTATTTATTTAAACACATTGTGACAGATGTCCAGGGACCTTGCCCCACCGGAATGTCGGACATACGGAAATACCGGAAGGAAGGCAGTGTTTTCCCTGGACCACAAGGGGGAAGTTCCCCTGGGTTGTACAGGGGTCACTGAGATGGGGGATCCAACCCTATGCTCCACTGTGGCCACCGCCAGGGGGCACCTGGATAGCCCCTGGACTTGAATATGCAACATTTCCGCCACACTTGGGAGTGCTGCCGGAAGGAGGACTGAATTCCCTTGCAGCACTTCCGACACACCCAGAAGTGCTGCCGGATGTTAATCAGGGGCCACCTGCGACACATCCGGGGACTGAAAAAAAGGGGCCGCCTCATTCCAATGAGGAGCCAGAGTTGGGTGGGAGAAGGACGGAACTTGCCAGTGAGGAGTTGGAGGCAGCTAAAGAAGCAGAGACTAAGAGACTGTTTGTTGGTGATTATGCGCTGTATGTTGTCTTGGGGGGTGTGGGTGTAAATAAACTTGTGTGATTGAAGACATTCTGTGTCAGCCTGTTGGTGTCCGGGTCCAACATGTCCACAACATATATGGTTATATTCCTTGAGGCTTATGCTTTCAAAATGTCAATGTTAATAATATACATAAAAAATGTATCTTAAGCAAAAATAATTCTAACGGGGGGTCCCAATTCTGAAAAAATCCATCCCCCAGGTACCTTAAATAGGCTGTCATTTGATCAGCACAGGGATATGTGTGTTTATTCTTTCAGGAAGCAATGTTAACAAGTGTGTAAGCCCCTTCAGTGCCAGAGTTAACCCCACCCATGCCTTTTGGCAATGTTAAATCCAAAGTTGTACATGGAAGCTTAACTTTAAGTGGCCTTTACACGTCTGTGATTGGATGTCTATGTCTTTATAAAAAGCTGACTGCAAAGAGGCCAATGACTCAAAGGTTTAAAAGTACAGTAAACAAAGGTTCAAAAGCGGGCTTACTCACTAGAAGCATTATATAATTATACAAGAGAATGTGAAAATACCTTGTGGTAACTCTGTGTAAATAAACATAGGCAAGTTAAAAGAATATCCAGAAGGGATTTTATGAATATTTTATTTCCTTTTCTTTAGGTTCACATTGACATAAAACAATAAAGCAATTTAAAGAAAAGAGAAGTAGGGATAAACAACTTAAAATATGAATGTAAGCTAATGTCGTTCTGTCTTTTTTTTAGTTTTGATAAAATGAATTAAAGCCAGCTGGTTAAGATGATAGAAAAAGGCAAGACAAGTTTAATATATAATAGCTGTGTTTCATGTTCTGTTAACTGATAGTACTGAAGTCTTTAAAAACAGTATTTGCAATCTGATAATGCTAACCAGAATGGCAGAATTCCTATGGTTTCCTCATAGCATAAAAGTATACTCCTGCAAACAAAAAATAAAAACATAAATAATAAGTAGCAAATAGATAATAAGTATCAGAGGCAGCATAAAGTATAAAAACAGAATAAAAGTATAAAGTGTAATGTGCAGGTAGGTGTGTGATAGACAAGTCAAATACAGTTGTGTAAGGTACATAGAATGAGGTGGCCCATGGTTATAAACTCCAGTCAGTTATTTAGGAGTCTAATGGCATTGGGGATGGGAAAAAAGAGTTCTTTAGCCTGGAAGTCCTGCATGTCATACTTCTATACCTCCTGCCTGAGGGTAGAAGTGTGAACAGTTCGTGTTGGGGGTGGGTGGGGTCCCTAAAGAATTAAGGCAGTTCTCCTTCGGACTCTGCAGTTGTAGATGCTCTGCAGAGAGGGCAGTGGGGTCCTGGTGATCTTCTCAGCAGTCTTTACCACTCTCTGCAGGCGTTTGCGGTCCATACCAGTAGTGTTATCGTACCACACGGTGATGCAGCTGGTCAAGATGCTCTCAACAATGCAGCTGTAAAAGTTGCCGATGATCTTAGTCAACATACCAAACTTCCTCAGCCTCCTCAGAAAGTACAGCCGCTGTTCACCCTCTTGACCATTAGTATATACTGAGATAAAAA
The DNA here is from genome assembly GCF_016835505.1 of Polypterus senegalus. NCBI lineage: Eukaryota > Metazoa > Chordata > Cladistia > Polypteriformes > Polypteridae > Polypterus > Polypterus senegalus. Next base: position 60,218,170 of record NC_053158.1, on the reverse strand, counting down.
GCAACTTCTCTCTTTGCCTCTTTCATATTTAACTATGTTTTATTGCATTATCAGATCACCTAAAATGAAAGGTAGCAACTAACTTCTTAGGGTCTTTTTTCAATGAGATATAGGGAGAAATCTCAAAACTGTCTTCACAATTTCTGTTTCACCTTCCATATCATGCCCCATGTATTCAACCCTATGGTCTTCCGACAGCAGGCTGCTCACTGACTGGAGCTGTTTTTACTTTTACTCCTTTACTCCAACTCAGTTTATCACTAATAGAAGGTTTCACAGAAGTGTCTCCCTGATTCCTTAAGCAACCACGGTTAGACAAGGAAACTCTCAACAATCAAAGAGAAGTCTTTAAGCTTTTATTTAAAATTATGCTTACTTGGATCAAAACCATTAACCTTCTTAGGGTTACATTTTCTCTCAAAAAACATATGAAAAGTATTGCATTTTTTGGCTTGAAAAATGACATTTTTGTTAAATCTCATCTTTCTACAGCAAAACACTAAAAGTACAAACTCAGAAGTGTACAAAATATAATAATATAAATAATAATAATAATGATGAAAAATAATAATAATAATATGAACATCACACTGCACATGTGAGAGTGATGCGAGAGTCACTTTCAGGTTCACCAGAATCACTTTTGGTTTCACTGACCATTTCATTTCACTGCCTGAAGACAGACTCACTTCAGGATCACTACTGATGAGAGGCATCATGAGGCTAGGACAAGTCGTGTCTACACCATTGTCCACGTAACACTTGGGCCTGATGCTTACACAGGACATGCCTATACTGTTGCCCAAGTAACAATCAGGACTAACACTTTTAGCTCTGTTTTTACATCCCATGTGGCACTTGGGTCTAAAGTTAAAAAGGTTAACAGCAAATATACAGTAATCCCTCGCTACTTTGCGGTTCACTTTTCACGAATTCACGACCTCGTGGGTTTTGAAATATAGTAGTAGTATTTCCTAGTCTAAGAACAACAAAACAAGTTCGGTGATTAAGTGCCTTGTAACACGGGCTGTGATTGGTACATGGGAGGGAGACGACAAATCACAGCTTCCCGCTTTCTAATTGGGCCAGTGATTGGTGCTTTGACTGATGCCCAGATCCCACAGCATCTCCCCTTGTCTCTCTATCGCGGCCATTTCGCTTCAAGCTTTCTCGCCGAGCGGTTTACTTTACACTGTACTGTGTGTGATTTTTTTGTGGTTTCTTTGTGTTGAACTTCGCTTCAATTTTCACCCCCTGCAATGGCTTCCAAACATGCCCCTTCTTCCAAGGCTGGTGCTGTTATTGCGGCCGGCCTTGGAACCTATCTTCCGCGATAAACGAGGGATTACTGTATAGCGATACAAAGGCTCATACAACCTGAGTGTTTCAAGTCTCCAATTAGTCCAAGAAGCAGTAACAAGATGCTGATGATCATCCCATTCCCAGAGGGTTTCTTCTGTTCTTCTCAAATAAAATGTGAGAGAATGATAGAGCTAAGATTACCATATTTACCAAAGTCAAAAAAGAGGTCACAAAAATAAAAAAGAATGATAGGAGTGGTGTCACTCCCCAAGCCCCCTTGGAGTTTTTCTAAGTGTAAGTGCGATTGGAGGGGAGGTGTTTGTAATTACTTCCACAATGTCCATGATGAGTCCTGCACACTATTAGAGAACCACTCATCTTTGGCAATGCAGTTTTGGGTTTATCTAATGTTGCTGTCACAATAGTGCACCCAGAAAGCACTTCCAGGTAAGCCTGAATCTCAGTAAAACAGGGAGTTCTTTTCTACCAGCATTGTCCCCTAGTGGCACTCAAGGGCCGTAATTCCTCCTGATTTACAAGTGCCATGCAACCCGGTGGGTATCCAAACTGAAAACACAGCAGAGGAGCACTGCCACCTATCACACTGGGGGATAAATTGTTCCTCATAGGCAACATCTCCCTGTCCATCCATTATTTTTTTTCCCTGACTGGGAAAAGGAACATGTACCATCCCACTTGGGGTATGCATCCATCCACGTTGCCCATTCATAATATATAAAGAAAGTCACAAAGTGAGGACAAATGACTGATTAGACATATGGTTCTGCTTAAAATAACATAATATCAGGCTAATCCATCCAAAAATTAATATATTAAATAATTTCCTGTTGTGATAGGTCAGATGTGGGAAGATACACTTCATTCTATTTATTTGTCTTACATATTCTTTTTTATTTTGTGAGGCTAACAGTAGCAACATACTGAGCTGGGCTGATCCTAAGCAGATTCCTTCTGTTCCTCCTGAAGAAACTGTTAGTTGCTCCCAGGCTAGCTGAAAGATAAAATTATGTGTTTTAAATCTATGAAGTGGTCCCTTCCTGGTGTGTTGTGCCTGGTACTGGTCTCATGGAAAGCACCCAGAGGATATCGTTAACTACATTACAAACCACTTCAAGATGATTCTGTCCATCTGATGAATCCACAGTGTGATCTGTTCCCATATTCCCAACACCTTACTCTATCATGGAGAGTGGGCCTTGTGTACTTTATTTTGGTCACTGTAACGCTCTGCAGTGAGTCACAAGCAGGAGAGGCTCCCTTCACCAAGCACACTCTAACAATTTTAACTTGTCCATCAGCGCATTTACTTATGTAGTAGTTTTTTTTTCTGTACAATAAAAATTATATACTGAAAATAAGCACAACACTTACCATAAGATGTCTTTGTGGCATATCACTGGACATTTGTCCAAGTCAAGTTGGCTTCTTGGTTACAAAAATGCATGTACATGGATTTGGGAGATGGTTATTACAGATGCAGGGAAGTACAGATTTGTTTTGGTTTATTTTATTTTTGGGTTTCACTGTTTGCACTATAAAGTGTTTGTAAATTTGAATTTTTTCCACTATAAAGTGAAAAATTGCCTTTAAAGGTTTGATTCTTGGTTGCTTTGATTTTGTTGAGGTGTTTAGTTGACTGTTTAGAGTTTTAGCAGCTGGTCATTTCCCCTTAGAGATGTAATTACTTTCATCCAGAGCCTGTATTTTTCATTATTATTTTAAGGTAGTGTTACAGTTGGACTGTGTTTGTTTTTAATAGTGTACAAGCCTTCTTATTTCTCTTTGAATTTTTCTTTTACATTTGATTTTTGTATAGTGCTGGTGGAGTATTTTTATTATTGTGATTATTTTTGCTTTTATTCTTTTCACTGTATAAATATCTACTCTTTAACTGTTTTTAAAGGACTGTTGTAATAAAACAACTAATTATTTTAATACTGCCTTTCATTGACTCTGCCTTGGCCACCTCTGGTCCCAGTTGGTCACAAACTACTAGGTGTGCACCTGTGACAGTCACCACCCAGAGCATAGATGGTGCATAGGTTGACTTGTATTATAGATTCTGTCTGTGAATATCAACAAAACAAAGGAGATCATTGCTGACTTCAGATAGAAAAAAGGCAGTCATTGTCCACTCCACATCAATGACTCCTTTGACCCGACAGTATGCAAGCTTCAGGTTGCTAGGTATACAGATCATAACTGCCTTTTGTGGTCAGTCAGCATCACCTGCATAGTCAAAAAAGGTTTAGCAAAGGCTAATTTTCCTTAGAAAGCAAAAGAGTTTTAGGGTGGGAACCAAAAGATTTGTGAACTTTTGCAGCTACACTATTGATACTATCCTGACCAGATGCATCACGGTGTGGTTTAGTAACTTGACTTGCCAAGATCACAAACTCCTCCAAAGGGCTGACCATACAGCTTCTAAAATCATTGGGGCTGACCTTCCACAGCTTCATACCATCTACTCAATCAGATGTCTGGGGAGAGCTGAGTCCATCATCTGATATGTCAACCATCCAACTCATTTCCTGTTTTCACTTCTGCCTTCTGGGAAGTGCTACCGGAGCCTCATCACTCACTCCACCCGGCTTCAGGGAAAGCATCATTCCTCAGAACATAACGTCAGTGAACTCCCAGTAACCTGATCCTACCTGCCATGCATTGTGTACTGTACCGATCTGCTGTTTTATGTGTAATAGTACTGTATGTTACTTTTTAACTCATCTTATTTCCAGTATTTATTTATTTGTGGGACTAACTACAGTGGTGTGAAAAACTATTTGCCCCCTTCCTGATTTCTTATTCTTTTGCATGTTTGTCACACAAAATGTTTCTGATCATCAAACACATTTAACCATTAGTCAAATATAACACAAGTAAAAACAAAATGCAGTTTTTAGATGATGGTTTTTATTATTTAGGGAGAAAAAAAATCCAAACCTACATGGCCCTGTGTGAAAAAGTAATTGCCCCTGAACCTAATAACTGGTTGGGCCACCCTTAGCAGCAATAACTGCAATCAAGCGTTTGCAATAGCTTGCAATGAGTCTTTTACAGCACTCTGGAGGAATTTTGGCCCACTCATCTTTGCAGAATTGTTGTAATTCAGCTTTATTTGAGGGTTTTCTAGCATGAACCGCCTTTTTAAGGTCATGCCATTGCATCTCAATTGGATTCAGGTCAGGACTTTGACTAGGCCGCTCCAAAGTCTTCATTTTGTTTTTCTTCAGCCATTCAGAGGTGGATTTGCTGGTGTGTTTAGGGTCATTGTCCTGTTGCATCACCCAAGATCGCTTCATCTTGAGTTGACGAACAGATGGCCGGACATTCTCCTTTAGGATTTTTTGGTAGACAGTAGAATTCATGGTTCCATCTATCACAGCAAGCCTTCCAGGTCCTGAAGCAGCAAAACAACCCCAGACCATCACACTACCACCACCATATTTTACTGTTGGTATGATGTTCTTTTCTGAAATGCTGTGTTCCTTTTACGCCAGATGTAACGGGACATTTGCCTTCCAAAAACTTCAACTTTTGTCTCATCAGTCCACAAGGTATTTTCCCAAAAGTCTTGGCAATCATTGAGATGTTTCTTAGCAAAATTGAGACGAGCCCTAATGTTCTTTTTGCTTAACAGTGGTTTGTGTCTTGGAAATCTGCCATGCAGGCCATTTTTGCCCAGTCTCTTTCTTATGGTGGAGTCGTGAACACTGACCTTAATTGAGGCAAGTGAGGCCTGCAGTTCTTTAGACGTTGTCCTGGGGTCTTTTGTGACCTCTCGGATGAGTCGTCTTGCGCTCTTGGGGTAATTTTGGTCGGCCGGCCACTCCTGGGAAGGTTCACCACTGTTCCATGTTTTGCCATTTGTGGATAATGGCTCTCACTGTGGTTCGCTGGAGTCCCAAAGCTTTAGAAATGGCTTTATAACCTTTACCAGACTGATAGATCTCAAAAACTTCTGTTCTCATTTGTTCCTGAATTTCTTTGGATCTTGGCATGATGTCTAGCTTTTGAGGTGCTTTTGGTCTACTTCTCTGTGTCAGGCAGCTCCTATTGAAGTGATTTCTTGATTGAAACAGGTGTGGCAGTAATCAGGCCTGGGGGTGGCTACGGAAATTGAACTCAGGTGTGATACACCACAGTTAGGTTATTTTTTAACAAGGGGCAATTACTTTTCACACAGGGCCATATAGGTTTGGATTTTTTTTCTCCCAAATAATAAAGACCATCATTTAAAAACTGCATTTTGTGTTTACTTGTGTTATATTTGACTAATGGTTAAATGTGTTTGATGATCAGAAACATTTTGTGTGACAAACATGCAAAAGAATAAGAAATCAGGAAGGGGGCAAATAGTTTTTCACACCACTGTATATGTATTTATACATCACTGCAACTGTGGCACTAGGAATTCCACTATGCTCATGCAGTGTATGCGATAATAAAGATCTCTAATCTCAGCAGCATAGGTTTACCATGGATTTAGGATCAACCCACCACCACCGTTTAATATTCTGTCTGTAAATTTATTGCCAATGTACAGATTTACTGATTAATCTCACAATTCCCTCTTCCCCAACTTATAGACAACACTTTAACTTCTCCATTTGGGGGAGTTGTTCACCTTTTACAAGCAGAGAATAAGCCACTTTTTTTTCATGAAAGCACCTTGATTTCAGAATTGCAGGTGTATTATCCTCAGCTGCAAACCATTCAAGTGCACAGAGATCATAGTCTGGATGAGACCAAGTAGTCAACCTCATCTGCAAACAGAAGTAATGCAATTCTGAGACTTTCTAAAATTGGACACCTTTTAAACCTTGGCTGTACCTTAATATCCCATAAATGAAAATCTACAACAGCACATGATAGAAAGCATATACCTTTGATGTAGTCCAACAGCCACATTGAGTGGAATGGAGTGACTGCCAAGTAATTAAACATGAGTCTTGTTTTGCAAATACAAGAATCAAGTGGCATTCATCACATGTCCCAAAACCAAATGCTTTTGAAGTAACTTTGACAGGACACTGCAGAGTATGTGGTGATAAACTTTATATTAAATTGATGTATATACAGTACTATATATATATATATATATATATATATATATATATATATATATATATATATATATATATATATATATATATATATATATATATGTTAAGGAAGCAAATGAAACAGTATAAACTTTTGGTGTTTCTGCCCCGGTTTACTGCAACAAAAACGAGTAATGTCTCAGTACAACAAATGGTCACAACGGACAAAGTAACAATCAAATGGGGGAACATTTATACAGGGGGACAGGAAATTGAACAGAAATGGTGAGATGGATGATGGGAGATAGACATCATCAACTCGTAACTGGAGTGCAGACGGTAACCCCGAAGTATGGCGTCTTTTATTTACATCGTGCTTTATTATGGCAGTGAGTCCTTGTTCTGGCTGATGAGATAAAAAGAGAAAGGTTAGTGTGCCGCCGATGTCCCTTGGCATGGGTTGTCGCAATGAGTTGTGAGTCTTTAAACAGCTCCCCATGCGCTCGTGCATGACATGATCCCCCTCTAGCCCAGACCTACTAGGTCAGGCAGACCGAACCGAGAGGTCATGAGCCCGTGAGAGTGCATCTGTGTTGGCCTGAAGGTTACCCCGACGATAAGAGACGGTGAACTTATATGGCTGCAGGTCCAAAAACCACCTGGTAACTCATGGATTCGACTCTCTATGAAAGGCCATCCACTGGAGAGCAGTATGGTCCGTCACCAGGGTGAATTCCCGACCCAGCAGGTAGTACCGCAGGTGAGTTACTGCCCACTTGATCGCCAGGGCTTCCCTTTCCACCGCCGCATACCTCGTCTCCCGGTCTAACAGTTTCCGGCTCAGGTACATCACGGGGTGTTCGACACCGTCAATACTTTGGCTCAACACAGCAACGAGGCCCTTGTCCAAAACATCGGTCTGGAGGAGAAAAGGAAGGGAAAAGTTAGGCGTTCCCAAAATAGGTGCCGAAGTAAGGGGCAGTTTTAAGTCACTGAATGCTTCATTCCACATCACATGTAAAGGGGCCTTCTTCTTCGTGAAACATGTCAAGGGTGCTACCCTCTCAGAGAAACGAGGTACAAACCGGCGGTAGCAACTCTCTAACCCCAAGAAAGCTTGCATCTGTTTATCGGTACCTGAGAATCGGACGGGGCCATTCCAAGAAGACTTTTATTTTCGAGCACTGTGGTTTCACCATCCCCACCCCCCCTACTAGGTAGCCTAAATATCTGGCTTCTGTCAACCCAAAGAAGCACTTTCGGGGGTTGATACGTAAGCCGGCTTTCGCTAGCGTCAGGAGGACAGCATAAACCTGTAATACATGCTCCTCCCAGGTGCCGGAAAAAATGACGACATCTTCGAGGTAGATGGCACAATAGGACTGGTGGGGCCTTAGCACTCTATCTACCAGATGTTGAAAAGTTGCCGGTGCCCCATCCAACCCAAATGGGAGAACCTTGTATTGCCAGTGTCCACTAGGGGTACTGAAAGCGGTTTTCTCTTTAGCGGATGCCATTAAGGGAATTTGCCATTACCCTTTGGTCATGTCAAGTGTAGTCAAATACCGGGCCGATCCCAACTTCTCGAGGAGCTCGTTGACTCAGGGCATGTGATAGGCGTCAAACTTGGAGACCTGATTAAGACGTCAGAAGTCATTGCAAAATCTACAAGAACTGTCTGGTTTGGACACCAGGACAATGGGACTGGACCACGGGCTATGACTTTCTTTGATAAAGTACATGTCCATATAAAAGTTCAAATGGGGAAAGCCCCGAGGAGCCTTGAGGTACCTCCCTATATGCAAAAAGTACTAAAGGTAGAAGTTGGTCCCAATTCGTTCCATCCGTGTTGACTACCTTACGGAGCATCGTTTTAGGGTTTGATTAAATCTTTCCACGAACCCGTCCGTCTGAGAGTGATAAACAGACGTTTTAAGATGCTAAATATGGAGTAACTTGACCACCTCCCTGAACGTAGCCGAAGTAAAGGGTGTACCTTGATCCGTGAGGATTTCTTTAGGTATACGCACTCAGGAAAATAATCCTACTAATTCCCGTGTGACATTTTTTGTATTAGCAGCTCTCAAGGGAACTTCTTCAGGATACCGTGTTGAATAATCCACCATGACCAATATATATTTATGGCCTCTGGCCGAAGGCTCTAGGGGTCCAACGAGATCGACTCTGATACGTTCAAAGGGCACATTAATAAGGGGAATCGGGATTAGAGGAGCTCGGTCCCTCCTGGGAATCTGGTGTAACTGACAGACTGGACAAGACTGACAAAAATGGCAGACCTCCTCATTGTTCCCAGGCCAATAAAATCGGAGTTTAATTCTCTCCAACGTTTTCTCGGCCCTGAGGTGGGCGCCTAAGAGGAGGGCATGAGCTAGGTCGCAGACCTCCCGCTGGTAGGTTCGCGGAACTAACAACAACTTCTGTACCTTACCTTCGTGTTCTGCAACTCGGTATAACAAATCATTTTCTAGGACAAAGGTGTGGAATCTAATGACGCCAGGTTGTTTGCGGACACAACAGCATTCCGGGCAAACTTTAGGGAATCGTCATTCCACTGTTCTCTTTTAAATGATGCTGGCGTGGAGCGAAATTGAAAGTCCAGGCCGGCTGATATATCAGGGCCTAAGCCCGGAGCTGTGTCCTCCCAAGATGTAGCCTCACCCGGTTGTACTTCCGGATCAGTGTCCGTCCTTGAAAGGTGTCCCCCCGGGCCGCCCACATCATCAGTTGCCGATGAGCACGGCATAAGTAGACCCAGTTTGTGTACGGGAGTGGTGATAGTTTTACCGCAGTTATTTTTAGACCAATCTTGTCCCAATATAACCGGAAAGGAGGGTTTGTGCAACACCGCCACCAAAAGCTGTTTCAGACTCCCCCTCCATGTTATAAAACACCTTGCGGACTTGTATGATCTAGTTTCTCCATGCACACGTTATATTTAACCTTTTGGCAAGCCATTGTCGCGGTAAAACATAAGCAATGGTGATATTGCTCCCAGAACCAAAAAAAGCCATCACCAAGTGCCCATTCACCAACACCATTCCTGTATTTATAAGTACCAGAGGGTTTGACGGCGCACAGTACCTCTCTCCTCTTGCGTAGCTATAGTCCATTGGTTCTGCTTTGAGGGGACAGGTGGGAAGAATATGCCCCACCTTGCCACACTTGAAACAGCGCGGCGGGGTGAGCACCCGGTCTTTGATCTTTGCTGGCGCCTCCGTGAGGACAGCATGACGGGAGGACTCCTGTGTGGCAACACGTCCCAGTTGGGCCATGCGAGTAGGCTTCTCAGACCCCCCGAGTTGGTTCACCACCAGTTGTCACTCCAAGACTTCCAGTAGCCTGAAAGGGATTCTCCGGACCTGCTGGGCGGGGCAGTCCGGTATGGCGTGTATTAACGCCTCACAGGCTACTTGCTCAACCACCTGTTGGGCTTGATTAACATCTGGCCGCAGCCATTGGCCGAGTTTGCCCCAGAACTCGAATGCCTGGGCCCTAGCTGGAAGCTCCAGGTTGAACCGCCAGTGCCACCATACCCTCGCCTGCTGGCCGGAGGTAATGCCGTAGCATTTGTATAGTTTGGCTCGCAGTAGGTCATATTGGGTGGCTTCCTCCTCAGGGAGGTCATGATAAGGCCGCTGCACCGGACCCTTCAAGTAGGGAGCCAAGATGGACGCCCACTCCGCCCGTGGCCACTGGTTTCCGGCCGCGGTTCTCTTGAACATGGTCAGATAGGCTTCTATATCATCGGTCTCTGTAAGGGGAACGATCTGGCGAGGTGGAGGCTGTGTGAGATGTGGTCTCACAGCTTCTGCAGCCGCCAATCATCGTCTCGTCTGTGCGAGCTGCCTCTGTGTGTTGGCCTGGTCACCAGTTCAGTCACCAGGGTATTTAACACCGCATTTATGTCCTGCCCTTTTGTCATCTTTGGGCTTCTATCCTGCCGACTACGCTAATCTGTGAAGGAAGCAAATGAAACAGTATAAACTTCTGGGGTTTCCACCCTGGTTTACTGCAACAAAAAAGAGTAATGTCTCCACAGTACAACAAATGGTCACAACGGACAAAGTAACAATCAAATGGGGAAACATTTATACAGGGGGACAGGAAATTGAACAGAAATGGTAAGATGGATGATGGGAGATAGACGTCATCATCTTGTAACTGGAGTACAGACGGGAACCCGGAAGTATGGCGCCTTTTATTTATATCATGCTTTATTATGGCGGCGAGTCCTTGTTCTGGCTGATGAGATAAAAAGAGAAAGGTTAGTGCGCCGCTGCTGTCCCTTGGCATTAGTTGTCTCGATGAGTTCTGAGTCTTTACACTATTCCCCATGCACTCGTGCATGACAATATATATATATAAATACTATATATATATATATATATATATATATATACAGTGGTGTGAAAAACTATTTGCCCCTTCCTGATTTCTTATTCTTTTGCATGTTTGTCACACAAAATGTTTCTGATCATCAAACACATTTAACCATTAGTCAAATATAACACAAGTAAACACAAAATGCAGTTTTTAAATGATGGTTTTATTATTTAGGAGAAAAAAATCCAAACTTACATGGCACTGTGTGAAAAGTAATTGCCCCTTGTTAAAAATAACCTAACTGTGGTGTATCACACCTGAGTTCAATTTCTGTAGCCACCCCCAGGCCTGATTACTGCCACATCTGTTTCAATCAAGAAATCACTTAAATAGGAGCTGCCTGACACAGAGAAGTAGACCAAAAGCACATAAAAGCTAGACATCATGCCAAGATCCAAAGAAATTCAGGAACAAATGAGAACAGAAGTAATTGAGATCTATCAGTCTGGTAAAGGTTATAAAGCCATTTCTAAAGCTTTGGGACTCCAGCGAACCACAGTGAGAGCCATTATCCACAAATGGCAAAAACATGGAACAGTGGTGAACCTTCTCAGGAGTGGCCGCCAACCAAAATTACCCCAAGAGCGCAGAGACGACTCATCCGAGGGTCACAAAGACCCCAGGACAACGTCTAAAGAACTGCAGGCCTCACTTGCCTCAATTAAGGTCAGTGTTCACAACTCCACCATAAGAAAGAGACTGGGCAAAAATGGCCTGCATGGCAGATTTCCAAGACGCAAACCACTGTTAAGCAAAAAGAACATTAGGGCTCATCTCAATTTTGCTAAGAAACATTTTAATGATTGCCAAGACTTTTGGGAAAATACCTTGTGGAATGATGAGACAAAAGTTGAACTTTTTGGAAGGAAAATGTCCCGTTACATCTGGCGTAAAAGGAACACATCATTTCAGAAAAAGAACATCATACCAACAGTAAAATATGGTGGTGGTAGTGTGATGGTCTGGGGTTGTTTTGCTGCTTCAGGACCTGGAAGGCTTGCTGTGATAGATGGAACCATGCATTCTGCTGTCTACCAAAAATCCTGAAGGAGAATGTCCGGCCATCTGTTCGTCAACTCAAGCTGAAGCGATCTTGGGTGCTGCAACAGGACAATGACCCAAAACACACCAGAAAATCCACCTCTGAATGGCTGAAGAAAAACAAAATGAAGACTTTGGAGTGGCCTAGTCAAAGTCCTGACCTGAATCCAATTGAGATGCTATGGCATGACCTTAAAAAGGCGGTTCATGCTAGAAAACCCTCAAATAAAGCTGAATTACAACAATTCTGCAAAGATGAGTGGGCCAAAATTCCTCCAGAGCGCTGTAAAAGACTCATTGCAAGTTATCGCAAACGCTTGATTGCAGTTATTGCTGCTAAGGGTGGCCCAACCAGTTATTAGGTTCAGGGGCAATTACTTTTTCACACAGGGCCATGTAGGTTTGGATTTTTTTTTCTCCCTAAATAATAAAAAAACATAATTTAAAAACTGCATTTTGTGTTTACTTGTGTTATATTTGACTAATGGTTAAATGTGTTTGATGATCAGAAACATTTTGTGTTACAAACATGCAAATGAATAAAAAATCAGGAAGGGGGCAAATAGTTTTTCACACCACTGTATATATATATATTGTGGTGTATGGCTGGCCATTTATCCCGGCCAATACCCCCAAGCCGCCAGGTGGAGCTCTCCCTGCAGCATGGAGGTGCCCCGAAGACGAGCAGGGCACCATAGACATTGGAGTTTTTATCCACAGCCCTGCTGGATACCATGAGGGCCACTAGGAGATGCTGCAGGGAGGAATGATGCTTATATACCCTACGCCCCGGAAGTACGTCCGAGTCACATGGACAAGGAGAATGATGTGCTTCCAGGGTGAAGAAAAGGACTCTTTATCTGACCCAGAAGTGATAGGAGATAACATGGACTGGGGATTGGAACACTTCCGGGTCAGGGAATATAAAAAGATTGTGGGAGCTCCCAGACAGCGAGCTGAGCTGGGTGGAAGGGTGGCCACGCATCTGGGAGTGGTGGAGAGTTTATTGTAGTTATTGTGTGTTTGATTTAATGAGTATTGTGGAGAGGAGGGTGCTTTGTGCACTGTGCAGAATTAATAAAGTCTACTTTTGGACTTTTATCTGGTGTCTGGCGTATTGGACAAGGGTTCAAGCGAGCAACAGCGACTCCTATCTGTCACTATATATATATATATATACATATATATATATACATATCTATATATGTACTGTGCATATATACTTTAAAGTTACTTACACAGCATAAGCTCCACATTGAACACATCACTGTCAAAGTTTGTAAACTGGCAGAAAATTACTGTAAAGGATTAAGTTAAATATAAACATACGACTACATTCTTGTTTACCCTTTGAAAAAGAAATCCGTTTGATCACTTTGTTATTTCCAGACGGTAATAATGTGAAAGAACACAGGTCTCAGAATCTCAGGAAATTGTCCTCTAGTTGCTGTCAGCAAATGTCACTGTAACGCAAATTATGGTATTTGAAAAGTTCTGAAAGATGAAAAAATGAATAAATAAATAGTTAAGTAGTTTGGGTTTTTGTGGGGTATGTCTATGGCGATTTCTTTGCAGCTATGATAGGATAAAAATGGATTTGAAATCAAATTAAAACATATATTCAACTGCAGATACACCTCTTCCCAAGAAAATGCAAAAAACTCCCTTGGACATTGACTAAAGACTATTACTTATTGGTATATTGAATTTTAAGCAATAAAAATAGCAAGTATTAATTTTCTTCTGAATCATTCAAATCTTAGTCTCACTATATGTTTAATCATGAATAAAACTGATAAAATGTCCACAGCTAGCTGACACATAGGAAAAAGCCTTTAGTCAGCCAATTTTAATGGACCCAAGCGTATGTGTTCAATTTCTTTAAAGGAAGCACCTGGAAATGAAGCCAAGAAAGAAGCAGATGGTAAAAAAGAAGGAACAATTTGCAATAGGAGATGTGCCAGAAAAGTTTTCGTACATATGTAACATTAGGCTTCTTACCCACTTTATAGCTGCAAAAAGCATTTAGTGACAAATCTACATGCAAGACTCAAACTGGCTCAGAAGTGAACTCTGATGTGACAGGAATAGTGTTTGTTGTGGAAAGCAGAGATTATGTATTGAGTTTAATGGCTTCTGGTTGCACATTTCAACATCACAAAGAAAAATGTACTTTGTATGGTATATCTGAAAAATGAGGCCCACTTTTACCCTGCATATTTGTCAGTTGTTACCATGTCTGACCAGAACAGCAAGACTAATTAATGGAACTTTCCATTATTGAATCTGTGTTCTTGGCTGGAGACAGAGGGATGAAGGCCTAAGAAGGCACTTCGTCAAGGTGTGACTATCATCTGTGTGAAACAAGAGGACACAAGCAGACATTGTCACACACAGACTTCTATTTACAACAAGGAGACTTTCCGGTGTCAGTTAAGCCAGTTACGAGGAGAAAGCCATTGCCTTGTTTGGAAACCACAAATTACATATTTTGTTAATATTAGATGTAAAAAAATAGAAAATAAAAAATCGATCAGAAACAAGTGAAAACAACAGCATTTTAATGATATACTTGGTGAAATGGAAAAAACTGCAAATGTCGCATTTGTAAAAGTTAAGGTGTCTTACTAAGTCAGTACCTAGAAACTCCCCCTTTAGCAGAAATCACAGCTTGCAAATGTCTTTTGTAGCCAGCAGTGAGCCTTTGAATTCTTGTTTTGAAATATTTTCCTCACTCTTCCATGCAAATTTCTTCCATCCATGAGAAATTCTTGGCCTGTCACAGCACATTTAATATCTACCCACTGATTTTCAATGATGTTTAAGGACCATTCCAAAACCTTCGCCTTGCATTTCTTGTGGTACTTCAAGGAAGATTTTGATGTGTGTTTGGATTGTTGTGTGTTAGAAAAAAAATTCCTTTTTTCAGCTTCAGTTTCCTGGATGTCTGTCTGAAATTCTTATCGACAATTTGTTATTTAGTGGAATCTGTTATTTCCAGTACTTGTGCAATGCTTTCTGTGCCACCATTTTTCATACTACCCCATAGAATAATAGGTCCATTGTACTCAACAGCTGCCAAGGTATTCTTTTCATCAAATGTTGCTTCTTTTTTTTTTACCAAACAAACCTTTTGTGGTTGTCACCAAAGAATTTGTTCTTAACTTAGTCTGTCCACAGTGCTTGGTTACAAAATGTCTCTGTCTTATGCAGATGCTATTTTGCATACTTAAGGCATTGTTTTTGGTGTTGAGATCACAATTAAGGTTTTCCATGAAAGCTGTGCCAATGTATGTAACGAAGTGCAGTAGAGCAGTGTACTCCCTCTCCTTTTTGAGGTATTCCTGCTTGCAGATCCCTTTCAGTTAGCATGGGTGCCTTGCTTTGCCTTCCTGTACAATATACAATCTGTTCTGTCAGTTTTCTTATTTTTCCCAGTCTTGTCTTGACCTCCACCCTTCTCCTAAACTGCCATTTCTTAATGACATTTTACACTGTGAAAATTGTCAGCTGGAAGTGCTTTGATATCTTTTAACAGTCTTCCCCAGCTTTGAAGGCATCAATTAGTTTAATTTTAAAATAATAAAAAGAAGCTATAGTCCTAACATCAGTTACAAGGTTGAGGAACATGTAAACGTTTCTGTATCCACTGTCCTTCCATTATTCTGTCATTCCTACAATAATAATTTAAGAGAATATTTTGATTGTCTCTTCTGACACCCCTCTTGGGGTAGGTTAAGAATGGCCTCCCATAACAGTCTCTAAAAGTAAAAGTAATTTAGATTGAACAGAGATACTTGAAGGATTGAGCAGGTGACTGAAAAAGCAAAGAAGTTATTCACATGCTGAACAGCATATATATATATATATAAATATGAAAGAGAAGGTCTGTGATACGGTTTACATATTTGCAGCTGGAGATCCACAAAGGAAGAAAATGAATCACGTTTCATAAAGTAGTGTTTATTCCTGAGCTTTCAACCCCTTCTCTTCCATATATTATATATTATATATTATATATATATATATATATATATATATATATATATATATATATATATATATATATATATATATATATATATATATATATATATATATATATATATATCCACAAAGGGAGGAAATGAATCACGTATCAAAAGTAGTTTTTTATTCCTGACCTTTCAACCCCTGCCAGGGGTCTTCATCAGAAGATAATGCTTAGACTTACAAGAATTAAAGACAATATATAGATTTCATAGGTGTGCACTTCACAGATTGCCAAAGTTTCCCATCGTCTAATACATTGGAGGGCTTCATGCCCGAAGGTTGTAAGAATGGAAGAGAAGGTCTGTGATACGGTTTGCATATACAGTAATCCCTCGCTATATCGCACTTCGACTTTCGCGGCTTCACTCTATTGCGGATTTTAAATGTAAGCACATCTAAATATATATCACAGATTTTTCGCTGGTTCACAGCTTTCTGTTGACAATGGGTCTTTTAATTTATGGTAAATGCTTCCTCAGTTTGTTTGCTCAGTTGATTTCATACAAGGGACGCTATTGGCAGATGGCTTAGAAGCTACCCAATCAGAGCATGTATTACATATTAACTAAAACTCCTCAATGATATACGATATGCTTCCCGCGCGGTGCTTGAGATTGTTTGCTTCTCTCTATCTCTTTCACTCTCTCTGCCTGACGGAGGGGGTGTGAGCAGAGGGGCTGTTTGCACAGAGGCTGTTTGCCTAGAAGATACGGACGCTCCTCTACAAAATGCCGCTTTATCGCGGTGCTTCTGCATACTTAAAAGCACGTATTGATTTTTTGATTGTTTGCTTTTCTTAGCGAGCGCTCTCTCTGACATTCTCTGCTTCTGACGGCGCTCCTTTGAAGAGAAGATATGTTTGCATTCTTTTAATTGTGAGAAAGTACTGCCATCTCAGTCTTGTCATGGAGCACAGTTTAAACTTTTGACTAAAGGGTGTTATTTCATGTCTATAGGGCTCTAATAATGTTAACAGTGTGGGAGAGTTTATAAGGGCTTAAAATATATAAAAATAACCATACAAACATATGGTTTCTACTTTGCAGATTTTCACCTATCGCGGGGGGGGTCTGGAACGCAACCCCCGAGATCGAGGAGGGATTACTGTATGTTAAAAACAAGAAATCAACAGCAGAAACACGAAACGCAGTGTACAGCATTCCATGCAGTTCGTGCGCAGTGGTATACATACAGTAGGACAAACTTCAAAAAGAATCGCAACACGCATACAGGAACACCGCATCGCTGTCAGAAGAAAGGACTCACTATCATTGATCTATACGCACACTAAATCAACAGGACATACATTTAACTGGGACAATGTACAAGTAAAATTCAAGGCTAGTATGAAAAGTGCCAGAGAGCTGGCCGAATCCTGGTTATGAAATGAGAATTCCATCAATAGACACTTGGACATAAATCCAGCATATGCAAACTTAAGAAGAACATATTCATAATAAACAAGACTTTACACACAATACCCCCTCCTGACCACGCTGACTTAGCCACCTCCCCAGCCCCACGGAATTTTTTGCTATAAATTGCCTTTGATTCTTGCAAGTCTAAGCATTATCCTCTGATGAAGACCCCTGACAGGGGTTGAAAGCGCAGGAATAAAAAAAAAATACTTTTGATACGTAATTCATTTTCTCCCTTTGTGGATCTCCAGCTGCAAATATATTATATATATATATATATATATATATATATATATATATATATATATATATATATATATATATATATTTTTTTTTTTCTCTATGCTAGTTTATTGCCAATGGCTCGTTTATTTCCTTGCAGGACCCGAAGTGAATCCTCAGGACTGCCTGGTATTGTGCCTAGATGGGTTACCAACACAGCAGACTCTTTTTGTACCTGACACTTTTTATTTCCTTGGGGTTTACTGGTCATTTGCATATTGGATGACCATACTGAATGTGCAATCATATATGAGACTGATTTGAAAGTAAGATGCACTTTTCCTGTTTTGTATTCAGCAACATGAAATAATTCATGCTACATGACCCATATCATACCTTAGGGACTTGCAGAAGCTGAATCAACAATATAAAAACATAGACCTGTTTTAAACAGGTACAGATTACATTTCAAGTGTGACTTTCCTCACTCAAGTGTATTGTTTGAGGTTATAGGATGAAAGAACATTTTCTTGATAGCGATGGGGAATTGTAATTTCACAACCTAACGGTTGAGTAACATAACTTTTC
The DNA here is from genome assembly GCF_016835505.1 of Polypterus senegalus. Taxonomy (NCBI): domain Eukaryota; kingdom Metazoa; phylum Chordata; class Cladistia; order Polypteriformes; family Polypteridae; genus Polypterus; species Polypterus senegalus. The sequence continues at coordinate 60,200,097 of NC_053158.1, read as the reverse complement.
ATGAAGATAATAAAATGGCATGCAGTAATTATTCAAATTAGATGCAGTTATCTCATTCATATATTATAATAATGTTTTTACAATCTGACACATGAAGGAGGTAACCAGTGGCTAAGGACATACTCAATGATTCATAAAAAGGAAAGCATTCTACATCCGCCACTTCCTTTCATAATCCTGGGTGCACCTCTCAAATAAAAACCCATTCATCTTCAGTTTTATTTAAGTCTCATACTTTATGCATGTGGCAGCAATGGTCTTGGTAAACAGGAAAGCCAGATGCCTTTTCAGTTCTCAATGTTAAAGTCAGTGACAATTAAACATCCTCTGTTACAACAGTTATATACACAGAGGAAGATGAGGCAATGAAGGGACACTTGGATGCCAAATTAGTTTCCTGTTTAAACCAGTTTCTTTATGCACATCAATAGCTTCCCAAGCAGGTACGTTCAAACTGAGGTCATAAGCAGGCTCCCGCAGGAGGCCTTGGCTGAGGTTGCCTGTACCATTTTCTTTATGGAAATGCAAAGCTCACTAAGGTGTTCAAGGTGTTAGAATAGAGAAGGGTGAAACTTAAACGATAAACAGTTTCATAAAAATTACTTACATTCAAATAAAATTATGGTTTACATGTAAAAAGTTTTTGATTTACTCTGTAGTTTTGTTAATTGTTACTTTAGTGAAGGATGAACTTTTTTATATCTCTTTCTTTATCTGTATAGATGGAAGATTTTTTATTGAAAGAGTTTATTGAAATTCTTGTGGTGCAGCTAGAAGGGGCGGTTTTCAGGGTGGTATGGCAGACAAGAAGTTGATATGCATACTTGTAGTAGCACATGGCAAGCTTTACAGAAGACAGAAATTATGAAAGTAACTTGGAAGGTAACTAGGAAGAAACAAGATATTAAGTAATTTAAAATTTATCATATGCAGGTAATTAAATATCATGTCTAAAATGTTTGTAACCAACACCAGCAATTCAGATTAAGGGATTCAGTACAATATTTGAGTATCATACAGTGATTACAGGTCACTTATTGTTAAGTATCTTTATAGCCTGTGGAAAAACTGTCTCTAAGACAGGAAATACAACAGGAGAAGCACTGATAGCTCTTACCACAGGGCAGGACTAAAAAGATTCAATGACCTGGATGACTAGCATCTGAGATGATAGACTGCACTCTCCTCTGACAGTAAATAATCTGGAGTTGAGGGAGAGCCATGTCAATGATTTTGGAAGTAATTTGAACAATTTTCTAAATTAGTTTGCGATATTGGAATGTCAGGTTGCCATTCCAAGCAGTCATGCAACCTATCAGAGTGTTCTAAATCCATAGAAATTCACTAAAGATTTAATTTACAACCAAACATTCTTTAGCCTCTTCGATCTCTGTAAAGTGGGCTGTGACTGCTTTTGCTTTTCCTAAAGCCCATGATAATCTCCTTTGTTGGTTTGATGTTCAGGAAGAAATTGTTGTCACAGGATCCTGTAAACAGTTCCTGAACATCCTTTCTGTAGCCAACCCCATCATCTTTGTTAATGAGGTCAATCATTGTGGCATCATTCACAAACATAATGATGTTGTTACGCTCATAGTTTGCCACCCAGTTATAGTTAAACAGGTTGAATAGTAATGGGCTCAGGCAGCAGTCTTGTGGGACAGCAGTGTTGGAAACCACAGTAGCTGAATGCTGCACCTACCTATCTGTCTATCTAATTCTTATTTTCATCCAATGGATAGAATATCTGGTAGATGCACTGACTTAAACATAGACAGATATTTAAAAGAAATGTAGAGTGAGGATCAGGAGTAAAACAGAGTCAAGAGCTAAGAGAGACATATAAGCCTAAGTCAAAAAGCAAAGTTTGTTTCTAGAACCAGTAGCTAAATATCAAAAAAAAATCCCAAGTTGTTAAATTGTGACTAATCTCGGATACAAAATGGCTGTCGAGACAACCTTCTAACCCTTCTGCAAATAACCCCCAAAGACATTTTAGACGACAACCCTAGTAAACCAGGACCCACACCATGATGACAGAATCCACAAAATGACAGCACCCATTGTCAAAACAAAATAATGTCCAAAAAGACTTTAAATAAAATACGCCTTCTACTGTATATGATGACTCTATTCCAGAAAATGACCACATAATGGAACTTTTTGAGAACAAAATCCTAAAAGATGACACTTAGATGATTTTTATATCTCAAGGAAAGCCTAGCAAAAAATGAAAAAGAAACTCCCTCATAACAGCAGATAGTTAACAATAAACCCGCCTTAAATGGTTTTCTGAGTTTAAAGAGTAAAGCTTCTGTTTTAAGACAAATACTGTTAAAACTCTGATATTGAATGAAATTGTTTAAATAATTTTTGAAGGCAGCTAAATGAAAAAAAAAAAAACACTGAAATTATGCAATACAGCATTTCTGTTATCCTTTGTAATCAAAAATGATTAAATCACACATTGGTTTAGTAACTAGGTGTTCCCAGCAATTGTACTGTATGTGCTCCAATGATCCTGGATTAGATAAAGCAGGTTTGAAAATGTTACTAAACCATACAAAAAAGTAATGAACACACCATAATTACCTCATAACATAAAAAGTACAAATAATGAGTTAATTTCAGTTTTGATTTTTGGAAAAAAGAACAATTCTAATCATAAGATAATGCAATTCTTCTTACATGCTTCTCCTACTATTATTATTATTATTATTATTAGAGCTGGTGGCACTATTTGATATTTAACCTGAATTCACAGAATTGTTCACTGTTGTTAATTTACTGTAAAAGGTTTTCCAAATCCGTGGGTTATACCAAGGCTGACTCACTGTCCTTTGGATTTTTGAGTGTCATGGTTTGGTTTAGTCAGGGTTTTGTCTGTGGACCACATACAGTTTTCTTTAACTGAATATTGTAGTTGGTAACTGTATATTATGTTGAATATTTTGTTATTGGAAATATATTCAGTCCTAGAATGTGTTAAGTTTTGAATACTATTTTGTATAGGGACTATTTTTAGATTAATATTATGTTTATTTGCATTTTATTGTGTTTATGTTTAGTTATGTGCCCTTTTCCCTTAAGACAGAGGACAGAGGCAGGGTCACCATAACATTCAGCAGCACATAAACAGCAAAAAGGCGAGGCCTTCAAAAAGACCCACAGGGAAGAATACAAACTAAAAATGTTCCAAAAATAGGTCTGCCACAGGGAAACATGACACTAGGAACTTGGGAGGCTAGAGGCCTGTCTAGGCCTCAAAGTGGAATACAGGCTTTTAAAATTAAAAATCCAAAAGACTGCCTTAAATATCTCAAAATATTTTTTACAAGAGGGAGTACCAGAATCTTTATAGAAGAAAATTGCAAAAATACATAAACAAATAAAATACTCAAAAAATATCAAAATGAAGGCAGAATGGTATTTCCTAAAAGGCTATCTCCAGCAAAAAAGTCTTGACACAAAAACCTGAAATCCAGATCCTTAAAACAGTAGCAGAAGTCACATAAAACAGTGAACACAAAGAGAGAATCAAAATGAGAACTCACAAAACCACCAAGCACATTTACAATGAATGGTGAGGGACTACATTTCCCATAAGGCTTTATAGGTCTGTGGTGATGGCCAGGTGGCCCTGCCTCTTGGGGAACCACTCATTAAATACAAGTAAAATAAGAGAGCAAATTTTCAAATTTTCTTATGCAGAAACTGCATAAAACCTAAATAGAATAAATGTAGCAGATAATACACAATTAGACAAATAACAAATGAACAAAACAATATTACAAAAAATAACAGAAAACAATGAACAACAGTGAAAAGAACACAAATAAATCAAAAAGATGCACTCGTAATAGGAGCCAGGATAGGAAAACAGGCTTGAGCATAACATGGTGGACTACACTCTGCCTATTTATTTGAGGTACAGCCAATTCTTGCAGAATGACATTCTGAGTTGTGGAGTTTGGATTATTAGTAAACTAGCAAAATACCCGCGCTTTGCAGCGGCGAAGTACTGCCTTAAAATTTTTATTAAGAAGAAAATTAAACCTTTTTAAACTGAGGGAAAATATACCAATAATTATTTGTTAAGGATTTCTTTGTATACCACTTTGTGAGTTTGGCCCTCTGGTTGTAATATGACCAAGCTGTGCGCTGAGCTTACTCTTAAGCATGCAATGTACAGTTGGCCATGTGAACAGTAATCTTGTTTCAAATCGTACAGCTTGGATTGCTGCTGTCATAATCGGTTTGAGTTTCATGGTTTGTTTTCAATTACGAAAAGTATTTGTAGGACTTGTGTTGAAGAGACATTCGGCATCTGTCAAGCGTTGTAAGTATACAGCCAGTTTGATTGATAACTTCACATCCAGCTTTTGAGAGTTTAAACATTCATAAACATCAAAGTGTCCACTACTGAAATTGCCACCTGTGAATCTAAGATGTTTAAGAGGCATTGGCGGTTGTCCAAAGGTGTAAAATATTTGGCCATTTCTGTACACTTGAAAGAGACAACCGAACAATTCAGCGGCAGCCATCAACTCACATGCAGATGCTTAGGTGAAGGGCTTAAGCATTTCACTCTTATAGTGCTCCTGTGTAGTATAATTATCTCCTGTACCGTCATCAGTCCACACCTTGAACCTGTCCCAGTCATTCAATACATAAGACACAATGTTCTTCCGGATATCAAGAGTGAGCCTGATATGGCCGTGCAATATGTAACAAAGAGAATGGAAAAGGCAGGTGCCATCTCCGGGCATGGAAACCACTCGGTAAGTGACAGTTCTTTGATCGATGGTGATCACCTTGATAGTCATGTTAATGCGGGTACGGTTGGAATGATAAAGGAAATGGGTACCTGAACAATGTAAAGTAAGTCTAAAATACCTACACGATAACTATAATCGTAATAAATTAACAATAAAACAGCAGAGAAGCCGTGGATTAAATAAAAAGGCTGTAGTTATCAGCAGGGAGACGTGAATCCCGTGGCGAAGCAAGGAAGGGAATGTAGAGACTGGAGCGACAGCCGGCCTTGTATAGGCAGGCAGCAAACAATGTGGGAGGCATTGGGATGGGGACCCAACGCCGCCTCACATGGTGACCGAGCTGCAAGCTATGGCCTTCTACCTACGAATTATATGTTGGAAAGTTCGTAAGTAGGATTCAGTTAGCGTTGGGAAGCTGTAAGGAATAAGCCTGCCAAATTTCAGCCTTCTACCCATGGGAAGTTGGAGAATTAGTGATGAGTGAGTGAGCAGTGAGTGAGTGAGTGAGTGAGTCAGTGAGGGCTTTGCCAAATTTCTTGAAGATGGGCCCATAAGTAAAAAAGACCATTGAAAAGTTCAATATAGCCTTAGACCTATATACCTTTTGAGATCGGTGTTGGGCTGCCTGAGGTGAGGTTCAATTTTGGAATTTAGACTAGGTGTCGGATTTATAAAATTTATGTACGCCCTGAAAGAGGCCTGAAATGTGCATATACAACATTCAAAACAAAAGTCAGGATTTATAAAAGAAAACTTGTGGGGAAACTTGTGTATGACCCATGCATATGCAACATTTCATTGATAAAGTAGGGAAATGCAGTGACACCGTCTAAATGACAATTCACCCGTACAATAATTCATATCACCCAGCTGTTATTATAATGTGTGTTGACATGAAAAACATAGTAAACCTCAAAAGGGATAAATATAATGTATGGGCTATATTGTAGTTGCCTTAAGATGGCCAATGCTGTGTATTTGCGCAGAAGAATTTCTTGTTTTTTCGGCAATTTAAATGGACTTCCTGTTGTCACTTTTCAGGATTAGAAACTAATGTAATCTGTTGTCAATAATTATATTAAGTAAAAACACAGGTGTGATTCACTCCATGTGCACAGAATGCTATAAATCTCATACCTTAAAGCCTATTCATAGTCAATGATTTAACACAACTTGGCTTGTTTGGTGCTGCTAGAAGAATATCCAGATTGTCATACATAAAGGGTAATGGCAGGAATTTTTTGCCTAACAAGAGACTGACTTATGGACTGATTTGTTCTCCCAGGAGCCTTTCTCTTGGGACTGTGTGCTGATAAATATATGCTGGGATTCAAAGTGGCAACCTTCCAGTTACTAGCACAGATCCTTTTGCCAGAGAGCCACTGCTCCACCTATAAGGGAATCAAGAATCCCACCATTGATTTTTCAGGCATTTCTCTTCTTTCATGATATGTGATTGATAGTTTGCAGTTGTTTGGCCATTGTGTTAAGTCATGTCATACCAGGTAGTCATAGTCTTTATTGGAATTAACCCTTTAAACCAATATTTATATCGTTCCATCCATCCATCCATCCATTTTCCAACCCTCTGAATCCGAATACAGGGTCACGGGGGTCTGTTGGAGCCAATCCCAGCCAACACAGGGCACAAAGCAGGAACCAATCCCAGGCAGGGCACCAACCCACCTCATCCACACACCAAGCACACACTAGGGCCAATTTGGAATCGCCAATGCACCTAACCTGCATGTCTTTGGACTGTGGGAGTAAACTATATCTTTCCAATTAATAATAAATTAACAATCAATTTTGACCTCATTTGCAGGACACATACTTTTTATTGATGTGCCAATTTCTTATTCATATTTATTTAACTAACTCTTTTGACCATTAACTGAAGTTTTCACTAGTGTCCCTGCCTTGGCTAAGAAATTTAGCTTTAGCTATAAAATAGCATCCCGTGCATTTTCCTATTTTTTTTTAGAATGTCACTCTTGTTCTGCGAAATAACTGTATGGGTATTTAGAAAACAAAAATGATAGAATTGTTACCACAATGTCAAGAGACAAGATTGTTTTACATCTGGTGCCCTGTTTTACATTCATGAAACCTTAGACTTGTAACTGTATATAATGGCTCATTTACAGTGAGTGGAAAGGAAGGGTAAAGACCTATAAGATGCATGTTTATTAATGCTGACATATTCATTCCGTATACAACCAGAACAAACTCCCATAAGATTTTATTTAGCTCCAGGCAGTAAGAATGTGCTTCCATTTTCATTGGCACAGGCTGGAATATGCCATGTTTACTAGTGCATTAGCCAAACTCACACATTTTTGTAATATGCTTAAGGAGGACCAAGATGCTGAGCTCAATATTAAAGAAATAAATAAAATAGCAAATAATATTGTTGCCATGTATAGTAGGAAATGTGCTTTTTCACTACATTGAAATAGTTTTCTTCTGAACACCCACTCATTTTTGGCTATTCAGCCTTTAACATCACCTTAGAGATCTACATCTGCCAAAGCAGAATCTACAAAGGGAGTCTAAGGACAGAAAGGCAGGTTTATGCCACTGGAAAGAGGAAGTCCATATTAATCAGACATGATATAAAGGAGGCGCGCTGCTTTATTTGTTAACTGGGTGACCAGCCTGACAGAGAAAGATTAGTTGAATGAAAGACAATACTTGGCATGAAGAAAAAGAAGAAGTAGTAAAAGCTTAAAGGGACTTGAAATACTGTTTACAGTTCAATCCACTACCCCATAAGGACAGAGTCAGGAGCACAAGGAAGACAAAGTGGGACACGTTCCAGAATCTTTTCAGAAGTGAGTCAGAAGTATTCCATGAAAGATACTCCCCTGTAGGGAGCAATTTTTTATGTGAGGAAGATCCTGACAAACCAATCCACTAAGCGTATTTTGAACAGGCTACTGGAGAAACTAACAAAAACAAAGCGTATGACACAATGAACTTAGTCTTTGAAAAAGCCTTGGATGCAGTCCCACGCCAAATATTCATTCTGAAAGTAGAAGCTGGGGGTTTCAGAGGTGCCTTAGAAAAGTGGATTTCAGGTTGGTCAGCCAACAAGAGACAAAGAATACAGATAAGAAGAGAATCTCCATGTAGAGTGAGTCCATCAAGGGGGGGCCCTCAGGGTGTCTGTGCATAGAGTATTTTCGATTTATGTTGATGACAATTTCCAGTATAGCTAGTAAACTTGTAAAATTTGCAGTTGATACTAAAATTGGAAAGTTAGGAGATACTAACAAAACAATTCAATAAGACCAGATTCACAACTGGATAAACAAATATAAACTTCAGTTTAATGTAGAAAAGTGCATGTTCCACATAGGTAAAAGCAACATTAATTATAAATGCAAAATGAGATGTGCTGTTTTACAGGACGCAACTCCTGAAAAGGATTTAGGAGTTTATTTTAATGAAATATTCTCATCATCTAAGATATTTGTAAAAGTAATTAGAAAGGCAAAGAAACCATCAGATTATATTGCTAAAACTGTTGAATTTAAATCGAGGGACATTACGCACTGTGAGTACCACGTCTGGAGTACTGTGTGCAGTTAAGGAAGGAAGCAATAGATCATGTAAGATTTGAGGGAACCTGGAATAAACTACTTGGTCATGTAGTGGAAGAAGAAACCTCAACAATATTTTACAAAGTATTTGGTTAGGATATTGGAACAGCTTAGCTAAACAAGCAATCTTAACGGACTGAATGGTTTCCTCTTGTTTGTCAGATTTCTTGTGTTCAAATCCTGGCTCAACCTGGTAAAGTCAGTTACAATAAGAAGGACATCACTAGTCACATGTCTTTGGCCTAGCATAAAAGGGGGCCTAACCTAATTATTGGTAGTTTGTTTCCAGCACCTAGAGAAGAAAGAACTCTACCACAAATGTCAAAATGTTATGGCAAAGGGGGAACATTGCTCAAATCATATGGAAAGGGCAACAACTGCCAGCCTTGTTAAAGAAAGTAACAATCTTCTCTCATTTAGAATCTGTTAACTGGTATATACTATGACTTGTAGAATTATCTTTGTTATTTCTCTGATTTTTTTTCTCTTACAAACATTGTGTGTTACTGGATATAGCATGCCTCGCAGTTAGGAGACCCGGGTTCGCTTCCCAGGTCCTCCCTGCGTGGAGTTTGCATGTTCTCCCCGTGTCTGCGTGGGTTTCCTCCGGTGCTCCGGTTTCCTCCCACAATCCAAAGACATGCAGGTTAGGTGGATTGGCGATTCTAAATTTGCCCTAGTGTGTGCTTGGTGTGTTTGTGTGTGTCCTGTGGTGGGTTGGCACCCTGCCAAGGATTGGTTCCTGCCTTGTGCCCTGTGTTGGCTGGGATTGGCTCCAGCAGACCCCCGTGACCCTGTATTCGGATTCAGCGGGTTAGAAAATGGATGGATGGATGGATGGATATAGCATTGAACTCTAATAAACATGTTTCTGTTTTGATTGGTCAAAAGTTCCCCAGCAGCCATAACTGAAGGGAAATAAAGCCTTAAAAGAATTGTGAAAACAGTAAATGGAAAAAAGACTACAGAATGACATATGAGAAAATGCTCAAAATGGCTAAGCTAGCATGTGTCTAATCTTACTAGTTTAAGAATGGTGAAAAACAATTTTGAAAAAAATATTCGGGTAGCAAATAAAACATGAAAGTAAATGAGGCTTGAATACAACGATTATTCCAAGAAATGATTAACCAACGATAAATAACCAAGGCTTTGACTGTGGAAACGTGCAAAGGGTAGAGGCGAAAACAGTGGGAGCGTATGAGTCGCACTTAGTGGCAATTCCACACTTTGCACCCCGAATGGGGTTCAACGGCTTGCCCACGCCTAGACACACGCTCAATCTCATACATAATTATTTATTGAATGGTAAACACTTCTGGAAAGACACGGTTGTCTAAAACAGGTTAGTGTGAGAATACAACAGTAAGTGAATGAAAAGATGGAACTCTGGAGAGAGCAAAATACAACACAATAGTGAACCCGCGGCATAACAAACGCCGCATAATTATTTATTGATGGTTGAACATTTCTGGAAAGACACATGGACACCCCTCGCAAACTGTTCTACACGCCGCATACAGCGATTTACATCTGCGACAAACAAACTGTTTTACACACTGCATACAGCGAATCACATCCGCGACATGATTTTTCCTAGATGGTCCTGTCGCATCCACCCTCGCACTCGAAGCATACAAAAGGCCTGCTCATGTGCCCGGTCGCAAGAGAAACTCACAGAGAGCCGCCCACCAGCTGCCTGTGTGTGTGCCTCTGTCTGTCTCTGGCGCGGCTTTCTCTTGCGCGTGAACCAGTCAGGCACAGAGAAGGTCAGCTGCTGACAGAGCGTCTCGACTGTTGCAGGGCCTGCATTGGTGAAGCAGGTGAGATGGTAATGAAACAGAGGCACAGGGCTTATTGGTTTTTAAAGACTGATTCCTTCATTGTGCTTTAACCTCAGTTTTAAAGGATTGTTTTAAGGATCCCATGGGATACCCCTCGCAAACCGCTTCACACACAGCATATGGCGATTCACCTCCGCAAGAAACATGCCTCTATGAACAGTCAACGTAGCTCGGAGGTACATGACATTAACCTGACCTGCACTGCATGTGGCCTCTACGACAGACAAACATAAATGACGCCATTTTTTCTGTGTCGTTGCGTCCGAGTTGGTGGGCGTGGCCCTGCGAGTTGTCGTCGTATCCAATGGTCTTGGAGTTGGTGGGCGTGGCTCCTTCCTGTGTGCGCCATAGGTGTCTCACTTGTCGGCGGCTTAGTGAATCCATGCCCCTTCCGGCGTGCTTTTCATGGTTGTCTTGCCTTAGTGAATTATATATATAGATACTAGGTAGCCAATGACATTCCAAGGGATGATTTGAGCCAAGAATGAGATCGATGTCGCTGGAAGTTGGTTGTCATGAGATATAATGGAATTACTGAGTGGCGTGGTGGCAGCAGAGAGCTGTGAAGAGGGGAAGAAAGTTGATACTTAACTGGTCTGCGTGGTTGTTGCTAATGCAGTCAATATCTTCGGATGTCTACCTAGAAATCTTCTTGCTGAAATCTCCATCCATGTCCTGTTCTTATTTCCTCCTGGTTTTTTAAATTAATCTTTCAAAACACCCTGTCATGCATGCGTGTCATAGGGACACTTTCAGGGCTCATCCAAGGTGTGCAATACCTCACTGGGGCAAGAGGGGGGCTGTTACTAACAGTGTTGTCTTTTGTTTCTGCTAGAGCAGTGAAAAGATGCCCCTTGAGGGCAACTAATCCCACCCCTTCTGACCTGGGGGCTATAAGAATCAGACACTCACCAAATGTTGGTGTGTCATTTGCACCCAGACTTCACTGAGGACTTTTCTCTGCCACTGTGACCTGCTCATACAAGCCACTTTAAAAAAAGCTGAGAAATCTATTTATGTCAGATTTTCTCCTCAAGCACCAGTTTTCTTTGTTATTTACCACTACGATTAAAAGGGGTGATATAGCCGGCACCCAAATAGTTTGCAGAGTCACCCTGTGTTCCTTCCACATGCCCTCAACCCTTTAATATCTGCTTTTCTGTTTCTCTTTTTTATGTCACACAGACTGCAGTAATTTGTTCCTATCATTTGTTGTGTTCACCATTTTTCCACCGATTAACTTTTTTTCCAATCTAGTTGAATTATTCTGCAATAACTTTTAGATTGCAACTCATAAAGTAGTTAAAGCTGCATGGGCATCCCTATTGTTTTGAACAGTGCATCTGCTCTCTCTCTTTTCTTATTTTATCGTGAGTAGAAATAATATTTTTGTGAGTCACTTTATTAGAACATGTAAACACGTGCTTATTTGCATTTTTATGCCTGTGTGGTGAAGGATTGCAGATCCACAAAGTGCAGGGTCCTAGGTGACCACCTGTGCCACCCCTCCAAGACAGCTCTTAAGGTTAGCTTCCTTTGTTCAAGTAAAGCGTGTCCATGCATGAGTGTGAAAAGCCATCACTTTCACTGTGGTTGGACATGGTAAGAACTCTTGCAGCTTCAGCTGAAAACCTTGAGAGTAGCTTATGGAGATAAAATGAGATATTAATTTAGGCATATGTCAACTAATTTAGTAGAGAGGTAGCATACTGCGGGGTCTTTGTGCCATGAAGAGTCATGGGAAAAAGGAATTTTCTATGTCCCTGATTTAGTTGAGATCTTGCCCTGGTAAACCTGAAAACCAGAAAAGAGGGGGTCAAAAAAAAAGAAAATATGTTGGAAACTAAGGATTCTGAGTTAAAGAGATGGGATATTTTCTGCCAGAAACCAATATGTTTTACAGCATACTGTATATCAGGAACTCACCTTTGGAGTAGGCATTAAAAGAGGGACCAGTATAGACAAAAGAAACAGCATGTGTAAAATGGTCTTTTGAAATTGTGAAGGCAAACTATCTTGGGCAGCTTAAATCTCTTATATGGTTATGTTCTGTGTTTGACCTTTTTCTTACCCATAACTTCTTCGTGCTGCTGCTGCTTAGCAAATTCAATTATTCACCTTTAACCAGAGACTCATTTTAACTATGGTCACTGATAAATTTAAGTAAACACTCATTACCTTCTTTTTAACCGAGTCCAGTTCTTGTTTCCTTACTGTATATGCTGCATTTTGAGGATTGTTCTAATAGGACTCTTTTCTTTTGCTATTACTTTTGCCTGGTTCTTTGTTTTTTACCATTTCACCCTTTTCTGCACTGGTCCTTTTTGAACCTGTATTTTTGTTTTTGCCCACATTTATTATTTGCTTAAACATTTTTCTGTTTCCCAGAAAGAAGTCAGATACACCAGTAAACCACATCACTATTGACCCTTTCCCCCTCACACTGCTGCTAAGCTTTGATGATTCCTGGACAGAGAAGTGAGAAGCCAAGGAGTCGTAATTTTGGTTCTTTTCTTTGTGGTATTTTAATTTCTGAATTGTATTATTTATTTTAATCAATTTTTGTTGCAGTTTGAATACTTTTATTGTTATGATAGAGATGCCACTGTCAGGGCCGGATTAAGACGAAATTGGGCCTGATGCTGCAGCACAAAAAAGGCCTATTTTTTCACGGCATTGGTGCATGTGCATTCGACACTCACTGTACATGCGCACTCAGACTGACCAACGAGCCTTAATTGCTTGCGACGCAACCAGCCAGCCTTTATTGAACATGAATAATAATAATGACGTAGTATTGTAACAACTCGAGATTAACATCAAACTATGTAACATCAACATTCAATAGCAATTGTCTGAAAAGTGCACTTAATGCAGAAAACCTAACAATAAAATACACAAAATTTCGCAATTCTACTACAAAACAGAATAAGAAAAAATGAATTTGCAGAGACATTGGGTCAAAGTGACTCAGTTCAGGCTCTTGAGGGTAAAAATTTGTCCACAATTTAAATTTCATAATAGACCAGAGTCCTGTCGAGGATTTTAAGAAACTTCTAAACATCCATGCCGGGCTTTTAGTTTTACCTTTACAGATAACCATTTAAATAGCCATCAATTTTTACTGTACAACTAATTTTCAAGGTAAAAAATTTACTACGTGGCACTTACCGAACAATAATAAAGTGGCAAGAATCCCCAAGATATTGCAAAAAATGCAGCTAAATTACTAAGTAAACTGTTTAACAAAAAATTGATAGCATTAACTTGAAATCTTCGGTTAACAATAAACACAACGACGTTATAGTTACGTCACAGCGCAAAGAATAATAGTAACTGTATTATAAGTAACGCTTTTTCTAGGCGTCCGAAAGTCGGACTCCAAATTTCATTCTAAGAATTATTTTGAGGTTATATAGCAAAGGAAAACTGTTCAGCTTCTGGAAAATTCTCGTCTGTTTTCATCTGGGCCTATTTCAGGAATGGGCCTAATGCTGCAGCGTCTATAGCACCCACCTTAATCCGGCCCTGGGCACTGTGGGGTCAGCTTGAATGCTTTTCTGCTTTGTCCCTGCTATTTTGTGAGGTTTTCATATGGCTGCAGCCGTGGTGTCCATGGTGAGGGTACCTGTTTCTAGTCACGTGTTAGGATGTTGTTGTGACATTTTACATCATCGCCTTACCAACCTTAAAGATGGTGGACTAGAAATAGGCAACATCACCACAAATGGACAAATCCACATATAGGATTGAAGAACTCTTAATAACAAACTTTGTTTCTGGTGTTAGGGGATTCCATATGGAGCTTCAGCGATTGTGTTAGGACCTTGTTTCCACTTCTGACCTTGATTTTTACCTCTAGTTCTAGTTTTGTCATTTTTCTGATTTTAAATGACCTGTCATTTGATCCCAGCCTGTTTTTCAGATCCTCTCTTACCTCTTCTTTTGAAAGAATACGGTTTCTGCGTCTTTATTTCTCACTGTTTGCAATGTCTACTGCCCAAATCCCAAGAGAGAAGGCAAAGAGCCACCAACTCATGTGACCATAATTTCTGCAAAGTTCAAAATTTATTTGACTCAAGGCAAAATTAATTTTACGAAAGTAAATTTCATAAGCATGGTACTAAATTATTTTTGTAAAACAAATGGAAGCACAGTACCATTACTTGTGTCCAGAGTGACACAAAACCATGTTATAGATCTGTCTCCAAACTAAGGGAGCCATCTATTTGAGTTCAGCACAGCTGTGACAAAAAAATCTCTATGCTTTGTATATAAGGCCATGAAGCAATGCATGGAACGCAAGCAGAAAGGGATCAAGAGGTGATGCATCTGTGCAGAATTCAATAAAGCCATTTTGGTGCACTGGTTAGTACTACTGTAACACAAATTCAGTGGCTTGAATTCCCAGTGTAGTCCATGTCTCTGTGGAGTTTTTATGTTTTTATTCTAAATTGGTGAGTGATGAGATAATTGGTGAGATAATTTCATTCCCTTCCCTATCCCAAGGAGGTGTAGGCTAGGTTAATTCCCCTCTCGTTAAAAATATTGGTAGGACTCGATGCAGGTGATGGGCTAAGTGTGCCTATTGATGCTGTTATATCTCTCTTAAGATTGACTGGAAGAGTTTGCTCAGCTGTTAATGTTTTCAACATGTCTTTGCGATATTTGCACTCAGCAGATCTAAGCTTCTATCTATATATCGTAACACCAAAATCTGCAGTTTCACCAATGGGTATCTAATGTATAACCGTTCCTCCTTTTGATGAAGTTCATTTCTTCATTAAGATAACCCTTGTGGGCTTGTTAGATAAATCACCATTTTCTGACTGCCGACATTTTCCATAAAACTACAGTGAACTACACTTTTTGCTGCAAGTTACAAAGGTAAGCTTCAATGAACTGTAATTGAACTCTGAACTGTTGTGAACCTTTGTGACAATGGCATTGGGACTCTGCATAAAAGTTTGATAGATCATATGTATTGTGTCTATGTTCATACATATGTATAACTCACACTGTAATTCTAGGTTAGAATAACCAATCAATTTATAATTCAAAGACCAGGTGAGATGCATCCATCCCTAGGGAACTGGATACAGTACAGACAAACACTCAGACAAGAATAAGTGTGTTGCACATACTGTCATTATTAAGTGACTCTTTGTGGGTAGCATCATAAGATCTGGAACATCACATGATCATGGTGGCGCAGTGGTAGCGCTGCTGCCTCGCAGTAAGGAGACCTGTTCTTTTCCCGGGTCCTCCCTGTGTGGAGTTTGCATGTTTTCCCCATGTCTGTGTAAATTTCCTTCAGGTGCTCTGGTTTCCTCCCACGGTCCAAAGACATGCAGATTAGGTGCATTGGCGATCCTAAATTGTACCTAGTGCGTACTTGGTGTGTGGGTGTGTGTGCCATGAGGTGGGCTGCCGCCCTGCCTGGGGAATTGTTCCTGCCTTGTACCCTGTGTTGGCTGGGATTGGCTCCAGCAAACCCCTGTGACCCTGTGGTAGGATATAGAGGGTTGGATAATAACTGACTGACTGATAATTACATGATGGAATTAGTTATGAGTGAAATGCCTTGCTGGGAAACAATATACAGTGAAACTCTGTGTTTTGCCAAGTAAATTACATTTTACTTCCAGTAAAATTTCTGTCATTCAAAGGCCTACAGGTTCTGTCTGGTAGTGTTTCCATGCATTCATTCTGCATGAGTATGCCTGTCATTTAATCTATCTACTATTTAATAAAACTATAAAGTCTGTGTGTCCTGTCCCTCTGAGCAATCTGATTGGTCAGTTTGGCTTTGGTGACGCAACAAAAAAGAATGTGAAATGCAAAGTACAAGTAGAAGCATATGAGTCAAGTTGAGAGAGTCGCTTTCAAAGACGGCAAGTATAAAACTGAGTAGAGGGTGAGAAATGCATTTAGAAAATAATGACAGATTCTGAGAAGCAGGCTTTATGGAAACACACTTTGACAGCCACCACAGCTAGTATTTAAATAAAGATGACTAGTGGAAAAAAATTACTAGACATGTGTTTATTGTCAACTAGGACAAGGTGGTTGCTAGATAAAAGCACCAAAATGGTACTTGGGAGAAAACACTAATGTGCACAATGGTGTGTTTTTGTATGTCTTTGTATGGAAACTATGCAGTGTGTCACATTTAAAAAAAAAACTTAAAATTGGTTTTACCTGCAAGAATTACATTTATATGTTTTAGACAGCTGCAGCAAAAGACATAGGTACACACAGAAGCATGAATGAGTCTTTACATAGCAATATTCCTTGTTTGCCTCCCAAAACAAACTCTTTAAAATCCAAAAAAACTCTTTAGTGGGTTTCATTTTATTGCAATTGTGAAATCATCTACAATTTCAGTTTTCAGAGTCAGTTGTGTGAAACTGTATTAAGAAATGAGTATTTATATACTTTTTACATGTCTTTTTGATTGGTGAAAAAACTCCTTGTTAAGGTGTTTATATTCAAAGAATCTGGATTCAGAATTTTGATTTGTTGTTTTGTTTTAATTTCTAAATTTCATTTTAAAACAGGCCCAGCACCATTTTGTCTAATCATTGCTGCAGCAGCTAGAATTTCGGAGTTTGCGACCTCTTGTGATGGATTAAAAGGTCATCATTTAGAGTACTTCCTCATCCAAGTTTCTGGCGAGAAATGAAACCTTTCTGCATGTATTCATTTTGAATCTTTTTTTATTATTTTTCTAGTGTAACCTTTTGCTATGAATTCTGGCCCTGTTTTTTGCTTCACTTTTTGGTTCCTTCTCCTTTTGTCTGCTAGTTTTGACCTTTTTGTCTGTTCTAATTATGTCCATATCCCAATCTGCCTCTCAAATCTTCTGTGCTATCGTCCATACCATAAGAAACCGTATCCAAATCAAAACTTGCCTGCTTTGCTCATCAATACATGGCATACAGAATGGATCACCCAAGGCCAAGGAAATCCACTTGGACATCAACACAAGCTGCCTGTGGATTCTTGCCCTGTCTCACTTGCACAGATGCATCCATTATGGTATAACTTATCAGATTTGATTTCTTTACTTGAAGGATTCATATTTATTAGACTAATGTGAAGCTTTTTGACTTTGATACAGTGTGTATTTTTATTATTTCTTCATATCTGGACATTTCTATTATTCAGTTATTTTTTACTGCTATTACTTTGTTTTATTTCTAATAAATATGGCTTTGCATTAAACTCTTACACTTTGAACATCTTGTGAGACTGTTGAAATAAAGTAAATACAGACTGTCACTTCTCTCCCACAGGGTTAGATGGCTGAGGAGAGACGCGTCAAGTAGTGAGCAGCATGAGAAGGAGTAACATGCCTCTAGTAAGTGACAATAAGGTAAAAGGTGCACTAGCTTCCATTGTCTTGGGGAAACCTGTTTGGTCTGCTTTAGCCTAAGCTAGTGGGTGCTGTTAAGAAGCATCTAGGGAATTGTTAGGCTGTGCAGATACCACTCTTTGTCAGTTCTTGTGTGTATGTGTTCAGTTTAGGGTATACAGGAGTAGGCCCACCAATAATGACTAATGAGCCCCCCTCACCCCCGGTGATGCACCTTGGATGGGAATGAACCAACTATAGTAAAATGTTGAATAATAGCTGCTTTCTTATGTATACTTTTGTATAATGTAACACCCCATTTAAGTCTGAAGTGAGCATATGTCAGTAAAAGATGGTTCCTTGCTATGTCAAAGTGTGTAAGAAGACAAAAAAGGGATACAGCAAGTAAATAAATGAGGTTATGGAGAGGAAAATGAAAAACTGTGACAAAAACTGTAGGTGTAGTTTAATGAAATAAGCATTTATTGAATCAAAACTCTTTAGTCTATTTTCTCCCTTCACTGTCACAACATATTGTATTACACTGTGGATATAATATTACCCTAGATTATTTCCTTAGATGTTTAATGATAAGAGTTTGCTATGAAAGTCACCATATGAAAAAGAGATTGATTGAATATCTGTACTATGTTCATTTTCGTTTGGTGCCAGCATTTACTGAGTCTAGTCATCACTGTGGATTGTCAGACATTTACGTCCCGAGGCTAAGAATCAGATGAAGACATTCTGAAGCACTGTCGTCAATTAAGTCAATTAATATTACCTCACTGATGGCCAGGTTTTGTCTGACGCATATTTGTACTTGTCAGGGGCAGCTGTATTTGACTGGCATTGTGGGCCTCTGCTGGGTGAGCTATTGAAGGTAAGGAGCTCTAATGGTCTTCTCAGTGATGCTTTTAGCCTCTTTAAAGTGCACCTGCCAAATTCTAACTGGCTTTCCAATGGCTTGGGGCACTGACAGCATATAGGACTTTGCAACAGGAGCCTGAATCTTTGCCTAGTTGCTTCATAAACATGGTGGCTGTGATGTATTATGCCTGATGGTTCTCTTCAATCATTTGCTGGAGTTTGTCGCTTTTTGAATTTGCCTTCTACTACCTAAACCATTGCAGTTCCTAGCATGCAGGTTATAAACTTCTTTTTGACATCAAGCACACAAGCACTAAAGTGATATAATCTTACAATATTTTTCAAGTGTCTGACATTTTCAATGCCTTTAATCATGACATATTGATTCTCTGGTCTAAGGGTATTCTTAAGTTTTAACCACTCTTGGTAGCTTAATGCACTCTTTTCAGTGTATTGCCTGTATTTACTTCAATCTTTGTGATTCAGTACAAAAGTTCAGGTGTCCATATATGCATATTATAATCAGATGCACTGGACTGGCAAATAGTTTTTATCAGCTTAATTGATGAAATAGTGCCACTGAGGTAGTTTAGGATAAACAGAACATAACATGCTCTTCTATCAGATGTAATTAACAGTTGAAGATAATGAGACTCACTTTATCCCTTCTGGTCTCTTACCTCACTTGCCATAACTTCAAAGCAGACAAATCAACAATGTGATTAAAACCAAGGATGCTACAGCACCTCACAAATATTGCTTGTTTGAATGTCACATATTGTTTTGTAACTAGACACCCACAACAGCACACATTGTTGTGATTACTCACACAAAATAGCCAAAGTGGTGTGGGCCTTCAGAAATAGTCAGGGAAGCAGGCCAGACTTCCACCAGCCAGCCCAGAGGAGGTGCATGAAAAAGTGGCCTAGCTTCAACTTGACAGGCTGGCTTTGGCCTTCACACGATTAAAATGCATTTAACTCTCAAAGTTCAAAAATACATTCTGAAATGTTCCGAAATACACTCTAAATACCCCACTAGAGAGGGGATTACAGTCAACCCCTGGTTTGTACAAAAGGGGTGAATAAGGAATCTTTCTAAAACAAAGATTTATTCCCAAACTTGAAGAAAAAAAAAGCAAAATACTTAAAATAGCAAAAATGGGCAAAAGGAGTTGCATAAGAGGTAATCCTAAGCAACAAATCCAATAAGGAGAATCCGTGAAAAAGAACAGAGATGTGAAAAAAAAAAACCCTGAAAAACAGAGCAGAAACAGCTACCACTTTTGCAAGGGTGCATTCAGATGACCCACAACAGACTACATTTCCTATAATTCTATTTAGGGCTGGCAGGAGTTCCTCAATGGAGATGGACAGGTGGCCCCGCCTCTTGGGGAACCGCCTACAAAATACACAAGACATAGGTTAACAGCAAGACCTAAATAAATACTAAACACTTACCTAACAGAATATAAATAAACAATAAGTGACTGGAAACTTTTATAAAAACAATGGAAAATAATAAATGATAATGAAAAATGATCAAAGACGACAGAAAAAAGGAAATTAAACAAATTATACAAGGCCATGAACTAGGGGTTCCTAAGCACAATTAGCCCAAGACAGACACATAATCTTTACAAAAAAAAAGATTTATTTTTACAAACATGCTATTTGGCACAAAATAAGCTTGCATGAGCACAAAGCAAAGGAGTTGTCTTAAATGGCAAAGGAAATCCAAGGCAAAACAAGTTCCAAATGCACAAACCCAGTATACAAAGTCAAAAACAGAGAACAAAGGTCATTATACAAAAGCACAGAATAATCATAAAAGATACTCACCAACACCAGCGCATTCAATGAACCACAATGGACTGTGATTGTTCCTCAGTGATTTTACGACTGAGGGCAGTCAATTTCTGGTGATGGGTAAAATAGCCATAATTAAGCTTTATGTGTTGTTATTCCTTTCTCTCCAAAGTATAAAAATGGGTGCATGGCTCAAAGAACACAAAAGCCAGGCCTGCCCTCTCCTAGGTCTGGACCCATTGATTAGGCCTCACCCCTGACAGCTTAGATCCAATTTTAAAAGGCAGGCATCTGGCCTTTACAGGACCAAAAATTAAAGGATAAATCTAAATAAAAAATTCCATTAAGGAAGAGATAAAATACAGTTAAGAAATCTCTGGTCTAGGACAAACCAAACCAATGTTTCTTTAAAATTTTAAGTATTTATCGAAGGTTCAAAAATGAATATAACAAAGGTAAGGCAAGAAGAAAAAGCAAAGTAGGTCTGATAAACAAATCCAAAGATCTCAAACCAAAAGACAGTACCCTATTAGTAAAAAACGGTTGAAGCCAGGAAGTCTAAATAACAAAAGAATCACACATCAGGAATGTTGAAACCAGGCAATGCTGAAGCTGCAATGAAAACTTAAAACACTTGCTGCTGTTCGAACCAGAGTCTGTACCCTGGTGTATGTTTTGTTTCTTTATATTGTTGTTATTACTTTTCATTTTTGTTGTTATCTTGTAATTTTTGTCAATATTGCTTTCTTTAAATATTATTTAGTTATAATGTATTGTGTATGAATACAGTTTTCTTATGTTCTCTCTGCTGAGAGCCTGCCCCCAGGTCTTATAATACAGGCTGTGGTGTACTGTAGGTCCCTCATTGGTTCACCGAGAATTGGAGCAACACACCTTTCTGTGAGTATTGCATTTGATTTTCTAGTTTACCATTGATTTTTGCTTCTTTTATGGTTTCAAATTACTGAATTATAGACTGAATTTGCTTGCCTTTATTGACATATCCATTTTACCTTACTTGTGCTTGTTTTGCCATTTTAGGCATTGTTTTCTTACTATAAATAAATTCACCCTTTATAAAGGTTCATTATTTGCCTTGTCTACTCAAGCCAGAATTTGTATGGTTTATACGGTTCCTTGAAGGGCACGTTTGTATATTTCTGAATATTTTTGACATTGTAAAACTTGCACCCTATTTTAGACTTGAGCAGGCCTTGAAGTCCAGCTGTATATGCCATGATATTGGAAGCTTCTTCCAAGGCAAAATGGATGAGGTCTCCAAAAACAAACTAGGGAGCAGGTCAGAATTCTTAGCTTGTCTGCCTAACAGAGACTGATGTGACTTTAGTCAGGCCACAAAGGCTACCTGCTGGCTTTAGCTAGTGCAGGCCCAAAAATGGGGAGCTGGTAAAAATAACTCTAAAACTCCAAAAATAAAGTGAAAGCCCCACAAATAGGAGAATAACTGACAACCTCCAGCTCATGCACAAACAATTAACAAAAATGAAAAATAAATCACAAAATACAACAAAAGAGTTTCTTAAAAGGCTATCCATAGCAAAAAATGTTTGTATTTCAGTACAGCAATCAGAATAATCAAAAATGAAAAAGAAAACACCAAAGACAGCAATACTTACATAAATATGAGAGTATAGTTCAGTATATTACATCACATATAACACCAAGTAAATAACATAATAAAGAGAAATAGTAATTCAATTCAACAAAACATAAGATACACATAACTTAATCCCAATACATGACAGCCTAGGGTGAGGCCTGTTTCTGAGGCTGACTAGCGAAGTTGTGGTGAGATTTTTGTATATTTACAGGCCCCTTTGTCCCCTTTATGCTGCAATTCACAACAACTGAGGTCTGCATGAGGTCCATCTCTTTAGGCACCATATATAGGAAACAGGGCATATAACAAATAAAACTACTACATGTAATGTAATACAAAATTAAACTAATTTAACAATGAAAAAAAAAAAAAACCAACGTCCATAATATAGCATGAAAAATAATATTAAAAAGATAACAAAAATATTAAATAAAGTAGAAATGTTGGCCAGGGTAACAACTCTGACTAAACCACGGCCATTAACCTGTTGATTCTGATGTCTAGTAGACAAGCATGTTAATTACAAATGATGCTTTGTAAAACTACAGCTGTACAGTCACCATGGGCCCCGGTGCAGCCGCCACACCTGCAAAGCCTAGTTACATTGCTGGCACACATGTATAAGCACGTAGAACACGCTCTTTTGAACTGTTGTGTCACAGTAACCAAACTTAAAGTGGTGCAGTTGAACACACCATTAACATGCACCCAAACAATTGTAAAAACAATGTTAAGCTAACACTGCCAAATTGGGTACAGTATTGACATATCATATATTACTCTTTTCCTAGAGTGTGAACTATCCCAGAACTCTTATGTGCAACACAGTGAAGCTGGTGCATATGTATGAGAAAAGTCAGGGCAGATAAATCAACTTGCTGAAAGTTATGTAGTCTTGAGAAGTGCTTTATTTAATGATCTCTCATTCCAGTTCTGACATAATAGGCAACTTGATGCATCTGTGTGATGCCCCGTATCCTCCACATACCTCACAGTGGTCTAACAATGGAGCATCTAGTAGTCATACCTAGGATAAACAAGGGTAAGGGAGAGACACACAGACAAGATGGTATAAAAGTAGACAGTTCTTTATAAAAAAAACAAAGTGATATCCAAGTATCAAATAGCGAAACTTGATGTGAAGTGAAAAATCACACTAGTATGTCAATCAGTGCACAGTTCATGTAAGTGTGTTAAAGCAATGAAATAAAGATACCTAAAACAGACAAAACACAGAAACTCTTTCCCTTAACCCTTCTTTAGGCTTCTGGAATAGACTCATAGGATTTTCTAAACCAAAAAACAACAAGCTTCCCAGTTCCTTTTCCATCTCGCCTTTCAAAGATGTTCAACAGAACAAAGGATATCTTAAAAAAAAAATCTCAGATTACACCAGTATCGCAGCTCACCACATTATCTCCACTTCTCTATGCTTTAGGGGATAAACAAAAACAAATGCACCCCATTCATTCAGGCTGCGCAGGAGTACCACGATGCATGCTCCACTAAAGACAGATCCAAAACCTGCAAAACGAAGAGGCCTCTAACGTCGATCTTCCTGTTCTTATACGCCCTCAGGATCCCTTCCTCCAATCCCAATGGATGCTTCACCCTGCCCTATCCAGTTACCTAGCATGCCTTCACTCAGGTTGCTCTATATGCCGTATAACCCAGAAGAAAGCCAATAAATCTGCAACCCATACTCTGTTGCATGCACTTCAAATCTGCTATCTACTATCTTTATCCCTTTACTTAATACTGAAATAGCTCTGCTACATTTTATTTGTTTCCCATTCAGGGAAATTCATATAGCGCTGCAGGAGCTGCTTTCCCGCACTGCCTTGCCACTTCCTAATACTGAACTTTCTCACCAATTCAGAACACTCAAGGTAAGCAGACCTATGTAACTATTTAAACTAAACAAAAAGGCTTTAAATAATTATACACAATGTCATCACCACAGGTCATCTTACTACAATCTGTAGTTAAAGAGATGTAAAATAAAGTGAGATAAGCATTGGCCTCCCATGAGCTTATATTGGATTACTCAGGTTTGAAAGTGATATGTTAGACACATGGTTGGTCCAGTGGTTAATACTGTTAGTCCATAGCTCCATAGAAATGGGTTAGACTCCTCCTAGCCTAATTATTGTGTATGTCAAGTTAGCCTAATTAGTAAGTTCTCTTTTTCAGGGCATGTTCCAGGTTCTACTCACATCTCACTGATATTATATTTCTGCCAGGATTCCTCCCTAGCTGAGGTTCACATTCATGTTTTGTCTGTTTTGTTCATTTATGATTCTGTTTTTATGTTAATTTTACTTTTGTTGATTATTTGCATTGTTTTGTTTTGATTTTGACTATACAGTGAGCCCTCGCTAAATCGCGCTTTGACTTTCGTGGCTTCACTCCATCACGGATTTTAAATGTAAGCATATCTAAATATATATCACGGATTTTTCGCTGGTTCGCGGATTTCTGGACAATGGGTCTTTTAATTTATGGTACATGCTTCCTCAGTTTGTTTGCCCAGTTGATTTCATACACTATTGACGCTATTGGCGGATGGCTTAGAAGCTACCCAATCAGAGCATGTATTACATATTAAATAAAACTCCTCAATGATATACGATATGCTTCCCACGCGGTGCTTGATTGTTTGCTTTTCTCTGTCTCTCTCACTCTCTCTGTCATTCTCTGTGCCTGACGGAGGGGGTGTGAGCAGAAGGGCTGTTTGCACAGAGGCTGTTTGCCTAAAGGATACAGACGCTCCTCTAAAAAATGCCGCTTTATCGCAGTGCATACTTAAAAGCCCAAAAGCACATATTGATTTTTTGATTGTTTGCTTTTATCTCTCTCTCTCTCTGACATTTTCTGCTCCTGACAAGCATTCTTTGAAGAGGAAGATATGTTTGCATTCTTTTAATTGTGAGAAAGAACTGTCATCTCTGTCTTGTCATGGAGCACAGTTTAAACTTTTGACTAAAGGGATTTATTTCAGGTCTAGAGGGCTCTAATAATTTTAACAGTATGGGAGAGTTTATAAGGGCTTAAAATATATAAAAATAACCATACAAAAATATGGTTTCTACTTCGTGGATTTTCATCTATCGAGGAGGGATTACTGTATACATAGGCTGTCTGTGTTATGTTCCATATGTTTTGTTGGTGATCCCCCACGAGGCAGGGCCACTTACCAATCATGGCCAGGAACCACCCTATAAATCTGGAGGGCCTCTCACAGTTCATGGTGGTTCATTTTTGAATATGCTTAGGAGATTTTTCAGGTTGGAGTGGTGGCTCTGAGGCTAGGGATCTGCATTGGCAATTGGAAGGTTGTCGGTTTGAATCCCGTAAAATACCAAAAGGGTTTCTGCTCTGTTGGGCCCTTGAGCAAGGCCCTTAACCTGC
Source organism: Polypterus senegalus (assembly GCF_016835505.1). Classification (NCBI taxonomy): domain Eukaryota; kingdom Metazoa; phylum Chordata; class Cladistia; order Polypteriformes; family Polypteridae; genus Polypterus; species Polypterus senegalus. Next base: position 60,174,803 of record NC_053158.1, on the reverse strand, counting down.
AATTGCTCCGTCCTGGGTATGATGTTAATCTGCATCCATCCCTGCATGTAGGCCCTCCAACCAGCAGGGAAAAAAAAACTTGGGGGTTGGTGGCAGAATCGGCACTCCAGCCACCATAAAAAAAACCTCACAGTGTTGCACTACATCTGAACTAGTGTGGTGCTAAGGTATCACCCGTTGCATGGCTGCACTCAGGTCCTGAGTTAGTTTGCTGTGCAGTGGGTGCGGCAATGCACTGTATCAGTGCGTGCTCCTAACCTCTCCTCTCTTAGGAGTTTGGCGAGTGTTTCTTTGTATAGTTCTGAGCTTTTCTGATTCTTTGGATTTTTCATCTTATTGCTCCATTTTTTTTTACCATTCTTCAAATATTGGAACCTGTTTGCTTCAGATTGCCTTTTGTTTTACCGGCAACTCTGTGTTTGCCCTTATTACTGGCCAGGGTTTTATAGTGATATCCCTCGCGACTGAATATTTTTGGAAGTGCTTTTGCTTTTCAGTGTCTTTGGTATCCTAGTTCATGTCAACTGACATGCATGCTAGCTTAACTGGTGACTATAAGATGGTCTGATGCAATGAAATGAAATACATGCACATGCAAAACCATCTATAAATATGTGTATGCTACACCATGAATAAACTCCCCACAGCTGGTTCATATCTTATTCCCAAATGTAGGCCTCAACTTCCTAAATACCAGTAATGAAATAGGTAGTTCAGAAAATGAATGTATAATCTAAAGTGTAATCCAAATTAGAAAGACAGACTCTTGAAAACTCTTACTGAAACTTATGCGTTGTCTTATGTAGCCAAACCACCTGCACTTCAGAACAGGTAAGCCACCTGAAGCTAAGCATGTTTGGGCCCAGCCACTACTTAGATGGGAGGCCATCTAAGAAAAGCCTGGATTGCTACAGGAAAAGGTGTTAGTGAGGCCATCATGGATCATTTACCCTATGGTCTTTGTAAAGATCCCAATGCTCCAGTGCAATGACAGGCAATGACAGATGAGATGTAAAATTTGACACAGTGTGGTCATAAAAGATCTCTGGGTATCTTACAAAAAGTGTAGGATGTTTTCCAACGACCTGGCTAAATTGCCCACCACAGTTTGGTCATTCTGACCCCCTAATCATCTCCTGTCCTTGTCCCTTCACCACCAAATAGCTAATATATGATGAATGTACTGGTGCAAGAATGGCTGTTGTCGCATAATCCAGGTAGATGCTTCATGATGGTGGTGGTTTAAGTGGTTGCCCCATGTCTATGTAAAGAGTTTTGAGTAGGTCAGAAAAGCACTATATAAATGTAGTTATTATTATCAGTATTATTAAAATATTGCACAGAATCACATCAGAAAAACAAAAGGGAGCTATGTGCATTGTTGATGAACGCTGGAAATGATGATGTGCTGTTAATGCAGTAAAAAAAATCTCAAAGTAATGGAAATATCCAATAGTTTCTAATGAACATTTTGTTTTTTAATTTTGCCTGTTGCCCAATTCAACATAGCTATTTAATTTCAATGTAAAATAATTCAACAGAATAAGTATTGCCAGTTTAGATTGGAAGATTTCCTTTAGATTTCCTATTTCATATATGTAGTTCTGTGGGCCTCATGAAGCCTTATGCTCCTTTTGTTCTTTCCTTAAGCCTTGTGAGGCTCACATCCAGACAGTGTAGGATGGCAAAAAAAAAAAAATATTTAGAAATGACCAGAAACATGATTTCCTGTGGCTTTCACAATATTTGACCATCCTGTCTCAGAGGAAAACAAACAGTGGATTAAAGTTCCAAGATTAAGTTTTAAACCCTGAGGCAAAAATAAAAGGCAAGGCATTCTGTTTCAGCCAATACGATCAATCTGCCAGGCATCTGAGACATATGCTTAAACATCTGAATCTGAGTGCAATACTGCAGTTACCTATTGCATTACTTAGGGTAATAGTAGCTTATAAAGCTTTTTAGTTATAAAGAAAGTAACGTGGCCTTTTCTCTGTGCCACCATTTCAAGAATTCAGCATACGATTCAGAAGAATGTAGCCTCTGTTACTTTTTCATGTGACTCTGCCTTAGATCCAACCAGAAAAATGTCTCAGACAATGAAGCCAATAAGTGACGCCAGATTGGTAGCAGATGTTAGGGACCATAAACAAAAAAATGAGCTTATACGCCAAATTACATCACAGTTATGATACAAAGCATATTCAGATTTGAATATCTAATATTTAGTATTATGGCAGAGGTGGTTATTCTTTAGGGCAGCACAGCTCAGGAGGCTGGGTTCAAACGTTATGCCCAATCACTGTGTTGAGTTTACCTGTTTCTCCCTGAGTTTGTATGTATTTTTTCCAATTACTCTGGTTTTGTTTTCTCAACCCAGAGACACAGAGGCAACACAGATTGGTTATTTTAATCTGCTTTAGTGAGTTGTGAGCGCCAGTATAACTAGTAATGAACTGAAATAAATCAATATGAAAAATGATCAAATGACTACCCAGTAAAATGTAAATAAGTAAATGTAACCAAAACAGTGCTTCATGTTAACTTGCCCCTTTTCTCTCCTATCAGAGTGTATGGTGTGTAATGTTACTTGGACTGAGGTTCTTGAAAAAGTAAGTGAAAATTGCAATATGATCATCACCTGCAATATCCAGGACTTTATTTTAAAACTATATGATAATTAATGGCGCAAACTTTGCTGAAGTAAGCAATAAAACAAGCCTAGAGATAGAACAATCAGACCTTTCATTTCACAAAACAACTAATTATGTGTCCAAATGCAAAATAACATATCCTACTGGACAAATATTTTATCAGGAGGAGAGATGGAAGGAGGTCTTTCTTTAAGGACAAAAACAAAAGAATTTTGTACTTATTATTAATAGTTTTATCATAGATCAGAGAATAACAGATGTGGTTTAAATTACTGTTCTGTATTTAAAGAAATAACATTTAAAACTATAAATTTATACTACATAATACACTACCAGTCAAAAGTTTTACAACACTTCGGTTTTTCCATTTTGTCTTCAAATTTAATCAGTTGAAAATGCAATGGATGACCTAAAATGGTGAAAAGGTAAGCAGTAAACTGCCAGAGGTTTACATTTAATGTTTAGGTTAGCAAAAACTGAAAAAAATAAATATCAGAATACTGCAAATGGGCTTTCTTGAGGGAACAACTAATAGATTACAACCTACATATATTCTACATCAATTAAAATACATAAAGCCTTGCAAGTTGACACAAACAATTTGCACAGGTGTCACAAGTTCTGTTGATTACTTAAAAACCCTCTGCCTGTCTTAAAGCAGAGTTGGAAACTGATTGCCATTTTCTTGCCATTATCACATGAATATTGTCCAAGTAGTACTTCAGTGGGTGTAGTAACACAGTCTGTATATATTGTCAATTGGGAGACACTTTATGGGCTCAAATAAGTGTGATTATCTGCGAGAGCAAGGGTTGGCACTTTCAGATAAAATCTTTATTTCTTTCCTCTGCAGACCATCAGAAGGAAGTCCCACCTGACAGCTTCACTTCTGGTCCTGAATCTGATGACCTCGCTTCCTTCCTCCCTCAATTCCTTATAAATGGCATTTTGTATCATGTTATTCAGTTCTGTATTGAGCGTGGTCTGAAAATACATTATAATTTATTTTCTTCAGATCTTCAGACCGGCTGGCTACCTGAAACCTTTTTTGTTATTCTTGTATTATATATATATATATATATATATACCTCATATATATATATATAAGCAAAATACCCGCGCTTCGCAGCAGAGAAGTGTGTTAAAGAAGAAAAGGAAAGGAAACATTTTAAAAATAACGTAACATGACTGTCAATATACAGTATTTGTTTTGTGAGTGTTACTGAGTGTTGCTGTCATCAAGGATTTGATTATCATTATTTGTTTCAATCAGGTTCGTATTTGGAGGTCGTGTTGTGTTCAAGTTACATTCCGTGTTTGTCAACCGTTGTAAAGATAACAGGTTTCATTCATCGAAATGTTCACTACCCAAATCGCTATGCGAGTATTTAGTGACAGTGTGTCTATTAACTTGTGGATTTTTCTGTGAGTATTTGGCGGCAGTGGCACAAAGTTGTTTTCGTCTAGCTGCATCAGAAAATGTACCATGACGTCTGACTCGCCTCCTTTTTACTGTTTTCTCACAGTTTGGATTGCTGCTGTCATAATCGGTTTGAGTCTACATATATATATATATATATATATTGTCACACACGTGCGAGTTGGAGGCAGTCAAAGAGCTTAAAGGTGAGTGAAATCTCGCGAGACAAGGGTTTATCACGTGGTACTTACCTTCTGCCTAAAGAAAACTGGAAGAAAAATAAACATAGCCATACTCAATTCCAAAATGGCCACGATGACGTCACTTCCGGTTCCACACTCTATTACTTCAGCCTACCCGTGATGACGTTGGTTCCATGGTCCCGCCTCCAATTGTCACTTCCTGCCAACCATTTCCTCTCCCATCATTCCATCTGCTATATAAACACCATTTTGTTGCAATAAACCATTCACTTTGTAATGAAAAGTCATTTTGAATCACCGTATTTTTCATTTGTCTGGACGACAATATACGGGGACAATCCCCAAATCTTTTTCTATTTTGAAAAGACTCTTTATTTCATTACAATATATATATATATGTATCTACATACATATCTACATATATATGTATATACATATATATATGTGTCTATGTGTGGGTGTGTTTATATATATATATATATATATTTAGCTAATTACCCATTGGCTTCGCTCACTGAGTGCAAGGGATAAAAATAAAATGTAGTCTATAAGTTATTAAACATTAAAACATTAACGTTTTAAGAAGTAAAGATACGGGCGGCACAGTGGCGCAGTGGTAGCGCTGCTGCCTCGCAGTTAGGAGACCCGGGTTTGCTTCCTGGGTCCTTCCTGCGTGGAGTTTGCATGTTCTCCCCGTGTCTGTGTGGGTTTCCTCCCACAGTCCAAAGACATGCAGGTTAGGTGGATTGGCGATTCTAAACTGGCCCTAGTGTGTGCTTGGTGTGTGTGTATGTGTCCTGCGGTGGGTTGGCACCCTGCCCGGGATTGGTTCCTGCCTGTTCCTGTCCACAGTTGGAAACTTGTTAAGGGTAAATTTCGCACAAACATTAGGAAGTTTTTCTTTACACAAAGAACGATAGACACTTGGAATAAGCTACCAAGTAGTTTGGTAGACATTAAGACGTTAGGGACTTTCAAAACTCGACTTGATGTTTTCTTGGAGGAAACAAGTGGATAGGACTGGCGAGCTTTGTTGGGCTGAATGGCCTGTTCTCGTCTAGATTGTTCTAATGTTCTAATGCCTTGTGCCCTGTGTTGGCTGGGATTAGCTCCAGCAGACCCCCGTGACCCTGTGTTCGGTTACAGCGGGTTGGAAAATGGATGGATGGATGGAAGTAAAGATACATTGAGCACTACTGGAGTGTTTTAGGGTAAACTACATTTTAAAGACGGTGTAACACAATAGGTAAGTAGTACTAACAGCAGCTAAAATGTATATGGATCATTTCTCGGTAGCAGATCCCTTTTGAAAGGCGCTACACGACAGCTGTGGTATAGAAATTACATTTTCTATGTGAACGTCCAAATTTCTGCCTGTGGTAATGTGCCTTACCGGCATTACCAGCAATTAAAGAAAATTAGTTTTGTTTCCTCTGCAGTGTTATGAGAGAAAGGCTTTGGTTTGGCCTTAATATTAGTTTGCCGCGGTCTAGAAATGGGATCCCGTGTTTGCAGTTGTCTGAGCAACTTTTTGCAGACACGTTCACGTGATCAAAAGTCTGCACGCTCTTTGGAGATCTTGTTTGTTCTCTGCAAACTGCGTTCACAGTCAGTTCACGTGAGCCGCTCAGAGTACATGCATCGAAGGTTCTCAGCTGTGCTTGTGCTATCTCGTGCAATGTCCACGGCTTTATTTAATGTTAGCTAAGACCTGGCACTTAAAAGTTTCTCTTGCAGTTTCGATGAGTTTGTGCCAAACACCACCCTGACCATCTCATCCTCGTCTGAATATTTAGCGGCAGAGTGTTTCTATCGGATTGCTGCTGACGGACGGCCTTATATGGGCAGGCACTCAATTACGAGTGAGGCGTGACGATGAGGGCCGGAACTCCGTGTCAACACGGCGACCGAGCTGCAGGCTATGGCCGGTATATATGTACATAAGTAGGTTCCAGTTATGACTGTTAAATGTAGAATTTTGTAAGTAAGCTGTAAGGAATGAGCCTGCCAAATTTTAGCCTTCTACCTACACGGGAAGTTGGAGAATTAGTGATGAGTCAGTGAGTGAGTGAGTAAGTGAGGGCTTTGCCTTTTATTAGTATATACTGTATATATATATATATATAACAACTGATTAGGAGCAGGACTAACACTAGTATTAGCCATGAATGAGTCAGACTAAATCACAAGTGCCAAGGTTTTTAACTGTGGATGAAGCGGGCACAGATAATCCTAAACACACTACATTGAAGACATTCTGGGGGAGCTCAACATGCAGTAAGTTATCATTTTGTCTGTCTCTATTGTGCTGTGTGTGCATGTACTGTGCACCTGCCATGATGTTTACACTACTTTTACTACTTTGCTGATGCTCTTTTCTGGTGTTGAATGCATAATTGTTTTTATTTCAGCATATGAAATGGTCAAAATGGTGTGATGATTCCAAAAGAGAACTTTTCCTACGAGCCTGCCCAGACATCTGGCTTTGGCCTACCCTAGACCAAATGGGCTTAGGCTTCAAAAGTTCAAAAAGTATATATAAAGTCCTAAAATATAACTAAAATGTTGTTACAAGAATGAGGATTTCTGTAAGCCCCTGGCTTTTAAAGAGATGGGCCACAAAGGACTCTTTATGAAAGGTGATTTATTATTAAAAAAAAAGGATAAACTGCAAAATGCTCAAAAGAGCAAAAGAGAGACAAAGGTAGTTGCCATCAAGGCAAAAGTCCCTATACAAAATCTTTAACTGAAATCCTTAAACAGGCAAAAAAAGAGTTGAACCAACCGAATCACTGGAAAACCACACTCCACCAAAGGATAGGGCCTGGGGGTGCCTACTTGGTGTTCCACTCCCAAAACACAGGGAACATAATGACATTTAAAAAAACAGTACATAAACATTCCTAAACATAACAAAAACAATAATACACAAAATTCCATGACTAAATGATAGATGTACAGAATAATAACAACACAAATAATATGAAAAATGAACAAAAAAGACAAGAAATATAAACATTAGCCAGAGAAGGAACCCTAGCTAAAACATAACATTAATTATTATAAAGTATAGCTTTCAATTACCATAATAGTTAATTCATATTACCAGTATTTTATTTAATGAGTACAGTATGCATAGTCACATACAGTATGTTGGAGAAACTGTAGTATTCAAAATGTTAATGTGTTCATTGTCTGTGTATATATTTTTAGGCTGTTCTTTGGTTAACTCCAGTTTGCCTTCTGAGTAACAGTTTTAGATTGGAAAACTGTACTCACAAGTGCCCACTGACAGAAATACAATTGCCCACCTTAAGATTTGGTTTGAACAAGAAGTCTGGCTTAAAGCCATTGGTGGTGCCTCTTGTGTTGAAATGCATTTTGTTATGCGTATAATAATAAAATGCATTGCTTTTAAATTCCAAAAGAAGGTGCTCCACAATTATGTACAATGAAATAGAGATTCATATGACTTTACCTGGTAGAAAACGTACAAAACAAATTCAGATACTTGTTCTCAGTGTATTGATGACATATCATAAAAAATATTGCAATATTCTATCATTTTTGTCCGTCAGCTCTAGAATGCAGTACATCTTTTGTGTTTTCTAAAGCCTCTAGAGACTACAGCAGAGCAGTAAACTATGTATTTTGTTCATTGTTAAAAGCTAAGCACCTATCCTGCTTTTGATCTATTTATTTTGGCTTGTTAAGCTATTTTCTCATCTGAGAATCACACAGCAAAAAGCCAAAAGTACTTTTTTCATTTTTAATGGTTAATTGCTGACTTATAAAAGCCTGAGGATAGCTTTACACTCCTAGAACTTAATATTTTAGCTGACACAACTTCACCTGACAAGCCATTTTTCCCTAGCTGCCTTCAAAAACATATTCCTTCTGGATAATTCCATTTTTTTCTCTGCTCTTTGCACCATTCCATTTAGTGTTTGAATGCTGTATATTGAGTAATTAATAATTACTGTATTAAACAGGACTGGCATGGGGAGAGGTGGCACAGTGTCCTTCTTTTAGGGTAGTCATTAACCTCTAGTATTGGTATAGAGTCTCCTGCTTCATGGTGGAAGAACACAGAGGCAAATGCTGTATTACTTACCTACTGAAGGAGGGTAATTAAAAACTAGATAAAGAAAAATAATGAAAATGGGTTAATGAGGAAAACTGATCATTTATTCGAGAAGCAGACTAATGCAAATTCCTTGTCTGACTACAGTGGAATATTCTTCAGAAGGTATATTCTTTTTATTGTCTGCTTCTATTCATGTTTGGACTGTTACATTTTGTATATCTCCGCAGGAAATGAGTACCTGGGAGGAATGCACCCCGAGTACATCTCATTTAAAATCAGAGATTAAATTACTACTATGAGGTTTAACTTTAATATAAATTACATTTCTCAGTTTACTCAATTTAAATATATGCATAGACATTATCTGATCTCTCACTAGCTTCACGTAATAGGCCTTTCCCTGGATACTCTTTGCCATCATTGTCCTTTGATGTTTCTGGCAGGCTTATGCACATGTTCAGGTTTTCCCTTCTTTTCTGGCCTTCTGATCTATAATTTCTTGTTCACTTTCTTTGATGTTTTCAGTTACAATTCCCCCTTTACCACAAATTCTCATTCTCCTAGACCTCTCAGGTCTCAGTCTCTTTGTCCACCAGCATAGGGTCATCTGCTCAGGCACAGTTGCTGCTAAATAGCTCCTTGCTTCTATGTAGAGGACCTCTGAACTAATTACTTTGAAGAACTGGCCCTCATATTTCTATAGCTTGATTCAGTTAGAGCTGTGTGTCTCACTGCAGTTCCTGACGGTACGTTACGGCACTCAAAATGGGATGGGTGGTGGACTGCCTGCTTGTTTACATGGATTTGTTGTTTCTTTCTTATAAAAATAAAAGTAAACAGGTAAAGATGTATTACACTTAATAAGACATATGGATGATACTGTGCTGTTAGCCAGTACTGAAGAAGAGCTGCAAGATCTGTTGCACACAGTTGCAGATGCAAGTACTCAAATGTGTCTTTATTTGAATGTGCAGAAAACAAAGGTCATAGTTGTTAGTCAAAACCAGATTAACATTGATATTAGAAGGGAAAACGCTGAAATCGAACAAGTTCGCAAATACAAATATCTGGGAAGGATAGTGGACGACCATCTTGACAATGAGGTGGAAGTAAGAGCTAGAACAGGACAAACACATTTTGCATTTATAAAAATGAAAAACACCCTTTGTAATTTACAATTAAATTTTAGTTTTGGATTGTAGCATGTTATATTTGGTCAACACTTTATGAGTTATGAGTTACTGCAAGATAAATGATTTTGAGATGTAGACTTGCAGGCAAATTCTACATATATCATGGACAGAGAGAATCACTAATGAAGAGGTTCTACTGTACATAAATTTAACAAGACCCTGGAGGTGTAAAATACAGTTTAATAAAAAGAAGAAAATTGGAATGCTTCGGACATATGGAAGACACAAAAAGAACAAGACATTATAATGCACTATAGAAGGGAAGTCTGAAGAAAAATGTGCAAGAGGAAGGAGAAGAACATCTTGTTTTGACACACAATGGTTTTATTTCTGTTTTTCACCCTTGCTAACACTTTAACATTTCATCTCTTAGTTCTTTTCTTTCTTTTGCTCTTGTGGCCTGCCAATTTTATCTCTGGAAGACCACTATGGCGCTGTTACCTAAATGTGATCCTTCAGTGTTGACTGTATATCTATAATTTTTTTTTTTTTTGTACAGCAATGTGAATACAAAACCCTGGATTCAGTAACATTAAAGCTTTGTATTTCTGAAGGCAATGGAAAGTGTAAATCCATAAATACTATGAACCATCAAGACGATCTGCTATTTAATGCTCCTGTGGATGTTAGACTTTCTTTACGTGGAGAAGTACTGATTTTTTGTCATTTCTTGTATTAGAACCAAATCTTTAATAATGCCTTATTCAAACGAGAATATAACCATGAAATGTTCAAGCCTTATTATTTAAGTCCTGGGGCCTCCTTTATAAAGCTTGCATATAAACAAAAAGAGGCTTGAAATGTGGGTATACAACTTTCCATGCAGCCACTCTGACCCGTACAGGATTTATAAACTGGTTGGGCCACCCTTAGCAGCAATGAAAACCTGATGGGGGAAAACATGTATATTTATGGCATCAGTCCACAAGGTATTTTCCCAAAACTTGGCAATCTGACCCATGCCACTCCTGGGAAGGTTCACCACTGTTCCATGTTTTTGCCATTTGTGGATAATGGCTCTCACTGTGGTTCGCTGGATGCAACATTTACCAGACTGATAGAGAAACTGGGAAAGGATGACTCCCTTGATCAATTAGACAAATGTAACCAAACCAGCTAAATGACGACTCACAATCATAATAACTAAGATGACCAAGCCATTATTAAGTGAAAAATCTGATGTTCCCTTCTAAAAGGGGCCATTGCTGCATATTTGCACTAAAGAACTTTTTTTGTCTATTGCCACTTTACATCACCTACCTGTTGTTATTTCTCAGTGAACTGGATGATAGGCCAAGTGTATCTCATTCAAGTTTCGCTCTGCCATGCCCGATATGCTGGAAGCCATTAACTGACAAGCAAGGCACTCCATCTAGTTTTCGTATGGTGTGGGTGCACATAAATAAAATGTAACATGTTTTAGCCAACATAAAAAGGCAATCTGAGGCAGTGTCCCATTCTCCTGACATAGCTGGAACAATTTACTGCACTCATATTGCAATAAGGGCACCTAGTGAGTATGATGCTGCTTTTGTTAACTGTAAGTAGTTACATTCCATTAATGTACAAGTCATCTGTGATGTCATGATGTGGCTGAGAAATACTGTGCCCTCATGGCCTGGGTCAGCCCGTGATTCTTTTATTTTGGGCCAAAAATAGCCCTTGACAGACATGATGGGTGTCTTGTTGGTAAGGTAACTGCCTGAATCCTCTGTTTTTCATATTGTAACAGCAATCACATCATTATATGTGCCAGGTAATAGTGACTAAGCGCTTAGACACTGATGCCTTACACCTTTCTCTGACCCCCAGAACACAAAGGAGAAGCACCCTCAGTTGCAGAGTGCAGCCAGATACACTTGAATGCAAATGACAGGGTCTCAGTGCACCAGGAGTGATGCTGATCTACCAGCCAATGATATTCTGTGGCATTGTGATTGCATATGTATTGAGGTTAATTAGCATACTCTATATATGGATGTTTCAGGGAGGCGTTCAGCGCATGTTACGCATATTTACAAGGTAAAATAAGGGTTGAATTGCCTTGCACAGAAATGTGAATATGTCAGGTTTTATAAATCTGATTTTTTTTTTTGGCGTAAGCTGGTGTGTGCATATTTTTACTCTCACATTTATGCAAAGTTTTATAAATGAGGCCCCTGGTCTTCATTTGGATTTACTTTTCACTGATGGTCTGTAAGCCTAGAAGGTAGAAAATTGCATCTGTAAAACATTGATGACTTTCATTTTTGCCATTCTTAATGTACAGCTTGTTACTTGTGTTTTCAGTTAAGATTTACTAATATTTTTTAACACTGTTGAGCGATAGAACACCATATTTTTCACGTTTAGTAGACTTCTAATTTACATATTTATTGCTGTTAATATTATATATTACTTGCTCAGATAGTGACAGCCTTTTCTTTTTAGAAGAAAAGTAGTCAGATAGGCTTAGGTCATACACAATAATACTTTTATGAAAAACAAAAGGAAAAAATTAGGAATCAAAATTAAAGATCCAGGAAAATCAAATCAAAGGTTTCTTTATGTGCTTTTGTTCAGTTTTTGGCAAAGTTGGGGCACCATCTGATTAAAAACAACATGCTTACATATCTACAATTCCTAAATGGTCAGAAGTGATGTCAGCTCAGAGTCATTATTGTATGTGTGCCAACAGCATCATGTGTTAACATAATGCTGTCAGCAGAGAGCAAGGAACGTGTAGACATTAAGGAAACCTTAAAAAATGAAATTTTAAAGAATATTAAATCAAATATGTAAAGTGCTTGAGCACTTTAGACTATTAAAGGCAGCATGTGAAAATTGCCTCCTTACAATATTATGATTTGTAGGGAAATGTGGTCAGACACATTTTTGACTGTGAATTGCAGTGTTTTAGATTGTTTTTTATTTTTGATTTCATATACTTTATTAATTCCCGAAGGGAAGCTGTCTTTTCACATGACCTTTGGGGACCAGAGCACAGAATCAGCCATTGTACAGCTCCCCTGGAGCAATTTTCAGAGTAATGGCCTTGCTCAAGGGCCCAGTGGATTAGGATCCCTTCTGCCAGTAATGGGATTTAAACTGTCAGGCTTACAGATATCAGTGCAGATCCGTAGCCATAGAGGCACAACTCCATCCTATTAATTATATTTTGTTATTTATCAATTGATAAGAATGATTTGACATGAATAAGACCAACAAGGACATCCCAAAATGTCAGATGCAGCCTAGCTTTCAGATGTAGTTAACCTTTAGGTGGTGTTAAGCCTATGCTGGCAACATTAACTTAGTTCCTGATTGGGATGGAATGTTCAAAATATGCACACTGGATGCATAAAAGTTAACTGCTGAATGAGAACATTAGAAAAAGTTTGCAGAGAACAGACCATTAAACCAAGCAAATCTGACCAATTCTATCTACTTGATGTATTTTAAGAGGAATTAAGGGTAACAATTTACATTAAGTGTCTATAATTACACTGTAACTACTGTATAATTACCTGTATAAGTACAGTGTAACTACGAGTTATTACTCTATACTTACTGTGTAATACAAAGTAATGCTATAGTTAATTACTCAGTTGTCATTGTTATTTTTGTTTAAATAATTACAATGTAACAATTTATCACTGATCCAAAAACAAGTGTACTTACATAGTTGCATTGTATCTGTACTTTCAAAATGTAATAAAAACATCAGGGTATTTAACTACAACTATGTAACAGATTTTCTGTGGTCTGGGCAATTATAATGGAGAATTGCAGTGATAACTGTATAGGTTTTCGATGATATTTCAATATTTGTTTAAAATGGTGAAAACACCTTTGCAAAATAGTTTACACTTTTGGCTCATGGATATATTATCCTGAGATGGAATTCTTTCTGGAGATATATACATAAAATTTGTACATTTTACCCATGTCTCCCTATGTCTTCTTCATGGGTTTTAGTGCCACATCCCAGGGACATGTAGGTTGGGTTATGTAGCCATATGTATGAGAAGCGTGAGTGCTGGTATGTTTGTCAGTGGGCCTTGCAATGGGATGGCTCCCCGTTTCATGCCCACCTCCACCTACTCAAAGCTTCACGATGCTCCAACAATGATGGATGAATTAAAAGGCAGAAGTCTACGTGACCATCATCATCTAGTCCTTCCGTGAGAATCCTAAATCCAAAGAGGACTGTTTCATTTATGTTAGGTAGAATGCCCAGAGGGGATTGGGCAGTCTAATGGTCTGGAATCCCTACAGATTTTATTTTTTTCTCCAGCCGTCTGGAGTTTTTTTATTTTTTTTTCTGTCCCCCCTGGCCATTGGACCTTACTTATTCTATGTTAATTAATGTTGACTTATTTTGTTTTCTTATTGTGTCTTTTATTTTTCTATTCTTTATTGTGTAAAGCACTTTGAGCTACTGTTTGTATGAAAATGTGCTATATAAATAAATGTTGTTGTTGTTGTTGATGCTTGGCTGTGGGCTCTGCAACCCTGTGTACCTTGAAACCTTGAATAAAGTTTTGAATGATGCAAGTTTGGCAATATAATGTTAGGGATGGGTATAATAATAGCCCAACAAATTCAACAATAAATAGTGTAACACAACTACAAGAATGTGACAAATGTTTGTTTAAGCAAAACATGTCAAGGTGGTGTCCCTCTAGATTTTTACATTAAGTAGGCCATTCCAGTGTAAGTACAGAGTAAATACACAGTAAGTACATTCTATTCCCAGGGGAGTTATCATTGAAAACCTATCCAGTTATCACTGCAATTCTCGATTGCAATTACCCAGACCATGGAACATCTGTTACATAGTTGTACTTGCATACCCTGATGTTTTTATTACATTTTGAAAATACAGATACAATGCAACTATGTAAGTACACTTGTTTTTGGATCAGTGATAAATTGTTACATTGTAATTATATAAACTGTGGAATAACAATGACAACTGTGTAATTAGCTATAGCGTTACTTTGTATTACACAGTAAATATGGAGTAATAACTCGTAGTTACACTGTACTTATACAGGTAATTACATAGTAGTTACAGTATAATTATGGACACTTGATGTAAAATGTTACCGAATTAAGTCAAGTTTTCAAGGTCCCTAAAATCCTATTCTCTAACAACTCCAGTTGGTAATTTATTTCACGTTTCTATGTTTCTCTGTGTCAAGAAAAACTTTCGTAACATTTCTAGGAAATTTACCCGTTACAAGTTTCCACCTGTGTTCTTGTTGAAATAATTCCAAAGTAACAGCCTGGATCCACTGTACTAATTCATTTCATAATTGTTTTTACAATTATGAAATGCGGTCATGTTACCTCTTAAATCTCCATTTATTCTAACTGACAAAGTTCAGCTCTTTTAATTCTTCCCAAGAGCACATACCTCTCAGTCCCAGAATCTGCCTAGTTGTTCACCTCTGGACTTATGTATGTCTTTTTTGTAGCTTAAAAAACAAAATTGCAAGCATTACTGAAATACTCGGACTGCCAACTGAGGGTCTGTTTATCAACAGATGCTGCTATCTGATGTATAAAAGAGAAATATACTAAATATAAAATATACAAGCTGAAGTGCCTATTCTCACACTAAATGAGAAACAGCAAACCAGTTGTAATTAAAGTTGTGCAGAATGTTTCCCTTTTTCAGATCCATTTCCCAAACCAGATGTTAAGGGTGGACACACATCAAAGTGAATTTACAATATTAAAGCAAATTAATCCTTAATCAACTCAAAGTAACGAGAGCTATTTGAATAAAGTTTTGATGTCTAAAGAATTTAAATACATAGCAGTGATGCTGACTCTGTAATCGATTAAACATTATATTGAAGACATTGGTGCCACCATGGGTGGCCATCAAAACAGACCCTTAACTTGATTGAGCCAAGTGCAGAAAATTCAAACAGTACTGAGACCCTTTCACTTTCTACACACTGTAATGACTGAGGCTCACCAGTATGCCATAAAGCACACGCATAATGTCCTTTGATTTCCATAACCTCCTTTGTACTCCATACATCATGCTATATAACCTGACTTTCGATTAGCCTTCTTAATAGCTTCAGCACATTGTCTGCATGTTGATAGTGATGAGTCCACTATAACTCCCAGGTCCTTCTCATAAGGAGTATGTTCAAGTTTCAGACCTCCCATTGTGTTTTCAAATCTAACATTTTTACCTTACATTTATTTACATTAAATGGCATTCTTCACAAATCTGCTCAAGCCTGTATGCTGTCCAAGCCCCTCTGTAATGATTCAGCTGATTCTAGATTTGCTGTCATCTCATGTAGTTCATTACCATCTGCAAATTTAACCAGCTTGTTCTCAATCCACCTATCCAAATATACTGATATATATATGTATATATTGTGACCACTGCTGCAAGGGGATGCAGATACCCTTCAGAAACCCCTTTTTAAACAGTTTTTCAATGGGAAAGAAAAACACTCTTCAGCTTCTCTTTGCAGGATCAGCTGCAGGCATGCTGGCTTACAATGCGACATGCTCCTCACGCGGGGCTTCAAACATTTAGACCGAGCCACGGCCATCCTATATCTCACTCTCCTGTCTCTCTTCCCCCAGATTCCCTCTGCTCTGGCCGCTGCTACCAAGCCGTTTTACTCCTTGAATATGAACTTGGGCCGATGTGTCAATGTTTGACAGCTGTTCCTTGTAAGGCCAGATCACCTCTGAAAGAGACTTGTGTTTGTAGCTACCTGAACAGCAATAAAGTTTCTACTCCTTGGAACTTTGTCACCCAAGCTTGACAAGATATATATACTGTATAAATATATATATATATATATATATATATATATATATATATATATATATATATATATATATATATATATACAGTATATATTGTCGTGAATTAATGCACTCTTCACTCCAAAAAAAAGAGTTGGGAAATGACCCTGTATATTGTCCAGTGGACAAAGCAAAAGAAAATATATGAAAAGCGATCAAAATACTTCAGGAAAGTAATTGACAAATGGCAACAGAAAAATGGTGTTTTTATACAGAACAAAATGGCTGAAGGAAATGATGACAGATGGATGGAAGTGACGTCATTATCTGGAGACCAGAAGTGTTGTTGTTATGGTGGTGACAGAAGTGACGTCATCATCGGGAGTTAGAAGTGATGTTGGGCGGCCATCTTGGGAATCCGGAAGTGGAGGTGGTAAGTAAAATGGATTATTTGTTTTCTTTTGGTCTGCTGAAAAAGAGAGAGTAGCATTAGTGCCATAAATCAAAGCCTCATCTCGCAATGTTTCACTCACCTCAGGGCTTGTTGACTGCCTCCTAAGAGCACTGAAGGCATCAAAACTATGAATGAACACATGTGGAGTTATGTACTTAACACAAAAAGGTGAAATAACTGAAAACATGTTTTATATTCTAGTTTCTTCAAAATAGCCACCCTTTGCTCTGATTACTGCTTTGCACACTCTTGGCATTCTCTCGATGAGCTTCAACAGGTAGTCACCTGAAATGGTTCTCCAACAGTCTTGAAGGAGTTCCCAGAGGTGTTCAGGTCTGGTGACTGTGGAGGCCAGGTCATCTGCCGCAGCACTCCATCACTCTCCTTCTTTGTCAAATAGCCCTTACACAGCCTGGAGGTGTGTTTGGGGTCATTTTCCTGTTGAAAAATAAATGATCGTCCAACTAACCTGACTTCTGCACAACCCAACTGCTGGTCCCAACCCCATTGATAAAGCAAGAAATTCCACTAAATAACCCTGATAAGGCACACCTGTGAAGTGAAAACCATTTCAGGTGACTACCTGTTGAAGCTCATCGAGAGAATGCCAAGAGTTTGCAAAGCAGTAATCAGAGCAAAAGGAGGCTATTTTGAAGAAACTAGAATATAAAACATGTTTTCAGTTATTTCACCTTTTTTTGTTAAGTACATAACTCCACATGTGTTCATTCATAGTTTTGATGCCTTCAGTGAGAATCTACCAATGTAAATGGTCATGAAAATAAAGAAAACACATTGAATGAGGAGGTGTGTCCAACCTTTTAGCCTGCACTGTATATATATATATATATATATATATATATATATATATATATATATATATTGTAATGGATAGCCGGCCATTTATCCCGGCCAATACCCCCAAGCCGCCAGGTGGAGCCCTCCTTGCAGCGTGGAGGTCCCCAGAAGACCAGCAGGGCATCATGGACATTGGAGTTTTTATGCAAAGCCCTGCTGGATGCCGTGGGGGCCACAGGAGGGAGCTGCAGGGGGACCGAGGGCTTCTTCGTGCCCTGTGAATAAAGGGACTATTTACCCTGACCCGGAAGGAATAAGGACTTGTGGACTATTGGGCAGAAACACTTCCGGGTCAGGAGGTATAAAAGGACTATGGGAACTCACAGACAATGAGATGAGCTGGGTGGAAGGGTGGCAGCGCGTCTGGGAGCTGGAGGATTGTGTATTATTGTGGTTTATTGTAATTTAATGAGAATTGTGGTGGAGAGTGTGCTTTGTGTACTGTGGCAAGAAAATATAGTCAATTTGAGGACTTTTACCTGGTGTCTGGAGTCGTGGACAGGGGTTCAAGGGAGCGAGAGCGCCCCCTATCGTTCACAATATATATATATATATTAAAAATAGCAGCCGCCCCATCACCAACCCCTGAGGAGCACCACTCATAACATCATCTAATTCATATAAGGTTCCTCACACCATTACTCTCAACTTCCTGTGTTTAAACCAATTCTGCACCCATCTATCATTGGCTTCAGAAAATCAAGATAAATAATATCATATGCACCTCTCTGATCATATGCATTTGTTGCTTCCTCACAGAATTAGAACCTACTCAGTAAAAATTATTTCATAAATCATTTTCCTTTGCCTGCAATGTTTTGGATTGTTTAATGCTGGAGTAAGCTTTAAATGGCAAACTACTGCTACACATATTTAAGAACATCAGTGTGTTCTGCTACTATAAAGGCATATAGAATGAAAAGAAACAGCTGTTGGGGATAATTTAAGATTAAAACAGCACGAAATAGAGCAAATGGAAGTTTTATTCAGTTTAATGTATATTGACATAGCATCCTACCCAGATCAGGTTTATTAGCTTTTGTTATAAAACCGTTCAGTAATACATAACCACATAAAATAAAGACAGACAAATATGACATGCTGTTAAATTTTCTCCCAGAGTCTTACATTGCTGGGAGCAAGAGATTTTGCAGAGACGCTGATTTAGACGTGAACTGGCTATTGCTGCTTTAGTTCTGTGTGAATCAACCCCAAGTAATAAGCAGAAGCTTATCCAGATTTATTGTTATGCTGATTATCTTACCTGAATATTATGCTGCCAAAAGCACAAATGCATAAGTATAGGCTTTGGAAGACATGACTGCAGGAATTTTTTGATAGAAAAAGTTAACTACAGTATGCCCTGCTATCAGGTCTTTCAGTGAACTGCAGCTCTAATGATCACATTATATGGTCTCTTTTTTTCTCCAAGTTGGACATCAAATTAAGAAAGAAAAAATATTTCAATAAGAAGTGTATAACATTGACTCCTCATGTTTTTAAAACAAGAGTGCTATATATTTCATGAATGTTTTACCTAATAATGCTTTATATTTCCTCCTGCCTGGTTCCCAAAGGGCAGCAAAAACAAACAAGGCAGCCAAGCCAAAACACAGAACTATCCAGTTAACATCCCCAGACTTTACAAATCACAGAGAATCTAAGCATAAAGGCAAAACCATGTGGTTAGATTTCACTCTATGAGCCTTTTGATTTCAACTATCTGTTATTAATACTTAGTTGTTTTATTAATTCAGCACAAAAGCAAAATAATAAAAAAATGTTTATCGAGAGGATGCATATCAGGTCTACAGCAGTTTGTGAAAGGTTGGTGCACATTTATATTTTTTTGCTATTACTACTTTTTGGTAACAGTTTTCACTTTGTCGTGTGCTTAATACCCATCAAGGCTCATCTGTCTAGCAATGTCAGTGTATGCCACGTAGCCTTCTTATGATGCCTTCATTTGGAAAATGATGGCAATATATAAACTGTAAATTCTTAGTGTGAGTAAATCAGAAAATTTGGAACCTAATTTTTTTATTATAACATTTTTTGGAGACAAATGATATGTTGCATGTTCTTTGGGTATGCAAGTCAGAATTTTACTATACTCCAAGGTTCTCAAACTCCAGTCCTGGAGGGCCGCGGTGGCTGCAGGTTTTCATTCTAACTCTTTTCTTAATTAGTGACCCGTCTTTGCGGCTAATTAACTTCTTTTGAATTAATTGTAATTGACTTGCACCTGAAGACTCAGACTCCTAAATTGTTTTGTTTTCCTTAATTAGCTGCCAAACAATAATGAGATACAAAATGAGCCAAAAAATGACCAGCAAACTGTGTCCATTACACAATATCTGGAAATAAAGAAAGATAAAGGTCTCAGGAATGTTGATCTGCTCAGGTCCAAAAACATTTTAACAGTGCTCTTAGAAAAGGGAAAATCAACAATTTCAGAAAAGTATGCTATTGCACAATGACAGCAGCAGCAAGCCATGGAATTAAATAATCGGTTTAATTAACAACATGACTTGTTGCCTAATTAATCAACTGCTTGGAGCAAAACTGGTTGTAGTTTGAGGCCCTGACTTAGTTGGTCTTTTGTTGGCTCACTCACTTAAGGTTTCATTTCTGTTTGGGTGCCATTTTGGAAGGAAATGAAGCAATTCAGAGGAACGATGAAGAAATTCAAGGAAAGAAATCTTAAAATGAATTCAAAAGAAGTTAATTAGCAGCAAAAACAGGTCACTAATTAAGAAAAGGGTTGGGATGAAAACCTGCAGCCACTGTGGGCCTCCAGGACCAGAGTTTGAGACCCCTACTATACTCTGTACACAAAACAATAACACTAGGAAAGATCTCAGTACAACCTAATTCTGGCTGATTATGCTTGGACTAAAGTTCACTTTTTCAAGCTTCCTAAAATAATTATAATCATACATACTTTGGAGAGAAGTTTAATTGAATATATTTCTTAAATATACTTATGCACCATCCTGACAGGGTTTGACAAAATGTTAGATTAGATCATAAAAACCCAACCCACCAATCCTTTATTTAACCTGCCTAATCAGTTCATGGTTATGATCCCATTTCTTGCTGGCAGATATCTTAATCTAACAGAGTACAACAAGTATAGAAATTTAGATTGATAATCATGTTTAGTTGGGAAAGGCAGAGATACTTCAGTAAAATAAAGAGTTCAGATATTGGAGTCAGTTCCAAAGAACATAATCAAATATTTTAGTCATTACATGTTCAAATTCAACTCCGTCATTTTGTAACGTGTTCTTTCAGACAATTCTTCTGTTGGAAAGTCTTTTCCATGTGTATACAAAGATCAGAGTGAGAAATGATTCCAGATTTTCATATTTATGTAAAATTACACATATCGACTTTCACATGCAAAGGGACCCCACGCCTGTGATAATTCAACAACTGGGATGTAAGAACTAATCAAATGGGTTAATAAAAAAATATATATATTAGTCTGACATTAAACGTATTTTAATAATAGTATGTAGGTGAGGCAAAGTGCTGTCTGTTGTGGAGGTTCAGCCCCTAAACACAGAGAGACAGACACCAAATGTCCAAAACACACACGTTTAATTTTATTCTTCAATGTACAACACAACACAATGCTTTAAATAGCCAATGTCAGTCCCTTCTCTTTCTCTCTTCTTCTCCACACGCAAGCTCCGTCCTCTTCCTCCCAACTTCGGCTCGACTCATGGAGTGAAGCAGCCCCTTTAATAACATCCCAGATGTGCTCCAGGTGCTTCGCGATGATCTTCCGGCGGCACCTCCTGGTGTGGCAAAAGTACCGCATGAGTACCCGGAAACACTCCGGGTGTGCCTGGAATCTTTTCCGGCAGCACTTCTGAGTGGGGCAGAAGTGCTGTAATCCAGGGCTCCACAATCTTCTGGGCACCCCTTGGCAGTGGCCACGGGCCCAAACTGGGTTGAGCTTTTAAGCTCTGATCCTGTGGCCTCAAAGCAGACCAGGGTGGCTGCCCTCTTGTGGTCCAGGGGAGGTATTGTCTCTCTCCCGGTCCTTCCAGGCATCCCGGCTGGGCAGGATCCCCAGCTGTCCGCCACACTGTTAACATTTTGTGCCCTTTTATTTTTGTCTCTTTTTTTATTTTCCATTAGGTCGCTAATATGAATATGTTGTAGCAATGCTACCAAGTAGTTAGAACTGCATCTCCCAGCAGTCCTTGCATGGGCTGTTGGGGTCAAAGGTGGCCAGAGGGATTTAAAAGGAGGGCAGGTGTAAGGAAGTGAAAACATTTTTTTTGTTGTTGTTCGTTGTGTGTTGCATTTACCTGTCAGACTGCTTGCTGTTAATTCTACCATATTTCATCATTGTGTCCTGGATGGTATTCGTTTGTTGGGGTCTGGTTCGTCTGTCTACCTGTTTACCGAGGACTGTGTTTGGATTCATTGGCTTCCCCGCAAGAAAAGGAGTGCTCCTGAACCATCCATCCGTCGTCACCCTTTCAGCAACTACTGGTAAGACTGTGTTTTCCCTTCCCTTTCAACATACGGATCGCTGGACTTAATCTCTTCACCTCTCATTTCATCCGGTTTGGTTTTTCCATGGACTTTGCTGTGTGGTGTTTGTGTTTATATGTTAAATGTCATATCACCGAAGGGTATTATTGTTTGCGTTTAATTCATTTAATTTCATTATATTCTTTATTGTTTAATGTTCCCAGTGTGCTTTGTTTGGTCTCTGTAGTGAGTGTGGGTGGGTCGATCCAAGGCTGGGGTTGTCCCTGGGGTCTCCTCCACTAAAATAAATAAATCACCATCACATTGACGGTGTGAATCTTAGCGGCGCTTGACTGCTACAATTTTTTTTGTGTTTTAAATTGTAAGGAACAATGCTCTACCTTTAGCTGAGTGTCATCCTCTATAAAAAAAAAAAAAAGAGTATCTGCAAACTCTGTTCATTTCATTCAGTAAAATATTATAGAGTGGAGGAGTGGAGGTCAGTCAGGGTGACACTTCCCTCTCAGCTGCTTGTTCTCCCTCTGACAGCAGCAGGATATGAACTTTATTATAATAGCAGAACATCCTTCTCTGTAAAACTCTGTTTTGTTACTGCAGATGATGACTGCTTCTGATGTACCATCAGGCTCACTCTCATTCTTTCAGCCATACTACACCCTAACTCTCTTTGTCTGCCCTGAATAAGTACTGGCTACATGGGGTAACAGTGGTTTGGAAAGGGAAATGGAATCAGTAGATGGTGTAGAAGAAGTTAAAATTATTATGTATATGAAAAATAAATCAAACACTTTAAACATTGATCAGTCTGAAGCAAGGGTTTGTTGCTAGACACACACAAATGCACTGCTGCAACTCCTTAGATGTGTGTGTGTTTATTGCATTAAACAGGCTGCTTTTATAAATTCACATGTACTGTACATCATCATTTATCTCTTATTGTCATTTCTCTGAAAGAACAAAATGATCTTAAAAACTAAAAGGAAGGCTAATTTTGAAACAAACTTCATATGCAGCTTTGCTAGCACAAACCACAAACAGAGACTTGAGAGTCTTAGCGTTACTGCTGATGCATTATTTGTCATAAGTCAATGTATAAGCTAAGGCGATAGATAAAAATAAGCAAACATGGGCTAAAAGTAATTATGAGCTAATAGGAATATGGGCTCAAATAAAATATAAGGCAAGACAGTTGCATGGTTAGAAAAACATTTTAACCCTTAGCACTCATCCTTGAAAATTTCAACACCCCAGAACTTCATCAACTCCTACAAAGGTAGTGGCTACATAAACTAGCCAGGGTCAAAACCAGGAAAGCAAGAATGAGGTTGTTGAGGACTGGCGGTGTTTCAACTGATTCATTTATTTAATGGATTTAGTGGATTTTAGCACAAGCTGTCTGTGAAGGTCATGCTGGTGAGTGATGTACATGAGAACTTGTGCTAGTTTTAGTTAACTACCGAACAGCATTGGTTATTAGCAGGCAAGTAAGATAAAAGGGGCAGATTGGTGCAGTGAGAGAAGAGGAAGAGTAGTTGTTGAGGGAAATGGGATAATTAATAACAATCACTTGATAGAGTGGTAAAGAACGAGAGAATAGAAAGGGAGGTGTTACCTGAGGATGATTATTTAAAGAGAAGCAAAACTGAAGGCTGTAAGGAGACCGTGTGCTGTGGCCGTGATCTTGTCTGTTGAGCAGCAGAGCAGACAGGATATACAGAGAGACCATGGGAATGAGACGGCGGGAAGATCAAGACGTGGCAGCATCTGAGTGAGGGCAAGGTACACTGGGGGAGCTGTGGTGACCAGCTGTCAGACCTGACAGACTAGGATGTGGCAGACTGCAGTCTTGAGGCCCGAGGTCCTGATGAGGAAAGACAGAAAGAATGTAAAGGGTTACCTCTCCATGAACTGGATGGTTTTAAAAATAATTATTTGGATTCATTTACTGACTTATTTCTATGTAAATTCACTGATTTGCACATTTTTACACTACACTTTTATTGTCATTTATTTATTAATTCCTGCTATTACTTTTGTAAATTTAGTCTGACTCATCTTCTCACTCACCCTGGTCCATCCTCGGTTTATGACTATCAATGTCTCAGATAAAAGAAGGGGATAATGGATGTGTGTCTGGGGTATCTCAAAAGAAAACGAAGCCCAGAATGTGAAATAATTGTAGCCAAGGCTGTAAACAAAAGAGTCAAAATAAGGATCTGCACTTTAACTTATCTAAAAATATAACATGAAGATTGTGGTCAAGAAGGACAGAAAAGAGTCTGAACGCAGAAATTAATTTTAGTTTCAAAGAAAATAACTCTAGGTTTTTAAAATAGTATCCACAGACTTAGATGAACAGGAAGTGTTTGAGGCTCACCTTTATGCCTTTGACCTGGTGATGTCATACACACACTCCTCCAATTGACCTCTTCTAGCTAAGCCATAGAAACAATATACAGATGAACATAAAAACATGTTGCATGAAGCATAACTGAAATAAAAAATATAGAAGAAATGAAGAGGAGTAGCCACATGTGAATTGTGAAAAGCATTTTAGGGTAGGAATTGTACAGTAAAAAACAGGAGAAACATTAAAATGGTTAACACAGTCAAAATCCCAATTACTCCCAACTGAAGCACAAGCTGAGCCATATTTACAGTTTGCAGAGCAAAGCGGCCTTGAAAGTTAAACAAACCAGAAATATAGAACTCGGTAATGCTGAGACGAGTTGGATGGTTGACAAAAAAATAAAAAAGATTTTACTGAAAAAAATATTAGGGGGCATAATTCCAGACAAAGAAATAGAGCTGTCATTAAGATTAGGGACAGGTAGACCAAGTATGCAGGGTATTGATGAATAAAACTGCTATGCTGTTTACATCCTGTATGGTGGATATCTGCTGTACAAAATGAGATAGGCAGCATTTCTGATAAGTGGGAAAAACTGACTAGGAAGCTAAACACTAAATGGCCATAAAGAGTGAGATTTGATGTCTTTCTGTGTGAAACAATGGAAACCTTGATTGAAACAATTATAAAGTGAAAGATACAAGTGAAAAAAGGCAGAAAGAGAGAGACAATGAGGTTTTGAAATTGGTTAAGGAAGAAAGAAAAGTGCTGTTAAAGAACATAAAACAAATACAGAAAGCACTTTATATCTATCTATCTATATATACTGTGTATATATATATATATATATATATATATATACTATGTATATATAGTGAACTGGGACCCGGACACAGGCAGACGGACAACATAGTTCACCCAACACACATTTATTTTTACAATAATTACAATGCACGAACCCCAGTGCCTCTTGCACCGATTCCCCAAAGTCCAGGCCTCTCTGTCACTGTGCCTTTCTCTTGGCCGCCTCCCGTCCTCTCTCCAGCTCTGTCCTCTTCCACCCGACATCCACTTCTTACTGGAGGGAAGCGGCCCCTTAAATGGGAACCCGGATGGGCTCCAGCTGCTTCCCGGCAATCAGTCCTAGCCACACCCCAGTGTGGCGGAAGTGCCGGCTGCGCACCCGGAAGCCATGCGGGTGTCCCCTGTTGTCTTCCCCCCAGCACTTCCTGGTGTGGCGGAAGTGCTGTGCTCCAGGGTTCCTCAGGCACCTGATCGCCACCTGGCACCCATATATTACCATATATATATATATGCGGTCTATAGGAGGCACAAGCCACAAAATATAATATATGTATGTATGTATGTATGTATGTATGTATGTATGTATATATATATATATGTATGTATATTGTGGTGAGTGCCTGGAGCTACTGTCCTGCCGGGACGTCCAGGAGGATCAGAGGAGTGCTTGTGCCTCCTCCAGACCACAAGGGGGCAACCGCCCTGTATATACAGGATGGCCCATATTTATGTATATGATTGAAAAGGTGTTATTGTCAAGAAACTACCAATGGTATTGTCAAGTAACGTAATGGAACATTAACATTAAATGTTTTTTCATCCCCTGTTCACTATGGCGTGGTCCACCAATATGCCATCCAGATCGATAGATGCCTGAAGACGAAGAGCAACATTGTCACAGGCTGCTTGGTACATCTGAACTAGTATCCTCTGAAATTCTTCTGTGATAACTGCACATAGCTCAGCCACATTGTGGATGTGATGTTAATACACCTTGTCTTTTAGGTAAACCCACAGGAAAAAGTCTGGTGGGGTCCAACACATCGTTACTCCCATTCTCAGGCTACACAGTGATGCCATTTTCGATACTTTTCGCACAGTAAAGCCTAAAGCTAAAGCCTGTGAAACATCATATACATAAATATGGGCCACCCTGTGTGTATATACTGTATATATGTATGTATGTGTGTATATATTTACATATATATTCATGGAAAAAGTATACAATAAAATGGGGCAAAATGAATTTTGTAACATTTTTGAACCCACCTCTGTGTGGCTTGGTAAAGTAAGGTACTAACTTGAAGTTTTTGTCCCAGCTCTTCCTGTTCTGTGTATGTGAGTATGTGCTTAAAGGACAATTCTGTTGCAACTTTATAACTCTTCTCTCTGTTGACCCCGTAACTTTAGTGTCTTTGGTGCATTGCTTGTTCTGTGTTCTTGTGCATGTGTGTGACTGTGCTGAACTGATTTATTCGGATGTGTTGTCATTAAATTATACTTGGAACTTATGTAGCCTTGTACAGACCAATCCCCACACCGATTTTTCTCTTCCAGAGCCATGTCTACCCACATACAGCTGTGGCTTTGGTGTCAGGTCACTTCTAAACTCATCATCTTCTCACTGGTGCTGTGTGAATTGAAGCCAGTTTGTTGGAATTTGATGTGTACAAGCTTTGACTAAGCTGGGGTGTGTGTGTGCGTGTATGTGGAGAGAAAAAGAAGAACACTGAGACCTCTGGGTAATGTAGTTCAAATGTAACAAGTGTGACTGTTCATAGGCTAAATTTGAAAATTGGATGAGTGGCACTTTGAAGCCTTACAGACTTTGAGCAACTGGTGTTTGAATGAACGCGAGGATCTTAAATGCAGTGGTAGAGAATGCTAATTATACGATTTAGTTGTTTTGTAAAGTGAAATAATGGAAAAGTATTGCTGTGAGTAAATGGATTTAAAAGGTAGTCGAGCATGCTTGAAAAAAATTCTCTGGTCTGAAAATTAATTCTTTATCCCCATTAATAATAAAATTGTTGTTAGAGCCATTTGCAGAAAATGAATAAGTATATGTTGTGCAAAAGGTGAAGAACATCTATAGCCAAATTAACAGAACTCTGAATTAATTTAGGACAGATGTTAGAAATAGTTACGAAAATGTATAGTACAGTGGGATGCAAAAGTTTGGGCAACCTTGTTAATAGTCATTATTTTCCTGTATAAATCGTTGGTTGTTACGATAAAAAATGTCAGTTAAATATATCATATAGGAGACACACACAGTGATATTTGAGAAGTGAAATGAAGTTTATTGGATTTATAGAAAGTGTGCAATAATTGTTCAAACAAAATCAGGCAGGTGCATAAATTTGGGCTCCACAAAAAAGAAATGAAATAAATATTTAGTAGATCCGCCTTTTGCAGAAATTACAGCCTCTAAATGCTTCCTGTAGGTTCCAATGAGAGTCTGGATTGTGGTTGAAGGTATTTTGGACCATTCCTCTTTACAAAACATCTCTAGTTCATTCAGGTTTGATGGCTTCCGAGCATGGACAGCTCTCTTTAACTCACACAACGATTTATACAGGAAAATAATGACTATTAACAAGTTTGCCCAAACTTTTGCATCCCACTGTATTTGGAGAAATGAAAAGTTTCCACATTTTTTTAAAATTAGTATTTATGAATGTATGGCTCTAGCCAAGCCCTGTTAGAAGATATTCCTTTGATAAGGAAGACAAATAACACTGCACAACAATTTTTTTGACAAGTCTGGCTTCCTGAAAAGTTTTTACTGATTGTGACGGGTACCTACTGGGTATGCACAAATATAGTTTTGGTTTTACTGCATCACGTAGGAACTCTGAGAAATAGACATTTATATGTTTACTGACAATAATGTATTTAGTCACGTTTATGTTTTGCCTAAGCTATTAAATCCAACAAAATTAAAAGTGTTTTGCTCCTGATTTTCATTTGTATTCAATGACTGGTGCATCACGTTGCAGTGTCTAGCAGTAGTCAGCAAGCACTGACGGATTCCAGTTGCCCTGGTATTGTTTCTCCATTGTAGCAATGTCCTGGTGAAACCTTTCACTGTGTTTGTCACTGACAGCACTGAGATTTGCAAGGAAGAAGTCCAAGTGTGAGTGGAGGAAATGAATCTTGAGCAACATATTGCACTTCATTGTCTTGAATGCTTTGAGAAGTTTGTCTACCAGCTTAATGTAGTTTGGCTCTCTGTAATTGCCCAGAAAATTGTCAACAACGTCTTTGAAGGCTTTCCAGGCAATTTTTTCTGGCCCAACTAACAGATCTTCAAACTGCTTGTCACTCATAACATGTCTGATCTGGGGGCCAACAAAAATCCCCTTTTTGATCTTGGTGTCAGTTATTCTTGGAAATATCTGTCTTAAATAACGAAAACCTTCACCTTCCTTGTTCAGTGCTTTCAAAAAATTGTTCATGAGTCCCAGTTTTATGTGAAGAGGAGACAAAAATATCTTTGCCGGATCGACAAGCGATTCATGTGCCACATTTTTCTGTCCTGGAACTAACTTTTTATGGAGTGGCCAGTTCTGTTGAGAATAGTGCGTCTCTTTGGCACGGATGTCCCATTCACAGATGAAACAACAGTACTTTGTATAACCGAGCTGCAGTCCTAGTAACAGCAACGACTTTAAGATCTCCACAGATATTCCAGTTGTACCTGCTATACTGGACGTGCTTCAGCAACAGTTCCATATTCTCATACGTTTCTTTCATGTGTGCTGCATAGCCAACAGGTACTGAAGGATAAACGTTGCCATTGTGGAGCAGAACACCTTTCAGGCTTAACATTGATGAATCAATGAAGAGACACCACTCTTCCAGGTTGTGATCACAACCCAAGGCTGGGAACAATCCTTCAATGTCACAACAGAAACACAGACTGTCGACTTGTGCAAAAAATTTGGCTATATCATGATGTTGGCCTCAAAACACAGACATTTTCGTACCTGGTGACAGAAAACACCATTCCTGCAGTCTCAAACCCAGCAGCTTGGCTTTTGCTTTTGACAGACCCAAATCTCTGACCAAATTGTTCAATTCGGACTGTGTTATCAGATGTCGATCACCTGATGAGCACGGTTCAAAATCCGGATCAATGTCACTGTCAACACCCTGCATTGCAGTTTCTTCATCTGGTTCGTCTATGGTCCAATCCTCTGGTGGTTTCAGAATTGGAAGACTGTCGTCATGTAGAGCGGGTCTAATTGCTGAAGGCAGATTAGGATATTCAGTTGACTTCTTGTTTTTGGCAGAGAAACCAGACACATTACTCAAACAGAAGTAACAGTCCATCATATGGTCTTTCTGTTGTCACCATATCATCAGAACAGCAAACAGCATCATGTTTCGAGTGCCTCTGAGCCAGGCTCTCAGACTGACAGAACATGTTACACAGCAAATGTGAAGTGCCTATTCCTTGTCTTGATTGCCAGCCATAATACAGATGATAAGCTTTCTTCACAAGAGCAGTCATCCAACATCTATGAGGCACAAGTGTATATTCGCCACAGATATAACAGAATGTATCGCAGCTGTTACGACATTGACAAGACACCAAAACATCTATAGCATCAAGCTTACTTACTGTTATATTGCTACAGATAGTATACTTTACTATACTGATACTATACATACACACTGACTATCTATATTAACCAAATGAGCAGGACTGGTCTATGCAAGCAACCTTTATATAGCATGCTGAGACAGTGTCAAGCTTGTTCAGACCTACCCAGGATGTCAACTTCCACAGAACAGCTTCCAACGTGACCTGATTGTATGCCTGGCTATGCCCAGGCCGCACAAACCGTTGTTGATAAGTCACTTACGGAAGCAAAAATGTTTGGATGCAAATACAAGAAAAAATCATGACAAAACTGAAGACTCTCTGAAACGGTACATGATGGGTAAATTTTGAGGTGATATTCGTGATCAGCACCCAAAAATTTATAAGAAACACTGTGGCAGTAGGGGGCGCTAGTGCTCCCTTGAACCCTCAGGTATGACTCCAAACACCAGGTAAAAAGCCAAGGCACCGCCCTTTTATAGCCCCTGACCCGGAGGTGTTTCTGTCCCAACAGTCCACAGTTCCTTATTCCTTCCGGGTCAGGGCAATTAGTCCTTTACTTCAACCCGGGAGCACGACATTTCTTCCTGTCACGTGACCGTGACGTACTCCCGGGTCATACGGCATCACAGAGCCTATAAGCCCCCCCACAGCGACTCCTGGTGGTCCCCAAGGTATCCAGCAAGGCTGTGTATAAACACTACAAAGTCCATAAGGCCCTGCTGGACCTCGGGGCACGATCCTGCTGTCGGGAAAGCTCATCCTGGCGGCCTGGAGGTGCGGACCGGCATGGGAAGCCGGCAGTCCTCCACAACACCCAACAATGTTCAAGAAGCAAACACTTTGTTGTGCAGTGTAATCTCACAAGTTGTGCTGCAAGTTGTTGAATGTGTGTCTGACTGTGCAATCTCATGATGTGTGTGTGTGTTTTCTTGTGGTTATCTGTAATGTATAAGAAGATTGCCTGGTTGGGTCATTTGGATGAAATATTTGGTAACAAGATATTAGCATTGCTAACTAATAGAATATAGTACATGAGATAAAAAAGACATATCTTGAAAAATAAAATTCGAGGAGTAGAGGGAGCAGATAAATTTACTTATAGCTGCCTGTACAGTATATTGATTAGGGAATGCATGACAAATAGGGATGGCACAGTGGCGGAGTGGTTAGCACTGCTGCCTTATAACAAGGTGACCAAGGCTCACACCCTGGACACTCCCTGTGTAGAATTTGCATGTTCTCCCTATGTCTGCATATATTTCCTTCTACAGTCTAAGAATGAACAGGTTTGCTGAATTGGCTTTAGTGTGTAGCTGTGTGTTTATCCTGTGCTGGACTGGCACCCTGTCTGGGTGTTGAACTACTAATATGAGACTTTGATTTCATTTTCTCCATCCTTTCTTGGCATCATGAACTATGTTTACATTTTAATGTGAAACAAAATATCTCTATGTATGTTTCTGATAAGTTACTATCTAAAATCACAAGTGGTGTTTGGTTAGATTGACTCACATTAGAATGTTAATTTTACAAAAACTATATGAATAATGGAAAGTTTATTTTTATTATCTGCTAACACTTTATAAAATGTTACAACATTTTAATGTAAAAGCTAGGAAAGTATGTATTGCTTAAATTATTTAAGGGACTTAAACTGTTTTTGTGTGTATTTATTGCTTGTTAGCTTCAAACATATTGAAAGATCTGTCAATTTTGCAAATGGTTTAAAGCCTGAGAATAAACATGGGAATGTGGAGACTAAATGTCTTTGCTAATTATAAATTTTTCAAAAACTAAAGAAATTTACTAGTTCGGTGATTCTTCTCTGACTCCTGTTTGTCAAATGAGTGTTGTTCCCTGGAGGACAAGGGTGCAACATTACCTTTCATTACTTCTTAGATTTCGGGCTGCCAGAGTGCCTGTATGCTCTGACTGCTTCTCATATTTAAAAAGTAAATATGGAGAGAATACACAAATAAATTAATGTGTAGTTTGGAATAATAGATGGAAATCTACTTGTAACTTCTACAGAGAGACCTCCTCAGAACATGACTCTCTGACTAACAACCTTTATATTATATTACTTTCTTTTCTTTTGATTTGACATCCCTTTGATCTTTTTTATGGCATCAGTTGGAAAAGTTGAAAATAAATTTAGCAATCATTAAATTGTTACATTAATGAGACTGGATTCAGGCTTTTCCCTGACCGATGCTCTTGGGCTCCCCGGTTTCTTCCCTCCTTGGTTAGCAAACTAGTATACATCAAGCTTTTAACTTTTTTTTTCTTAAGCTCCTAATTTCTCATTTGAAAAATTTATGGGATTTTACTATATTAACAAAACTATAAGAGATTAGAAAAAAATGTGTTATGTATTACAATTGTGCCAAATCTGTGGCACAATTAAAGTGGGTAAACAAAAGAAGGGGTCATCTGGGTTTTCACCACCTACAGCCCCCTTTCATCAGCGACAAATGGACTTTACACAAATGCTATCTAATAGGGGTTTCTCTTATATACTGGTAATAGTGGACATGTAAAAGCAGTGCCCCACAGGAGAAATGATGCAGCTGTAGTAGCAAATAAATCATTCCCCACTTTGGGTCTTCTGGTTCAAATTTTATCAGACAAAGGCGCTCATTTTGCTAATGAACTTACACAGTGCCTTACAAAAGGATTACAAATTAAGTTTCACTGTGCCTACTAACCACAGGGTTCAGGCCTGGTAGAGCCCATCAGTGGCATTATTTGGAACAAGTTGTTGAAATTCTTTACTCAAATGCAGCTTAAGTGGCTGAAGCACTGCCATTAGTTTTAATGTCACTTAGGGCTACCTCCAACAAAGCTTAACTTCAGGCCTGATGCCTCATTAATTACGAAAGGGATGACTGATGCAACAAATTGTGCACTCTTCCTTTTTCTGTTGGATTAGTTCAAACATTTTTGATTAAATATTGCTATTTTGCTTACTAATGTGAAAAATTCTTAAGTCTTTTATCAGCAGATGCCTCACCTTTAGTGCAAAACACAAACCAAAAGAGACACCTAACTGAACTAAGTCCATGCATCCTACTGCTGGAAAAAAGTTTTGTCCCTTGAGGAATAAAATCAAATTCTTAACTGAGTGACAACTAAACCTCCATGTATTGCAATAACTTTGAGTTCCAGTATTGAGTGTAGCTGCCTCCAGGGAAGATAAAGAAGAAAGAAGACAGACCTTTCTAAAATGATGACGGCCAAAAAAGAAAAAGGAAGCTTTGAGAGAAAGTCATAAGGGTGTGTTGTGAGTCCTTAACAGTAGGACAAGTTATGCTCTGAGGCCTACTTTAATATCAGAGCAATACAGGGTGGCTCAGGGAAACTGGAAATTTTGGAACTAAGTGTTGGAGACCAATGCAACCTCTTTTAGAACCCCTTGCCATTAGTTATAATGGAGTAGTGCTCAAAGAGCATTCGCTGTGAAAGCCTTTTATATATAGTGTGACTGCTGTGCAAAGGGAATTTCGGTGTCATTATCTTTTAAGACGTCATGATCGTGTTTCATCTGTTCATGTGATTACAACATTGGTGCGTAATTTCGAAGAAACAGGTTCAGCCTTAAAAAAGAAGTTCCCAGGAAGAGCCACTTTACATACTGCCCGATGGTAGTTATTCAACGATTGTTTGGAAGGTGCGTCATTTCAAGCAACTGTGACATTCCATGACCTCCGAGATCCCCAGTTCTCATTGTTTGTAATTTTTTTCTGTGCGGACATCTTAAAAGCCAAGTGTACCGCACACGTCCTGCAACCACAGCTGAACTATAAAGGAGGACTGAAGAGGAAATCACTGGCATTCCTCTTGACATGTTGAGCAATGCAGAACAGACTGTCAGAATGTGTACGGAGAAATGGACAACACCTTCATGATGTTTTCTTCAAAACATAAAATGAATATTGAATGAATATTGGTTACCATCATTAATTGCATTTCTTGTACAATAAATTTCATCATTAAATGTATTTTGTAATGTGTTTATTCATGCATTGAACATCAATTGAAAAATTCCAGTGTCCCTGTGCCACCCTGTATTACTAATTGGAAGTATTCAACAAAATCTTAATAATCCTATTAGTTAATATACTGGAAGGAGAAATTTTGTCACTTATAAATAGTACAGAAATAGACTCCTGAAGAACACTTGGAGGAACATGAGGTACATGTCATTAACATCTTCCGTGTCTTGTCCCATGTGTGTGCCTATAGGCCGAATGCTTCATGCTGATATGATAGCTCTTCATCCCTCACTCTTTGAAACATGACATTTCTCTTCAGACAGTACCACAACAGCCAGAGACACTCATGAGTCTGTTGACACTATTTAGTACTAAATACACCATCTGTTAGAGTAAAGCTATTTTCAGGAAAAGATTTAAGAACCAGAATTCAGACTGGAGATTCCCAACCCCATAGAGCTAGAAGATGAAATGTACATCAGAGTATGTCAGATTTGGTGGAACAAGCCTAGGAGAGACGGCTTTTACAAGGTGATTTGGGGTACTGTCACAGCTGCATAGGATATGGATGTTGAACAGTTGCAGGAGACGGGCGAGTTGATGGCCTATGGGGAAACCCTCATCATTCAACATCTAATTGGTCAGACCAAGGAACTGGGAAAAACACAGTACTGGTTTGCTACAAAAGTCCTGCTTGGAATCATGGGTGGTGTGGTTGCTGTCCACTCCTCAAGTGGAGACTCCCCATAAGCAGCAAAAATGAAATGTCACTGAAACTGCAACAACCATAGCCCAGGTGGTGGACCTATCCCTCTCCAAAGACATAGGACAAAAACCACTGAAAACTGGCCTTGAAAAACACAGATGGGCTCTCTATACAGTAAAAGAGACTCTTTGAACTAACGGTGTGTCATATTTCTTTTGGTTATGTGATGGATAATGCCTGAGAAACACCCTGCCACAGGTTTGATAGGGGTGTGTGCCTGGGTCCAGTTATTACAAGTAATTCATACTGTAAAGTGGCCAGAAAATCCTGACACTTCATCTAGGGTTATGAAAGCCTCTCAGCCAGGGCGTTATAAGCCAGAATCAAGTATATATCTTGATTCCATTGGACAGCCTTGTGGGATACCGAGTAAGTATAAGGCTAGGAGTGAGAATGCTGCTGGATTTGAATCCATCCTTGCTTGGGTTACACCAGATACAAATGCTGAATTGAAAAACTATTTGTATTGTAATCAACAGCGTTTTTTTAATTACACTAATGATGCTCTGACTGCATTTGGAGAATAAATCCATGCCACGAGTGCCATAATGTGGCAAAACCGTATTGCCTGGATTGGTTGTTAGCTGTTGGGTCACCAACAGTTAGCTTTTAATATCAATTGATAGTGGATTAAAATATATACAAGCAAATAGTACACATCACAGTGCCATCGTTTTAGTTGTTCTTGGAGTACCTCTGTTTTTGAAGGCTGCGTCCAAAGTGGAATATATAGCAGGGTGAAAATGGAAGATTTGGATTGGCTGTCATGTCATTGAATTAAAATCCTAAAGCCAGGAAATCCACAGATTTTGTCTCCTTCTTAATCATTTTTCACTGTGTAGGAGCAAAACCCCTGGATAAGACTTTCATCTTTATCAATGATGTCAGCACTTGGATTTCTGTGAGAATTGTAAGAACTGTATCTTGCAGGTCTCCAGTTCAAGCTGAAAATATTGATTGTTTCACCATGAACCATGGATGCTGCTAAGCTCTTTCTTCCAGACCAGCCACCTTCTACACATTCACAGTCTATCGTCATTGTTTCTTACTTGGATTTTCTAGCTCTCCTCTCTATTATCATTTAATTGGTAACATCATACTGGCTTTAAAATAAGTAATTACAAGTGATAAGCATCCTAACAAAATGTGGTGCCTTGACTTTCCCAATATAGCTCCATCAAAGTTCTTATTGGTTATCTAGTCTACAAAATCCTGAAAATTGAGATTTATATTATCTACTTACCGTATACACTGCATCTTTTCTTAAATCCCAACATTTTTTTCCAATTTTAAAAACTTTTTAATATATTAACTTGTAAATTGTTTAGATACCTCTGAGTTGCAAATATAATTAATGCTTATTCTCCACAGCATACCTAAGATGCAGTTATTCAGGAGTAAATAAAACAACCGCAGGTAACAAAGGACCTTCAAACTATGGAAAGATCTTCCTTCCTATATTAGAGAAACCTCACTGGTCTCAGCTTGCACATACTGTAAAATAAGATAAAATTTGCTGGAGGCATACAATATGTTATTAGATCTTCTAAGGTTATAATAGTGTAAAGGAGATTTAAAAGAAATATCACCCATTGCTCAAAACACTTATAGCTCCTTCACTTACTAAAATCAGTGTAGTAGATATTATTTTGGCATTATACACAGTTTCTACAGATGCTGCTGAGTCTTTTTGTATTGCACTTTTAACAATATGACACGTTGTGAATAACTCCTACATAATAATAGTAATAATAACAATAACAACAATAATAATAATATTAATAACAACAATAATAATAATAATGCATTTTATGTAAATAGTGCCTTATCCCATTCTCAAGTCTTATGTCCATCAGTGTCACTTGGCTTTATTTGCATCATCCATCCATCTTGGAATAGAACCCTCCTCCAACACCACACTCAGGGTGTGGCAGAAGCTTTTCAGGTCCTGTTTTGACACACTTGATAAGGAAGACATAAATGAAAGAGACAAAAATCATACAAGATAAACAAAGCAAAAGGTCAAAACCAGAAATCAAAAAAATCAAGAGCCTAAACTTTAAAGCTAATCCAAATACAACCCAAGATTCAATAAATACAAAGGTTGTTGGGATATGAACATTTTTTATAGTTATGTTATTTTGTATCTTTGGGTTTTGACCTATGAGAATTTAATTTCTGACATCAAAATGTATTATATTTAGTAATGAGTGAACCGTATTGAATTTGTTTTTCCTTGAGTTTGGTGAAATCATGGAAATGTTGTGGAACTTCGCAGAACTCTGCCAAATGCATTGAAATCAATGATTAGGAGGAGCTGGGGTACAATGGTGCTGTAAGTGTCACTGAGAGCTAGGGAAAGGTTTCTCAACTATGCTGGACCCATTATTGTGTCCAAACATGTGATCCGATCTGTGCTAACCACTGCATTACTGTGCCTCAAACAACAAAAGATGCAGATGGAACGAATATAATAAACAAAATACAACAAATGGTCACAAACCAGCAATAACTAAATTAAAAATAGATCATTGCACTCATAGAGTTTCAATTTTGGGCACACATTGGCCTTATCATGAAGCGGCAGCACGGGATTGGCTAGTTCCACTATTTGAAGTCGCAGCTCCAGGTGCAGAGAGAAGGTCTCTTTTGTACCTGTGCAGATGCTTCACACTTTCTTCTTCCATCAAAAAGAAAAAAAAAACACCTTGTAAGTAGTAGTAAATCTTTGATTTTTATTATTTTATATTGTGTCCTTTGTGTTTTGATGAGGGTAGGAGAGGGTAAGGGCTCCTTTAAGACTTGTTTTTAATTATTCCGGGCACATGGATGGCTAATTTGCATGTATAATTAGCCATGTGGTGCTGGTACACAGGGATCAGTGTTCTTGATCTTGTGGCAATACTCCTCATACTGCAAGTGTTTTGCTTTTTTAAATGCATGTGGGATGGAAATCTGGCAGTGCTTCTCAGTCTTTGTACTTTTGGGACTCATTTTTTACCTTTTTAAATTCTCTGACAACCCTGGGATGGTTGAAATGACTGGTGGTGAAAGAGATTAGTGTGGTTAGAGAAAAATATCACATAACACAGTGAAGCGGTTTGGTGAAGATGGGGAGGGGTGGTTGTTTGTATTAGTGCATGTCAATAGCTAAAACAGTAATTTGTTTTTTCCTAATGTGGTTGTGACCCTATGGCCATGTCGGAAATGATCTTATAGTAGGCAAGCATGAAAGTTCTAGGCATTTTAGGCATAGCTCTGTGAAGTTGCACTGGCCTCATGAAGCATCACAGGACAAATGGAAAGAAAATATTTGCCTAAGCTGGCCGCACAGCAGATTTCCAGGAAAATATTTGTCGAACAACGTTACCGACAAACACAGCATATTCGCTGAGAAAACTGCCTTTTCAAGTTTCGACGATCAACACTTATCATATTTGAAATATTCATTTTTATCGTGTTTTATTTCTATGGATGCGTACCCATTTTGAGTTTGATCATGTAACCACTTTCATCATGCTTCTGTCATGACAGGACATGAAACTATAAAAATAGCAGTGTTCACGCTGTGTGTTATATCTCAATAAATGGACTTATTTTCAAAGATACTTATCATCACTTAGCTTATTACTCAAGCAGGCCCCAACTGTAGGATTGTGTGTTTTGGTTTTGATATCACTTTGCCCCAGATATCTGAGTATTATTTTGTCCTTGTGATCCTTGGTTTCCTGGTTTGACTCGCTCTCACAGGCTTGACCCTTTGCTGTCCCAATGTAGTATATACGTAAATCTTTGTGTATCATTTTGTAGTATTTATAGTTTTTTATGTGTAGAATCCAATTCTGAGTTTTTTTTGTGTTTGAATATGAAACTGAAACTTTATTTTTATTACAGATAACATTTCTTATTTTTACATGAATGCTTAGTGTTGATCATGTGATCACTATCATCGCTCCTGTAACCTCACAGGAAATTTTCCAAAAAATATGGAAGCGTTCATTTTCTGAAGTATTCCACAGTGGAAAAAATATTATCACTTTGCTTTAGCATCAGTTAGTTTCTGCTTCAATCAAGCCTTAGTGCTAGGTTTGTTTATTTGGTTCTAATCTCTTTTTTCAAATGCGTTATTTCTTTTTTTGCCACATTTCTGGATGCTTGGTCTCTTTTAACTCTCTTTATTCTGACACTTGCCTTGTCCTTTGACCACAATTTCTTGCCTTCTGTTCATCTGTTGGTCTATTTCTGCACACAATAGTTCACAGGCACCTTGTGAGTCCATAACACCCAGGCTGTACCTGTTTTTTGTGTTATCATCTCCTGGTATTTTCTAGTGTGCATAATAATCATATTCCATTGTGTTCGTAACAGATGTAGCTCTAAATTCTCTTTCTAACACATACTCTCAGAAATTGATATATTTCAGGCAAAATTCTTCCCCCGACTGGGGTTCAAATTCATTTATTATATCTGTTTTGTTCTTTTGTGGGCATTTTTGAGACTATGTGCTTTGCAACTATTTAGTGCTTGGAACTTAGTCACAATAGAAATGTTTTGACATATCCACAATCTTGTACAAAGAAGGGTTCCGTGACACTGACTCTTATATTGTTGAACTAGTGACGTCACAGGTCGTGACACCCAGGGCCATGCCCCTTAGCAACGAGTCACCACATCATAGCAATGATACTAAGAAATGGTGGCATCTTTCAGAAAAACAAAATGGCATTGCAATATTTTCAACAACTCAATAAAATACAATTAACAAAGCTTAAACAAAAGTATTTGTTAAAAACAAAAGTAAATAAGGATTCATTATGTTTCAAAAACATAAAAATTATAAGGCCCTCAATATATTTTTTTAACTTTTATTTAATTTATTTAAAGCAAGTAACATTCCATACAATCAAGCCAAACTTATCAAAACTAAATTTCATTTAATCCTCAGCCATGAGAAAGAGAGGAAGGCCAACAGCCAGAGTAAAACTTTTGAGAGCAGTAAAGAGAGAAAGGATTATTTCTCCCCAATATAAGTGCTTATTCTAAAATATTATTGATTAGAATGTACAAGGTTTTAAAAAAATTTTAAACTTAAAAATTATAAGGCCGTAAATACATTTTTTAAAGGACAACAAAAATGTAAAAATAAATCATAACAGGTACATCATGGAAACACTTCCAGGAAGAGTTCCTCAACTACACCACTTATGGGATCATAGCTGCCTGCTGGAAACCCTGAAGCCACAGTCCACCCAGAGAACTCCACTGTCCCAGCACTCTTGATTACTAGTTCTCAGTCTAAGTTATAGGTAACTTCTTTGTCTGTTGATTTTGCGAACATTCAGCAGGGGTCCAAATGGTATACAATAGAATCCCTTACTGAATGAATTTCTAATCACAGCAGAACTTTCACACATATATTATATTATATTATATTATATTATATTATATTATATTATATTATATTATATTATATTATATTATATTATATTATATTAAATGGTGTGACTCAAACCACTTACACCTGAACACCAGCAAGACCAAGGAACTGGTGGTGGATTTTAGGAGGCCCAGGCCCCTCCCGGACCCTGTGAACACCAGAGGAGACTGTGTGCAGAGGGTGCAGACCTATAAATACATGGGAGTGCAGCTGGATGACAAATTGGACTGGACTGCCAATACTGATGCTCTGTGTAAGAAAGGTCAGAGCCGACTATACTTTCTTAGAAGGTTGGCGTCCTTCAACATCTGCAGTAAGATGCTGCAGATGTTTTACCAGACGGTTGTGGCGAATGCCCTGTTCTACGCGGTGGTGTGCTGGGGAGGCAACATAAAGATGAAGGACGCCTCACACCTGGACAAACTTGTTAAGAAGGCAGGCTCTATTGTAGGAATAAAGCTGGACAGTTTAACATCTGTAGCAGAGCGACGGGCGCTGAGCAAACTCGTGTCAATCATGAAGAATCCACTGCATCCACTTAACAGTGTTATGCTATGCGACTCTTCACCACCCGGTGGAGTAAATGCTAACATTATTCAAAGTTATTGTCTGTTTTTACATGCATTTTTATTACTATTTAATTAAATATTGTTTTTTGTATCAGTATACTGCTGCTGGATTATGTGAATTTCCCTTTGCAATTAATAAAGTATCTATCTGTCTATTATATTATATTATATTATATTATATTATATATAAACGTCTATGCATGAAAGTGTGTATGTGTCTGTCTGTCCGGCCCAGAAGTGTGAGGCTACAGCATGAAGCTCAAAGAGCTGGCAAGTCTGCCCCAAGTTAACGAGTTGGAAGAAGAAAGAAGAACGAGGCTACAGATTGAAGCTGAAAGAAAGCGACTCCATTGCCAAAGTGAGACTGCCGAGGAAAGACAAACTTGCTTAGGTGCTAATACACAAGCGAGGCAAACACATCGGCAAAATGAAAACTCTGAGGAGAGAGAAAAACTCACAGCCTCTGATAGACATGGGGGGGCAAGCAAGTCCGCAAAAGGAAACCGCTATCTCTGCATTTCGTTTTTTTTCTGACAATTTCAATAGCTTCTAGTAGCCTGGGCTTTTTACAGCACGGACTTACACAGCTAGTTATATTAATGGTCAGATAATAGTGCTAAACGAAGGACATAACATCTTTCAGTACTGGATATTCCAAGAGTACTTAATAAACAAGTCTGAGGTCTGTTTCACGTGTAACCAAATGAACTCTCAACAAAATCAACACCTTACGCCGAATTTGTGTTCAAAATACAAAACAAGAAACACATTTAAAATGTTCCCTAGAGTAGTTATTGGTTTTGTTTGCAAGTCTTTACAAAAATAATGGTATTAAGGTGTACCCTCTTTTATAATACCACACATTGTAAAAACAGTGTCCATGAATAAGTTACTGCACAAAATAGCAATAAAGTGATGTCACCACAAAAATGATAAAATATTTCAAAAAGTAAAAATAAAAATGAATAACATTTAGAAACTAGACAAAACAGACTATGCAGATGTCAAATGCATTTCTAACACCTATAGCAGTCAGACTAAACTATTGAAAAATGAGATTATTTTCCACATAACTTCTTTGTTAGCAGACTAAACATTTTGAATGTATCCGCTTATGGATTTAATGAGTGATTTAAAGTCTGCAGCAAGCACGGTCTGTCACATTTGATTGAACTTTACTGGTGAGTACTATTCTGGTGTTATAATAATCAAACTGGTTTTGTTTTTTGGGAATCAGTGTATAGCAAGGATGAAATGACTCAAGATTCCTGCACCTCAGAAGTAAGTGCCTATTCTTGAATTCAATAAGCCACAGACATAAAGATGAGCTTCATTTTTAGAAAACGAAGTGTGCTAATGGAGCACAAGTGGATAGATAAGCTTCACTTTCACTCATCTTGAAAAGGCCTTTTTATCATTAACTTAGGACAGAATTGTGCAATTTGTCATTGTGTCAGATAAGAATTCATGGGCTTCGACAGGAAAATTTCCATTGTAAGAGATCATTACTACTAATAGGAAAGAGAAATACACATAAACAGTATACAGTGTTTGGCATTTTTGCATTACGGGCCAGTGGATCACAGCAATACCACATGTGCAAAAATAAGTAATAAGCTTTACTTCATAATTTAACTTATTATTAAAATAATTATATAGTAACAACCCTCAGTTTGTCTTCTTAAACAATTTTCACTATATTTTCATATATACTTGAGTATATTTCAACATATACTCAATGTAATTAGTTATCTAGAAAAATATTGTTTCTTCAGGCGTATTTCCAATGGAATGGCTGGACCAATTGGCTCTGCAGTGTTCTCTATACCCTTGGGTGAGTGCATGTGCAACCTGAACTTTCTAGTTTAGTGATGGGGCCTGAAATGAAATTTCCAAATAAATATGAGGACTATTTGTTGTTTTTTTTAATTTGTTTTTTATTATGTGTTTGCACTTTCATTTCAAGCATATAACACATGGCAGTGAAGAGGTACAAAAAGTTCAGTACCATTTGCTCCCTTGAAGCTAGCCATGATAAATTGAAAAACAAAAAAAAGAAAAAAAGGAGATCACTATCAGGAATGCATCATTCACAAGACATTTTGCTGAACCATGAATTTCACCCACTGAAATGGAGGACCACGCTAAGAAAGACGAAGTATGCTAGGAGTATGATGCTCCTGTTTCAAAGAAGTGCAATGTCCTGGTGTGATAAGAACTACTATGTATGTAGAAATTTCTTTTTCAATTGTTTGCTGGCCTTCTACTAACCAGCAAACAATTGGCCACACAGCAGGTAGAGCTGCTACCAGACTTGCAATATGTAGTTTCAGTACCATGTATGTAGTCTGTGTGGTTGTCCGGTTATATTGTGTTTTTTCCTTTTTTTAACTCCAAGCCATTTGATTCTAAACTAGAGGTGATTTCAAGAGGCCATTTCAATTTAAGCAGTTCATAGCAAAGTGATTTTCTCAAGTGAGTGACTGTGAGGCTCTCACTTTACATTACCTTTTAATCTATATTGCTGTATTTTGTAAGTCGATGATGTCAGGGCATATCACAATAGCCTGATGCCAATCGAGACACACCAGGCACCTTATTTCATTGTGTTGACTGCTTTTTTGTAACCTGTAAGGTGCATAAACTTGCATATTTTGTTAGTTATTAGCAGAAGAGGGACAGGTATTATTTGTTAGGTGAGTGTATTAATATTTTGCAGAAGTCTGCATACATATACCCATATTCTGCTATGTTCCTACGAGAGTTTTCATTCCAAAAATGCTACTGAAGAACATATTCACTCATGAAACAAAAGAAGCCGCTGAAACAATATCCACAAACAAAATACAACAAATGGCCACAAACTAAAAATAAGTAAATAATATATTCATCATTGTGCTGTCAGAGTTCTAATCTTGGGGCACACACTGGCAGTGCCTTTAAGCGGAAACATGGGATTGGCTGTTTCCTTTGTTTAAAGTGATAGCTCT
Organism: Polypterus senegalus; assembly: GCF_016835505.1. Classification (NCBI taxonomy): domain Eukaryota; kingdom Metazoa; phylum Chordata; class Cladistia; order Polypteriformes; family Polypteridae; genus Polypterus; species Polypterus senegalus. Next base: position 60,131,122 of record NC_053158.1, on the reverse strand, counting down.
GGGCTGTTGTTTCCCATGTTTCTGTGCAGATGATTCACACACTTTTCTTCCATCAAGTAAATACTAATAAATCTTTCATTGTTAGTACTATTTATTGGGTCTTATTCTAACACGATGAGGAGGGGGGACTCCTTTAAGGTTTGTTTTGAGATTATAGGTTGGCACATGGCTAATTATTCCTTGAAAATTAGCCATACAGTGTTGCACTGACAGCGCGCAAGAATCAGTGTTACATACCTGGTTGGCAGTAAAGTACCCCTCAAATGAAAATATGTTTTTTTTTTCTTCTTTTAAAGGCATGAGCGATGGAAATCCAGCTGGAGTACAGATCGTGTCATGACATCACACATGTTAGTAAGAATATGCAAAACTTCTGCGCATGGCTGGTACAGCCTTATGATGTCATGCTGGCCTTGGAAAGCATCATGGGGCACTGGAAAAAAATGGTTGTTTAAGCAAGTTGAATGGTGAATTTGCAGGAAATATTTAGTGAACAAGGTCACCTACAAACAACACATATTTGTTTCAATAAACTCTGGTGATCAACAATCAAATATCTCATCTAGTGGTCCATTCAGTTATGACTCCAGGTGCTTGGTGTCTAAGTCTGTGCAAGTGCACCATCGTATGGGGCTTCACATGGTGGTTGTTGTCCAAACTTGTAGCTTATGGTGGGTAGGACCCAAGGTAAAATGCATATGGTGGGCATGATAGAAACCCAACAATATGTTGGTATGAAGTCAACAGCAAACTGTACGTGGGAGGTGTTGTTAATGGTATACTGTAGATGTAGGTGTGAATTAGGTTTGGATAATGGTAACAAAAACTTGTTCTATCCTGAATTTGAAGTAAGCCTATGCTATATTAGCATAATATTTTCAAACTCATTTCATCAAGTTCAGGGTTGGAGGGGTCCCAGTCTCAGAGAGTGTGCCAGTCCATTACAGAATCTACTCAGTCAGACACTGTGCTGAACTGTTACAAAATGAAAATGGAATCAGGAGACAGATTTTTGTGAGGGTTAAGCTAGCCGAGGTCATATCTGAGAGATAAATGAAAAACAAAAACAAAGCTCAGCAAGTAAAACAGAGAACGTAGTAAGAAATGAAGTGAAGGGTTCATAATGAGAGCCAAATTATAAGATGAAAATCATAGTTAAAACAAATAGAATTCATAACCATAAAGCCTTTTTCACAAACAGTAATAATCCTAGTTCCTTTGAATGAATCCACAAACTTAGATACCCAGGTTGCCAGTCTTTATATCTTTGATCCTGTGTTGTTATGTGCCACAACTGAACTTATCTAGCAACACTTAACAACAATATTTGCAATGCGTCTCAAAATGGTGGTACCCATACAAATCAAAATAGCACCACAGGAGATTTAATTTTTAATATTGTGTAAAAGGCGCTATATAGCGCCCGACCCGGCACAGACCACGCAGAGGCAACGTGTACAAAACACACAGGCTTTTATTTTTCTTCAGCTGTGTGACACGTCTTCCCCGTGCCACACAGCCCAAACACAGTCTCACAAGCACAAAGCACACAAAACTCACTTCTCCACCTTCTCTTCCACCACTCCTGCGCAAGCGTAGTCCTCCTCCTCCCAACCCTGGCTCTCTGAGTGGTGGTGGCTGGGGCCTTTTATAGCCCACCCGGAAGCATTCCAGGTGATTAACCACCTGGTCCTAATTGAACTTCCGGGTGGGGCTGAAAACTCGTCCAGCCAGGCTGTGGGAAGCAGGCAGCTCCCCCTAGCGGCCATGCTGGGCCCCAACCAAGCTGTGGAGGACTCCATCTCCCATGGAGCCCTGCGGGCGGTTGGGGAATCATCGTCGGCCAGGGAGGCTGCCACCAAGCGTCCCGGGGGAGGTATTGGACTGCCCATGGCGACTCCCCCGGAACAGAAGCAGCAGGGGCGTCCCTGCCGGGCATGGGACCCGGCTGTCCGTCACAATTGTTAAAAAAAAACAAGAGAATTATAAATAAACATGACCGTTAGAATTCTTAACTTCTAAAACCCTCTTAACAATACATTAATATTTTTTAAGACCAAGGAAAGGATGTAGAAAATTGAAAACAAGAGTCAGCACATCACATGCACCAACACTCAGTCATTCATACAAAGCCAGTTTGGAACAGAGTTAATCTAAGCCCTCTTTGTGGATGTGGTCCGAAAACTGGAGAAAAACACAAGCGGTCATGGGGAGAATGTGCCATCTCCATGGGGGCAATAACCTAAACTGGAAATCAAGCTCAGTTCCCCTGATAGTACAGACTGCTATATCACCATGCCACCCTTACCATATTCTATTCTATTTTCTACAATACTCATTTTTAAATGTTAAGCAAATTGTATAGCACTAGTACATCTACTGGTGTTTAAATAATTTAAGCTGCATTTTGTTGTATGGCACACTCATCCTCCAGTCTTTTCAAAGGAAAGGAATACCACAGAACACAGAAGATTTGCAGTCATCAATCAAAATATCGCATCTGAAATTCATTTTGCATGGCTCTGATTTACAGCATTGCAGGCAATAAAACAGTAGTCTACATAATATAATAACAAATAAAAAAGTAGCTTTTTACTTTGATAGGCAGCCAGCTCAACACGATCTGCGCCTACATTTACGATTAAAGATGTTTTATTTAGAATGGTTTAGTACAAATCAAAACAGGAATAAATATTAGCAGTAAACTATCAGGAATGAACACGTATGTGGCTGATGTTGCAGTCATCTATGCCAAAATATTTTAGACGAATGTCTCTGTGGAAAAAAGAATGACACACAAAGCTTTTCAAAGCTGACACTCTGGCAGTTGACCATAAACCAGCATCTGACTGACATACCTCAGATATCAATCTATCATTAAATTATTCAGGTCAACATGCCGCATTTCATTTTCAAAAAATGGTTAGCATGACTGAATGTGGATCCGAGTCCTCAACTGCCACTTAGCAGTTTAGATGAATTATTGAAGCGAATGAGCTTGAAGGACTGAAATGTTCAGAAAGGTCAGCTTAATAATAATGATGATCTGAAACAGATACATGAAAGCAGAACAATATCTTAGTTCATGGGCAAGGTGGCAGTCCTTTACATGACAGGTAGTCTAATCTATCCATCCATTTTCTGACCCCCTTATTCCCTATTATTAGGAGTTAATGGGAGCCTGTTCTGGGAGCTTGGTCTGTTTGTGGTATAACTATTTATTTTCTTATTTTTCAAGTAAGACTCATCAGAATATTAAAGAAATCTAGAGATGTAAAGTAGCTAGAGGGATGAAGGACTAGGCAGAGGAAGTGTTAAGTAATTGTGGGAAGGGATGTAATTATGGATAGGCAGTGCCTTGGGGCCTAGATGTGAGTGGAGACCCTAACGAAAATCTCATGGCTTTATCATGCATATACACCGAGTCAATTTTAAGGCACTTAAGCTGATCATCCGTTTTCCCCCACTGAGAGCTCATAAGCTAAAGCTACATTCCTAAGTGGAGAGCAAGTTAGTCACAATGAAGGATGACTGGGCACACTAAACAAATGCAGTACTGTATATGTGCACTTTCTGCAGGTTTAATTATCACAGAACACAGCCTAGCTACAGTACCTTTTCTATTAACAGTTACAGAATTATTTAAGTAATTTTATCACAAAATTAGAGCCCCTGTGATCCTGAGTAGGCTTAATAATATAAAGTTATATTTTACTTTTAGCACCACCCATGCTTTCCCAAATTTTCATTTTGTGAAAATCTTGGTTACAGGATTTATTATTTTGATTAAGATATATAGACATGGGATGGAGTGGTGTTTCTTCCGAGGTTGGGTCGGTTTCTGGGTTTTATCACTTCTTCAGTGGACAAAAGCAGACTCACGAAATGTGAGAAGAAATGAAGTATATGCAAAAGAATACATTTTATAGAAAATCAATCTCTAATAAATATGGAAAAACAAGAGAGTATGCATAAATATTTTCTTACTGGAAGAAAAAATGCACATTTCAATTTTGCCCACTTGGCAGATTAATAATAATAATAATACTATTAATACTATTTTATTTAAAAGTGCTTTTCAGCTAAACCAATGGCACTGCCCAATTGAATACAGTACACATAAAAGAATATGAATAATTTTAATACATTTTAAATAAGAAAATATGAAATATATATACACCCATATACATTGTAATGGCACTGTCAAGTTTCATTGGCCTGGGGATCGCATCACTGATGCAGTTCTGCAATACAAACACATATATGTAATAAATTATGCACATACATACAGCTATGTACCACATAACGTCCGTTCAGACAAAGTCCAACTGCATGTACGTCTGTGGTCCTTTAAGGTGATAATATAGTTCAGAAATCCTGATTGGAGAAGGTGCTGCAGTGGACATAACACAGCAAATGCAACAGCGTCCTACACACAGCAAGTGTATTTAATTTAATGTCCCTTGTATACAAAGTGACCGTTATGCCAGTACAGTACTGTATTTCCACATGTGAAACTGCAAGTGGTGGTTTGGTGTGGTGTGGGGTGGCATGATTCAGTGACATTAGATCGAAGAGCAGACCCCCTGTGAAAGTTCATGTGGTGTGATTCAGTGATTTTTGATCAGGGGAGGGCGGAAGGGGGTCCCTATGTGAAACTGCAAGCAGCAGCAAGGCACGGTACAATACAAATACATTTGATCAAAGAGTTGTCCCCTGTGAAAGTTCACACAGCCACACTTTGAGCGGATAAGCAAAGAAGTCGAAACTGAAAGAGCACTGCTCAGAAAATGAACATACGGACATTGTACAACAGCAGCTTCTGGATATGGTATTTGAACCCATGACACTAGAAGTATAAAAAATGCACATCACAACGCTTCAATGTTATACTAAGAAGTCCTTTCAAATCAAGCAGAGCATCGAGTCCTTCAGCAGACATGTCTTCATCAATACAGTGAAAACTGTGACTCAAGGTCTTCATATTCTATTTCCCTACTATTTGTAACTTTTTTAAGGCTTCTTTAACTGTATGTTTTTTTTGAGAAGACATTTGCATAGTACAAACTTCAAGCCTTATTGCACATCAACTAAACGTTCCGCATGCAATCTCACAGACGATTGTGCATAACGACATGTAAAGATGTATAAAGATTAGCTGTAGCATAAGCAAAATAATTCCTGTCTTTTAACCCCAACTGTGACATTTAATAAAACTGACTAATCATAGACAAGTAAACATCATTTAAAAAAGTTTGAAACTCAGCTATCCAATGATAATTAATATTTCACTGCCTGTTAAGCAATATAGGTGGGATCGTTCATAAAAGCAGATTCACTCACCTGTAAAGCATTGCTTGTCTTGTCATATGCAAATCACATTTTAATAATGCAACAGAGCACACAACATGGAAACGAAGGGTTTATTTGAAAGAAGACACCCTTGGGTATGTAAAAATGCCATTATTGCTTTTGACTGAGTTGTGGGTTTATTGCAACATACTGTATACAAACAACTCTGAAATATGGTAGAACACTATGGTCAAAAGTGCAATCAGCAAAGCGATCTAAACTAATTACAGATATAAAACACAAGATAACTGTTCACATAAGTATTCACCCTCTTCAAGTCAGTATTTAATGGGTACACCTTTGTCAGCCATGACACACCTTGAGTCTCTGCACACAGGTCTCTTTCAGCTGCCATATTCTCCATACCTCTTTGCAAAACTGTTCAAGCTCTGTCAGCATTGTGATCGTGAGCGAACAACCTTTATCAAGCCAAGCCACAAATTCTCAATTGGATTGAAATCTGGACTCATTTAGACATTAACACTGTTGTTTTTAAGTCATTCCTGAGTATCTGTGGGTTTTTCTTAAAATGAAGGAGTCATTTTGAAGAGTTATTCATCACATCTACAATCTATTTTAATGTGGTATATTCATTCTGATAAATCCAAATAATGACTTGACTTAAGGGCTTGAAAAACTAAATACTATAAGGTTTCTGGTCTTAATACGATTCTGCTGTCTTAAATATTTCTTAATTAGCATTATATTCTAATTCACTTATATCATTTTTCTATATGTGAAAAAAAATCATAAAGTGTTAGACATAAAATAAACTGCTGTTTGTTCAGCTCTACTAATCTTATGATTGTTATTAAAACAAATGAACTTGTCTCTATATACATATATACAGGTATATATATATATATAAAATAAATGTAAATCGAACACCTGTCTGTCTGTCTGTCTGCTTTTCACGTGAGGACTACTTAACGGATTTAGATTGTTTTTTTTCTATAATCCTCTTGAACATGTGACTTCTCTCATTGTGCTAAGTATCATAGTTCACTGGCAGGAGCGATATATTCACGCTAATCTGAGAGAGGTTGTGGACCGTGGGGAGCAGGAAATGTGATGTCAGGAGTGGTGAGCCGGGCGGGGCCCTTCTCACTCATGTGCCAGCCTCAGTTTGAGTTGGTCCACCTCTTGCCACGTTTTGGAGTATAGCTTACCTCTGCTTACCTAGCAATAACTGTTTATCGATTTTTAAAGTTTTTCCTGTTTTTCTACTATAAGCGTGGAGCTGCGGGGGACAGAGAGTAATACATGTCACACACGTGCGAGCGAGTAGGAGACAGCTAAAGGGCCTGAGTAAGATTAATTCCAAACCAGACCAGGGGGTGGCGAGGTGAACTAACTGTCTTTCTCAATCCCATGCAGACCATTCTTGGGAAATCTTGCATGGTACCGGCACCTCTGATAACGCCACTTCCGGTGCCTCAGATGATGTCACTTCCGGTATCAAACACATCACTTCTGGGCCTGTTGCTATTGATGATGTTACTCCCGGTCACGATGACGTCACTTCCGGTTCCGGCCCCGATGATGTCACTCCCTACACTTGCCTTTAAAGCCACCATCTTGCCTCCACATCATCAGTTCTGTTTTGGACTCAGTCTTGTGGAAATCTCACAATTATTTCAAATCCTTTTTGCAGCCAAGGCACATTATAAGGGTGGCTGCCCCAAACCCTTACAATGTCTTCATGTTGTTTTTGTAACAACATCAAGATTGGTATTATGCAGGTTATTATCTCAAATGTCTATAACCTGACAAATAAAAAAAAATCAGCTTTCAAAAATGATGTACTCAAAACATACTATATGGCTAGTAAGACTGATCACGTCAGCACATGAAGAGTACAGTCTTGTGCTTATTAAATCTCAGCATCACACATTTTTAAAATCTATACGGGGTGATTACAAAAAATATGTAGGCACATGTAAACTTTTCTTATTGGACATTGACTCCAGAACCATTTTACATTATACCTTTTAGAAATCATCATTATGGCCTATGAATAGTAATATGAGAAGATGAGTGACGGTGATGGCATCTTGTTCAGTATTGGTGTGAAGAGCACAAGCCCATTTTTCAAAATATGATTATTATTTGTTTACAATGTTTTCTTACTGTATTTTCTGATTTGCCATGAGTGTATCCATATTGTTTATGGTAACAATAATGCCCATTGTTGTGTGTAACTTCATGAAGATGTGATTTATGAAGTCATCACCCCATGGCATGCATGGTGGCATACACTGAGACGGGTCCAAGTCATTGGATTCATTTCAAAAATCACAAATAGCTTTGCAAATAGGTAGGGAACGTATTAAAGAGCATATAGGGATTTTTTTTGTTACTTTATCTTTGATTTTTGGTTGCTTGCTTTGGACTGTGACGCTTGTTTCTTTCTTTAATTTTTTGGTGCTAGATCTTTTGCCTAATACACAACTCAGTTTGCAGTTATCCTTTTTGAAAGATCTTTATTTCCTAATTGCTATAAAAATATGAACTTTGCCCTTGAGGCTTGACAAATTCTCTGTATGTCAGAACAATGGTAGATGCCCCCCACAATTCTGCCAGGATGGGCTCCAAATCTCTACAATGGAGATAGTTGGCATAAGAGAATGAATAGCTGTTTGGTACTTGTAACTGTGTGTCTTTGAATTTCATGCTGTTTAATAAGTGGTTCAAAGTACGACCAGGAGTTAAGTCAAGCAGAGTAAATGAAAGCATATGTTTGAGAAGCTCTAAACATTTACATGAAGTAATTCATATTGGATTACTGTAACTTTTGTGGTGAAAGTTGCCATCAATTCATTTTACCGCTAATTTTCTTTATTTACTGTGGCATTAGTTCATTATTCTGCAGCAGCACTATACACTTGATTACAAGTCAGGACACTGGAAATGGAAAGGTTTACTCAAATAAAGGAAGATGCCAAAGATTTAGAAATTCCTTGGAATGAAACCCATTGTCTACAGAAATTATTGAAGGGGGGTGGGCAGTTCAGAAAGCAACAGTGTCCAGTGAGAAATGACAAGACCATCTATGGGTGCTGATTGACTAGTTTGGGTCACTGAAGATGATCTGTGTTAACACACAAACTTAGCGCTCCTACTGCAGAGACAGATTTAAAATTACCCCACAAATTGGATCAAAATGTAACACCACTGCTCACTCATTTTTACTATGAAAGAAAAACAAAAACACATATTGGCACATAAACTAACCTCGGACTGCATGTTCAACTACCTCTTCTGATCCAGTAAAAACAAAGACCTGCCTGCTTTATAAGATGGTGTCAGGTGTGTTTGACCAGTGTATCTGTTGTGAATCTATGATATAGCTTCCCTGGAAACTTTTCATTACATCCATCCATCCATTATCCAACCCGCTATATCCTAACTACAGGGTCACGGGGGTCTGCTGGAGCCAATTCCAGCCAACACAGGGCACAAGGCTGGAAACAAACCCCGGGCAGGGCGCCAGCCCACCGTAGGGCGCACACACACACACACGAGGGACAATTTAGAATCGCCAATGCATCTAACCTGCATGTCTTTGGACTGTGGGAGGAAACCACGCAGACATGGGGAGAACATGCAAACTCCACACAGGGAGGACGCGAGAAGCAAACCCAGGTCTCCTTACTGCGAGGCAGCAGTGCTGCTACTGCGCCACTGTGCCGCCATTCACAACATTAAAAAAAAAAATAGCTCATTTTCTTGAATGTTATAATGTTGACTTCACCACAGAGTCATTTTGGAATGTTTTCTTTCATGATTTCCAGCATTTCATGGTATGTTTGCAGTCACGTTGTTTGTGGTTGCTATGCCGGTTGCCAGTCACGTGACATGGGGATCGGGTGACATGCCGTGTTATCACAGTCTGCCTATATATGATAGTTTTATATGGCCATCAGTGTTCTAGTGTGGAATCTTATTGAAGAAATATATTTTGCAGTAGAAAAATTTGGGAAAATGTGTATTTCTAACTGGAATCTCTTTTGCTAAGGATTATTTTTCCCTGGTTAGTGCTCTGGTTTTGAAATATTGGTTTAACTTGACTTCTCAGGTCTGTCTTCTAAACTTACCTTTGTCTTTTCCCCCACAATTACTTTACCTTGCCTGGTACTATATTTAAAAAAAAAAAAATTAAAATTTACAGTTTTTTTTTTAGTCTTCATCAAATAGTGCCTAAAGAATTTCATTATAGTATCCAATGTTTTTATTCTCCTCATTTTTTCTCATTTCATGTTGTTTCAATTAAATGGGGATTACCTCTGTTTGAAACTCCATCCATTTTTATAATGACTGATCTGTTCTTATTTCACAACAGTTCTACTTTACCGAGCGAGCCTGCTTGATCATTGTACTTTGAACAAAAGCTACTTTTTAAACTATATTTTAAAAGATCCATGTACCATGAAGCAGAGAAACTGGTTTACTTACTATAGAAAACACTGCACAGCTATTTTGAATGCCATTGGCATTTATGCTGCACTAGCAATGAGTTTTTAATTCATTTCTATAGCTTGCAATATTACCTTGGAATATATACATTAATCATCGAGTGCAACAAAATCCTGATGCAAACGTTATTCACAGTCCCAAAAGGCATTAACGTCAGCTCTCTTTCTGCTCATTTTTTCTCTCTCTCACATGTTCCTGGCCTGAAATGGCAGCTATGCCCAAACCTTGAGCTATTAATTTACAGGAATACTGCCTCCTGCTGGTGCTTTAATAATCTTTCTTTGTTTGTAATGATTGGTTAGCATGCAGTGGGCAGCACAAGAAAACAATTTAGAAGGAAAACTCTTTTGCTTATAGTTGAATAGCTGAATTCCTCATACTTTAAATAATTATTTCCCTACTTAAATATTCTTAAAAATAGCATAATCCATTGCAACTATTGCTTAAATATTTTAAAACTGGTTGTGAAATTTTAGAGTAAGTGTGTCTTTATAGGCAGATCTGTTACTGTCTTCACTTTATTGCCTAAATTTTGGGTTTTTAAACTTTTTAGTGTTAAGATCCAAAGAAGATAATTAGTACCATACTGGCAGCCATGGAAAGGATTATAACCATAATTACAGCAGAAGCACACATAGACAGATAACAATGACTATATAAGAAAAACATTAAAATTTTGTTTCAGGGGCAAATCTAGTATGAAACTGATGAGCTTAAAATTCAGGCTCTCTATTCCCAGAGGGGCCCCAGAAGTGACTTTAGTCCATATTGCTTACAAATGTTTAGTGTCTACTGTATTAGAAGGTGTCTTTAAAAAATAATCATAACCATCCATCCATTATCCAACCTACTATATCCTAACCACAGGGTCACGGGGGTCTGGTGGAGCCAATCCCAGCCAACACAGTGCGCAAGGCAGGAAACAAACCCTCACTGTTAGTGCAAGATTTAGTAAATCTGCGATAACCTAATTGATTAGGACCATATGACACACGAACAGGATGATTTTGGAAAGGATAGTATTATTGGTCACATAACTTAGTCACTTGACTCATGGCGCTCGAGTGTGGTGATGCGTTGCATGTTTCTCCTCTCTGACATTTTGATTGTACTGAGTTAGATAATCAATAAAGTAGCCAAAAATATAATTAAGCATTTCAGGTTATTTACCGTCTCTTAAAATAACATTAATTATTGAAAAATATAACCATTAACAATAAATTCTTATAAACAAATTCATAAATTGTTTACTATATTTTTAATCTATACTAATAAACGGCAAAGCCCTCACTGACTCACTCACTGACTGACTGACTCATCACTAATTCTCCAACTTCCCGTGTAGGTAGAAGGCTGAAATTTGGTAGGTTCATTCCTTACAGCTTCCTTACAAAAGTTGGGCAGGTTTAATTTCGAAATTCTACGCGTAATGGTCATAACTGCAAGCTGTTTTTCTCCATTTACTGTAATGGAGATGAGCTTGAAACCCGTGGGGGCGGAGTTTCGTGTGACATCATCACGCCTTCCACGTAATCACGCAGTACATAGAAAACCAGGAAGAGGCCCAAAAAGCGCTGAAGAAAACATGCATTATATAATTGAGAAGGCAGCGAAACAATAAGAAGCGGCGAGTGACATATACAACCATATTCATGAGTTCTGCTACTTCGGAAACAAAGCACGATGTAAACCTAAACTTTAAATTACATTCATAGACAGGTTGCCGCTGGCGTTTATAATTTAGTGCCTGCCCATATAAGGCCGTCCGTCAGCGGCAATCCAATAGCAAACTTCCACGGGTAAATATTCACGGGTGAAGGACTGTCCTTATGCAGAGAAAAATGAGATGGTCAGGGTGGTGTTTGGCACAAACTCAGCGAAACTGCGAGAGAAAGTTTTAAGTGCCGGGACTTCGGTAACATTAGATACAGCCATGGACATAGCATGACATGGCACCAGCACAGCTGGGAAACTTCGATGCATGTACACCGAGCGGCTCACGTGAACTGACGCAGTGCACAGACAAAAAGCAACAGTTCCAAAGAGCGCTGAACAAAAAACGAATTACACAATTGAAAAGGCAGCAAAAAATATGAAGCGTCTGATACATACAAGCATATTCATAAATGCAGCTACTGTGGAAACAAAGCACACGGTGGAAAAAGTCAATGTCCCGCTAAAGGAAGACAGTGTAAAAAAAAAACCTGTGCATGCAGTGTGTCGGGTCTCAGATAAAGAAGAAGATGAGCTGTTTATTGATGCAGTAAGAAACAAATCGATGAATGAAACCTGTCATCTTTACAACGATTGACAAACATGGAATGTAACTTGAACACAACACATCCTACAAATACGAACCTGATTGAAAGAAATAATGATAATCAAATCCTTGATGACAGCAACACTCAGTAAAACTCACAAAACAATTACTGTATATTGACAGTCATGTTACGTTATTTTTAAAATGTTCCCTTTTCTTTTTCATAGCTTCTTTAACACACTACGTCTCCGCTGCGATACGCGGGTATATGTATATGTATACATATACCCCGATCTACATACTCAAATAATGGATACTTTATTCGCCATCAATGATTGTTTTGGTAAAGCCATACTCAGTGTATTCATTAGATGAACGGTAAAAAAGTAAGAGCGAGGGGAGGATGACTTATCATTTTATATACTGTATTATTGTTATTAATGGCCCGGGGATATGAAGCACTGGTAACACAATAAACTACAGATCCCATAATGCAGCGCTTCAGCTGCCTTGCCGAACACTTACCGCGTCCCCACCGTCTCTTCAGTTGTTTCCTTACTTTGCGAAGGAAGCAGCTTTCTCAGAGCTTCTGCACTGTTTTATAAACGAACGATATATAAGAAAGTCCTTTTTCCTTGCCAGCAAGCAGCCTTTTTATTTTTTCCACGGGTTCTCTGCTGTTTTTATTGTTCATTTATTACGATTTTTATAGTTATTGTGTAGGTTTTATTTAATCCACGGGTTCTCTTCTGTGTTCACTGCGGTGTCTTCCATCGCACTGACCTTCGCCAAGGAAGCAGAAACTTACAACCACCGAAACTTTGTAACGGCACAAGACTTCAGGTCACATCTCTACAAAACAACCTAATTGAAGCATCTATATTTACTGGCAGTGCCTCAGGTGACACAGTTTTCATTCCTCGCATCCCCGTTACACCATCTAATCTCCCATTTCAATTCAAACGCGTTCAATTTCCAGTAAGGCTCTGCTTCGCAATGACAATTAATAAGTCTCAGGGACAAACACTACAAAAGGTTGGCATTGATTTGAGGCGGGATTGCTTTTCACATGGCCAACTGTATGTTGCATGCTCAAGAGTGAGCTCAGCACACAGCTTAGTCATATTACAATCAGAGGGCCGAACTGACAACGTGGTATACAGATAGATCCTTAACAATTCATTTTTTATATATTTTCGTTCAGTCTAAAAATGTTTACTTTTTTATTAATAAAAATATTCAGACAGTATTTCACCGCTGCGAAGCGTGGGTATTTTGCTAGTCTACACTAATAAAAGGCAAAGCCCTCACTCACTCACTCACTCCCTCACTCACTCACTCGCTCATCACCGATGTACGTACTTATTTCGGTGGTATGACGCCACTGTCGGCCACCATATTGAACTTTCCAACGTCACTAATTCTCCAATTTCCCGTGTAGGTAGAAGGCTGAAATTTGGCAGGCTTATTCCTTACAGCTTACTTACAAAAGTTAAGCAGGTGTCATTTCGAAATTCTACGCGTAACGGCCATAGCGGTCGATAACGGTCGACAACATCCACCCTGTTGAACTTTCTTATTTACGGCCCCATCTTCACGAAATTTGGTAGGCGGCTTCCCTGCGCTAACCGAAACCGATGTACATACTTATTTCAGTGGTATGACACCACTGTCGGCCACCATATTGAACTTTCCAACGTCACTAATTCTCCAACTTCCCGTGTAAGTAGAAGGCTGACCCCATCTTCACGAAATTTGGTAGGCGGCTTCCCTGTGCTAACCGAAACCGATGTACGTACTTATTTCGGTGGTATGACGCCACTGTCGGCCGCCATATTGAACTTTCCAACATCACTAATTCTCCAACTTCCCATGTAGGTAGAAGGCTGAAATTTGGCAGGCTCATTCCTTACAGCGTACTAACAAAAGTTAAGCAGGTTTCATTTCGAAATTCTACGCGTAACGGTCATAACGGTTCGACAACGTCCGCCATGTTGAACTTTCTTATTTATGGCCCCATCTTCATGAAATTTGGTAGGCGGCTTCCCTGCGCTAACCGAAACCAATGTACATGTTTATTTCGGTGGTATGATGCCACTGTCGGCCGCCATATTTAACTTTTCAATGGTCTAAGTTACTTATGGGCCCATCTTCAAGAAATTTGGTATGCGGGTTCCCAATGCTAACTGAATCCTACTTACGTACATATATATGTACATAGCCTGCAGCTCAGTCACCGTGTCAGGTGGCGTTGGGTCCCCCATCCCAACGCCTCCCACGTTGTTGGCTGCCTGCCTATATAAGGCCGTCCTCCGCTCCAGTCTCTACATTTCTTGCTTTGCCACGGGATTCACGTCTCCCTGCTGATAATTACAGCCTTTTTATTTAATCCACGGCTTCGCCGCTGTTTTATTGTTCGTTTATTACGATTATAGTTATTGTTTAGGTATTTTAGACTCATTCAAACCGTGCCCCCATTAACATGTCTATCGAGGTGATCACCATCGATCAAAGAACTGTCACTTACCGAGTGGTTTCCATGCCCGGAGATGGCACCTACCTTTTCCATTCTCTGTGTTACATATTGCACGGCCATATCAGGCTCACTCTTGATATCCAGAGGAACATTGTGTCTTATGTATTGAATGACTGGGACAGGTTCAAGGTGTGGACTGATGACGGTACAGGAGATAATTATACTATACAGGAGCACTATAAGAGTGAAATGCTTAAGTCCTTCACCTATGGTTCTGCATGTGAGTTGATGGCTGCTGCTGAATTGTTCAGTTGTCGCTTTCAAGTGTACCGAAATGGCCAAATATTTTACACCTTTCGACAACCGCCAATGCCTCTTAAACATCTTAGACTCACAGGTGACGATTTCAGTAGTGGACACTTTGATGTTTATGAATGTTTAAACTCTCAAAAGCTGGATGTGAAGTTATCGATGAAACCGGTTGCATGCTTACAACGCTTGACAGATGCCGAATGTCACTTCAACACTAGTCCTGCAAATACTGTCGTAATTGAAACAAACCATGAAACTCAAACCGATTATGACAGCAGCAATCCAAGCTGTGAGATTTGAAACAAGATTACTCTTCATATGCCCAACTGTACGTTGCATGCTCAAGAGTAAGCTCAGCGCACAGCTTGGTCATATTACAACCGGAGGGACGAACTGACAATGTGGTATACAAAGAGATCCTTAACAAATCATTATTGGTATATTTTCCCTCAGTTTAAAAAGGTTTAATTTTCTTCTTAATAAATATTTTAAGGCAGTACTTCGCCGCTGCAAAGACCGGGTATTTTGATAGTAATTCAACAATAAAGTTGAGTACAAAAGTTGAGGCTTGTAGTTAAATTATTCCTAAAAAATGTATGCACTGTTTGTATTTTAAATGGTTACATAAATAAGAGAAATCGTGATGAAGAACTTGGTGAAAAGCCCAGTCTAAAATGTTTAATGCTGCTGTGTGATGTCATCCTGAATGCCAAAGTCCACTCTACTACATGTCTGAAAATGTTCATGTTTTCTGCTGTTCATATAGATCTTAATGACTTAACAAACACATTCTTTACTTCCCCTAGGAGATTACATTTAACACAATATCTTCTTTCTATGTCTGTTACAGATTTAGAGATAATGTATTCTGTAACAGTGAACACGCTATGAGGGACTGATGAGTTATTCTTGGCCACTGAACTGCGTCTTGCATACAACAATGGCACAGCACTAAACATCCATCCAACCTATTGAGTCATTCCAACACAACACCTAGCAAATTGTCACATCCTTGCACGGCAGCAGTTATTTATATTTTCACTTTTCAAACTAACGCTACAGTCCCTTCACTTCACTTATTTGTCTGTGTCATTCCATCCTCTCTGCCTCTTTCTTATACATGTCCTCGCTGTCGGTCACTTCAATTTGACTGTTTCACAGGCTATGAGACGGTTGATGGTGTTGTCGGGGATATGTAGCATATTTAAATTTCATAGAAATGAAAGCTCTCTGTAATGCATCAAATGTATTGTTCATAAGCTACGTATCATGTTAAATACTACAGCAGTAAACAGAATAGTAAATAGACAGAGGTATATCACTCACCACAGAATATGCACCTGGACAAACTTGGCCAGTTTTACTGTATAATCACGTGGTGACCCACCACAAATATGTCCATAGCCCAATAGTTTAGGAAACACTGGCCTATATTTACATAATTTTAATAAGGCATTTTGAAATTGATTTACATTGCATTATTGCTCTTGATAATTCCCAATTAGTAAAACGTTCATGATTACTTAATCAGTGGCTTTTTCCATCAGGCACTCTTCAACAATATTGCAATATCATATATAAATGTCTATGTGTGGAAGTGTGTGTGTCTGTCTGTCCGGCCTGGAAGTGAGAGGTAGAGTCAGAATAAGGGCTCCCTCCACCTCCGAGGATACACAAGCAAGGCAAGCAGCACATCGGCAAAATGAAACCTCAGAAGAAAGACAAAGTTGCATAGCTACTAATGCACAAGCGATGCGAGCACATCAGCAAAACGAAACCTCCTAGGAGAGAGACACCCTGAGTAGTTCATTTCAATTACCTAAAATCTCTACATTTCAATTTTTTTTCTGATGATTTAAATAGTTTCTAGGACCCTGTGTGTTTTACAGCATGGGCTTACACAGCTAATACTGTATAACAGCTATTATAGCTGAACAAATCAGCTGGAACTAGTGAACTACATTATCCATCATTTAAAATAAAGTAAAACTAAAATGTTTCCACATTATATTGGGAAAGAACTAGGCAAGTAAAGTGTTATAAAATGTGATATAAAATCAGTCAAGGATGCAACTCAGCTCACTTTTAAGTTTGCCCAAAAGGGACTAGGAGGAAGCCATTATCCCTTCCACACCATGCTCCAGTCCCACATTATAGTGTCATCGTTCCACTGCTCCACCTTTTTACCATTACACAATTGTCCTTGAAACACCAGGCACAAGACTATTAAAATGACTACTGGTCCATAGTGTAAGCCCTTCTCCCAAAAAATGTATCAATTATGTGAAAAATGAATTAGAACAAAAATACATATATAAATCACACCTTGTGTAAGAAGCCTCTACTGATAATGTATAACTATAATGTTATCATAAATGTGACAAAAAGCAACAGTGTATCAGAAGATGTGTGAAATGTTCTGTAGAAAATGGATTTACAATAAAGTAGGTAACAACCTCAGTCCACTCCTGGACGGTCAGAAAAAAAGGATCTAAGGGCCCTTTAACACATTGCAGGATTTCAAACTATGCTCCTGGAAGTGATTAAGGTGAGGTTGACCCAGCATAAACTATGTTACAAAATAAGGAACCCACCTCCCTTCCTCCCACCACTGCCCTTCAAACAAAGTGCCTCCAGCCACTTGAAAACAATATCTATGTAGTCTGCCAAGATTCAAAAAAGCTCTACAAACAGAAAACAAGCTTATGAAAGAATTAGTTAGGCATCTCAGACGGACTATAGCTGATTTAGGTATAATTTTTAATTAGATGGGTTCAAAAATAATCCCCTAACCACTGGGGGTGTCTGAAATTTCCCCAGCAAACAAAATTGGATGTTTTTACTGTAAACGTTAAACTTACACTGTGCACTCATGATATGGTTATATTCTTTATAAAACAACTATTACCAGTCTATAAACATTTTATAATAATAAATTATCATTACAAAAATACTACTCTTGAAATGTGTTCTTGTCATTTTTCATTGTTTTATTTCATATTAAAAGGCTTTAATAACATTCAGAGTGGTAAGTGCTGCTTATAATGGATATCTGAACTAGTGCATTGCTCTACAGTCTAGTAATTCTGCTCCCAGTTCCACAGTGCATATCTCTTTTTCTTGCCTGGTGAAAGTAATTTAATGACATGATGCATTTTTTCAAAGCTGTCCTAGAAATTTATCAACTTCATTTAGTGTAGCATTGCACATTGCCTCTTCATCCTGCTTGTCTTGGATGACAGCCTGTAAAAGACTGGTACTATTGTGACTATTGCCAAACACGTGAGCCTAAGGAACATTTTACAGACTCTGACCAGCGAAATTTAATAATGTGATAGTCAATAGCATTGTCTCCTGTTTTGCCTTCAGAGTGCAGGAGGACTCTAGTGACTACTGCTGTTATCACTTCCTGAGCTCTGACGGTACCTGCCCTTCCAGTCCTAACAATAGTTAAATGACCCAACCACCGAATGTTGGCATCCATTGATGGACCAGCCTCTGAGGAAGGCAGACCTTTATAATACTGGAAGTTAATCCTAATACTACAGTCAATCATTGTTAGGTGAATTTGTGTCCCTATTGGTCTCATTGTTAAGTATGTTTTTTTTCTTTTTCTTTTATACCCAATCATTACAAACACCTGTTTCCAATTAACCTGTTCACCAGTGGAATGTTCAAAACAGGTGTTTTTTGAACATTCCTCAGCTTTCCCAGTCTTTTGCTGCCCCTGTCCCAGCTTTTTTGGAACGTGTTGCAGGCATCAAATTCAAAATAAGTGAAGATTTGCAAAATAACAATAAAGTTTATCAGTTTGAACATTCGATATCTTCTCTTTGTAGTGTATTCAATTGAATATACAGTGGTGTGAAAAACTATTTGCCCCCTTCCTGATTTCTTATTCTTTTGCATGTTTGTCACACAAAATGTTTCTGATCATCAAACACATTTAACCATTAGTCAAATATAACACAAGTAAACACAAAATGCAGTTTTTAAATGATGGTTTTTATTATTTAGGAGAAAAAATCCAAACCTACATGGCCCTGTGTGAAAAAGTAATTGCCCCCTTGTTCAAAAATAACCTAACTGTGGTGTATCACACCTGAGTTCAATTTCCGTAGCCACCCCCAGGCCTGAAAAGCTCACCTCAAAAGCTAGACATCATGCCAAGATCCAAAGAAATTCAGGAACAAATGAGAACAGAAGTAATTGAGGTCTATCAGTCTGGTAAAGGTTATAAAGCCATTTCTAAAGCTTTGGGACTCCAGCGAACCACAGTGAGAGCCATTATCCACAAATGGCAAAAACATGGAACAGTGGTGAACCTTCCCAGGAGTGGCCAGCCGACCAAAATTACCCCAAGAGCGCAGAGCTGACTCAGCCGAGAGGTCACAAAGACCCCAGGACAACGTCTAAAGAACTGCAGGCCTCACTTGCCTCAATTAAGGTCAGTGTTCACGACTCCACCATAAGAAAGAGACTGGGCAAAAACGGCCTGCATGGCAGATTTCCAAGACGCAAACCACTGTTAAGCAAAAAGAACATTAGGGCTCGTCTCAATTTTGCTAAGAAACATCTCAATGATTGCCAAGACTTTTGGGAAAATACCTTGTGGACTGATGAGACAAATGTTGAACTTTTTGGAAGGCAAATGTCCGTTACATCTGGCGTAAAAGCAACACAGCATTTCAGAAAAAGAACAACATACCAACAGTAAAATATGGTGGTGGTAGTGTGATGGTCTGGGGTTGTTTTGCTGCTTCAGGACATAGAAGGCTTGCTGTGATAGATGGAACCATGAATTCTACTGTCTACCAAAAAATCCTGAAGGAGAATGTCCGGCCATCTGTTCGTCAACTCAAGCTGAAGTGATCTTGGGTGCTGCAACAGGACAATGACCCAAAACACACCAGCAAATCCACCTCTGAATGGCTGAAGATAAACAAAATGAAGACTTTGGAGTGGCCTAGTCAAAGTCCTGACCTGAATCCAATTGAGATGCTATGGCATGACCTTAAAAAGGCGGTTCATGCTAGAAAACCCTCAAATAAAGCTGAATTACAACAATTCTGCAAAGATGAGTGGGCCAAAATTCCTCCAGAGCGCTGTAAAAGACTCATTGCAAGTTATCGCAAACGCTTGATTGCAGTTATTGCTGCTAAGGGTGGCCCAACCAGTTATTAGGTTCAGGGGGCAATTACTTTTTCACACAGGGCCATGTAGGTTTGGATTTTTTTTTCTTCCTAAATAATAAAAACCATCATTTAAAAACTGCATTTTGTGTTTACTTGTGTTATATTTGACTAATGGTTAAATGTGTTTGATGATCAGAAACATTTTGTGTGACAAACATGCAAAAGAATAAGAAATCAGGAAGGGGGCAAATAGTTTTTCACACCACTGTAGGTTGAAAAGGATTTGCAAATCATTGTATTCTGTTTTTATTTACGTTTTACACAACGTCCCAACTTCATTGGAATTGGGGTTGTACATCTGAATCATTCTCCATATATTATTCTGAAACTCCCATTGTCTTTGGACCTTGAAGATACTTCAGATATTAAGGATAACTGTTTGCATTTTAAATCCCCTTTTATTTCAATATGAAAAACACTCTTTTAACAACTATTTGAATTTATAGCTCAGTATAAATTTAAGGGCATTGATCATCTGACTACATTTCACACTTAAGAGCCCTAATATAATTTTCAGCTTCACTTTGCATCTTGCACAGAGAATGGGATATTGTGAGTTTGCTTTACTTTACTCCTGAGCCTGTGACACAGGAAGTGCACTTTTTTTTCTCTTGCCTGTCACAGTTAATACAATGCAGCCTTGCAGTGCACTTGGTCTAGTGCTAGCTGGCTGTTTTATGTCTGGTGATGTGGAACAGTGCATGTTATCTTTGACTAGCACTGGGCCTTGGAAATTCTGCTCTTAAAGAACTACACAGTTTTACTTCTACATTTACATTTACTTGCTTAGAAGACTCTTTTATCCAATGCACCTTACAAAGGAGGTCAATATAATCAAGTAAACATCAGTATGGGAGACTGTTTAGGAATGGGACAAGGTTACGAAATTGATCATCATTAGTCAAAAAGTTCAGAATAAATTGCAAAGTCTAAATCAGTTAGACAGAAATTTACCATACCAAAGAGTCTTAAAATGTTTCTTTGAGGGAGTAAGAATCTCAAATGGAGGTGGGCACCTCAATCCACCAGCTAAGAGTTACACATTAAGAGTGTAGATTAAGGTCTGATGTCATGCTGAGGTGGCATCACCAGACACCAGTAAAGAGCTTCAAAAATCTTTGACGTGATACACATGCAGAGCAGGTTAGAGATTATGAATGTAATAAATTTCACAAGTCTCAAAAAACTGATAGCATAGATCACATTAGCGCTAACAAATGGAAATAATGACTCGGTCAAATAAAGCTAAAGCGAAAAGGGATTGAATATTTGGACATAGGTGATATGACAGATGTATGTAGATAATGTTCGGCTTTAAAGTTTAAGTCAGATACTTGTAGATTGTCTATTTGTGTTGCAGTCAGGGTAAAGTAGTGGTTCTTCCCAATAAAGAAGTGTATCTGCAAGAAATAAATGATTTGTTATTTGGTGAAAGTGAAATCCACAAACACTATAGGCAAAATATCTGAATCTACAATTATGTGTTCACATTCGCATCATTCAAAGCTCAAAACGTAGATTTACACGATTCAGGACCATACGCTATGAGAATATATGGTCCCGCAACAATTAAAGCTACTATAAGTTTAATTTCAAAGAAACCACAATTCGGTCAGGTTTATATTTTTGATCACGGAGAAGCAATGCACATAGAATCAAAAGAGTTAAGCAATTGGACGTATTAGATATTCGACAGCCAATAATGGATACAAATGCATACGTTCAAAAGTATCGCACTTTACACAAAATTTATCTGAAAAACACGGACAAAGAAGTTTTCTTGGTTTTCTATATGAATCCGAAAGATCACACTCGCATATATAATAAACCAACATGTGACGAATTATCAGCGATAATAGTTTCAAAAGACGGAGATATCAAAGACAGAGTTGATATTTGTGTTTATCCAAAAGCACAGCATGATTCGTCGCAAGCGGCAGGTCATTGAAATGACTAGCATGTAGGGCCCACATGGGGGTTGGCGAGAGAAGCGAGTAGGGGGCACAGCACCCTAGAGTATATATATATATATATATATATATATATATAGGATACTGACCCACTGACTACTCTGTAAGTCAGCATCAAGGATTTAAAACTTAACTTGTACTGCTGCAGTGAGCCAATTTAGTTATCTGAAAAGAAGATTAATGTGTGAGCAGCTTGACTGGTTGAACAGCAGATGTACCGCTACATTTTGAATCATCTGTACTGGATGATAGCACATACTAGTACCCTGCCAGTAGAGAGTTGCAATAGTCCAGATGTAACAATACCAAAGCTTGGAACAAAAATTGTGCTCCATATTCTCTCAGATACAGTCAGATCTTGTGAATGTTGTATAGAGTGAATCTGTAAGACCAAAAGACCATTGCAACATGGTCAACAAAGGACAGCTGGTCATAAATTACCACCTTGAGGTTGCGTACAGAGTTAGCTATAGTGATGCTGAATAGATATGGACATATATATACATGTCTATATACTGGATATTCTATATTACTCACTGGATAAGTAGAATAAAAAATGTGCATAAATTAGAATTTACAATACGATTAAGCAGTTATTTTAATTTAGCACTTATTTTACTATGTAATTCTGTACCTTAAAAGACATTATTAATTTTAAAGTATATTGTAATCTCACCAATATGGTTTAAGCACTGTTATGCACTTAGTCTTGCATGTAACCACTCCACCAATGTAAAATGACACCCTGAAAACCATTGCTAAAGACTAGGTGAAGGATTAGCAATAAGGAAATTGCAAAATTCCAAGAGGTACTGATCATTAGCATAATAAATAAGGGGCATAGATAGACAGAAATTAATTGAGAAGTGGGTGTGACTGAAGGGCAACCACACAAAAGTGTCAAAATGCTATTAGGTGTTGTCCATTACCATAGCAGGCTTATTAAGGTATCTTACATAGGTTAAGCTATGTATAAAAATGTCCTAGTGCTCATGAACAGCACCTGTCTCCGGTGACCAAACACAGCTTTTTATTATTTTAATAAAAGTCTAAACTGAAACCAGAAGGATTTTGGGCTGTGTGATTTCCTTGCTTTGGATATTCTTAGTTTGGGATTTTAGTTTACAACATAGACAGATAATCTAGGGTAACAAGAAGTTTGTGTTTGCCAGGATTAGCTGGAGAAGGTGCTCCTTCATGCAGATTGGAACATTATTGAGACCTCCAGATATTCTAGCTGATACCATGTGGTCCTCTGGAGCACATGACGGGCACAACTGGATATCATCAACAGCTTATAGGTGTGTTCGTGGGCACAAAATGATCAAGGTACACTAAAGAGAACTCCAGGCTGACTTTTTCTGTAGCTAAAGAGAGTCAAATCTGACTCCAGAATTTGGTCAACAAATTTCCTTGATATGAGTCTTAAAGTTACCTTGAGCTGTGGAACCACTGAGTTTGGAGCAGAAAGAAAGATAAGAAAGTGAAGGAGATGGGGTGTTGAGGTAAAGTGGTATTTAGGTGATGAGTGCAGTTGGGTAGCAGTTTCAAGTTTCTTCAAGGTAGTAGATAGTGATTGACATTTAATTTTCTCTGTTTCATTGCATCCTTCCTCTGTTGATCCTCCTGCTGTTTGTGTTTTTTTTTTCTTTTTTTAATAAAATATATTCTTGCCTTTTGGTATAGCTTGTTTCTTGGCATTACTGCAGTTTTGAAGAGATGCCAGGAGAATAGTCTTCTATTAACAGTGTATAATATCTTTCCATTCTTCTATCCATCTGTCAATATTCTTATTCAGTTTATTCTGTTACAGGGTCCATGGAAAGTCAGAGTCTACCCTTAGTGAACTGGTTTTAGGGCAAGAACCAGCTGTGCATCAGACACCAGTCCACTGCAAGGTATTTGTATAATATATAATGAAAAATGTATTAAATTCTGTTATAATAGCATACTGAACATGCACAACTTAAATAATCTAAGCTACATGAGCCGCAAGGTAATTTCTGAAAAAATGATTGCAGAGTTACTCAGACAAGTCGATGGATGGAAAATTTAATTCACTGCAGCCATGCTTATTGCAGCATAGGCCTATGTCAGATTTTTGAAGCAGCAGTTGGGTAGCCTGCTTCAGCCAACAAAACTTGTGAGGTGAAACATATGGCCAGAATACTATTCTTTCATTAATAAAGTATCTATCTATCTATCTATCTATCTATCTATCTATCTATCTATCTATCTATCAATCAACAATTTACAAAAAAATGCATTAATTAATCAAGTTCCAAACCCAGTTATTACAATTATGGATCCTGGGTAGCTGGATTCTATCACTGTGACATCTGGTGCTAGGCAGGAACCATTCTTAGATGAGTCATCATTCTATCACAGGACAATGTTTCCATATTTAATATATATATTTTTATTATAAATATATTGTAGTTATGTTGGTATTGTAACACTGATACAAACTGAAACTTCAGCAAATCACAAGAAGGTCACATGAGAGCTAGAGTGACCCAAAATGAATTATCGCATCTATAGTACATGTTTGCCACTTTCCTAACGCACACTCATTCACTCTGCTTTGCTCCAGTTATAAAACAGCAAACCCTTTTAGCTTGTGTGGGACTCACAATTTTCAGCAATTTCAAACTAATCCAACACATTTTTTTAAACTGTGCTGTTAAAGAAACACATACCTGTTCCTACTATCTGAGACTTACTGTACATCTAAATATTGCAATCACTTAAAAAATAAAATAATGTAATAAAGGCACATTAAAGATAATTTATTCATGTATTTTGAAATTATAATGTATTATACTAAAAATAGCTATGGTGAAAGTGGTGTGGCATTAGACCAGAGGTATCTTTTTCATAAAGATTCAGAGAGACATTTTAGACCAACACTGGTCAAGCTGGCTGAGAGTCCACATTACATGCTTGAAGAAAGTAACCAAAAAGTCAAAGTATAAATTGAAAAAATAAACTTGTAAGCAGGTTAGCGTAATAGTGTGGCACAGTGAATAAGACTTTGGACTTCAAACCCTGAGGTTGTGGGTTAAAATCCCACCACTACCACTGTGTAACCCACTGAGCAAGTCACTTCACCTGCCTGTACTCCAATTGGAAAAAAAAATGTGAACAGTTGTTTTTCATATGTTGTATGTAGCTTTGGATAAAGACGTTGGCCAAATAAATAAATGTACTATAATAAAATAAATGTAAAAACATGACAAAATTGCAGAGAATTAGAACAAATACAATAATTGTCCAAGTGCAGTAACTGGATAACCATCTCTCTCACATGTTCACCCCATAATAGCTAATGTGTGGTGAGTGTACTGGTGAAAGATGGCTGCCATTACATCATTCAGGTGGATGCTGCACATTGCTGGTGGTTGAAGTGCCTTCCATCTTTCTATGTAAAGCATTCTGAGTGTCTTGAAAAGCCCAATATACGTAAATGCAATATCTTATGTGTAGCACTTTGTACTTTCGAATTTGTTCAATTTACTAACTATCCCAGAATCTATGTAATAAATATAAGGTCAAGCATCCATCCATCCATCCATACTCTTACGCTTATTCGAGGTCGGGTCATGGGTGCAGCAACTGGAACAGAGATGCTCAGACTTCCCTCTCCCTGGCCACTTCTTCTAGCTCTTCCGGGGGAATCCCGAAGCATTCCCAGGCCAGCCGGGAGACATAGTTCTTCCAGAGTGTCCTGGAACACCTCACCAGGGAGGCGATCAGGTGGCATCCTGATCAGATGCCTGAGCCACCTCATCTGACTCCTCTTGATGCGGAGGAGCAGCGGCTCTACTCTGAGCCCCTCCCGGATGATTGAGCTTCTCACTCTATCTTTAAGGGAAATCCCAGACACCCTGTGGAGGAAACTCATTTCAGCCGCTTGTATTCGCGATCTCGTTCTTATCGGTCACTACCCATAGCTCATGACCATAGGTGAGGGTAGGAACGTAGATCAACTGGTAAATTGAGAGCTTTGCCTTATGGCTCAGCTCCTTTTTCATCATGACAGACCGATGCAGAGCCCGCATCACTGCGGACAACACACCGATCCACCTGTCAATCTCACGCTCCATTCTTCCCTCACTCGTGAACAAGACCCCAAGATACTTGAACTCCTCCACTTGGGTCAGGATCTCGCTCCCAACCCTCACCCTTTTCCGGCTGAGGACCATGGTCTCAGATTTGGAGGTGCTGATTCCCATCCCAACCGCTTCACACTCAGCTGCGAACCGATTCAGAGAGAGCTGAAGATCAAGGCTTGATGAAGCAAACAGGACAACATCATGTGCAAAAAGCAGTGACCCAATCCTGAGTCCACCAAACCGGACCCCCTCAACACCCTGGCTGCGCCTAGAAATTCTGTCCATAAAAGTTATGAACAGAATCGGTGACAAAGGGCAGCCCTGGCGGAGTCCAACTCTCACTTAAAACGGGTTCGACTTACTGCCGGCAATGCGGACCAAGCTCTGACACCGGTTGTACAGGGACCGAACAGCCCTTATCATGGAGTCCGGGACCCCATACTCCCGGAGCACCCCCCATAGGATTCCCCGAGGGACACAGTCGAACGCCTTTTCCAAGTCAACAAAACACATGTAGTCTGGTTGGGCAAATTCCCATGCACCCTTCAGGACCCTGCTAAGGGTGTAGAGCTGGTCCACTGTTCTGCGACCAGGACAAAAACCACACTGTTCCTCCTGAATCCAAGGTTCGACTATCCAATGGACCTTCCTCTCTAGAACCCCCAAATAGATTTTTCCAGGGAGGCTGAGGAGTGTGATCCCTCTTTAGTTGGAACACACCCTCCGGTCCCCCTTCTTAAAGAGGGGGACCACCACCCTGGTCTGCCAATCCAGAGTCACTGTCCCCAATGTCCATGCGATGTTGCAGAGACATGTCAACCAAGACAGTCCTACAACATCCAGAGCCTTGAGGAACTCCGGGCGTATCTCATCCACCCCCAGGGCCCTGCCATCAAGGAGTTTTTTGATCACCTCGATAACCTCAGTCCCAGAGATTGGGGAGTCCACCTCCGAGTCCCCAGACTCTGCTTCCTCATTGAAAGGCAATGTTAGTGGGATTGAGGAGGTCTTCGAAGTACTCCCCCCACCGACCCACAACGTCCCAAGTCGAGGTCAGCAGCGCACCATCCCCACCATTTATGGCGCTTTTCCACTGCATAGTACGGCACGACACGGTTCAGTTCAGCTCACTTTTGGGGGGTTTTCCACTGGGAACAGTACCTGGTCCTTTTTTTAGTACCACCTCAGCCGAGGTTCCAAGCGCACCGAACCGTTACCAAAACGTGACGTGTAAACTCTGCTGGTCACTGATTGGCCAGAGAAAATCGTCATTACTGCGTCACTGAACTTGCGACATGAGACACAACAGACCCGCTAGATTTTTAGCACAGCCAGCGAAGGTTCTTACCCTTGTGCGTCATTGAGCTAAAGTGTTGTCGTTGTCTGCGTGTTGTTGTAAAAGTTCCAAAATTCTCTTGTTTTTTTTAGCTGTGTTTTCTTTGGCTGCCATCAGCCTCTTTTGAAACAAACTCCTTCGTCTTGCTGTTAAAAACATCCACATGTCGAGAATGAAGAACACCATTCCGTCGATATGCTCCATTGTTGTGTGTTTGTTTGTGGCACGTTTACGATGATGTCACGGCAGTAGAGGCGGCGCAACTATAACGACACGTGAATAATCCCGCCCACTCTAAAGCGGTACTAAACTGCAGTCGAAACGCAAACCGAGCCGAACTGAGCCGAACCAAGGTGAGCTGTACTGAACCGTGCTGTGCCGTACTATGCAGTGGAAAAGCGCCAATACAGTGTTGACACTGCACTGCTTCCCCCTCCTGAGACGCCGGACGGTGGACCAGAATCTCCTCAAAGCCAACCGAAAGTCCATGGCCTCCCCAAACTCCTCCCACACCCGAGTTTTTGCCTCAGCAACCACCGAAGCCGCATTCTGCTTGGCCTGCCGGTACCTATTAGCTGCCTCTAGAGTCCCACAAGACAAAAAGGTCCCGTAGGACTCCTTCTTCAGCTTGACGGCATCCCTCGCCACCAGTGTCCACCAACAGGTTTGGGGATTGCCGCCACGACAGGCATCGACCACCTTATGGCCACAGCTCTGGTCAGCCGCCTCAACAACAGAGGCCCATTCGGACTCTATGTCCCCCACCTTCTTCAGGACGTAGTCGAAGTTCTGCCGGAGGTGTGAGTTGAAGCTACTTCGGACAGGGAACTCTGCAAGACGTTCCCAGCAGAGCCTCACAACACGTTTCAGCCTACCAGGCCTGACCGGCATCCTCCCTCACCATCAAAGCCTACTCACCACCAGGTGAGACAGCTCCACCCCTCTCTTCACCCGAAAGTCCAAGACATGTGGCCGCAAGTCTGATGACACGGCCACAAAGTCAATCATCAAACTGAGGCCTAGGGTGTCCTGGTGCCAAGTGCACATATGAACACCCCTATGCTTGAACATGGTGTTCGTTATGGACAATCCGTAACAAGCACAGAAGTCCAATAACAAAACTTCGCTCGGGTTCAGATTGGAGGGCCCATTCTGAATTTTGTCATAGCCCACGTGAGCGTTGAAGTCTCCCAGCAGTACGAGGGAGTCCCCAGAAGGTATGCCCTCTAGCACCCCCTCCTGAGATTCCAAAAAGGGTGGGTACTCCAAACTGCTGTTTGGAGCATATGCACAAACAACAGTTAGGACCCGTCCCCCCACCTGAAGGCAGAGGGAGGCCACCCTTTCGTCCACCGGGGTAAACCCCAATGAACAGGCTCCAAGTAGGGGGGCAATAAGTATGCCCACACCTGCTCGCCGCCTCTCAACGGGGGCAACTCCAGAGTGGTAGAGAGTATAGCCCCTCTCAAGGAGATTGGTTTCAGAGTCCAACCTGTGCATCGAGGTGAGCCCGACTATATCTAGCTGTAACCTCTCGACCTCGCGCACTAGCTCAGGCTCCTTCCCCTTCAGAGAGGTGACATTCCACATCCCAAGAGTCAGCTTCTGTAGCCGAGGTTCGGACTGCCAAGGTACCCACCTTTAGCCACCACCCAACACACTGCACCCAACCTCCTTGGCCCCTCCTACAGGTGGTGAGCCCATGGGAAGGGGGACCCACGTTGCCTCTTTGGGCTGTGCCCGGCCGGGCCCCATGGGTGCAGGTCCGGCCACCAGGTGCTTGCCATCGAGCCCCAACTCCAGGCCTGGCTCCAGAGGGGGGCCCCGGTGACCCGCGTCCAGGAGAGGGAAAATGTCGTCCAAAGTTTTTGTTCTTCATAGGAGGTTTGGTTGAACTGCTCTTTGTCTCATCTCTCACCTAGGACCATTTTGCCTTGGGTGACCCTACCAGGGGCATAAAGCCCCAGACAACAGAGCTCCTAGGATCACTGCAGTTCCTGGAAAATGAGTTTCAGGAAATTTGGCAACAACATCAGAAAAGTGTCTTTTGAAACTGCTCATACTATATGACAAGTGAACTAATTGTCTAACATGACAGAAATTCTTCCAACCATCCACATGCCCAAACTTAAAATGCAATTGAATGTCGCATCCCCACTCATACTCCATGGAAAATAACAGCTGATTAAGTTGAAATTTGGGCAAACTCTGCATCAACCACTGATGCTGTTATTAAGAGTGAAGCCAGGAGTTCCTTCTTCACTCAAAGAGTAGTGGAAATTTGTAACAAACGACTGAGATGTGCAAACCTTGACAATCTTTATTTAAAAAGTATCTGGAGGAGATATTGAAAAAACATGGTATTAGCTATTAAATATGGACTGAACGATCTCTTCTCATTTGTCAAGCTTTTTTTTGTCTAAACATATTATGTGAAAGAAAAGAGGTGTAGACAGGGCAGCCAACACTCCATTAAGATTCCCAAACTGCATTCAATGTAATGTCATGATTTTGATTATCATTATCACCCTATTCTCATTTATTTCCTTGTTTGAGTTTACTGTATATATCTGAGATATGTACTGTATATTACATTATTGTAATAAAAAATGTGTACCAAATCATATTTAGATGTTTGATTGTATAAGGAAAATGTGAAATCATGTGAGAGTTTGGGGAAAACGACTCAACTGAGAATCCAAAACAATTCTTTGTAGCCAGTTCTGGAAAGTGTATTGAATAGTAGCTACAATAATAAAGTATAACCTCATTTTTTTCGGTGTCATGTTGTTTCTGTTTCATTTTCTGTGAGCCCTCAAGTCTAAGAAGACACCACAAGCCTTATTATTGTTTTAGGAGGCTCTACTGAGAATATCTATAGCATCAGTACTTTCCAGGTTGGAAAGCTTTTCTATTGTGATAAATCTTCAGAAGCTATTGTCAAATGTAATAAAACAAAGTACCTTCTGTACAGATGTTTGACCAGGGATGTGTAGTAAAATAAAATGAATGAATAAATAATGTATACAACAATGATATGCCTCCACTTCCCCTAAAAAGTCACAGTTTTTGCATTGAAGTTCATCTGCTTGTATTTGTTTGACTATCCAGCAAAAAGCAACCAAGAAAAATGTAAAGTATAGCCAAAAGAGTTATGTTTTCTGTATCATTTTAATATCAGTAGCTATATTTATTGCAGAAATCAATATGTCTTCTTTATGTAATGTTTTGGATAATGCATTCTATTACATTTTATAAGTAGAAAATTACGCTTTACGACTAGGTTGTCTTACGGTAATACACAAAATGTCCATAGTTGCTTCATCATCATTACCATCATTACTAAACACATAATTAACTTTTTAGTTATTGAAAGTGTCAAATACATGCATATATTGGATAGTTGAAGGGCTCGAGTGACTGTAATTCTACTGCCTGTGTCCTAATGCCTTTATCTCACCTCCCGGAAATAGATGGCTATAACACCTCTGAAAACGCAACCTTTTCTCATCCACTTAAACCCACCTCTTCCTGCCAGTAGGACCCACAACCAGCTAATCTTTGGCAGTTCTGTTGTGAACACCACAATTATTGCATGACTTTTTCCTTGTTTTTTGCAAATCAGGTTTATGGGGTGACCAGCTGGTACCTCAACTCTTTATCATTGTTGTCTGCTTCTCTTACAAAAGGTATCTGTGTTTAGCAGTATACCTAAATTCATCTTATTTATCTAATTAATTTTGCCTTTCCATTTTTAACAATTTTAACAAAAAATAATAAGCCTTGATGTTAAGCAGTCATAAAATGTAGATGTAAGTATTGATAATTTGATTTTTTTTTAATTTTTTGGTTCAACGGTCACCCAATGGCTTTTTCCAGTCTTGCTATTGTTTGTATTATTTTGTTGCTGTTGCTTTCTTCAAAGTTCAGTTACAAAGTCATTTCTGTAGTCTCTAATTTCGCAGCTGGTCATCATTTCCTCCCAGCATGCCTTCTTGTATGTTTCCTCATTGTTACATGATGTGCACATGCATCGGTTTATTTAGTTCCTGGTGGCATTTGAATTAATGCTACTACTCACCTTAAGGTTAGCTCTCAAGTGTTTGCACTTGAAAAATTAAGAACTGAAAGTTTCTTTTTTTTCTCTTTTATGCAGCATATGTTAATGTGCTTTGGATGTCTTAATTGCGCCTTAATTACTGTGATCATTTTTTTGGTTACAACTCATGATTTCATTATTTTTATTGGCAGATGCCAGTTTCTGGTCTCTGTAGGGCCAATAAAATAGATTCTTGTAAGATCTGTCATAGGCTGCTGGAAAGGTGTGTGTGTGTGTGTGTGTGTTGAAAGGACTGAATAGCCACCATTTGGAGTATCTCTTGTTAAGTTAGTGTCCCTTGCTTGTATCAAAATGTCCTTTGTCACAAAATGACCTTATCTGGAATGTTGGATATTGACATTTATAGGCTATGAGGAGTTTAGGCTTTAGATACCTAAATACTTCAGTTCAATGTGTTAAGATTAAATTTCATCTTTTATTTTAATTTGTAGTCTTTTTTGGTTATTTTCATGTGTTGTTATTTCATTTAGGACTTTTGTTTCCTTGAGAATTTATTACATTTCATTTTAATGAAGTTATGATTTTTTCGGGTCTATTTTTGTGTAGTTATATGACATCATTTTATTTTCAACTGGTGCCTTAATTTTGTGGTCATTTGTTTGTGTGTTCTAATCATGTTGCTATGTTACGATCACCAAAACAGCGTGATTTTATGGTATAAAGGGCAGAGTCAAGCATTTCCAGGTTGTATAGGACGTGGAAATTCTCAAAAGCATTGGTTTGGACATGGGCAGAGGAGAGATGCTGGGTATATTGGGAGAAGGATGCTAAGGAGAGAGCTGCCAGGGAAGAGGAAAAGAGGAAGGCCTAAGCGAAGGTTTATGGGTGTGGTGAGAAAGGACATGCAGGTGATGGGAGTAACAGACCAAGATCCAGAGGACAGGAAGATATGAAAGAAAATGATCCGCTGTGGTGACCCCTAACGGGAGCAGCCAAAAGAAGACGAAGAAGAAGATTTACCAGCATTTTGTTTTGTTTTCCAGGTTATTGAAATTTTGGCTATGCATCTTTTAATTTTGACCAACTGTTTAATGTTAAGGTTTAACACTCAATATTTTCTGACCTAATAAAAAGCAACTGAGAAACGTTCACCATCCATGGATTTTGTCTAGTGATTATGAGCCCATGGTATACAGTTTTAGTCTTCTCAGTTTTGATCCTTGTTTGTTTTTTGACAAAATTTTCATCTCCCCGTTTTTGTATGTCAACTAAAACCATTACTATCACTTTGCCCCAGTACATAACAACTGGACAAGTATTGAAATATGTATTAGTATGAGAAAACATTAGTATGTGCTTGGGGTTCTGTTTTTTTCAATATGGAATGGAAAAGTTCAGGACAATTAAAAGGGCTTCTAGACTTGCACTACATTTTCCAGATATATAAACAGCCAAAAGAGGGGTTTGAAAGAAGCTTACTTTATACTAATTTACATGACGCATAAAGGTTGTGACTGTTAGGGCTTCAATAAGACACTAAATATTCTAAAAACTTAATTTAGTGATCTCTGAAAAATAAACTTAAAATTAATAACCAAATTTAATTTTTTTTTTTTAGGTAAGTTACAATAATTCAGTGGGTAATGAAGCTGCGGCCTCAAACCTCCTGTAACACTCTCATATAGCATTTTCCTAGGTGGAGACAGTATCAGTATGACAGTATGCATGTCTGAGAAAACAGAATTCTTTATTTAATGTGGTATCACTTGTATCAATAAAATATAATCACTCTGCTAACTAGTGCAATATTTGCATCTTTTGAATTATTTCTATAATTCTATTTTTTTAAAGCAGGCATATTTTTCACTGTGAAGTTAACTGTGTAACTTACACAAACTGGGCAGTAGAACACTTATTTGTGTGATGCCACCTTATAAGCAGAAAGTCAAAAAGCATTTACATTTTTTTCAACAATTTCCATAGTCTTCTACATCCTATACTTTGAGCAAAACAATGTTTTACTAACCACCTTTTTGTGAATATTCAGAACAGAACTCTTCTGTCAGTGAAACCTGCAGATAAAACGTTTTGAGTAAAACAGGAAGATACATGTAGGAAAGCAAACAAACAAAAAACAGGTCAAGAACAAAATGAAGCCAAAGCCCAAACTTTTGGAGATTTTTGGTTTCCTCACATCAGATAAAAAAATGACTTCCTAGCTGTCCTTTTATCCAGTTGCATTGATTAAGCACAGGCCACGACTTCAGAAGGCACTAGAAATGCGGGGAAGCAGACCTAACGATAGGATTTCAAAATGGCGGCAATCGAAAGCCTAATAGTGCATCCAAGACAATGCAAAACAAATTACAAAATCTAAACCATTACAGTTTTCATGTAATTAATAGAATGAGAAGAATCCTCATACTCAAAATCCCCAATACAAATACAAAATCATGCTAAATAATCAGCATAAAACCAAATCATGACAAGAGCACCCAGACTGTCGACATTTGAATAGCAGCATCTACTGGAGTGTCAAAAGAAATGCTCAATGTTTTCTTGTGGGCTAGGCTTTCATTAACTAAAAGGATAAGTTTTGTGTTTTTCTAGTCAAAGTTATTTCTTTACAAACATTCTGTATATGCATTTGGAAACCGATATCGTGTTCTAAAGTTAATCATTTTCTATAAATTTAAAAAAATATCTTGTCAACGCTGACACTATACATTGTAGTCAATGAGGCAGGCAGGAAAAGCTTATAAACTTACCAAATATATCGATTTTTTTAAGGCAAGACAGTTGTCAACAACAAGAACAACATTTATTTATATAGCACATTTTCATACAAACAGTAGCTCAAAGTGCTTTACATATTAAAGAATAGAAAAATGAAAGACACAATTATAAAACAAAATAAATCAGCATTAATTAACATCGAATAAGAGTAAGGTTCAATGGCCAGGGAAACAGAAAAAACAAAAAAACTCCAGACGGCTGGAGAAAAAATAAAATCTGTAGGGATTCCAGACCATGAGACCGCCCAGTCCCCTCTGGGCATTCTACCTAACATAAATGAAACAGTCCTCTTTGGATTTAGGATTCTCACGGAAGAGCTTGATGATGATGATGGTCACGTAGACTTCTGCCTTTTAATCCGTCCATCATTGTTGGAGCATCATGAAGCTTTGAGTAGGTGGTGGTGGCGCAGGGTGTATTGATTGATTGTATTGTCGAGTATTGATCTGTACCTTGGGATTATACGAGTGGTTCTCAAACTGTGGGGTGGGCCCCCCTAGGAGGGTGTGAAGTAACAAAAAGGGGGGCACGAAGATGTGAAAAAAAGAAAACAAGAATTGAAAATCTGAAAAATACATCTATTTAAACCAAAAGAAATTAACTTAAACTACATTCTGATGCTAGAAAAATAAATATAGAGTTAGATAAATGTTGATAAAAGTTAAGTAGGTATAATAAAATATGCATCTATGATATATCATTAGTTAAAAAAGAACAAATTGGTATTAGTGGGTTCCTTTAAAAAAAAATGGGGGGCGCAATTAAAACTGTTATGAAAACTCGGGTCACAAATACTTAAAGGTTGAGAAACGCTGGATTATACATACATTGTAAAATAATTTGTACATATAATTTTTGAACAAAACGAAGACCAGCTGTGCATGATAGCTTAGCACTTAATCTTTGGTTTCCTCCAGACAGACCAAATCACAGTAAACTTTTCATGCCATGGGGTTGGTTTTGTTTTCGTTTACTCCCATATTTATTTAAGAGAATTTACACAAGTGAATAGAAAATGTATCCTTACCACGAGAAAAACAGTATCACAAACATGTGATAAAATGATTATTTCCAGATCCCTTTTGTTGTCATAAGCATGCATTAGAAAACACAGAAGGCCCGGATCAATACGCAAAAGCTGCCTCGGCTTGAAAATGTGACAAATATGTTAAGTTTTAAACTTTTCTGTGTCTCATACACTCCTTTGTAAGTGCCAGAGCAGACAAGATATATATTTTTTTATTTATACGTAGTGCTATCTTCAGAACACATTTTTTATTGGCAGATGCATAAATACCATGTTTGTTGAAAAATATCTTTTACTTACAAAAATGCTGAACTTATTTTTAAGTAAAAATCCCCTCCATGTGGACATCTGATTGAATTGCTGTCATGATTAACAATAGTATAACAGTTTCAGCTCCAGGTGCTAGATAACTCACGGGGGACAAAACATTAGACGTGTTTTGCACATTCACCTCAGCCTGCCCTTAAGCATACAGAGCTCAGTGGTAATTCCTGTAATTATTAATACCTCACCCACATTACATGACACCATTGTGATTATATGTTCGGAATATTTCAGAGTTTATAGAATCAACACACCTCTAGAGTAATATAGTGCTTGCCTTCAATTTCCAAAAGTAAAACCTGGAAGCTTTATTCACTTCATGCTTTTTCCTATTTGAGCTGGAGTAGGAGTAACTTCCTCTGACCTGCCCCACATGCACAAGGGAGTGAGTGGAAATGTGTGTGACATTTACTTTAGCAATTTAAAGCCCTGGCATATTTGCTACATTTTTATTGCAAAATGTCCAGGAGCAGCTGGGGGCTTTTGAAAAATTTCTCAGCCTGGCGTTCCATTAAAAATAAAGCATGGGGATGAAAGAAATTTTAAGGAAGTGCAAATGCAATTTCAGACAGGCCGCACATTGTGGCTTTGGCATTTGTCTGCTTGACCATTAAAATAATGTACATTTTCTGCTTAAATAAAGATATTCCCAAAGGGATTCTTCAGAGTGCATCAAAGTGGCTGTGTTTGTGCTGCTGTATATGGCAGTCATGCAGACAGAACTTCCAAGGCATTTGTGAGGTTTTTCTTGTGCTGCATCCATTTTGATCTGAAACAGCAATACCTGCACAGCTAGTTTACAAGACGGAATCAGTGCTTCCAGACTTGTTTGGCTTGTGCAAGATTAGGGAAATTGATTAAAATAATTAGTTCCAGATGCACATGAACACCTTTATTTTTTAACCATCCATCTGCAAAGGATTAGAAGAATCTGCTTCTTAAGGAAGACTGCAACTCTGTTGTAAACCACCAGTTTCACTTAAATTTCATAGAGTGATGCTTTGTACTTTTCAATTCTCTCTGAGAAAATCTATCTATTAACATGTTACATACATACACATGTATTTTCAAAAGTATAGGGGCTAAAGGAGAATGAGAACATAATAGAAAACTCTTCAACCTTATTTAGGTCTTCAATCCATGTGTAATCAATGCACCTTTCAACCGTGTCTACTGTATATCTTCATTCTTGTGTGATCAATGCACAGTTCATGCAGTGTGTGAAAGTTTGTATAACCATCCAGCTATGTCTCCATCCATTATGTGAACTTACTTACTGCAAGGCACACATATACTTTGATTAGCGTAGGCATGTCCTGTCTACATTTGACTTCTCCTGGGAGTACTCTTGGTAATACTGCATGTATTCATATATGGTACAATAGTCTTAGATTACCAAAGAAAATGATCTTTAAAACTAGTTAGCTGGCGAATGACAGTTTATTTGCTTATAATAACACTATATAGCATTAGAATAAACAAAAAAAAAGTTAATGCAATAAAGAGTAAAAAGAATGGCTTGTACTTTTAAACAAACAAACATATTTTATATGGCCTCCCTTAGAATGTAAAACTAATGCAAATCACTTTGGTACATGAGTCGTCCTGTAATAAATTCTTCCCAGTTTCAGCTTCTTTCTAACTCTTCTTTTGACTCAGGCTGAATTTTATTATTTTCTCTGTTAAACCGATCCCATAAAGTTTCAGTTATGTTCAGGTTATGCCTCTGAGGTAGCAAATCTAATATCACTGGACAACAAATTTTTTTAAAAGTTTTCCAGAGAAATTATTAGTGATTATGATAGACAGCTGCAAGCTGAAATATAATTTCAGACTGACTGTATCATGTAGAAATTTACAGAATCATAAAACTAACTTTTATTGAATTTAACATGTTTCATTTCTTAATGATGATGACACATTCCAATAGTTCAACTGTGCTAAAAATGTTTTGCTATTGATTTTCATTTGCACTCAGCATCTGATGTTTCTCCTTTCATTGTCTAACAATAGTCATGATGGATTCCACTGACCCTGTTGCTGCTTTTCCATCATTGCAATGGGCTGGTGAAACCTCACTGAGTACACCAAGATTAGCAAGGATGAAGTCCAAGTAAGAATGTAGAAAATGAATCTTTAGCAACATGTTGCACTTCATGGTTCTGAATGCTTGAATCATGTTTGGTGCCCTGTAGTTGCCAAGAAAATTGTCAACAACATCCTTGAATGCTTTCCATGCGATTTCCTTTGGCCCTACTAGCAGATCTTCAAGCCGCTTGTCATTGATGACATATTTGATTTGTGGACCAACAAAAATGCCGTCCCTAATCTTGGAATTGGTAATTAATGGAAATGGCTGTCTCCAATATTGAAATTCTTCACTTTCCGAATTCATCACTTTCACAAAATTTTTCATCAGCTCAAGTTTTATACGAAGAGTAGGCAAATATATCTTTGTTATTTCAACAAGTGTTATACGTGCCGCAATTTTTTGCCCTGAACTAAATGCTTACGGAGTGATCAATTCTTTAGTGTAATTAAACTCTTTAGCATGGCAGTCCCATTCCAGTACTTGGTAAATTCAAGCTGCATTCCTAGTAGCAGTGCCATTACTTTTAAATCACCACAGATGTTCCAGTTTTAGTTATTGTACTGTATATGTACATTTATAATATGAGAGGAAATCACAAAAATAGGCAATTACACTACAATGGTACGTGACTGGAAAATTTAACAGTGATTTTTGCGATCAACAGGCTAAAATCTATAAGATACACAGAAAAGTGTTCTACATTGTCCAGTGTAATTAGGGCTCCATCTGCAGACTTTTACTTCAAAGCAGGTCTTAATTATGCTTTCAGAACAATTGGGGTCATTATCATGATGAAAGGAGAAGTTTTGGTCAACAAGTCATTTTCTTGAAGATACAGTTTAACAAATACAAATCTGTTGTCAGTCACGTAAACTAAAGGAGTGTTTTACAGGTTTTGGGGAAGGAGGTATTACAGGGAAGATTAAGACTGTAACCCCACCAGTAACACTCCTTATTTCTTTAGAGTGAAGGAGGAAAACCCAGAGGTAATGTCCCTATCAACATGTTTATGGCAGTCCTGCCCCTTCTGATATTTACCCAGAAGTCAGGGTTTACAGCTAGACCAGTTCAGAGCAGAACAGTGGTCCTCCAGTGTCTAGCTTATTTCCAGATGGCACCTAGCTGATCTTCAATTTACGCAAGTTATGTGCATTTTCTTTTTTTTCCTTTGGACATCGCTATTAAATAGGGCACCCCTCGGAACCCCAACACTCCTTTTGACTGTTGTCGTCTTCTGTTTACAGTATTTATATTTCTCACTGGTCATCATTGACCAATTTTGTCCCCCTACCCATGATAGGTGCTGACAGTTATCAGTGTACTTCCTGCCAAATGTTCCTCTGGCATACTGTAATCTATGTAAACCATAATTTTACAATTTGAACTCAATGCTCAGTAAGAATCACTGCCACAAATTTTTGAGCCATGCTATGTGGCCCTTCGTGTACTGAAATCTCTTCTGCTTCTTATTTTTCCACAACAATGGAGGAAACAGCTCACTGCAACAGAGCTTTCAAGTCCATTTTTTAAGATTTCTTTGCATAGTTGAAATGTGCAGTTTGGTGCCAGATGACTACGCCAAGTGCTTAGCAAGCACTTTACTGATTTTTATTTCTGTCCCTAATGAAGTGAACCTTAAGTACTTTTCGTCAAAAGCAGACAGCTTTTTGGGTCTTTAACTGCATTTTCTTTTTTTCCCATTTCTTCAGATTTCTTTATGACAGCTTGAATACCAATTGCTTAATTAAATGTAACTTTGTTGATAAAAATTATTATTTTATGTCTGTCAAAGTGTGTTTGCTTAACCTTTTCCACTTCATGAAGCAGTCTAGTATTTCTGGTTATCAACCGATAACACCCATTTATTTGTTCAACCTGACTACTAGTACACTGGGTCCAGCAAATCATTATCTCATTAATGTGAATTAGGTATACAGATGGGAGAAGTTAAGAAAAACATCAAATGGCTGGGATTCCCAAGGAAAGGTTTGTTAAAGAATCTTGTTACTTTTTATTGCATTAATATTTATTTTATTATTATTACATTTGTGTTTATTACATTAGTGTTTTCATGACCAAATACACACTGTCCAGATACCTAGCTTTAAAAATAATTATCTTGGGTGGCCTAAGATGTTTTACACAATATTGCGTATTTTGTAAGCGTCCCATTGTGCTCCGTGACACAACAGACCTTGAACAAGGCATTCCTGCATAGATGGAGATTAGTTACGATGCAGGTATTTTATTTTCTGTGAATTTCTGTGAATGGAAATGGGCTCAGTGATGGACTTATGCTCCTGGGGTAGGCTCTAGGCTCACTTTCACCTTGTTTAGACCACATCTTGTTTAAGGCCTGCCACCATGACCCACAATAAAAACAATGACAGATTTTCAAAAGATTTAAATCCTTAAGAAACAACAATGAAGGTCTGAAAGCAGGAGACAAAACATAAAAAACATAACACTCAGCAGACATTCTCGAGCCTACATGACCTGGTGTAAGATAACCTTCCTCATTCACATCCTCTGCCTCACCTGTCTTCTCTTCCCAGTCACACTTTGCTTCTGTCCTCCAGTAGGAAGGTAACTAGCCTTACATAATACTTGAAAGGACTGGGCTGTGCTTTTCCTCAAGCATTACAAATGGGTGTAAGACTTCCAGAGAGTGCTGTTCATGGAAGGCTTAGGGGTGCTGCCAGGGGGAGTTCAACAGTTGTGTCCCTGGAGCAGATAGAAAGCTGATCCTGACATCGGAAGTGATTCTGGGGCATGTCCAGAAGTGAGTCTGGTAAGGGAGTTTAAAGCTGCCTTTATGAAAGAGGTCAGCAAATCCTGGAGTCTTGATAATAGTGGTTGGCAAAAGTTTGATTACTGGAAGGCAGAATGGTCAGAACCTGAGAAAGAGCAAAGCATGGATGGGAGGTTCAAACAAAGACATTGGGTCTTCAGTATAAGGACACAGGTAAATGGACCAGCTACTCCACTGACTAAGGAACTTGAACTGTTGACCCAGTGTGTTACTAGAAATTTGCTGTGTTGTCTCGTTTTATTTTGTTGTGTGTTTAACACTTTATTTATCCTTCTTCATTTGTATGTTATTAATTTTCTGAATCTGCCTCATCCATTACAGGGATGCATGGAGCAGAATGCAAAACAACTAACCTGAAATATAAACTCACACTCACTCATAAGGAGCCAGTTTAGTGTCATTGATCAGATAGCATCACATTTTTGGGGTGTGAAAAGAAATCAAAAACCATGGAATTATGGGAATATCGGCAAACATCTCACCAACAGTGACGAGCTGAAATCAAAAGCAGTTCCTTATTACTGACAGGCTGAGGTGTTAAACACTTCTCCATAAATAGTTAATTATGCTCTTGAACAGGGCAGAAAATAAATTTGTAATATTTGTAACTGTCGATATACCTAAAATATAAATAAGGGTGAATTATTAAATATAGTGTTTTCAGATAATGAGACAAAGGATTAGATAACTGTGAGAACAAAGACTAAAAATACAAAACTGGAATGGATGGCTTCTCATGCACAAGTTTATAAATATTAAAAAATTGTTTTTACTGCATTTTTGTCATCTTCAAGAGGTGCACAATCATCAATATTATCCATCTGATGTACACTTTACAGTTGTGGAACTGCATTATGCCATTAGAGTCACAAATAAAATAAAATTACAAAGCCTAATATTATAAGCCATTATTTATCTGTGCTCGATGTGCAAGAATGTTACATTCCTCTACACCACCTGCATCAGCGAGCTTCAACTCAAGGCGGTTCGAGAATCAAACAATTTCATGCAGCTACTGGAGGAGGAAATGAACTGAGCCGAGAGCAATAATAAAATTATACAAATGTTATTACAGACTAGCCTGCTACTGTCCTACTTTAAT
Source organism: Polypterus senegalus (assembly GCF_016835505.1). Taxonomy (NCBI): domain Eukaryota; kingdom Metazoa; phylum Chordata; class Cladistia; order Polypteriformes; family Polypteridae; genus Polypterus; species Polypterus senegalus. Next base: position 60,089,417 of record NC_053158.1, on the reverse strand, counting down.
TCAAATTTTGGGTCTGGAGGCTGTGCTGGTGGCAGCAACCTTCCTGAATAAATCAACATTAGCTTACATCTAAATTATTAAGGAAGTATGAGACTTTCTTGTTTATTGTATAAATTATTGGGTAGGTTAAAGAGTTTAACATGCATTTTTTTTTGCCTGCAAATGTTTTTGTAGCATTTTTTATTTTAGACATTTTGCAAAAAAATGGCTTTAAAAATGTTGCGTCATAACCACTACTGGTTAACTAATACTTTTTAAAATATGTATGAAAACAATGCTATTATTGTTTGTTTTTTGGTCTTTTATTTATGTTCGAGTATTAAGGTTTTATTTTTGATTTCTGCACTCACTATTTAGACTGAACACATAAGCCATTTTGTAGCGTTTCAGTTTAAAAACACAACTGCTGAAAAACTCAGGGGCCACAAACTTGCTGAAACGGGCAGGGTGCCAGATAATAACTGAAGGGATTTGTGCCTTACAGGCAATCGTCTGTAGTAAATGCCACTCTTTTTAACATTTTTACTAGGTTCACTCTCATATTGTTTTTAGTAGAAACAGTCATGTTAATGGAAACATGCAACCTTTAACAAATTTGTGGAATTCAAGTTTTTGTTTTCACATTATTCATATGTTGTATTGTTTCACACTGATAATTTTGGCAGTGTGCCACTACAAGCCTCCTGTAGGGTGTAATACAGTTTTGGGAAATCTCACAACCACATTACGAAGGGGCTGTAAGATCAATGAATAGGTTTAGGGTCTGTGTAGTAGTCAACTGCAACTCAAACTCTTATTCCCCCACCTGTAATCTCCACCAGGGGTAGCCGGTGGATGTTTGGGAGTTCTTAGCCAAAATAAGAACATTTGTCTGGCACATTACGAGTATTTTTAGGTCAAAGTGCAATGCATCCTAGAACAATCAAAAGGCAACATCAGAAAGCTGCCCAAATTTCTTCAAGAGGGGACTCAAACACACTGTAATGATTCTGTGCAAAAAGGTTCAATTAATTTCTTTCTCTGGCAATCAATTTTTAAGGTAGTTTGGAATAGAAGGTTTTTTTAAGAAGCTCCAGAAAGATCAGTCTGAATAATGCGCCTGGTCACAGCTTAAGTGGAGTTTGCCTGTTTTTTTCCTCTATACTTCTACATCCCCAAATATATGGACATTTGGTTAATTGCTGCTTCTAATTAGATCAGATATGAGTGACTGTGGATGTGTGAATAAGTGAGCCCTACGATGGATCTAACCTCCAGGACCAGCCACTCTGAACTATATTAAAATAACGGACAGAGGTTGCCTGTTAAAGCCCATTGCGGCACTTCTTGTGTGATTTTGGGCTATACAAAAATAAATTGTATTTTATTGTATTGTATGTTCTGGGGGGAAAAGAAGCTAAGCATCCCAGTACAGGAAATAACTTACAAATAAATGTTAGTTGGATAATCATATAGGAGAACCCTCGATTAAACTGAAGTTTAACCACAGAATAATTTATGGAAATGTGTAAAATAGATTTAATTTTCCTCAAGAGCAAAATGAATGACAGCTTAATCTGCTTATAGGAAACACAGACAGAGATGACATCCATCTCTGATAAAGGTGACGCTGGCATTCACACATATTGAGACAGGTTTTCAAAAACTTCTCAAAGGAAATGGGCAATTAAACTGTTTATAAAAGTGAAAACAATTGAGGATCCACTCAGAAAGCCAATGATGCAATTTTACTAATAAAAGTGTGCATTTTCTTTCTTTCTTTCTTTCTTTCTTTCTTTCTTTCTTGTTTTGGTACCTCTTACTATTGTGAACTTATCTCAAAATGTAAAGGCCAAATTCGCCAAAGAAAGCTTTTCCCAATTTATGCCTGATTAAATAAGTAACTTAATAAAAAAAATAAGTAAGGATTCAAAATTCAGAAGAATGAAAGTTAAAAAAAAAATCAGAAAATTCAAAAAAACTCCTTTTTGTGGTACAACATCTTACATTTTTGACATCAGAGATACAGAATGTATCATTATTTTCTTAAAAGAAACTTGTTTTCACAAAGTTGGTAAATTTTAACATTTGGTTTTTGTTATTTTTCCATGACCCCGTTTTGTTTATCGGCAGACCTTTTTTGAGCATCATTTGAGCAAGGCGCAGGATTGGACTGTTAAGGATCATCCATGGATGTTACTTTGAATAGCACCATTGACATAATTGTGTACAAACCTGCATTGCACTCTTCTCATTGTCTAAGTTTGGGGATACTTTGTAGAAATATAAATGCTGCTTATTCTCATTGTGTATGTATGAGGGATGTTGTAACCTTTTCAACCGACAGGTTTCAGGTAAATGGTTGAGTCCTGAAAGACTTGTCCAGCTGGACAAGATTGCAGTGTATTCTGGGAAAGATAAAAGGCAAAGCAGATGTTAGAATGTTTTGTATAACCAGTCTGTTTACAGCTTAAATCAGCTTTTGAATCAAACTTGCAGTTGTGTGATAACTTTTGCGCTGTTTGGGAAGCTGTAAAAGTGTTAACCTCTTCACTAGCAGATAGTAAGCCAGGTGTGTGAGTTGGAAAAGAGTGTCTGACATTCATTGTAACTTTTTTTTTTCAAAAAGAGTCTCAGCTAAGTTTTCTGTTTAGTGATTAGTTTAACTTAGTTAGCTCAGTTGGTGCTTTGTTGCAAGAACGGAGTGTTTGCTTCATTTACTGCTTTTCTGGCTCTTTTAGGGGAGCCACAGACATTTAAATAAACGTTGCTTTCTGTTTGACTGCTGGAAACCTTCCAAGTAGCTCTGTTTTCAGCGTGAAATCTTTCTTTTTCACTTTGATTAAGAATATATAATCTGTAACTAAGAAACTGGGTCATCTGGGCAGTGTCATTGGCATTGAATGAAGACTGCATTGTAGTATAATTGTTTGCATTGATTATATTTGCTGCTATTTATTATTATGCAAACAAATACAATTTTTTAGCTAAAGATCCACCTCAATATCTTTGTCCAATTATTGATTACTAATGTTACTGAGAAGGTACAATTGAGCAATCCTCAAAACTGTGGTAGCTTAAGGGCACAAAGGATGCTATCTGAAGTATTCTATTAAAGGGAAACTGGGGTTGAAGTAAAGGAGTGAAAATAAAATACAATTCCAAACAGTGAGGAGGCTGCCATTAGAGACCCATGGGCTTGAATTTGGGGGCTCATTAAGTACCATATTTGTTGCTTGGTTTACTTGACTTGAGTCAGAAAACTCCTCTCACGACCTAAATCTTAACCATAGAGTAACCCGGGCATATCACATAACATCACTGAAATATAATGCAACGTGACAACTTCCTCAATGGAATAGAGCTCTGGAGATCAGTAGCTTGACTCTGTTGGGGCTATTACTGTTTCACGAGTCATCAAGTCAACGTTGTTAACAATAACCTGTTGTGAAATTCTTCCATTAATGAGCAGAGAGGTGGCTTTCAGTCAACACCAGTCTTGAACTCAGAAAAGAAAAAAATGAAAGGATGAAGAAGCAACTTGTGCTGCATTTGGAGATGTGTTTTAGAAATCTAATTTTGTCCAGCTTCCACTCAACTAGCTAAAGTTACATCAGTTGCCATTACACTAAAGCTAGCAGTTTACTGAGGTAACATGGGGTAGCATTATGCACAATAGTTTTGATATTGAGTGTTTAAAAGAAATTCTCTGATGTTTCAATACCTATCTGATATATGGTTAAGCGTTATTTATTACCGCCATATTGATCTTAGGACCTGCGCACGTTGTTGAAGTCAGCTATCATTAGTTGACATATTAATTGCTCTCAGTGTTGCTGCATTGAGGATTCATTTGTAAATCTGACACACAGGCTCCCTTACTTACTAGTTAGTTATTGGCCGAATTGTGGAAAAGCACCACACAAGCAACTTTGACATATGAAAAGAGCAGTTAGCTCAGATTATCTTTAGTTATTATTTAATTTTATTGGGCAGGTAGCATTACTGATTCAGTTAATACCTTAATTCTTTATCTAAAATTAAGATAAAGTAAATTTATAACTGTAGGTGATACATTCACGTTAATTTTTTAAATATCTAAATATCCAGGATCATTGTGACCCCGTATTTACAGCATTAAGCAAGTTTATTAAGCACGTTCATTAGTAGTATTAGTAGTTTTTATTCTATTATTATTAGTAGTACCAGAATTTTATATATTATTATCATTATTAGTATTATTATGATTAGTAGTAGTAGAAGTTGTATTTTATATTATTATCATATTAGTAGTAATAGTAGTATTTATTATTATTATTAGTAGTAGTAGTAGTATTAAAATTGTAGTTGTTGCATCACATCACAAGTGATAATATTTGCTATATCAAGTAACAGAAAGTAACAATACACTTCTTCCTATCCTCCATTAAGAAGAGAACCTAAGAGTTTATACTGGTACCATTAGTGTTAGGTGCACATCGCAGGTGATCTGATAACATAATAAAAAAGTACATTTCTTGCAAACAAACTTACCTGTTCGTTTTGATTGTGTTTTTGACGACAGTGTGATTTATTGGTTTAGATTCTCACCTGGATTTGACTCATATTTTCATTTTCTGGTCCTTTGCTTTGCTACCCTAGTTGTACCTTTGAGCAATGAAATGAAGAATGAATTAATAAAATAAATAAAAAACTAACCATGTCAGTTAAAGACCAAACAAGAAAATGATCAGAAAAAAACTATTCAAAGTTTGAACAAAAAAGAAATTAGCTAAATGACAAGAAAAAAAAGTCTCAAAAGGAAATTCTCATAAGGTCAAAGTTAAATGAAGACAATTAAGTAAGAAGTTGAAATAATATATCGACAATCAAAGTCTCAAACTCTTATATTCAAAAACCGAGTCAACTGAAACTAAAGCCTCCAAAGATCACTTAACATTTTTTAAGTGCCAAATTAACAAAGTATCTAATGCTAGCCAATGTCACAGCAAGTACTTACAGCAAGTGAAGGCCTTATATAATCCTCTCAGGTAACTGCAGCACCAATGACTGCATCATCTGACAGCGAATAAGTCTCCACCCCTACAGACACCAGGTACAATTTAGGATAAGGGCTTGGGAGAAACTACAAAAACCAAACAAACCAGGTGAAAATGAAAAACAAAAAGCAATTGTAAATGTAAGGACCGGACTCACGACTGATTCAATACCTTTAATGAGAAGTAGATCAGAAGAAGAAAGAAGACTTTTTTGGGGGAGGTAAACTCAAAGTAAAAACTTTCAGCAGGGGCCTAATGATAATAAAGCCAATCCAAACCAGAAAACAAAGCCAATCCAAACCAGAAAACAAAACCAAACTTATAGGAAAAGTTCATTTTAACAGGAGGAAACAGAGTTTAAAAGCCAAAAGAAAACAAGTACACAAAGCCCAGATTTTTTTTTAATCCAGATGTTAGGCATACCACACTGCCATCCTAAATAGCCAGTATACATTGACACCATGTGTGGTATCAATGTTGGCCATTTGGTAGCAACCAGACTCATGAAAATAAGTAATACAGCTGTAGCCTTCAAAATTACACAACATGGTGATGCAACATGTGAAAAGATCTCCAGAAAAGTCATAACATTAAAAATAAATAAAAATGTACTATAATGCAAAAATAATGCGTGCAAACCATACAAAATATCAAAAACATAAAATTCACAACAGTGAACAGAGGTGAGGTACTTCTGCAATCCTGACACTTCCTAGCACTAACGTCACAAACATTGGCACCTATACAGATTAAACCAGTGAGCCCTTTAAGCTGATGTATTTCTTGCAGATGTAATGCCATTTGACAAACTAAGCCTTCAGTCTCATTATGGTGGATCTAAGCTAAGCTGTCCAATATCTCATCTAGCTGATATTTAAATGGGGTTATGGTCTTCATCTCAGTTGCTCGTTTGCTGCACAACTTACAAGATCCATTGTGCGTAGAAGACATCTTTCCTGGATTTCTAATATGAAGGCACCTCCTCTTATTTTGTGCTGTAATCCCTCAAATATTTTTCATAATGCTAAAGGAATCACTTTCTCTGTGACTTTTGAAATTTTTTAAGTACAGTACATAGTTATAGTAAGTCTCCACACTGCTTTCTATGATTAAAATTGGTGATTTTTAGTTTTCATATCCTGTCAGAGCAGGACATAGCCTTTAGTCTCAAGATACACCTGCATTAAGGCAAATTGACACTAACACCAGCAGACATGGTGCGTAAAGAGCACTCGTCCTCAAAAATATTTTCTATCACTGACATTAAACTTAAAGTGGTTATACTTATTAAATATTGTGATACAATGTACAATGCAAAAAACAAATTAATCGAATTGACTCAACGGTGAAAACCTTGATGGATCTTATAGGTGAATAGGTATAAAGTTATTCTTTCAAAGTAAATCAAAGATACTTTTTAAGTTTACCATGCAATGATTTTACATGAAAAACAAACAAACAAATAAAAGAAACAGAACACTTAATTACATCTTACATTAACCAACCCCCAGTGGAAACCATAATTACTCATAGTCGCCTGTTTTCACAGACAATCTACTGGATGTTGAATTTAATTGCTTGCAAAAGGACTCCTAGATCTCTCTGCCAAGTCCATTTTTCCTTAGTTATTCTGGGGCTATTTTTAATTCTGTTTGATTTTTTTTTTAATTTGTTCAAATAAATAGCAATGTAAAACAGCTGTTTTTATTTAAAAACGTAAAAAAAAAAGAAAAGAAATAAAACTTCACAGATGTTCACTTTTTTGTTAATAGCCCTTTTGTTTTTGGCATGTACGTTAATGCCTTTACTTTTCAGATAATAAATAAATATTCCAAATAAAACAAACAGGTAGCACCACTCTTTTGAAATGGTGTAAAAAAGACCAACAAAAAAGCAGTGCTTATGAAACTTGTAGCCAACATCCCAAATATCCCTGCTCTTTCTGCACTTCCTGACACTTTTAATGGTATGAATTTAAAGATTTGTTATCTCAGACATTCATTCACAATACCTACTGTATTTAGGATACATCACATGTGCGGATGCTGATGTAAGGAGTGCTTATCTTTCCCTTGATACTAAACCAAAGCTCTTTTACTTATTGACCTCCTTTTTAAACAATTGTCTCATCTTCTTTGGGAACACAGACCACCTAAGTCAATGCTAACAGCAACAAGGACAAGATTGAACTCTATCCGGTCTCGCCACTGGGTGCCACAGCACAGGACACACACATACAGAGGACTCAGATATACATACCAGGGATTCTGAACATCTCTGCCATGTCTGCAAACTAAGAGAGAGAGCCAGCGATCCCTGTAGGGAGTCCCACCAACGTAGAGAAACTGGGCCAACTCACAAACATGGCACAGTAGGCTCTAATCATTCTCTTCTGATGATCTTAGCTGGGAGGCAGCGCAATTACTTTCCTTACTACCATTCTGCCCTCGTTATACTTGAAGTCTCTCAAAGAAGGACAACACACACCGTAAACCTCAGAGAACAATAAACCCACCTCTTTTGTCCTTGGGATACTGAAGAAAACCAGACTACCTTAAAATGCCCCACACATCATTGAAGGAAGTTTCAAATGTCAAACAGACTTTCAAGTTGCCTGGATTTAAACTCGGCCTCCTGGACAGTGTGGCAGTAGCACTTACCACTGAGCCAGCCTGTTATAATTTCTACAATTTTTAACAGGATTTTCACAACCACTACCGTTTGCATTTTGTTGTTCATATTGCATTTGTATTGCAAATAGTGTTTATATCACATGGCAGGGTAGGTTACATTAATTGGTCCATTTAATTTGGCCAAATATTGGTGAGTGTAGGTGTGACTCAATTGCTCCGCTCAAGATACGCAGTAATAAGGGAAGACCTGCTCCCTGGCTAAATGAAACTACGCGATCGCTGTTCTGCACCTGTTGAGCTGCTGAATGGCGTTGGAAAAAAGATGGACTGATTGTTTCTAAACAGATTTTTAGGACTTCTCTATTCAACTTCCAGGCTGAAGTTGAGAAAACTAAACAAGATTTTTTTGCTGATTTAGTATCCTGTCATTCTAAGAATCCTAGGGTTATATTTAATTCAATTAATGCGGCCATTCACCCTCATTCTGTGATGGGATTAAATAGCACTGTTCATTCATGTGAGCAGTTTCTATCATTCTTTGTCAGTAAAACTAATACTATCTGCTGTGGCATTGTTCAAACTCGCTATGAACGTCTTACTGTTAAAGAGGGCATTGTCTTAGAATCCTATGATCTAGTCTCACTTTCACAGTTAAAAAGAACCATTGACACCCTTAAACCAGCTCCCAGTCCTCTGGATATAGTACCACCACACCTCTTTGTGGAAGCCTTTGATGTGTTGGGCCCATTTTTACTAGCCATTATCAATGATTCTATAAGTGCAGGGGTTGTACCCTCATTTTTTAAACCTGCTACGGTACGTCCCTGTCTAAAAAAGGCAGAATTAGATCCTGGACTTTTAGCCAATTTTCGCCCAATTTCCCAACTGCCATTTCTAGCTAAAATTCTAGAAAGAATTATTTATGATAAATTGATCAATCACCTTAACTCCAATAATTTATTTGTGATCTACCAATCTGGCTTTAGGTGTTATCATGGTGTTGATACGGCCCTCCTTAAAGTATTCAATGACATCTCTATTATTACTGACTCAGGTGGCGCTGCAGTCCTTGTCCTCCTGGACCTGACCGCTGCCTTTGACACTATTGACCATGAGATATTGCTGTTGCAGCTTGAACACCTTGTTGAGCTTAAAGAGGCTGCTCTTAACTGGTTCAGAACATATTTAACTGGTAGACACTTTTCAGTGACTTTAAATTCCTCTTTCTACGGCTCCTCTTAAATATGGTGTTCCTCAGGGATCCATTTTGGGTCCTATTTTGTTCTCTATATACCTTCATCCTATTGGAGCTATTTTTAGGAAATTTAACATTTCTTTTCACTGCTATGCTGATGATACTCAGGTTTATATTCTTGTCTGCAATGCTGCAATACATCAACTGCACAACTGTCTTTCTGAACTAAGATCCTGGACGGCTAATAATTTTCTTGATCTAAATCAAAATAAAATGGAGGTGTTTATAGTGGGTCCATCAGCTAAAGCCCAAATTGTTCTTGGACTTCTTGGCTCTTTCTCTGTCTTTTGCAAACCTGGTCCACAATCTAGGTGTTATCTTTGAAAGTAACCTCTCATTTGAGAAACAAGTAAATTCTGTAGTCAAGAGTTGCTTTTTCCAGCTTCGTCTATTAGGTAAGATCAAGCCTTTTTTATCTTCTAGGGATCTTGAGAAAGCTACTCATGCTTTTATTTTTTCTCGCCTTGATTACTGCAACTCACTGTATTCTGGGATTAGAAAATCCCTGATACGCAGGTTACAGTTGGTCCAAAATGCTGCTGCTCTCTTTCTGGTTGGGACAAGAAAGTATGACTCTGTTTCTCCAATTTTAGCTTCTTTGCACTGGCTGCCTTTCAGTTTTAGAATTAATTTTAAAATCTTGCTGTTGGTTTTTAAATCTTTACATGAGCTTTCTCCTTATTTATCCGAATTGTGTGTTTTACACCAGCCATCCAGAGTGCTTAGATCTTCTGGTCAGTTTGTGTGTTGTCCCTCATACCAAATGTAAAACTAATTGGGACAGAGCTTTTACAGCTGCTGCTCCTCGCCTGTGGAACTCTTTACCTCCTCACATAAAGAAGTCTACAATTGAACTGTTCAAAACAAGATTAAAGACTCATTTCTATTCACTTGCATTCCGTGACCTTTAGTAATACTGATGGTTTCCTCATTGTGATTATGTAACATTACTTCTATTTATTATTTTATTTATGTTCATATATTTTATTTCTATTTATGTTATTTGTTTGTTTTCTTTTATTCTGTTATTGTAAAGCACTTTGGCCACAGCATTCCTATGTTGTTTTAAATGTGCTATATAAATAAATTGACATTGACATTGTGTGCTTGTTCTATGATGGATTGATGTCCCGTCTTGGACTGTTTCATGTCTTATGCTTAATGCTCCTGGGGTAAAGTCAGGCATCCTACTACTCTGAACTACATTAAGTGGGTTCAAAATTGCTGAAATAATGGCATTAGAAGAGAGTATGTATTACATACAGAACTTCCCTCTACTCATTCAGCTTATTTCACTATAATGTTCTACTACAAGAAAATAAGATACAAGTCTTTCTTTTAAAGGACACAAACAGGAAGGTCCAATGGCATTTTTGTAAGGGTCACATGTGAAATCCTCAGGCTGTTTGTATAGAAGCACTCATACACCATAATGTACAGTCACTAAGTAAACTATCCAAACCGCCTCAAATCTTTATGGCATGGATTCCACAAGAAGTTGGAAACATTCCTTTGAGATTCTGGTCTATGATGACGTAATTGTACCTCACAATTCCTGCCGATTTGTCAGCTGCCCATTCTGCTGTGAATTTCATGTTCTTATTGGATTGAGATATATTGACTGGGAAGGCCACTAAAGAATGCTGAACCCATTGTTATCTTCATAAAACTAGCTCAAGATGTCTTTTTCATTTAAATGATAATTGATTAGTATTATCAGGTTCAAAGTATGTTAAGAAAACATTATTCACACCACCACCACCAGAATGAACTGCTGTTCTTGGCTGACAGCAGTGCAACCTGATGTGGTTCTCGGTTGTCTTAGCATATCCATCTCAAGGTTCAACATGTTATGCATTCTGAGATGCTTTTCTGCTCACCACAGTTATAAGAGAGTGGTTATCTGAGTTAATGTAGACTTTCTGTGAGCTCCAATCAGTCTATCCATTCTCCTCTGACATTTCTCATGAACAAGGTCCACTGAACTGCTGCTCAGTGGATGCTTTTTGTTTTTTTGTACAATTCTGAAGAAACTGTTGCGTGTGAAAATCCCAGGAGATGAGTGCTTACAGAAACACTCAAACCTGCCTGTCTGGCACCAACAGTCATGCCACTGTTGAAATCACTCAGAGCATGTCCCCCACCCCCAAGTTAAGGTGTTTAATGTAAATATTAACTGAAGCTACTAGCCTGCATCTATGTGATTTTGTGTACTGCACTGATGCCAAATCTTTGGCTGATTAGATAACTGCATGGATAAGCAGGTGTACAGGCATTACTAATAATTTTCTCAGTGATTGTATATGACAATTGGAGAGCTTACAAAGTGATACAATGCTTTTAACTCAAATAAAAGTCTTGTTTGCTGCAAATACACACCACATTACCGGGATAATCTTGAAAGATTACAGAATACAAGTAAAAGAGAATCAGTCTTTTTCATTCTTTGTTGTCTTTAACAACCTCATCTACATATTTCTTCTACCAATCACACTTTCAAAATGGCTGCACTGATACCTCTTCTGATTTTTGGCTTCACCGCTGTTGTTTCTTGCAAAGAACTTTCAGACACAATGGTCACTGTAAATCCTTGAGCTGCACTGTTATGCTGCTCTCTAGTGGTCTCCAAGAGTAACTACTAATTTAAACCTTTAAGGTCCAATTTAGAAGATGGTTCAGAAAATGGATGGATAGTTATTTCAATAGTGGATTCCCATATATTATACCCTAGGTTCTAAATAATTTTATTTTTCAGTCAAAATGACCAAGTTAGACAAATCAACAAATGGATAAGTACTATGATATAAATAGCAGTTTACAAATGGGGTTGATTAGCTCATTGTCCAGTCTTACTGCCAATTAGAGATAACAAATGCTAACAATTGCTATGCACTTGAAGTTATTTTTTGGTATTGTATTCTACAACAACAACAACATTTATTTATATAGCACATTTTCATACAAACAGTAGCTCAAAGTAATGCTACTGAAAAATGTTACAGACCACTTTTAAAGGCTATGCTGAAAATTATTTCCATCAGCATGGGTGCAAAGTTCCACCTGCCATAACATGTTCACCCTCACAATACATCAGTCTTCTCACAGAACCAGTAGTGACTGCTCTTTTCAATTAACTGCTGAATTGCGAATCTCATAGCAGCACTCACAGTAGCATGTTGATATGAAATCCCCTCAACGTGTCAACCTGAAGAAGCCTGTATGAACAAATGACTCCATAAATGAAATAAAGCATTCCAATGAATATGGCATTACTTCTCCAACATTCTAACAGTTGTGAAATTAAAAAAAATAAATGTTGTGCAAAAAGATCTCCCATAGCTTCACCTCCTTATAGTTCATATGGCTTCTTTTTCATATGCTACCCTATATATATATATATATATATATATATACACACCTGTATATATATATATATATATATATACAGTGGGTACGGAAAGTATTCAGACCGCCTTCAATTTTTCACTCTTTGTTATATTGCAGCCATTTGCTAAAATCATTTAAATTAATTTTTTTTCTCATTAATGTACACACAGCACCCCATATTGACAGACAAAAAAAAAAGAATTTTTGAAATTGTTGCAGATTTATTAAAAAATAAAAACTGAATATCACATGGTCCTAAGTATTCAGACCCTTTGCTGTGACACTCATATATTTAACTCGGGTGCTTTCCATTTTTTCTAATCATCCTTGAGATCACCTTCATTTGAGTCCAGCTGTGTTTGATTATACTGATTGGACTTGATTAGGAAAGCCACACACCTGTCTATATAAGACCTTACAGCTCACAATGCATGCCAGAGCAAATGAGAATCATGAGGTCAAAGGAACTGACTGAAGAGCTCAGAGAGAATTGTGGCAAGGCACAGATCTGGCCAAGGTTACAAAAAAATTTCTGCTGCACTTAAGGTTCCCAAGAGCACAGTGGCCTCCATAATCCTTAAATGGAAGACGTTTGGGATGACCAGAACCCTTCCTAGAGCTGGCCGTCCGGCCGAGCTGAGCTACCGGGGGAGAAGAACCTTGGTGAGAGAGGTAAAGAAGAACCCAAAGATCACTTTGGCTGAGCTCCAGAGATGCAGTCAGGAGATGGGAGAAAGTTGTAGAAAGTCAACCATCACTGAAGCCCTCCACCAGTCAGGGCTTTATGGCAGAGTGGCCTGTCGGAAGCCTCTCTTCAGTGCAAGACATATGACAGCCTGCATGGAGTTTGCTAAAAGACACCTGAAGGACTTTGAGATGGTGAGAAATAAGATTCTCTGGTCTGATGAGACCAAGATAGAACTTTTTGGCCTTAATTCTAAGCGGTATGTGTGGAGGCAACCTGGCATTGCTCATCACTTGTCCAATACAGTCCCCACAGTGAAGCATGGCGGTGACAGCATAATGCTGTGGGGGTGTTTTTCAGCTGCAGGGACAGGACGACTGGTTGCAATCGAGGAAAAGATGAATGCGGCCAAGTACAGGGAGATCCTCGACAAAAACCTTCTCCAGAGTGCTAAGGACCTCAGACTGGGCTTAAGGTTTACCTTCCAACAAGAAAATGACCCTAAGCACACAGCTAAAATAACGAAGGAGTGGCTTCACAACAACTCTGTGACTGTTCTTGAATGGCCCAGCCAGAGCCCTGACTTAAACCCAATTGAGCATCTCTGGAGAGACCTAAAATGGCTGTCCACCAACGTTTACCATCCAACCTGACAGAACTGGAGAGGATCTGCAAGGAGGAATGGCAGATGATCCCCAAATCCAGGTGTGAAAAACTTGTTGCATCTTTCACAAGAAGACTCATGGCTGTATTAGCTCAAAAGGGTGTTTCTACTAAATACTGAGCAAAGGGTCTGAATACTTAGGACCATGTGATATTTCAGTTTTTCTTTTTTAATAAAGCTGCAACAATTTCAAGAATTATTTTTTTGTCTGACAATATGGGGTGCTGTGTGTACATTAATGAGGAAAAAAATTAATTTAAATGATTTTAGCAAATGGCTGCAATATAACAAAGAGTGAAAAATTGAAGGGGGTCTGAATACTTTCCGTACCCACTGTATATGTGTGTACATAGCAATGTTGGCACTAAGTGCTGCAATGGATCGATTCTCTGCTCTTTACATGGCTCTTTGAGGTTGATTGCTGTCCTTTTGCTGCATTAGATGGAAAAACATGCAACTTTTCAGACTTGCCATTTATATAGGCACCCCTGCAACTGCTGATACAATGCCAGCTCATACTTAGTTGACTCATTCCTGGTGATGTAACTTATGGCAATAATCATGATGATTGAGGTGTCCCGGCTAGGTAAGGTACTCCACATTATATATATATATATAAAATATATAGTACATAAATATATATATTGTAAGAAAGAGAGACAAACAGAGAAAAGGTTTGGGGATCCACCCATATATTATAACTACAATTGCTTCAAATGCAAATAGTGCCTGACTAAATTTTGGTAAAGAGTCCAAAATGGGATTGTCTAGCAAGGTGAGGTGGTTGGATTTTATAGGCAGTGGGAAAGAAGAAGAGGGTCCAGGAGGGAGCTGGCGGAAGTGAGGTCAGCAGTAGGGCGGGCATGGTCAGAAATGGAGTGCAAGAGCTGGTTGTGATTTAGCTGGGTTTCCCATCTGATGATCTGTAGAAGAGACATTAGTTTTGTTCCTGACTCTGACTTTTTTTTTTTTATTTTTACTGTTTCTGATTTCAACAAAAAAGGAGTTAAAGTGGAGCATTTTTACAACAACAAAGCAAATAAGATACAGACTGACATTGGGTCAGTAAATACTAATGAGGCAATCTGAGTTACCTTTAAAGACATCTGAGAAGAGGGTTGGTGCTGTTGCCTAATGCTTCTCCTCCTCTCCCCCTTGCAGATCAGACAACCGTCAGCAACAACAATGTCACCTCCGGGTCATGGTTCCTTGGACCCTTCCCTTCTGATATGGCTTCCTTTTTAAGGGGTTCCACTTCCATCTTGAACAGTATAACTGATGACTTGCGTCTGGAAAGATGTTGTACTTAATTTGTAATCTTCTCTTTTTTGCTCTATCAAAAATACATGGGGGTTGCTTTCAAAGTGCCCCAACTCTTTGTCACTCTCCTGGGTTTTATCTAAAAACACACATCATATACAGTTAGGTCCATAAATATTTAGACAGACAACGTCTTTCTAATTTTAGTTCTGTACATTACCACAATGAATTTTAAATGAAACAACTCAGATGCAGTTGAAATGCAGACTTTTGGCTTTAATTCAGTGAGTTGAACAAAAAGATTGCATAAAAATGTGAGGCAACTAAAGCATTTTTTTAACATAATTCCTTTATTTCAGGCGCTCAATATTCATACAGAATATGAGGAACTGACGATGGAGGAGTTAACGGAACTACAGACTCAGCAACATACGGAGGTTCTGCAGGAAATTGGTATTGCAGAAGAGCCAGAGGCGGAAGAGGTTATCTCTTCAAGAGAGATAAAGGAAGTTTTGGCAATGTGGGAAAGAATTTCAGACTTTATTGAAAAGAAACACCCTGAAGAAGTTGCAACTGGCTGTGCAGCGGCGCTATTTAATGACACTTGCTTAACTCATTTCAGAAACATTCTAAAGGGAAGGAAGAAACAAAGCTCCTTGGATAGGTTTCTATTGAAACACCCTGCGAATGAAAGTGATGAAAGCGTGGCAAAAAAGAAAAAAACTAGTGAAGAAAATTAAGTTAAGCAAAAGTGAGGTGAAAGAAAAAACATTACAACATCCGCCAACATCTGTTTATTTCTTTAGATTCTCTTTTATGTATTAGGTTTTATTTTGTTTGTATACAATATTTGCTCATTATAAATACATTTTTCTTATGTGGAAAACATTTAAAAAAAAATTGGGGTGGTTTTTTGGGGGCTGGCACGAATTAATCTCATTTCAATTAATTAATTTCAATGGGGAAAACTGATTTGAGATATGAGCATTTTGACTTATGAGTTTGGTCACGGAATGAATTAAACTCGTATCTCAAGGTACCGCTGTACATATATTAACACAAACTCTGGACACACTATCACCATGTTAGTGTATTGTTAACTGAATCAACAATAGGCTTATATGCTCTTAATGGAGGTAGAAGGGGCAGCCTTTATATCTCATCCTGGGGGTTATCCTCAGAATGACATCTATATTTCTTTGTCAACCATAGATTGCCCCAACATTCCTCCGACAGTCCGGGATTCATTAGAGCCCTGAGGTTTGCCATGGCTGTTTGTTCCCTGAAGACTTGCACTAGATGTTAGCCATCAGAATAACCTGTGGGCACCTTCTTCAGTATCTCCATGTAGCACATGGAATTTAGTTTTTCTATCCTGAAATATGCAAGAATACTATTTCTCCCTTTAACTCTTTGGCATAGCTTAACTTAATATAAAGTAATGGTGTTAAAACATGCTTGTTGAAACACCATGGATTAAGTATTTTTTGATATTCATTCGGTTAGTGGCATGATGCATGGCAGTGGTGCCTTACAGTTCCAGGCACTGTGTTCAGATTCCTGCATGGTAGAGTCTATTGGGTATGGCTAGTAACTCTAAATTGCCCTGGATTCAGTGTTCTTTGATAAACTCACATGCTATGTGGGGTTGGTTTCCGCCCTGCCATATTGAATTCAGAAAATGGATGAATTGTTCTTTTCATCAATGGTTAAAGTACTGAGAGATCGGAAAGTGTTACGGTCAAGTAGGCCAAGAGAAGTCCTTAAAGTAGATAGGCTCTCAGCTTTTTACACACTATGTTAAAGTGAAATTTGGATGGGGCTGTCAGAGAAAGTCTGTAATTTTTATACGTTTTACTGGAAATAGTTTAAACAGTATATTGCCAGTGTGACTGTTAGGATTTTATTATCAAAGTTTGTTTTCATTTGAAGTGCTCTATAAATAAGGACTTGTCTCATTACTCCTGAAGAAACTAAAGTAAAACAGTCCAATAAAAGTAATATTTTTTTTTTCTTTTTCTTCTCAATTCTTGCCCGACGATATCCTGCAATTGAGAACTGAGTGTTTATTGTCTAATGGCTTCAGCTTTAATAGCTCCCCCACTGACGCTTGTTAATACTTCAGTAGGTTTGATACTCCACACTGTTTGGCAGCGCACATCAGAATTTCTATAGCTACCAGCTGTTCCTTATATTGATCTATAGGGTCACAAAACTTTTCCATTTTCAGACTTTACTTTTCATATAGCCAAACTCATGGATAAATTGTTTAATTGCCGTCCATAGATTACTACCTATTCTTGAACAACTGGTGTGTGTTGGCGATTGCTGACTACTTTAGCTGCTGGGGTGTTAACTTCATTTTCTAAAGTGCTAATCATGTTACTTACATTTTAATTTTTTAATAGGAGGAAAAATCTCAGCTGAAGACATTAAATTAATTAGCTGTCTACAAATGTGGTCAAAAATATTAATTGTTTAGCTTAATATTTTTTTTAGTATTTCTAAACAGTGTAAATTGAAACAGTCACAAGCAGGTTATTTAAAATGAAAGTTCTACTCTATGTGATAGGCTTGCTACTGTAGTTTTTCAGAAATATAATGTGTATTTTTTGCTTCATTAACTGGTCATTTCTATACTTGCATTGTAACAGAGATTCACTGTACTGACCAGGCTGTTGCCTCTAATATACTCCGGCTATAAAGGGAAACAACAGGGAGCCATCACAGGGTGATATCTGGATACTGAGCTTCCTTGCTGCTTCTCTACTGGGCTGAAAAAGATCACCCTGTCAGGCATAAAAGATGAGAATGTACCAAAATTAAATCACTCAGACAAAAAATTGGAAACCGAATGGAGGCAATGGGAGCAATAGTCTGTACGAGGAAAGCAGGCTATGGCATCACTCTCAGAGGAAACAGATGGAAATAAAGGATCTGCTTTGCATTCTTTTTGACTGTTTCCAACATTCTTCTTGCTCTGTGTCAACCACTGTTTGTAGAATGGAATGAATAGAAAATGAAAATCATAAGCACATATCAGAAGGAAGCCAGCCATTGGTGTGCTACATGGAGAATGCAAAAGTTGACCTTGAAGCTTTAAAGAAATTAGTACCATTGTTGTACACCCGATATTGACTGCAGATATAACATTGGTTTATTTCTCCTTGTTTGACAGGTGTTGGCTATATGGCAAGTATAAGGAAATCTCTGGTTCATTAAATAATATAGTACTTGGTGGAGAATTGAGGTGCTTTATATTGTATGTGGCACTACGTCTCGAGGAACTGGACAAACATGTGCTCAACAGAATGTGTATTTGTGCAAACTAGGAAAATCACAAAGATGGAATATTTATGGAGGATAATCATTTAAGGCCTAGTGATGTCTTACGGTGAGAAGCACCAATGGCTGCCTAAGTGGTCTGTTTAACTTGAGTGAAGGACAGAAGAGAATTAACACTTCTTTTAAACAAACCCTGTTCTTAGTAAAAGAATGACCCTAAAAATAACATGGAATGGGGCACTTTTGCAAGACATAGAAGCTGAATGAGTTATATCTTTTAGTTATTGCATGGCTGTTTTTTGTGCTTATTTGTGTCTCAATGTGTACATTTTTTTAAATTCCTATTTATTATTGCCTTTCATTTTAGTAACATCATGGTCATTCCACACATAACTCTGAGTATATAAAACTCACACTTTTTTTTTTTTTTAAAATGATTTCATCAAATTTCAACTGCCGTGTTTTGACATGGATGAATACGTACTGTAACAGCCTTCCTTAATACTGAGGCATATTATTATTATTTTTTTTAACTAAATTAATCCCGAAGGAAATTACTTGGTTTTCACATACCACTTGGGGTCAAAGCGTGTGGAAGACGAATGTTCTCTTCGTTCCCTTGTACTAATTCATGTCTGAGAAGTAAGCTTTACAAAACCATGTAAAAGCATTCTTTTTTTAGCAAACAGAAAAATATTTGTGCAAAGGACTCAAGGTCTGAGCATTCCACACATGAGCCTGCCTTATCACGTTTTCCCTTAGCTTACATCTGAACGCCATAACAAAAGGAGCCAAGAAATCAAGTTGCACAAGGGGCGTTGAAGGGGCTAAAGGTTTGTGTATAATAAATGTGTTGACTGTTACATTTTATAATGATATTAAATTACGCATTCTAAGGGTATAAAACTGGACCCCACCTAACAGACGGGGTTCAGAAGAGCCCTGACGCTGTCATGTATATTTGATTGTCTGCTTTTCTGAAACTCTTCTCACCGTGACTCTGAAAATAAAGCTGCTTTATAAGCACACCTGCTGTCGGGTCTGAGATTTCGTCCACAAGCGCAGGGTCAGCCATTGTACAGCACCCCTGGAGCAATTGAAGGTTAAGGGCCTTGTTCATGGGCCCAGCAGAGTAGGATCTCTTTTGGCAGTGACGGGGATTCGAACCGGCAACCTTTGGGATACCAGCGCAGATCCTTAGGCTCAGGGAGTTTATCACGGCTTTCAATCATTTTGTGCGTATGTTTGCACATGTAATTGAATGTGTCTGGTGGCAGGTACAGCCACACAATGACTCCATCACAGATGAACAGGGAGATCGGGAGTGGACCAAGGAGTATAGCTGCTGGGAGGTGAAAGCAGCACTGGGGGTGATTCCTCAGCAGAAAACACACGTATCTCTCAAGCGTCAGTTAAGTGTGGATTTTCATGGCACCTGGATGCCTTTTTCAACTGGGCAATGTATGGTATACAGTACTTGTCTAAAACTGTAACATGTTTAAGCATAAGGGTGACATACTGCACATATTCGTGGTTCAAACTCTTTGATTTAATTATGTGTGCTTTGCTATTTAAATCTCAGCAATATTACTCAACCATATTTTCATTAATAAATCTAAGGAATTTCCCTGTAAAATAAGTAATTAAGCATTGCACATTTTTGCTCATTTCCCATTAAAGGACATTTTTCAGTACAAGCTCCTATTTACGCACAAAAATAGCATTGTAGCTGTGTTTTTCCAAAGTTACCAAAGTTCAGCAGCTCTAACTCAAAAAAATAGGATTCAAGAAAAGCCTGACATATAGAAATGATTCCACAGACAAAATATCTTCGTTTTTAAAAGTTTAGTTAAATTTCAAAACACAAAAAAAAAAATAAAAATGGCACAAAAAAAGAAAAAATTCATGTTAAGAAAAGTTCAGTTGAAAGCTTAAATCTTGTTACATCTCAAATCATTACTATTTACTTAACATTTCTGAACCATTTCAAAGCGGTCAGAAAACTGTATGCTTGTCCCATCTCTGAGTAGAAAATGGGTGTTTTAAGTCCTTTTGTACTGGGACCTGTTCTTATCACAACTGAGCTTATTATCACACTGTTTCTCAGTTATAGCAAGAAGGTTCTATCTCTTATCTTACTAACTTATAGGAGGAAAAGACTATACCATAAGCTATGACTATGGAAGAAATTTATATTCTATTCAAATTAAGCAAACTTTAATATGAGTTTAACTCAAAACTTTAACTGTCTAAGATTGGCTCTTACAAGTATCATGTGTGTTTAAAGGAATAGAACCTGTATATAACCTAAGACCCAACTGTATTTAATTAAATTTTTATTTTGTTCTTTTATTTTATTCATTTTTATTTCTTGTTTTAATTTTTTTCCAAGTTTTTTATTGAGTGCTGCCATTTTGTTGCCAATGACACAACGCTTTATTAGGCAACGTGTTGAATCCCTATTGCTGACACACTGTGAAAGAAGGCAGCACACAAAGCGGAGCATCTAAATTTTAGTTAACTGAAGGAAAGACCTTGTTAGAGACTAGCACTCTAAGAATAATTTAGGGGAAGGAATTCTGGTTATGAATTCTGTTCCATTCCAAGGCTTTGATACTGACTGAGTCCTAATAACATGAAGAAAAATAAACAGTATAAAGAATTCTGTATTCAGACTCAGCTAACTTCCCTGACTATTTTCCTGCTAACTACTAATAAAAGATCTCTGATTTCTGATTCAGATTGTTCATAAAATGCATTTGTTCCCCTGGGACTAACCTGCTCCACCAAACTTGTTAATATCATATTGTGGGAGGTATTGCAGCCATGCAGTCTACTTGAGCAGATGAATAAATAAAGTAAACCAGTGCATACAAAGCAAAAGTTGTTTTAAAGAAACAAACATATTGGACAGTAGAAGATACAGGTGGCAGAGAAATACTCTGAAATTCCAAGTGAGGAAGGGTATGGCATTTCCCAACTACTATAAGAAGACGAACTACAGCAAGCTATTGGGGGTGTCAAGTGAGCCTTCATGTCAAACAGAGAAGAGAAGCTACAAGACAAAGCTTATAGGCCTTTCCCCAATGAGTGACACTTACAGTCCTTAACTGGAATAGCTTGAAAAAGACTAGCTAGAGACCCGTAAACAGAAAACGTGAGGTGACAAGTCTTGCATTTGAAGTGTTATTTAAAAGAGGAAAAGCAGGCTACCCACTTCCTCCATCTTATAGGAGAGACAATTACATGTGCTGACGGGATATAAGGAGTTGTTACTAGATGAGTTCCTCCCTTCCTGGGTTTTGGTTTGACTTATTAAAACTGCTGCTTTAAAGGATAAGTTGGGTGTTTTTCAAGTTGAAGTTGAAGATGGTATATATGCATTTGCCACTTGAAATTGTGTACTGAAGTTCAGTGCTTTCTATTAATTAAAAAAAAAAAACATCTTGTCTGCATTGGTGCTTTATAATGGAGGGTATGGGGCATGGAACATACTGATTATGTCAATTTTTCAAGCCACGGCAGCGGTCAAGTATTGATCCACGCCTTCAGTGTTTCCAACACATGTTTGTGACAACTAAGGGATGGGAAATACTAATTTTACTGCCTATTCCTGGTACTATTTTTCTCATGGTAAGGATGTGTTTCCTATTCAGTTGTGTGAGTTCTCACATAAAATGGAAATAAATCAAAACAAAACCAACCACACGGCATGAACAATTTACTGTGATTAGGTCTGTCGGGAGGAAACCAACTGCTGGGAGAGTGAAAGGTTGCTGTGAAAGGAGACTAAGCGCTGAGCAGTTACTCAAAGTTGGTCTTCTTTAAAATTGCCTGAATCTCATAGTATTGGTGTTTTTTGTTCAAAAATGACATGTATAAACTGTTTTACAATGTATGTGTAAAATGTGTAAGACCCAGAGCAATACTCAACAACTGTCTTGGCTTGAGAAATTGACTTATTTGGTACATTTTAAATTTTTTACTCCATGCCCAATAGCCAACAATGTAAAGTGCCAGTGCAGGGAAAATATATTTTTTTAATTTATTGAAAACGATTAACTTTGGAATACAATTGCGTGTGGCAAATGCATATATATATATAATATTTGTTAAGAAATAACTTTGAAAATGCCAAATTTACCGTTTAATTCTGGAGGACTCATGACACTTTTATTTTAAACTTTAGTGTCCTTCCCCATCCAAGGATCACTCATGTGATTACATAAAGATATATGATGCATGTGTGGAAAAGAATGTATTCTTTTCCTGAAAAATGAGATGAAAGTTAAAAGTTGATTTAGTTTTTACCTGACATGCTGTTACCTTGAGCTATTAAGAATGACAAAGAGGTAGGCAAAGGATGGGAAGGTAGAATAAAAAAGCCAGGAAGGAGAATTGAATGGGACAAGTAAATGGATGTGAAATATATCCATCTGAGAAGATTAGTGGTGAAATTATAAATAAATAAATAAAACCTTTAAGTGTTGTATTTAAATAGGAGACTCTACATAGCACCCACTGATCATAGTGCTCACTAGTGAAATGTTGTCCCCTTTCCAGAGCCATTGCACACGCTGTTTTGCAATTCGCCAATCACCCAGGAGGAAAGAAATCTTCTAATAAGATTGCCTTTTCCAGTTACTTCTTGATATTTCGCCAGAACACGCATATGCCTCAGGGAGCATTCTTTCTTCATTAAAGATATTTCCCAGTCATTACAGCATTTGCTGAGGAACGATGACAACAATGCATTTTTAATGCTTTAACTTTAAATGGAACACTTTGTGTTTGGATTATCTTCTGTCTGTATATTTACTTAATGATCATTTTAGATGGATTTTAAATTAAATCTGACTACAATGTATTTAGGGGTATGAAAAATTTCTTGTAAACAATTACTTCATCAGTGTGTGTGTGGCCATTTCCTATCTTTAACTAGTCTCCCTGGGATTTGAAAATGCCCAAATATTTGATTTTTGTTTTTATTTGCAAAGCATATCAAAGAAGTGCATGATGTTGAAGTATTTTAGCTCAGAAAACTATGTTCAGTTCCTCTAGTGTATGAGTTAACAGTGCTGTTTCTGTTCCCAATGACATTTCTTTAGTTAACATATGGATGGTTGGGAAAATGAGTTTGTGAAGGAAATTATTTTAATCCCTTTTTATATAAATGCAAATCCTTATATTATTGGGAAAATCTATGGTATTATACACCAGGATATCATTACTAACTGTGTTAGAAATAAGCAATGATTAAACTGAATGAAATGCAATGTTTTAGCATATGCCAAGCCGCGGTTCAGAACATAGTAGAAAGGGTAGAATCATTTAACATTTGCTACTTCCTAATGGTAGACATTTATCCAAATTTTGTGATAGAACAATTATAATTTTAGGCTTTGATGCCATTACAGCTTCAACTCTGAATTAATCTATTACACATTTTATATGCTGCCATTTCTGCTGTCTCTTGTAATATATGGAGACCTGCAGTGATGCCCTGCTCCTATCCATCCTTGGACTGTAGACAGTTCTGGGGTCTCTTCCTGCACCTGCTTGAATTCCATAGTGCTGATGTAGTGTAGTGTGGTCAGAACTTTATGTTAATTTTGCTCTACACAGCACTTATAGCTCTGCATTGTTTTGTAGCCCAACCAGGAGAGGGCATTTTGGAGGCAACTTCCTTAGTGAAAGTGTACATTTGCATCTGTTCCCCTGGCTGTTTGCTCAACAAGCTTTTGCATGTTGAAGTCTGGTCACTCCACAGTGTGGACTGGCAACCGTAGAGGTAGAGCCAGAAGTGCCACAGACCAGATACCACATCTAGGACACAATAATTCCAGTCCAGTCTGCTCAGGCAGGCTGTAGTAGGCAATCATCTTTTCCATCTCTCCCTCCACTTGATGACATTGCTTTCCAGGATGAACTACTTTGTAAGGTCTGGGACCAGCAAGACAAGTCAATGTAAGTGTTTCTTTCAACTAGTAGAATGCCATCTCACACTCCATTGTTAATTTGCAAACATTGCCTCAGTTCAGCAGTGAATGTAGTGGCACTGCTACAGTATGTCCTTAAATTCACAAGCAAGGGTCATGGCTAGTAGAGCGTCAATCTTTTTAAGGTCAGTGGCTGCCCCTCATGTCCTGACCACATGACCTAGAAACAACTCGCCTTTTACTGGGTTCAGCTTTAGTCCAGAGGTTTGAATGGTAGCAAATCCTTCAGGTGACCAAGGGACATCTCAAAGTTTTAAATGTGAATTAGTACATCATCAGCTTAGACCACACAGTTGCTGGGTGGGTTTCAGGCCAGCATTCACTGCATGAGGCATTTAAAGGTTGACACAATATGAGTCTGATAGGAAATGCAATGTACTCACATGCCCAAGAAGGTAAAGTGACTTGCCAGCAGCCACTGCACAAGTTCAGGGTCTGATCCGGGTGGAGCCAATCAAGAGGTCCATCAATTCAAAACAGCAAGTATGAATCTGCCTTTTTTAACTAAGGGCAATAGGAGCTGCTTACAGGCATGAGGGGGGTTTAATCATGCCTGCCATTGCCATTTCCTAGATATTTTCTTCTGCCATCTAGCAATTAGCAAGTGGCAGGTGGTATAGGCACAAACATAATGGAACAATACTGTTGATGTTGATGCTGAACTGGATCCATTTTAATTGTTGAACTCATCACAAGCATCCAAGATGGCTAAATATTCTCCTAGTAGGTATGGAATGAGTTTTCATTGGTGTTCTTCCAAACTGACCATGCTGCACTGCTACATAGCCATGACAGGCATACTTGTAGTCACAGATAGAAACAATGTAGGTGAATGCTCTGGGGTCAGCTTCTGCCCATTAGTGGTGCTGTCCTTTAACTTTCCCAGAGATCGAAGCTGATAGCAGTCTTTACTGATGGTGCAGAAATGGAAATTAAATACTACTTTCTTGAACTATTGGAGGATGCAAGAGTGTCAGGTTGTCAGTCTC
Organism: Polypterus senegalus; assembly: GCF_016835505.1. Taxonomy (NCBI): domain Eukaryota; kingdom Metazoa; phylum Chordata; class Cladistia; order Polypteriformes; family Polypteridae; genus Polypterus; species Polypterus senegalus. The sequence goes on along the minus strand of NC_053158.1, from coordinate 60,064,242 downwards.
CACAGTTCAAACATTGTGCCTGATTTTACGGGTTGTTACATTTTATAGTGCAGCAGATGCCTTATTAAGCAGAGTTAGCAAGGAATGATCAGTGAACACGCCACAGTTACTCATGAGGTCAAAATGAAATTTCATCAAAATCAAAACACAAAACAGACAATATAGTCAAAAAGTAAAAATGAGATCCAAACCATAAGTACTTTTTTCCTTTTAATTCTAATTCATAACAAGAACTTTGTCTTAATGTTCAGATGCTTCTCTGTGAACACTGCATTGTTTTTAAAGTGTAACCATGCCAATGTTACACACACTGCCGCTGCAGCCACTAAATACCAGCACCCATTTTAAAATATGGTACATGATAAAGAATTTCAAAGCACATAATAATTAATAACATTCAGAAACAAAAAAAAATGATATACACAGATGCCTAATGTGTCCTTTAATTCAAAGATGCTCGATAAACTGCCAGGCTCTGTAGCTACTTCTTGGAAGTGAAGCACTACACTTTACTGGAGAGTTAAGGATTTACTGGGGAGCACTGTATTAAATTCCTGCTATATTTCGCATAGCGGAAATCTCATTTATTTTGTGATACTGATAGAGTTACAATAAAATCTTGTATTACCCAGAGTATATTTCCAGTAGAACTACTTCCAAATTTACTATTTAAAAATATTGATGGTTGGGATTGGGAAAGGTACTTTAAAAGGAATACACAAACAACCACTCACAATTCCAGACTTAACCTACTAAAAAATAAGCAAAAGAAGAATTTCTGACTATAATTGATATTTAAGATTAGGACTGGGTGGAACAGAGACAGCTTTAGACAGAAGTGTAGCATGATATTTTTTAGGCCATGGTGCTCAGGTTCAGTTCCAGGGGTTGCAGTAGATGGAGGTTTTTGTTCCAACCTAGTTTGTTACTTTGAAGCCAGTTACTGCCGTGGAGGTGATTATTTCTCAAGCAACATCAATTTCGTTATTTCTCTTCTTTTAGTCTTAAACAGATGCATGCTCTGTTTTTAAATGTTTTTGTTTTCTTAACCAGCTGCTACTTAACAATGTAAAACAAATGACAAAGAAATCCGCATCTAATGTGGTTCTATTTACACCTGTGTATTTTCATCATGAAGTATCTATTTTAATAAAATATTTTTTAAAAAAATGGAAGAGGAAAAAAGTGAAGGACTGAGAATTAATCTGCATTGCCACACAAATCACTTGAAGAATTTTCTGAAAATCTACAATTTAAGAATGATCCAGTATGACAAAATGAACACACATAGCATTTAATAAGTTCCATTATCAGTAACGGTTGGCTTCTAATTAAGCAAAACGGGTGGAAAAAAAATCTGCAGACCGGACAGAACTTGGGCGTCCATGGTTCGGACACTTTGGCTTGTTTCTAGACTCACTTATTAAATAAAAATTAGTTATCAGTTTAAATCTTGTGCTTAGATAAATAAACAAATAATTTAGTTTATTAAGTTTAGGTTTTACAAAAAATGTAAGAAGAAAAGGGAAGCAGGTTTAAAATGAAACAATGCAGTTTTTTTGTTTAACAAAGACAAGCCGGTAGACCATTCAACCAACTAAATTAAATGGAAAGTACTAAAGGAGTAGACATAGGCTGGCAGGGTAAATGAGGATTTGCCGAAGACGGCTGGTCACCTTGAGCCATTGATGGCCACAATTCCAAAACAGTCATTGTGATTTGCTCTCACCTCTACTGATATTTAGTGATTTGTTATATCCTCAACCAGTGAACAGTATAGATTGCAATGACTCATCATCTTCAGTAATCCTCTAATTAACTGGAAAACTCAGACATTTAGCAACTTCCTATTGACACATTTATTTGATTCATGAAATAAGAAGTAGTTTTCTGTGTTTCTTTTTTTCTCTCCATGATTTTTGATAAATCATGTCTAGAGGGCAAAGAAGTCTCAAAAAATAATAAAATGCATAAAGAGGTAAGCCTACACATTTTCATATGCTTTTGACTTGTTGGTTTTGTGCCAAATCCTAAAGGCTTCACTAAAAGCAAAATATTTCTTTATTCTTTGTTATTTTAAATCAAAATGACCCCCCCCCAAATCACTCATCATAAATCACAGCGGCATGCATTCAACTTAGCAGTTTATTATAACAACTTCAATAGATTGTTAATAATAAATAAACTATCCCATAACTAATTTATACACTGTTTAGGGGTGATTTACTGACTATGGTTTATGTGGTGGTGGGCTGAATTTCAGAACTGGCAAAATTCCACCAGCAATAGCCTTAATATATAAATTAGGTACTTAGTGATTGGAGGATGCTTGGAGCTAAAGGACATTCAAAGTTCTGGGCAGCCCACCTACTTTCATTTTGGAGAGTGTAGCAAGCCTAAATCAGTGCCCATCAACAGCAACATGTTTTTTTTCTAAATAATTATGTTTAAATTCATTAAAAGTGAAAACAGAACATCCAGTCTTGATCTACGCACTGAGTTCAAATCACAACACAATTTTCTTCTTAGTACTTTTTATTCATTTTCTTCCTGAAGCTATCAAGAATAACTCCCTTAAGAAACTCTCAATGCTGATCTCAAACTTAGTAATTAATTTAAGTGGCTGGTTCCCAAAAGGTTGTATATAAAGAGAAAAGCACCTACTATGGTTGCTATTTCTGTCTATTTGTCTGCATGAAACAACTCAACTGTAAGTGAAGTAATGTTGAAATTTGGGTTGAGATATCTTCAATAAAGTGTGCCATTTAAAGTTTTGAAATTTCAAATTCTCCCATTGAAAAGAGATGCCTAATTTGCAAACTCTCTTATCTTAAAACAGGTCAATGCTCTTTGTGACTTCTATTGCAGATTAGTTTACTTTTTAAAATTTAACTTGACAGAGGTCACTTCATCTTCTATAATTTATATATTTTCCTCTTTCACTCACCGAACAGCTGTCCCGATGGCAGTATGACTCTCCATTTCAAGTTAGTCAAACAGTGGAGCAGACATGCATGTGTGCAAGCCACTCTTACAACCAATCACTTCTCCTGCTGTTCGAGGGATGTTAACTGTAAAGGAAAAAAGCGACTTATCTAGAAATGAATGTATGAGGAAAGGAGTCATGTAAGCATAGAGTGAACATATACAGTATGTACTCATTATGTATACTAAAAACAACCTCACAGTTGCATAATCTGCACTAAATTACAATGATTTAATATCTCTCTGTCACTCCATATTATTGTCAAAGATCCCAATCCGCTCTCTATTGTGGTCCAAAGCAACCATACATTTTACCTTGACACATATTTTAACACTCCATTTGCAATTCTTTAAAAAATGTTATGTTTAATCAGTTTGAACTACACCTAATCATAGATGGTTCATAGAACATGAAACTAATTAATGCCATTTTTACATCTTTTGTCTGTGAACACTATTGAGCCATCACAAGCCTATTTTGCCTACATTTTACCTACATAATAAATATTGTAAAATGCCATTAAATAACATTTATTTAATGCAGTCTGCTATTGCCTGAAATAGCATTCTATTTTTGTTGATCTTTATGAATATGACTGACTGTTAACAAAAATATTTAATAAAGCGTTTATTTAATACCATTAAATAAGCATTATTTTAATAACAAAAATGTGGTAATTGACTTTGATGAAGTAACTAAAAAAATTTAAATATTCAAATTTTCAAATCAGTTAACTAAGTCCCCGATTGCACCTGCATGTTACGTCATTTCTAAATTATTGGGCTCCTTTTTCTGCATTATTGCACCATAGACATTTTGTGCTTCATTCAAATGCCTGTAGATGTTGATGTAAATCCCTACACCACTGAATTCATCCAAGCAAAATCTTGTGACTTACATTGGAGGATGACCCATTGGCTTTGCTCTTTGTTGCTAGATCTGCATAATATGATACAGGTCCTGGGGCCTCATGTAAAAACAGGGTGTAGAACATTTCCACATTCAAATCGCGATGTATAAAACCTAAACTTGGCATAATGCTACACACATTTTCACGGTAGCTCACACCTTGATGTACGCAAGTTCTGCGCTTGGTTTTGCAGACTGGGAGGCACCCAGTGTCAAAGCAGTGCTACTGTTCCAGTGTGGTTTTCCTTTCTTTTTTTAGATCCACATCCTTGACATGGCTTTATAAATACACTGAAATTAACGGCATATTGTTTATTAGTTTAATGCATCTGATTGTAATTAACCTGTAACAATATAATGGTCCACAGAATGGTCAAACTATTCTAAATACAATAGCTGCTTTAGCGTTGTTACTCTTACTGCACCTTCTTCTTCTTCTTTCAGCTGCTCCCATTAGGGGTTGCCACAGCAGGTCATCTTTTTCCATATTAGTCTCATTGCACCACTCAGAGTATTTATCTCACTGTATCTAAGTGGGGAATCACAGCTCTACAGCAGCTGATCGGAATGAGCATAAAGCACACGCTGCCTCAGCCATGCAGTCTATTGAACTGCTCTCATATGACAAACACTTCAGAGCCTTTCCTGTACAGACTTCGCAGTTCAGAAATAGTTTCATCCCAAGATCTATAAACACACTCAATCAGTCCATCAACTGCTCCTTGTAGAACTGTTTATACTTATAAGTACAATTACCTCACTGTAAACTTCCGATACAGTTATAGTATTGCACAACCTGAGCCACTTTATAAAGCGCGTATTTATATATGATGACAATATCATTTTTACAATGATATGCAGCAAAATAAAACTTTAACTTAATTTAAATAATCTATATCATTAATAAATAAGCTGGCATTCATGGATTGTTCCTGCCTTGCACTGTATTCTTGCTGGTACTGGCGTGACACTTGATGGATAGAATAATTTAACATGTACTACAAAGATATTTCCTTAAAAGTTCTGAAGAATCGGCGTTCTAAGCTTACAGATGGCTTAATGTCTATTACAGAGCTGATTGTGTGGCGGTTGGGTATTTGGAGAAAGAAAAGTAAGGACAGGAATTGGGGGTTAGTACATTTGAAAGGGACAGTACTGCTGCAATAAATTATTTCATCGAAGGTAGCACACAGCACAGCAAGCATCTTGCATGAGGTATGAACAATCACTGCTCCACCGTGTTCCCATGTTTAATAACATGCTTTAACTCCTATCATCATGAAAATTATATCATGTATACATCTCAGTATTTTAATTATTCAGAGAGCTGTAATATCACGAATGTAATGGATTCTGTGTCCTGTCAGAGGAAGAGAAAGCCCGGAAGCACGTAGTAATTCACACACATAGAGCACATAGAAGACCAAATACAAAACAAAGCATTTAACGTGCTACTTTAGTTACAATGGGATTTAAGAATCTAGTAAATTAAATGATTTTAAGATGAAGTTTATGATGTTCTATTTTAATGACAAAATAAACTACGTGATTAAAGTGGAAATTTCGATATTAAAGTTGACATTTCGTGCTTTTTTCCCCACTGTGTGCCTATTTTTTTTTTCTCTATACCCTAAGAAGCTTTCATATGAAACTCAGACAGTAGGCTATGACTCGCCTTTTTACGGCGACTTTGATATCTGACTTTTTTTTTATTTTGGGCACTGTGAGATTTTGTGAACTTGAGCTTTCGAGTTTCTCTCTCTATGTCACTTGAACAACTTCCTTTTGTTGTTTATACCAGTGTTTAAACCAACAAATAGCACGTTTTTCTTTGCCTCCACTCGGTATTCGTTGAACTTCTTCTATTTCCCCCCATGCTTTTGCCATTGCCTTTTCACAGAACACTGAGATTAAGGGCTATTTATATTGATTTGCATATTCAAAGAGGTGTAATTCTGGAAAGAGATGGGGCGGGACAGCAGGCGTCTGCACATGCATTTCTTTTTACACTTACCGGGATTTATGTAGAGGAAGAACGTGGAAGTGGGTGAATACCCAGATTTATGAATCTGGATTTTTTTGTGCGTAAGCACATTTCTGCTTTTGTACGCACACAATGTTATAGTGTGAATTCTACACACAGCGTTATGCATGAGGCCCCTGGTTACTCAAACACAAACAATATACTTTATGTAACTGCTAACTATTTTAAAGTGCATTTGACATCAGCCGTACTACACGAAATGAAAATGATAATACAGATAGTTATTATGACTCCTTTAACTATTAGTTAGGCTTGAATGGGTAATTGGCATATTTTAGTAGTTATTATATAATAGTTTTCCAAAATTTATTTAGTGGTGTGTTCTAAAATTTTTCAGATGCATCCATGAAAGGTTGTTATTCTCAGTAATCATGGCACTGGAGAGTGGCAACATGTTACACGTTGATTGGCAGATTAGAATTTCAGTGTACTCTGAACACGTGAAAGTAAGGACCCTGATAAAACTAAAAACCTACAATATAAGTGCGGTGTTTAAAGGAGCAACATCATAAAAAGACAGTAATGCTTTGTTTCAGCTCTGCTCCCTTCCACTTCCTACCTGTTTATGTTCATGTTTTTCATCTTAAGGCTATATTGTACTGAAGGATTATTCCACAGATTCCACCCACACAGAAAATCAGTGGAGGCAATGATCTAACTTGTGCCAAGTCCCCTGTGGTGGAAGGAAGCACAATTTAGTGGAAGACTTTTGCATTAAAGCATAGGGGCAGTGATTCAGATCTCATATATTGCTGACTTGTGTACCAAATCTATTAGCCTGCTAGCTCTCAAATTGAAGAAACGTGTTAGAAACTTTGGTTTAGTTCCACACCACATAGACTTAAATTGGCCAGGAGTTATTGAAAGATTTTTGTTTTGTACAGAACTGACTCTTTTGGCATCTAGTTATTTTTTGTATTTGATGAAGAAGATATGAAGGCCGGATGAATGATGTAATAGAAAAAAGGATTTCCACAACTGAAAAAGAGTTGGGGACCATCCCCATGTCATGTCCACAGGACAAAATAAAAAACAAATAGTCAAAACAGGATGATCAAAATACAGTAGATGACAACAGCTTTTACAAATGGTGACTTTTTATACAAAACAAAGATGGCGGTCGGAAATGAGCTGGCAGGAAATGACGTTAAAACTGGCAGATGGTTGCGATGTCATCAAAAGTGACCGGAAGTGATGTATGGGTGGAAGTAACATCATCGTCTGGAGTCTGGAAGTGGCATCATAGGTTGGAGCCGGAAGTGACATCATCAGATGATGCCGGAGGTGATATTTCGGCAGCCATCTTGGAACCCAGAAGTAAGGTAGGCGTGTTAATTTTCTTCTTTTTGTCTGAAGAAAGAGAGAGAGAAGCCTTAGTACCGCAGATCAACCCTCTGTCTCACGATATTTCACTCACTTACAGGCTTGTTGACTGCCTCCTAATCGCACGTATGTGACTATGCATAGGATGTTTGTGACTTGTAGACGGTTTTTCGTGATGTTTGTAACAGTACATGCTTTAAGGTGTTGATCAAGACATCTATTATGGAACCCACTCAATCCAGTACAAGATTGCTGGCCTGTCCTGGAAGTAGCTGGTGAAAGTTAGTAGCCAGCCCTGGGTAAACACACTAGCCATTGTTACACACCCACAATCACACACACCATGCCAATTTAGAGATGTCAGTTCATCTAACATGAACATCATCTTTGGTATGTGAAGGAAAAGTCAAGTACTTATAGATAACTCCTCACAGAAAATGACTGGATCAGGATTTCAGCCTAGCATTCTTTGGGCTGTGAGGAAGCAGTTCTACCCACTGCATTGTCATACAGGTACTGCTGTTAGAGCAGGGATGTCAAATTTTATTGAAGTCTAAAAACAACACTTTATGTACCATGCCAGAATATATCTACAAACAACTATTGCCACATTTTCTGTACAGACAAAACACACAGGATGCCTCTCTGCTCATGACAATTCTGCCTTGTGTCTCTTTTCAACCTGCCTTCCTTCTTTATCAGCTTTGTATTTTTTGTTAACAGTGCAGTGGGTTAGTGAAGCTGCCAAGGATCAAAATTAGCATTAACTGAAAAAATTACATCACCACATAAAGTCGAGTTAGAGTGGCAGTCAGAACACATGCAAAAATATGTAGCTCAAGCGAAGTACCTCCATTTACACCTGAATTAACATGCATTATGATCGAATGGAAGTTGACCACATTAAAAAAACCAGATTTAAACACACTGGTGATGATCACACAGACTGCATTCTGAGTTGGTCACTCTGAACTGTGATCACACTTAACACAAGTGAAATTGCAAATTCATTTTATATCCACATACAACAACCACACCAGCAGAAAACAATAAACGCTCATGTAGGGTGGTGGAAGCAGTCATGTAAGCTTTGGAAGGGATTTAAAAAGTCAACTGTTTGTATGAAATTGAGCTACCTTTTACCATCAGGCTAAAACACACAAGTTCTTAATGGCAATGTTGCTTTTTCACTTTTCTTCTTGGGCAGTCAGTTTCCATTTTAGCTAAAGGTAAATAGCTGCAGTTAGCAGTGCAATAAAACTATGAGTGAACACTGAGATGCATTTTAGTGGCAGGTGTAAATGTAGCCTGGCTAAATTGCCTATGAATACAACCTATATGTGAAATGCATGTTAAAGGGGTCTTTCATGAAACTATATGTAACATGTTTTGAACATCAATGAAGCCTGCCACTTTTAAAAAGTCGAAGAACCAGATCTGGCACTGGCCTTAGAAGATACTGCATAAAGTGTCCCATAAATAAATATGAAAAATGCAACAGCAGTCTTTGGTAACCCTTTTCACACATGTGCGACTGGGGATTGTCTCCCGGGCTTGACTGAGGTAAGCTATACCACTCCACAACAAGAGGAGGAGCTGTCCTTAATGGTATCTATCTTTCTCCCATAGCTCTGAGCAGATGCCCAGTGAGGGCACCCAACCCTTACCGTGATACCCAGAGCAGACCCCATCCCTTTTTGTTGGGTGGTCATAGAAAGGGATGACCCCAGAAAATGATGACGAGGACTTGATAACTTACAAACTTCTGTGTGAGGTACGAGATCGAAAGAAAAAGGTAGAGGACACTCTGTGGGCTAATTTTCTGGACAGTGACTTTTTTTGTTTTGCCATTACACACCCTTTTGCTTTTTCTTTTGCTATAATTAAGTGGGGCTAAAGGGTTGGTACCCTAACAATTTCTGATGCTTCACTGTAGCACCATACCATCAGTCACACCCTGAATTTGAATTTGTAGGAAGCCATATTTTTGAGCAGTTAATTGTTCGTAATGAACGTTATAAAATGTAAAATACTACAAAAATGTTCATGTTCCATTGCAGTATTTAAAGCTTCTTTTCGATAGTGCACCAGAGTATAAAATAAAGGAGAATTTATTGATTTAACTGTGGGCCAAAATAATGAACATACCTGATATTTATAATGCACATCCTGAATATGTTTAAAACATATGCAGTTTCAGGGTGAGGAAAGATTGGACGATGGATGGATTAATTAATTATTTAAAGGAGCAAGCTGAATTATTGTCTAGAAACATGCAAGGTACATAATTTACAAATCAAGTTAACTACCAGAATTGTACTACTACCAAATGGCAAACATTTTAATTCAAAAAGTTGGAGCAAAGCTAAAATTAATAAAACAAAAATCCCTAAACCTAATGTTTCCTAAACATTGCAGAGAGTTTTCTTCGAAAATCCAAAGTATTGGATACAGAGCTCTGCTTGCCTATCTTATTACAGATGGGGAACCATGATGTAATTCATCACGTGATTCATGAGTAAAGCCTTTGTCACATTTGATGACTTTTCAGGCAATTTTCAATCATTTTTAGCCTTCGTTTACATAATCTTGGCCTGTTAGAGGCAGTCAGTGGCGCACTTCCATAAAGCTGATTGTCTAATGTGACATTGATATTTACTGAAACCAATTTGTCTATGACTGGCTAGGATTAATTCAAACAGGTTTGATTTTCTCGTTGGTCAGAGGGCACACTGTGTTTGCAGGAGAGCTGACAACCAAATGAAATAATGAATGGTCATCCAGAAGTACAATGCATAGCATGTAGCAAGAAGGAATAAGGAACGCATGTGTTTTGAAACTCACAAACAAAAAAGAAACTCATCTGTTTGATGCCTAATATTTTATATACAAAAGAATGGAAACAAAAATTAAAGGGCAGAGTTTGCTGCTGAACTTGTTGCAGCTGTTAACCTTTCGTAAGGCACTGCTCCATCAGGAAAAAGTTACTGGTTTTATAAAAAGAGGCAAGCATGACTGTGCTTGAAGGTTGGTGTTTGGTCAGTAAATATGACATGGGCTGTGATTGTCAGTTGTGTAATTTGACATGGTGCAACAACGAGTTCAGCAACTGTGATTGGCAAATCTGACAAGTGCTCCACAAAAAAAAAGATGCGTGATATCAGCTTAACGTGACAAGCAACTAAAATTGTTACTGCATACAATATAGCTGCAGCCATGCAAACACATCACAAAATGACAACGGCAAGCACAAAATAATGTCTCCAGAACAATAAAAAATGAACAAATTGAAGATAATAGGAATCATGACTACATCAGAAAAGACAAAATGAAAGAGAAGACCCCTGGATGTACTGTACAAAGCAGAGGGCACCAAAATGCTTTCTAGCTTGTGTTTTCAAATCGAATGTCCTTGCCACTCTGCCACATTACCTGCTCAGAAAACAAAATATTTAAATAACCTAACCTAGTATTTAAATTATTCAAATAATCTCCTAATAGCAGCAGGAGATGAAATTTAGTTTTGGGCACTCAATGAAAGATTTGAAGGCAACTCTGACATTTTGTGTTTGAAATAAAAGATGAAACAGATGACAAAAAGGAAAGATAATGTGAAGATACAGCCCTTCATAATGCATGATTTGATGCATTAGCCATTGTTGCACATTCTCCTCAATGCCGTTGTGGAAAATTAATTTTTAAACAGACTAACTGTATTTTTTTCCCCCCAATTAATTTAAATGGAGCAATTAAGTTTTAAATTTTAATAAATAGCTACAGGAAACTGATGAAAATGTTATGAAAAATAGAACGCATTTTTAAATGCAGCATGTGATTTCATGCATGGTATCAAGGGACTTGGTAGGAAAAATACCCACAAGTTTTTAATCCCATGGCATTTTCTAATTAGGAGTCTAAACATTTGTATTTCTGGCTATCCCCTTTTCATAATTTAGTCTTGAAAAAAAAAAGAAAGAAAAAAAAAAGCTGTGCGACTCCTAAGAAAACAGCAGCACCATTAGCATAAACCTGCAGGGTTATGCACAAATGGAGCTATTGCAAATTTACCAGCAGCTGAGGCTTATCAGTTCTTTTTTTTCTTTTGAATTTTATTTTTCTATGATGATGCAAGCAAGGGTATCAAGAGCTTTTCAAAAGATCCTTTTTTCCCTAAATGGGTCATTCCATTACTCATAAAACAGTGACCTTGCAGGTACTGAATTTTAATGAATCTACAGTACAATTCACACAATAGTTACTGATTGCCCCCAGATTATATTTACAGAACATAATGCTTTTGTGTATCTTGATAAAAAAGGACTGTTGGGTTCGGAGCATTAATGACACAAGAATGTATTCACACTAGGTATCATGCCATGAGCATTTTAACATAACTTTCCAAGAAAATAAATAAATTCACTATGTGAGACTTTCATTTTCCTTGTAAAAGAAGAGAAAAACACTATTGGATGAAAACTAGGACAAAATGAAATGTATATTTTATATAGAGCACTTGTATAGTCATCACCATCTTAAGGTTTTTTACAAGCTGAAACATTTAGTACACTCTCATACATGTATGTTTAACAAGTGGAGTGTTTTGCTTTTATTGAATCTGAGCTGGAGATTGAACGGGCATCTTTGAGGATTACAGTCCATGCAGTCCCCTACATTGCACACTGCTAGACTTTTAGAAAAAAATGTAAACCTCTATGAGAAAACAATATTCCAAATTAGAAAATATCCTGCTTAATTATATTGCATGTCATGTAACCAGACTGTAAAACACAAAATTAGTGGTTTAATCTCACATTTAACTCACTCAGTAACCAGTGCTGGCTCTAGGTCCTTTTTCTTGTTAGGATATGATTTTTGGCACAATAGCTAGTTAGTGGAACATGTGAAGACCGAAAAAAAAAACAAACAATATGGAATATATGGCAAAAACAAAATCTATATTGCCATGAATTGCTCTTTTAGCAAGGAGTTTTAAAGAGATACATCCAGGACTGTTCATCTCTGTACTACGTAAGTGTACCTTTCTTCATATGACTGTCAACCATTTGCTTTGGTGATACTTCCAGGTAGGAAAATGGGCAAGATATTCCACTTGGTAGACGGTGTGAAAGATGCCACGCAGGGGACTGACATCCCGGTTAGACCTGTGTTGGGATCTCTACCTGGCTAGGATGCCAATGGCATAGAAGGGCAGGAGAAGACAGTTTGGTAAGGGAATTTTCTCCACTAAGGTGCTAGATGCCAGCCTCCCTGGGTTATGACACCACTATGGATTCACACAGGGCACATTGGGAACAGTAGTTCGTTGGCTCAGTCCTGTTGGGTTCCATGGGTGTTACCAGGGGTTACTGAATAGACTAGAGAGCCCTATTTTGTCAGGATCTAGCCTCACCAGGAATTACTCCCAGACCAGAGTTTTGGGACATCAGAACTGCTCACTGGTTTACATTACAGGAGCTATCCACCTCAACACAGGAAGGAGAGGAGGAATTTAAAGCTTACTGGAGGAGCAAATGAGACACGACAGTGTTGCTGAGAGTGAGATTTATATTTGTGGTGTGGGAAACGCTTCATTGTATACAGGTTTCATGCAATAAAACCTTCTGTTTTCATTGTAACTTGTGTCAGAGCCTCTGTTTGAGGAGTTTGGGGAGCTGCAGCGCTTCCTGGGGACCACAATGGTGACATGCATGCATGATTAGAGTGTGTATTGGTTGTTAAGTGCAAGATGAAACAAAGAATGGGTTATATGAATGTGCATGTACTAACTGCTTTTCTTCTTCCAGTGTGACACAAATTCCAAGAGACCTCCATGGTCCATGATGCTTTTTCACATGTCAGCTGATAACTAACTAGTAATCAAGAGAGCTGGTGTGTTGGTGAAATTTACAATCGTCTAAGTGGCAGTAATAAATAAGCTATGTGTCAGCTAAGTACTGTGAGATCAGGTAATATCTATTAAACACTCAATATCAAAACTGTTACACATAATGCTATTATTACTCCGTTGTTACTCCAGTAAATTGCCAGCTTTATTCAAATTTACTTTTATAATTGTTTAATATATTATTAATTTGATTTGTTGTTGATGGTTCTTTAATGTACATAATATAAAAATATAATCTTTACCATGTGGTTCACTCCTCCAAAATCCATCCCTATGTCTGAGTATACGAGAAAGACTAGGGGAGACCACTCACAATTTTTCTTTATAGTTTGCTCCCTTAATTCCATTCACAGATTAGCAGAGCAGACACCAGGACAAAAGACACTGCTGGAAGGCTGCATCTACTTCAGCGTCAGACCCACTAACATGTTCATTAGTAAATAATGGACTATATAACCAGGACACTTGGAAATGCAGAATGAAAATCATGATAATGAAAATCTTAAAAAGCAAGTTTTAAAAAATATACAGTACTGTGTTTATTCTCTGTGTAATATGTAAACATACTTTGTACATCCATTCATCCATTATCCAACCTGCTACATCCCAACTACAGGGTCACAGGGGTCTGCTGGAGCCAATCCCAGCCAACACAAGGCACAAGGCTGGAAACAAACCCCGGGCAGGGCGCCAGCCCACTGCAGGGCACACACACACACCAAGGACAATTTAGAATCGCCAATTCACCTAACCTGCATGTCTTTGGACTGTGGGAGGAAACCGGAGTACCCGGAGGAAACCCACGCAGACACGGGGAGAACATGCAAACTCCACGCAGGAAGTGAACCCAGCTCTCCTAACTGCGAGGCAGCGGTGATACCCACTGTGCCACCGTGCCTCCCTTACTTTGTACATTCTAATAAAAAATTTGTCAAATTGCTTTTGTAATTTGCACATCTTTCTCAATATCTTAGAAACTGGGAAATAACAGCTTGCTTAATTAGCAAGACGTTGATTAGAATGAAAACCTACAGCCATGTGGGGTCTTCAGGACTGCTTTATGTTTCATCACAATACTATTATTAACTGTTACAAAATATAATAGCACTAAGGCTTTTTTGTTCGAGAAGTTCATGATTGAGTACTTTTCAACTTATCCATTGACTCCTAATAAGAATTACATACACTGTTGATTGAGCTATTAGCACTGCCTTTAAACTGTAGATTTATTCTAACATGTTGTCAGATCGTCAGATTACTGACCTCCAAATAGTTTTGATTTTTGTCAGACTAAGGAACACAGCAGTTTCAGATTAATTTATTGGCAATGTGTTGCATGATGATTAGCACATGCCAGTAAAAATGTAACTATATGTTCTGCACGTGACAGTAATGACCCTATAAATCCTACAAACCTATAAAACGATGTGGTATCTTTAACTGAATTAGAGTCTGCTATAAAATGCAAGAATATAAATGTGGAATTAGCAGGATTCAATACACGGTACCTAACTTTTCACAAATGGCTTCTGCATGATGGTTTAGTAAAATCTGTTGTGTTGTATTGTTACTTAAGGTAAGATTTAGCTAATTTTAGAACTTGATCAAATCTGGAAGAGTGTAAAATCACAATATGGAATGAGAGGGTACTTACTTTTTCAGGTTACTAAGGTCTACACAACAGTCATAATGTCAGTACAAACCTGCCATGTGAACCCCAAGAAAGCAAGCGAGATTTAATTGCCACAAATGAGGTTTTCAGGGAACAGAGCTCAAGAACAAGCAATATCTCTGGCCAACACACTTATTTGTTTTACCATTTAGTCAGAGAAAAGCCAGCAGAGTAGTCAGAATATGATGAAATATGACAGTCATAAGGTATGCAGGTTGTCAGGAGGTGTGCAGCTTATTTCCAGTATATTTTCTAGTTGTTTCTGAGGTTAACATAAAGCACAGTAGCTATATTATGTGGTCAGATGCAGGAATGAGAGCTCAACGAAATGGAAAATTTGGGGTGACAACCAGGCCATCGCGTTTAATATCCAAAACGTTAGCAAAAAATAACTCTGTTTGGCATACATGTCCCACAAAACAGGGCTGAAAATCAAATGGCCATAAAACATTAAAACTTGTGGTCATTTAATATGTAGAGACAGGCTCACATATTCCAATACTGATTATAAATTCTTCAAATCTGACTCAATTTTGATGCATCCTATAAATGTAAAAGATCAAAGAAACCTCTGCCAAATTACATTGATGAAATAGACATTAGTATTTTAAAAGTGATAGTCTGATGATATATAAGCCTTCATATCCTGTATGCAGTAAAATCATAAGCAAGTGTACAGTAGATGATACATGGTTGTCTTTAAGAAAATGCAAATAAGAGCCATCAAATTAACTTTACCATTAATTTAAGCCATGAATTATTTCTTATGTTAAACTTGATAAATATGTTTGTGCTGTTTAATAACAAAATAGTTGATAAAGTGCAATAATCAGGCCAATTTAATGTGATTGGCAACTGTAAATGAAACATCCTCATCTCTTTGAACTCTGCAAACATTGTAAAATATTTACCAAACTGCAGATGCTAAGAGAGACCGTTTATTATTTAACGTGATTCAGTAGTTTACTGCATTAACTGTTGAATATACGAACTGGGTTTGCATTTGGTACAATCAGAGAGCACATTTTGTTACTGGGTTTCAATAATATGTGCAGTTTATGGTCAGTAAAACGTTAAAGACAAAAGGAATAATTGTTCAATATAATGCATAGCAAATATTATATATGTTTTTCATGCAAAAATAAATAAGTTTGAATCAAAAGACAGAAGCTATACTTTGATATCTGCAGAGGCGTACTTCTGATTTGCATTTCCAATGTTTAGAATGTTTGAGGCCCTGAAGGTGTTATTAACTGTACACTGCTGTGTCAGATATACAGTATATTTAACATGAATTGTTAAACTGATTAGAGCTGCGGTGGAAGTGAATAGCAGTTGAAAGGAAACATTCTCATATTATGCATATTTTAAGTGTAAATTACCAACTGGAGTTGAAAAGCACATTTTTATACTTAAATTGGAGGTGATCATTTTTTTTAAGCCCATATTCTTGATAATGGATCACCATTGTTAAAGAATAATTTCTGAGTGTAATACATAATATCAACAATAATACAACTTTATAAAAACCCAAAAAGCCAACCTATTCATATCAAATAATTCATGATTTTGATAGGATTTAAAAATTACAAGAATTCATCTATTTTCTTTTTTATTTGAGAAATGAAATGCAGCACAGAGTACCGAATTCAAGGTTTTTAGTCACACTACTGCACTATCCTCCACAACACTATATAGTGTGTAACAAAAAGGCGCTATATAGGTGCCTGACCTGACAGTCTTACACCGGACGCACGTATAAAAACCAAGAACTTTTATTTTTTTTCACCTGTGGGGCATGTCTTCCCTGTGACCCCCACAGGCACAACACAGTCCCACATACACAAATAAAGCACACCACACTTCTCTTCCTCCATCACTCCTCCAAGGCAACCTCGTCCTCCTCCTCCCGACTCTGGCACTTGAGTGGTGGTTGTTGGCCCCTTTTATAGTCCACCTGAAAGTACTCCAGGTGGTTGACTGCCTAGTTCCGGCTGCACTTCTGGGTGTGGCAAATACACTGCCCATAAGGGCTCAGGAGTCCCAGTAGCAGCACCCCCTGGTGGCACCTGTGGTGCCCAACAGGGCTGCACCCAGCTCCAATTCCCATGGAGCCCTGCGGGAAACCGAGGCACTGCTCCAACCCAAGAGGGCTGCCATCTAGCATCCAGGGAGAGGTTTTGCACAGTCCATGGCTGCTCACCCTGAACATATTGCGAAGGGGTGTCCCAGCCGGGCATGGACCCCGGCCATCCGCCACAAGCGTTTGAATAAGATGGTCTGTCAGACGGGTCATTTACAGTGACTCCAAGGGATTGAAGAGGTTTTTTCTTAAGGGCTTATTCAGAGGATTGTTGACAACGCAAAGGTCAGTAAACACACATTATTAGATTGTATAACAAAACTGAATCAGCAAAGCTAAACATGAAGTCAAAACAAAACTAAAGAGAAAACTAGATCATTTCTCTACATTTTTTGTTTGCTCGAGCACAAGCCTCTTGTGAGGACTTTCCTTTAATCGCAGAAAGTTAAGATACTGTTTGAACGTGCATGATCTGTGCAGCATCCGAGGAACCAAAATGGTTGTGACCATTAAAAGAAACACACAAAATGGTGACTCCCGCATGTATACAAAAAGCCAATATGATGACTGATGGGAAGATATTAATTTATTACATATATTTTTGTTTAAATGTATTATTACATTTTATTTTTATTTTTTATTTCAGTGACAATATTGTTATGTATCTAGGTTTTATTGCCAGACATTAATTTTTTTTTTATTATTTAAATTTTTTTTATTATTTCATTATGACTCATATTTTAAATTGTTGTTTTATTGTATCATCTTGTATGTAATGGCATCATGGCATCTTTTTAAAACTCAGTTGGTGCTATTTTGGACCTTTTTTCATGGCTTCAGTGAAAAAAGTCTACAGTAAACTATCACTTTTTGGCTTGGGCTGAATAGGATTTAAAAACGATAATTAGATAGTCAGGATTTTTGCTTGGCTTTTTGATTTCAACTTTTGTCTCACCTTTTGTTTTTGATGATTGATCTCCTGGTATTGCTTTTGCTTTATTAGGCCCAAAACAAACAGATATTGGTTGGAGGAAAAAAAAAAACTGTAGCCACAAGGGTTACCCAGGCTGTCTACTCTCAACCAATATGTTTTGCATATGTTTTTTTTCATGGTCTGTTTTGCCATTTGCATGTTATTGCTACTTAGGAGCAATTAAAAACCAAGAATACAGTTGTTTAAGATTAAAATAAGCAATAAGGGTTCAAAATCTTAATGAGTGAGACAAACTGAAACAGAAGTGTTACTTAAGCAATAAGTGCTTCTTATTAAACAATTGGGTTGGAGCAAAAACCTGCAGCCACTGCCGCTCTCCAGGACTGTGATTAAGGACTCCTGCGTGCGAATACAATAAAACAACATTAAAACATAGTAATTTTAAAGAAAGTTATGAAAAAAGTAATACATATTGCAAAGAACTCTCCAACAATGTCTTCAACAATTAGCCACAATAATGAAATACACCAGCAATTCTTACTCCTTCCGTCCTTCAGCTCAGTGTTGCCCATTGCCTCCCTACTCTGACTCAAAGATATGCGGCATCTTTTATAAATATATATACTAGGGGGCTTTGCCCCCTGCTCGTCCACCCCCTCTCCCCCCACGGGGCGTGCTATGCGCCAGCCACTTTGCGTCTCTGCCTCTCGCGTTGTGAAGGGGGGGCTGAATGCACACTAAGGAGATGTGGACGGATCAGCTGCTGCCTTGCTGCTCCTGCTGCTGAGCTGCGTGTTCTGCTTGTCGTGCTGTGCCTCAATCATTTAAAAGTCTGTACAGCAGCTGTCCTTGCTTCACTTGGCCACCCCCTCCCCCCCCAGGGCACACTACACACCAGTCACTTCACATCTCTGCTGCTCACGTTGTTTGAACACGCGCTAAGGAGATGCGGATGGATCAGATGCTGGCTTGCTGCTGCCGAGCTGCATGTTCTGCTTGTTGTGCTGTATGTCGATCATTTAAAAGCCTGTACAGCAGCTATGCTTTTGACTCACCGTGAGACAAGGCATTGGTCTTGCCTCCTAAGGTTGTAATGTCTATATATATACATACATATTGTGGATGATGGCCCGGAAACAGACAGGTAGACATGTTTTAATTCACCCACACACGTTTATCTACAAGTCCTAATATTTACAAAAGTGGACACAACACCCACAACTCCCCCAAAGTCCAGGCCTCAATACAATGCCTCACTCTCTTCAGGCCGCCTTCTTTCCTCTCCTCCCGAGCTCTGTCCTTCTCTTCTTCTGACTCCAGCCAAAGAATGGAGGGAGGTGACCCCTTTTATCCTCACCCAGATGTGCTCCAGGTGCCTCCCGATTAGCTTCCACCGGCACTCCCCAGTGTGGCGGAAGTACCGACGGCACACCCGGAAGCACTCCGAGTGTCCCTGGTCTTCCTTCATTTAGCACTTCTGGGTGTGGCGGAAGTGCTGAGGGCCAGAGCTCCTTAGGCATTGGGGCGCCCCAAAGCCACCAGGTCGCCCTCTTGTGCTCTGGAGGAGGCGTAAGCACTTCTTCGGCCCTTCTGGGCGTCCCAGCTGGGTACCACCCCCAGCCACTTGCCACAATATATATATATATATACACTGTGTGCACAATTATTAGGCAAGTGAGTATTTTGACCATATCATCATTTTTATGCGTGTATTCCAACTCCAAGCTGTATTAACTTGAATGCTTATTGGATTTAAGCACGTCAGGTGATGTATATTTGTGTAATGAGGGAGGGTGTGGCCTAAGGAGATCAACACCCTATATCAAGGTGTGCAAAATTATTAGGCAGCTAGTTTTCCTCAGGCAAAATGGGCCAAAAAAGAGATTTAACTGACTCTGAAAAGTCAAAAATTGTAAAAAGTCTTTCAGAGGGATGCAACACTTTTGGAATTGCTAAGATATTGGTGTGTGATCACAGAACCATCAAACATTTTGTTGCAAATAGTCAACAGGGTCGCAAGAAACGTGTTGAGAACAAAAGACGTAAATTAGCTGCCAAAGATTTGAGAAGAATCAAACGTGAAGCTACCAGGAACCCATTATCCTCCAGTACTTTCATATTCCAGAGCTGCAACCTACCTGGAGTGCCCAGAAGTACAAGGTGTTCAGTGCTCAAAGACATGGCCAAGGTAAGGAGGGCTGAAACCCAACCACCACTGAACAAGAAACATAAGTTGAAACGTCAAAACTGGGCCAAGAAATATCTGAAGACAGATTTTTTCAAAGGTTTTATGGACCGATGAGATGAGAGTGACTCTTGATGGACCAGATGGATGGACCTGTGGATCAGTAATGGGCACAGAGCTCCACTCCAACATGGAGGTGGGGTACTGGTATGAGCTGGTATTTTTAAAGATGAGCTAGTTGGACCTTTTTGCATTGAAAATGAACTCAAAATCAACTCCCAAACCTACTGCCAGTTTTTCGAAGACACTTTCTTCAAACAGTGATACAGGAAAAAGACCATGATTTTTATGCAGGCCAATGCTCCATCACTTGCATCGAAGTTCTCCACTGCGTGGCCAGCCAGTAAAGGCCTTAAAGATGAAGGAATAATGACATGGCCCCTTCCTCATCTGACCTAAACCCTATCGAGAACTTGTGGGCACTTCTTAAACGCTAGATTTACGGGGAGAAAAACAATACACCTCTCTGAAGAGTGTCTGGGAGGCTGTAGTCACTGCTCCACAAAAAGCTGATCGTCAACAGATCAAGAAACTGACAGACTCCATGAATGGAAAGGCTTATGACTGTTATTGGAAAGAAGGGTGGCTATATTGGTCATTGATTGATTGATTTATTTTTTTGAAATGTCAGAGATGTTTATTTGTAAATTTTGAGGTGTTTGTTTATTATTCTCACTATAACAGATGAAAATAAACAAGTGAGATAGGAAAATTTTCATTTTTCCTTTAGTTGCATAATAAATCTGCACACTAATAGTTGCCTAATAATTGTGCGCACATATGTATTCCCCTGATGATGTTCACACTCACATTTCCGTTGTGAAACATTCAGGTTTCAGGTTTATTAACATTTTGGATTGACTGATAGCACTGTGTTTGTTCCATATTAAAATTAATCCTCAAAAATACAACTTGCCTAATAATTCTGCACTCCCTGTATATATATATATATATATATTGAATTGCTGTCTTTCACAAATGAAGGTAAACAGTTTGTTTGAACCCAAACATCAAGCAGCACTGCCACTCTTACTATGCAAAAACAAAATGTCTTTTGAAATCTTTTTGAGTGTTATATGCTATATTACAGTAGGATATTATAGTGAAAGTTGCAAATCCACACTGGATAGAGAATATGTGTTTAACAATAGTTAATATAGGGTTTTTTAAAATGCTTCTACAATATATTTACAAAAATGTTTAAGTTCAAGTTCAAGTTTATTGTCATGTGCACATTAAGGAAACACGTTTCCCTGTACAATGAAATTCTTTCTTTGCTGTCCATATCAAATGGCAAAACCAACGTATAAAGATAAACATAAATAATAAGTAGCAGATAGATAATAAGTAACAGAGGCAGCATAAAGTATAAAAATAGAATAGAAGTATAAAGTGTAATTGTGCAGGTAGGTGTGTGATGGACAAGTCAAATACAGTTGTGATAGGTACATAGAATGAGGTGGCCCATGGAAAGAGTTCTTTACCCTGAAAGTCCTGCATTTCATACTTCTATACCTCCTACATGAGGGTAGAAATGTGAACAGTTCGTGTTTTGAGGTCCCTGAGAATCGAGGCAGTTCTCCTGCTGACTCAGCAGTTGTAGATGCTCTGCAGAGTGGGCAGTGGGGTCCTGGTGATTTTCTCAGCAGTCTTTACCACTCTCTGCAGGCATTTGCAGTCCATAGCAGTAGTGTTGCCGTACCACACAGTGATGCAGCTGGTCAAGATGCTCTCAACAATGCAGCTGTAAAAGTTGCCGAAAGTCTTAGTCAATATACCAAACTTCCTCAGCCTCCTCAGAAAGTACAGCTGCTGTTGTGCCCTCTTGACCAGCTGTGTGGTGTTAAGTGTCCAAGTGAGGTCTTCACTGATGTAGACGCCCAGGTATTTAATACTGTTCACCCTTTCCACTTCAAGCCCTCGGATGAACAGTGGCCGGTGAGGTCTCCTCTCCTTCCTCATGTCCACTATCATCTCCTTCGTCTTGTGTGTGTTGAGGGTGATTTTGTTGTCCTCACACCATGATGCCAAACTGTCCACCTCCCACCTGTAGGCCGCCTCATCCCCACCAGTGATGTGTCCAATCACTGTGGTGTAATCTGCTTTTGGATGATGTTATTTTTGTGGGAGGTGACACAGTCGTGGGTGAAAAGGGTGTAGAGGATGGGGCTGAGGACGCATCCCTGTGGGGTGCCTGTGTTTGTGATAATGGTGGCTGAAATCCAATTACCAATCTTGACGGACTGGGGCCTGCCAGTCAGAAAGTCTAGGAGCCAGTCACAAAGGGTTGGGTGCAGGCCAAGTGCAGACAGTTTATGGGGAGTAACCGTGTTAAAGGCGGAGCTGCAGTCAACAAAGAGCATCCTGATGTAAGAGTCTTTGTTCTTCAGATGGGAGAGGGAATAATGTAGTGTAATAATTTTAAGTTAAATTCCTTACATGTTCATTACTTCCTCAATTACCTTTCCTGCTTCTGAGTTTACTCATGTCAGAGGTCCACCAGTTTCTGAATGTCTTAAGGAAAAATTGTGTTTTGGTTGGGCCAGTTATGTACTGTTTATTTCAATACATCATCACCTGAAAAAGGATAATCTTTTCGAGTTAGTATTTCCTCTATCATTGTTCTTCCATCTGTCAATGGCACCCCTGCGTTTCATTAGTGGCTGATGTTGACAGCCATTCCAGGTGCTCTGCATTCAAAAACACGTGTCTGTTTGTAAACTTTTTAATCCATTCATATACACTTCAGTGAGTAAAAGCATTATCCCCAGAGTGAATGTATAAACAAGTGTTGATTTCAGTTCCTTTAACACCTTCTGTCTATAAGAATTGTACAACCTTTCTTTTTTTCTTTGGTGGTGACTGATAGACGTGCAACCATGTTCACGACTCTCCACAACTCACATAGTAATAGCAAGGTCAGTAGCAAGAGGGTACTGAACTACCAGACAAAGGGATCCAACACTGCAGCCTCAGTGAGCTACTTTACAAAAATGGTGTGGAAATGTAAATGTGTGGAACAGTTTCTGACCAACCCTTGTATATTGGAAAATTCCTCTGTCTTTCATGCCAGTTACATGCTTGTACATTAACAAACATATCTCATCAGAGATTTGGACGTGGAACAAGACCCTGCAATAAAAGTGACACAGACATCCTCAGATTGCATCTCATTGGTAGTTATAGACACTCACATGTGTCACTTTGCTGAATTTAAATCCTCCTAGACTTTTACTTTCATCAGAATTTTAGTTATATTTTTTTAATCAGATATATATATTATATTCCTAAATTTAGCATTCTTTCTTTAAAAGAAGTTGAGACAATTTACAGAGACTCTTTAATGACTCTGTTACTGTATATATACTTAACGCGCTATTATGTATCTAAATGTTGCATGGTTTTGCTTGTTTCTTTTACTGTCTGAGAAGCACATTTAATAAAATATATTGAAGTGAATTTAAATACAATACCTTGTCACACATGTGCGATTAGGAGGCAGTCAAATAGCCTAAAGGTGAGTGAAACATCGCGAGATAGAGGGTTGTCACGTGGTACTTACCTGAATCTCTTTTGCCCGACAGAAAACTGGAAGAAAAATAACTCCTCCACTTCCGGATTCCAAAATGGCCGCGACGACATCACTTCCGGTCCACCATGATGACGTCACTTCCGGCTCCATCAATTCACATCACCTCCGTCCCATCCTGATGACGTTGTTTCCGGTTCCTGTTTTCAAACGTCACTTACTGCCAACCATTTCCTGTCCCATAATCCTTCCCTCTATAAAGTCGCCATTTTGTGAGAATTATTAATATCGGGCCGTAACGCGACATACTTTCCCCCAGGCTTCAAAGCCCTGGGTTCTTATAGGTCTGTCGTGACCAAACTGCCACTCCCTCCATTCTCTCGCCTGCTGTTCCGGAGATACGCCGTAGCGTTTGAAGACCTCCTTTTTTAGAGCGTCGTAATCAGCTGCCTGCTCCTCAGTTAGATCGTAATAGGCTCTCTGCGCCGTTCCCTTCAGGTAGGGAGCCAGTATGTATACCCATTCCGACCTCGGCCATGCGTTCCGCTTAGCGGTACGCTCAAAAATCAAAAAGTATGTCTCAATGTCATCTGACTCTGTTAGTGTCGCTATAGCAACAGGTGGTGGCCAAGCGACCTCCATCCGTGCACTTGCAGTAGCAGCAGCAGCACGAGCGTTGGCTTCTGCTACTTGGGTCCTTGTTTCACCCATCTGTAGCTTCAGGGTTTGTAGATCCGTCATGATGGTGCTCAGAATAGAATTAAGGTCCTATTCTTCCGACATCTTTTAATTCGACGAAAAACAATCCTTGTCGACTACGCCAATGTGATAAGGATTCTTCTTCAAAAGAATGATACACAAACAAAGAAAAAGTTTTGGGGACCATCCCCATATATTGTCGTCCAGACAATCAAAGAAAAGCACGATTCAAAGTCTTAAAAATAAAACAATGAACAATCTGCCTGAGAAAAAATGGCGACTTTATAGAGGGAAGGATTATGGGACAGGAAATGGTTGGCAGTAAGTGACGTTTGAAAACAGGAACCGGAAACAACGTCATCAGGATGAGACGGAGGTGATGTGAATTGATGGAGCCGGAAGTGACGTCATCATGGTGGACCGGAAGTGACGTTGTCGCGCCCATTTTGGAATCCGGAAGTGGAGGAGTTATTTTTCTTCCAGTTTTCTGTCGGGCAAAAGAGATTCAGGTAAGTACCACGTGACAACCCTCTATCTCGCAATGTCACCTTAGGCTCTTTGACTGCCTCCTAATCGCACATGTGTGACAACCTTTAACCACACTCTCTTTAGATATTGGAACATTAAAACACTCTAGACGAGAACATCCAATCAGCCCAACAAACCTTGCCAGTCCTATCCACTTATTACTTCCAAAAAAACATCAAGTCAAGTTTTGAAAGTCCGTAAAGTCTTACTGTCTACTACACTACTTGGTATCTTATTCCAAGGATCTATTGTTTTTTGTGTAAAGAATAACTTCCTAATGTTTGTGCAAAATTTACCCTTAACAAGTTTCCAACTGTGTCCATGTGTTCTTGATGAACTCATTTTAAAATAACTGTACTAATTCCCTTCATAATTTTAAACACTTCAATCATGTCACCTCTTAATCTTCTTTTGCTTAAACTGTATAGGCTCAGCTCTTTTAATATTTCCTCATAATTCAACGTCTGTAGCCCTGGAATCAGCCTAGTCGCTTTTCTCTTCTCTACTGTACTATATATTAATATCTGTATACTACTACTATTACTACTGCTACCAGAGATTGTCCCTTAAGATTTGCAGATCGACCTATTTGCGGGTTTGCTATCAATAATTAAATGGAAATAATAATCACTACTTTCATTACTGATATTGTACGAGCAAACTTCCACACCATCTTTAATGAAATAAAACGGTCAATGCACTCCTGGAATAACCCCTCTCTTTCCTTTCAAGGTTCGTTTGGCAATCATTAAAATTAACATTGTCCCTTGTTTAAACTTTGTCATCTCAATGCTCCCTCTTCCCCCACCTTCCTCCTTTTGGATCCAGGTCAGATCAGCTATCAGCTCCTTTTTATCGAGCGTTAAAAGACCTGCCATCAAACACTCCTTTTCTGATTCGAGCCAGGACGGGCAGAAGTATCTCCCTTCCAGATTTTGAAATTAACTATTGGGCATATGTTCTTTGCCTGTTATCCCTATGACTGAATCCCCCACTTTCCCCTCCATCCTGGCTACTTATAGACACACTCTCTGCAACACCTACCATTTATCAGGTTCAAAACAAAAACAGGAATGGATGACTACAATCCTCTTATAAATTATGCTCTGTCTGTTTGACACATAGTAGAAATGCACCTTGGTTCAACAATAATGGCTTTTTCAATGTTGGTGGGTGACACGCCCCCCACTCCCCCTTTACCCACTTTGAGCTTCATGTGGGATCAGCACACTCTGTGATTTGGTTGATGGAAATGGGATCACCTCTTTTCGGTTTCTGAAAGAAAAACATTCTATTCCTTCCTCCTCCTTTTCTTCTATTTACAGGTTAAACTCGTTCTTCAATTGTATGCCCACCTTCGTGATTCCATAACTACACCTTTCCCAGTCACTCAATAATGAATCAATGATTATAGAGTTTATTATTACTCTATAAAGCGTTTCCTGATGGACTTAGCCCCTGATGCAGTCTACCATCATTGTTCCCTTAATGTACATGGCACCTTTCGCCACATATTCTGGGAATGCCCGACTGTTGCTGTTATTTGAACTTCAATTGCTACTGCCCTCTCTTCCATCTTATCTATCTCTATTCCTTGCTCTCCTTCCACTCTACTTCTGTTAGATTTCTTTATTCTCTCTTTCTATTCACTTACAGTGCATTATCTCATTGGACATGATAGCAGCCAAAAGGCTAATACAGTAAGACCTCGCTTAATGCTGCTCCGCTTAACACTGTTTTCGGTATTACACGTTTTGTTTTTCGAATTTTTCATTGATTCACTTTGTAGTCACATAAAAGTGCAGTTTTCTGCAAAAATGTCGGTTTTCGCCGCAATCACATGACTTGATTAGATACTCATATGCAGTTTCGTGGCGCATTTGATATCAGTGCAGTACAGTACATTACTTATGCCTGCTGCGTCATTGTTCATTTATGATTGGTCATCAACGTTATTTTATAAGGATATAAACATAACATTTTATTTTACTGTAATAAATAACTTGCGGTGGGTTGGCACCCTGCCCGGGATTGGTTCCTGCCTTGTGCCCTGTGTTGGCTGGGATTGGCTCCAGCAGACCCCCGTGACCCTGTGTTCGGATTCAGCGGGTTGGAAAATGGATGGATGGATGGATGGAATAAATAACAATTATCCCTTTTTAGTTTTAAAATGAGTGGTTGCAAAGAAAAAGAAAGTAAAGTGACAAGAAAAAGCGTTTTGCTGGAAACTAAAATACAGGTGCTCAGATGAATAGATGCAGGTGATCGCCAAATTAGTGTTTCTGAAGATGAGGAACAAAAGGAACTTTCAACAGATTTTCTAAAAATAAGTTTAGTCACTATTATGGAAATTCTGGATAAGTTTATACAAAACAATCCAAATTTTGCTAGAAGTTCAAATGCAAGACAAAGTGTCATATCCAGCAAATTTAGTCTTGATACAAACCTTAAATTAATTGATAACCAAAAAATAAGGTGAATAATTAGACCAAAGGATAAAATCAGACCCTCCACCAGGGGCATCTGTAATAGAAGTTTACTTCAAATTAAAACAAAAAAATATATCACCAGTTCAGAAATAAGCATGCAGTTTTAAATGCTGCTTATTGAACATTCGCTCTCTTAACAGTAAAGCTGTTTTGGTAAATAATATTATATTAAAAACAAAATCTGATCTGTGTCTTCTCACTGAAACCTGGCTTAGTAAATGTGACACTGTTCCCCTAGCTGAGGCGTCACCAGATGGATACTCGTTCCTTCATAAGTCTAGAGATTCTGGTCGAGGAGGAGGCCTTGGAATAATTCATTGTAACAAAATGCAAATCACGTCTAAAAATCTAGGCAACTTTACATCCTTTGAGGCATTCATTTTAAATATTAAAACAGATTCCAACACAATTATAGTGCTAGTCTACAGACCACCAGGGCCATATTCATTGTTCATGACTGAATTTAGCAACCATTTATCTGATTTGGCTATAAATTATGACCATGTAGTACGGATGGGGGATTTTACTGTACACATTGATGTGGAAACTGACACTTTAGCAAATGTTTTACTTATTTGTTAAATTCAGTAGGATTTTGTCAGATTGTCAAAGGTCCAACTCATAATCATAACCACACATTAGATTTAATTATAACTTACAAAGTTGAAATTCAAAATTTAAATATTACTCCATTAAATGAAGTTATTTCCGATCACTACTTAATTACATTTGATTTAGTTCTGCCCTTGCCAACACACTCACAGATTAAAACAAAGACAGTGCGACATCTAGATTGTAATTCTACTTCAAAATGTGTAGATACCTTGAGTAAGTGGAGTGTAATTGTGGAAAACCATTTAGATCAGTTAACATCACATTATAATGTGACCTTGAGAGATGCTCTGGACACAGTGGCTCCCCTAAAAACAAAAGTGATCAAAGCACATAGAAACTCTCCCTGGTTTAATGAAAACACTCAAGCTCTTAAATTAGAGTGTCGAAAACTGGAGCGCAGATGGAGAACAACAAAGCTACATGTCTTTCAAATTGCATGGACAGAGAGTGTTAAAAAATATAAAAAAGCCCTCTTTAAAGCTCGCTCAGAATACTATTCTACATTAATAGATAGCAATAATAAAAATCCTGGGTACTGTTTAGAACAGTGGCTAAATTAACAAATGTGAATTCAGATCAACAGTGCAAAATACCAACAGATATTAGCAGTACAGACTTTATGAATTTCTTTAATGATAAAATTAAAAATAGAAGATCCCAGATCTCAGCATCACAGTACAAACCAAATACTAGCTTAGCAGACCCTGTCTCACATTGCATTCAGCACTTTAATCCTGTAACTAAGCAGGAAGTCTTAACTTTAATTTCTAAAATGAAGCCCACTACTTGTTCCCTAGATCCAGTGCCAACAAAACTAGTAAAAAGTGCAATGGATGTTCTTGCAGCCTATTCTAAACATTATCAATAGTTCATTATTGCATGGCACAGTACCTGATGCACTAAAAGTGTCAGTCATTAAACCATTACTTAAAAAGTCAGACCTAGACCCACACATACTAAATAATTATAGGCCTATTTCAAATTTACCATTTCTCTCTAAAATACTAGAAAAAGTAGTCGCCAATCAGTCACACCTTATGCATTACAATTTATTTGAGAAATTCCAGTCTGGTTTCGCACTGGTCATAATACAGAAACTGCACTAACACGGGTTGTAAATGACATTCTGATATCCTCTGATGAAGGAAACTCCACTGTAATTATGTTGTTGGACTTAAGTGCAGCATTTGACACCATTGACCATTCTATTTTACTGCACAGGCTAGAAAACGATGTTGGGCTTACAGGCCCGTGCTCGCTTGGTTTAGTTCTTATTTATCAAATCGATTCCAATATGTACAGAAATGTGCTGACAGTACTCCATCATTATACACAGAAGTTCAATATGGTGTCCCGCAGGGCTCAGTACTGGGACCTTTACTGTTTTCACTTTACATGCTTCCACTGGGATCTCTCATTAGGAAACATAATGTTAATTTTCACTCGTATGCAGATGACACCCAGTTATACCTTTCATTTAAATCAAATGAAGTTTCTCCGATGTTGTCTTTAATTAGTTGTGTTAGTGAATTAAAGGAATGGATGAATGAGAACTACTTGTCTTTAAATACAGATAAAACAGAGATGTTAATTGTTGGAGGGAATGACGCTGATCACAGCAATATTTTGTCATCATTTAACTCCAATTAATTTTACTGAATCAGCCCGCAATCTAGGAGTTATCTTTGACTCTAGCATGTCATTTAAAGCACATATTACAAAGTTGTCCAAAACATGTTTCTTCCATCTTAAAAATGTTAGGAAATTAAGGCGCTTTCTAAATAAACAGGATTGTGAGAAATTAATTCATGCATTTATCTCTAGTAGGATTGACTACTGCAATGCGGTGTTCACTGGCTGTTCAAACTGTTCTTTATACAGCCTCCAGTTAATCCAAAATGCTGCTGCAAGAATTATTACAAGAACAGAAAATAACTCCAGTTCTTAAATCCTTACACTGGCTCCCAGTTAAGTTTAGGGCAGATTTCAAAATCCTCCTTTTAACATATAAAGCATTAAATGGCCAAAGTCTCGCTTACTTGTCTGAACTTATCATGACTTACAAACCTGAGTGCACATTAAGATCTCAAGATGCCGGTCTGCTTAGGATTCCAAGGATTAATAAAATAACAGTGGGAGGTCGAGCTTTTAGTTACAGGGTCCCTAAACTGTGGAATGGTCCTGCTACTATAAGAGATGCCCCTTCGGTCCCAGCCTTTAAATCTCGGCTGAAGACTCACTACTTCAGTTTAGCATATCCTGACTAGAGCTGCTGATTAACTGTACATACTGCATCTCTGTTGTTAGTCATTAGCACTAAAACATAAGTAACATGATTGTTACAATTTGATACTAACCTTCACCTATTCTGTTTCTCTTCTCGGTACTCAAATGTGGCTTGGTGCCACGCCCACCTGCCAAGTTGTTTGCCTGCCTATGGTAAAGTCATCCCTGATGGAGGATCACAGGAATCGTGGGAAATAGGGGTCCATTCATCGGATTGGCCGTGGAATGGCTAAATGGGGGAGGCAGCTTGATGGATGAGGTCTCCAGGACTCTAAACAAATCCAAATCATATTATGTGATATCATCTACTGTTAAATTCTGCTACGTACTTCTAAAATTTTTATTTGTATACTATATTGAGGATTTGTTCTGTTCTGTGTATTGTATTGTATTGACCCCCTTCTTTTTGACACCCACTGCACGCCCAGCCTACCTGGAAAGGGGTCTCTCTTTGAACTGCCTTTCCCGAGGTTTTTTCCATTTTTTTCTCTACCCTTTTTTTGGGAGTTTTTCCTTGTCTTCTTAGAGAGTCAAGGCTGGGGGGCTGTCAAGAGGCAGGACCTGTTGAAGCCCATTGTGGCCCTCCTTGTGTGATTTTGGGCTATGCAAAAATAAATTGTATTGTATTGTATTGTATTGATGCAATGTCTTGGTATCAACAATTGCTTGCTGAATGACATTGAAAAAGACAAATGATGT
This sequence comes from Polypterus senegalus, assembly GCF_016835505.1. Lineage (NCBI taxonomy): Eukaryota > Metazoa > Chordata > Cladistia > Polypteriformes > Polypteridae > Polypterus > Polypterus senegalus. The sequence goes on along the minus strand of NC_053158.1, from coordinate 60,033,296 downwards.
TAATGACTTCTTCACAAAAAAACAAAAACTGTCAAATGAGGAAGAACCTTCCTCATCACAAACATAAATGATGTATTTACTAAAATATTTTTGATTTTCATGAATGATTTATGAATAAAAATCAATATTCACAATAAAAAATGTCTATAGTTAATGTAATAAAAATGTATTTAATTATACATGTTAAAAAATAAAAGAAAAATAAAACATAAAATTTTTTATTCTCTGCCCTGTTTCACCTATTCCCATTATTTATGTGGTAAGGTTACTTCGTTTAACGCTGTTTCGTTTAGCACTGGGATTTCTTGGAACGTATCCCCTGCATTAAGCAGGGTGTTACTGTAGTTTGAATCTCGAATAGAAGAATCCTGATCCTGTCACTTTCTCGGTCTGGAAGCCCTCTTTTTATAACCTTACTTTATTAGAATTGTCAGTCATTTGGATTAATAGGACACCTGTGCATACTTTTAGTAAATGGAAAAATACTATTTCCTTGATCAAGTCATGGCTGATAGTGAGCCTCTGATTTCAAATTCGCTACTATTCTATTAGATTTCTTTCCTCAGCCAGGTATGTGAGCTTCTGGGACTTTTTAGTGACCTGCATGTTCCATCATTTCCAATTTAATCCACTTCTTAAATAGATTCCAGCTGGGGTGGGTTTTGGGTGCTCGTCTGTGGGGAGGTTTTCTTCAAATTCTAAATAGAAAATTGTCTTTCCTTTAGTTCCCTTATTATTTGTTTTTGACATCAATTAGCCATTGGCTTACAGTTTTTTCTGGATTTATGCTCTTGTCCTGTACTCGCTTGTTTATGTGTTTTTGCCAGGGTCGGAAAACGTCTTCATCTGTGAGTGCTTCCAACTTCTACAAATCTTTACATACGTCGGCATCATAGTAGGACAAAACATTACATAACATTCTGGAGGCTCCTGACAGGAGACTTCATTTCATAATTTCATCACCATCATCTACATTTGTGAAACTGGACAGTGTTGTGAGTGTTTATCATTTTGTGCTTAGTATGTTGTTGGATTTCTTTTGTATCTGTAATATTAATCATTTGTGTCATTTACTACCATAAATATGCCCACAAATTTATAACAATAAGTTAATTTTTGTAAAATGTTACAGGTCACTAAAGAACTGAACCATGCAGTTTTTAATGAGAAATACTATGCTTCTCTGTCTTGGCAGCCAGCCACACACACAAGTGATTTGATTGAGCAGTGATCATTCTATCTCACATTTCTTGCAATGTTTTACATCTTATTTAGTTCAGTACACATAGAATATATAGTAATCATTGGTCCAAATTTTATTTGCAGATTTGGATCACAAGGGGCTACTGTATTTACACACACTAATAAGCACTTCAACATCTGTAGCATGGCTATGTAGTACAAAAGCACAAAGGAAAAAATGGTTCCTTCCCTGCTTTATATACATTTAAATTTGACTCTTTTTAATTTCCTGTTGTAATGGTAAGTGCTTTTAAAATATGAGCACCACTGTAGACGTCATGAGTGTGATGTAGCTTTCCTACAGCCATTTTGTACTATTTTTGTTGTTTAATATTTTAAAGTTATTGACAAAGATTTCATTACAACGCTGAAATATTCCCTGCCACAATTGCCACCATTTATCGTTTATCTCATTTAATAAGTTGGTGTTTTTTTTTTATTTCTTGTTCTGCAATCAGAAAATCACACCAATGTGAAATTAAATAATGATATAATACTATAATATATTTATATAGCTTTAAATATTTAACCCTCTTCTGTTGTTTTCCCTTTAAAATTTGACACTTTTTCTATGGAGTTTGCTCCCTTAACTGTATCCTTATAATGACAATCAACAAGGATCAAGGAAAAGCAACATGTTAGCCCCCTAGACATTTTTCAAAATGCGGTACCTGTCAATGTTAATGTCAGGGGAAACGTGGAAGTCACTAAGCTCTGCATCGTCATAGCCTGCAATAACACAATGGGTGCATTGATCATGTGCATTAGGCATTGACATTCAAAAAAAATATAAGAAAAGTGCACAAAGAAACACTCTTCTACAGTCCCGATTGCAACTATGGCCTGTGAGCTGGTGACTGTCTGAAAACGCATCGACAACCAATGTGTACTAAATCTGCATCAGTAAAGCAGTGGACACTAGACATACCTTTCCTACTGTATTTGTGTTGACACTTTGGTATTTTCATGTTTCTGTTACATGCAACGATGTTTTCTTGTTGAAAAAAATTCAAAGTTTTTTCTCACTTTAGTATACTATGTGCTATGCGATATTCATTACAGGAAAGATTTCTGCATGGACTCATTTATACTCATCTCCAGGGTGGTAAGGGATCAAAAACTAGAATTCCTAAGCAATAGCAGACTAAATATTTAAACGACAGCAAGCTGAATAAAAGATTAATGTAAAGAAAGGACTGTGGCCCACCTGGCACCGCCAGCTGAACCCGACACAGACACACGTGGGACACAAGTTGTTTTTCTCTTGTGGGAAACACCTTCCCCGTTCCCCACAAGTAAGACACAGTCCAAACACAAGCACAACACAATACCATAAGTCTCTTTCTTCACTCTTCCCTTCTCCTCCTTCACTCCTCGAGTCAAGCTTTGTCACTCCTCCTCTCGACTCAGCTCCGGAGTAGAGGCTGCTGGCTCCTTTTATAATGCACCCAGAAGTGCTCCAGGTACTTGATCACTTGTTTCCAGCAGCACTTCCAGTTGTGGCAGAAGAACTGCCCCTAACGGCTCAGCAGCTGTTGCTGCAGCACCCCCTGGTGGCGCCTGCAGATCCCAACAGGGCTGCACCACATTCCAACTCCTATGCAGCCCTACGGGAGTCTGAGGCACTGCTACGACCCAGGGGCGCTGCCATCTAGCGTCCCGGGGGAGACAACACTCTGGCCACATTTGCTCTCCCGGTCCTCCCAGCGTGGAGGCATCCTGGCCGGGGCTCATACTACAGGAGTCATGTACTTGAAATGTAAGAGAATATTTTAAAACTATGACATATAAAGTAGAAGCATGCACTCAACCTTTAAGATACCTTCAGCTAAGTTTGTAGCCACTTTTATTTGTTTTTGTGAGTGGTTTTGAATGCTATATTTGATTTGAGTATTCAAAGAAAAAAGTTAAATTAAAGCAAAATAACTATGTCATTAAATGGCACCAAGCTGAGGGCAACCCTCACAAAATATAAATCCAGGCTTGAGGCCTACTGGTCTAAATGTTTTTTCCTTAAAACGTTTAAGCAGGTTACAGCCTACACAGGTACAACAGGGGAAAGACAACAACCAAATCATCCTTAATAATCTTCTGAACCAAAAAATAATAAAGAGGGAAAGAAAAACAATAAACTCCAAGTCTTTAAAAAATGAAATGATCAAAATGGAAAATAAGGGCAAAACACAGAGTTTGACTAAAAGGCACCCTAACCAACAAAATCAAAACCACAAATCAAAACTCAAAATCCACAGAATAAAACACATAGAATCAAAACCCAGAAACTTCACTAAGGTACTCACAAAAAGACATTTTTACTATAATTCCCCAATGCCAATATGGAATGCCTGGAATATAAAGGCAGAGATGACAGATGTGGGCCGTCATGTGACTTGAGTTGGATTCGACAATATTTTAAAAAGACTTGTCTTGACTTAGACTTCCTTATTGATGAGTTGCAACTTGATGTGGACTTAAAATAAATGACTATCTATCTATCTTACAATAATACTTGTATCGGCACAATTATCGTTTTTCAAATTGTATTTCATTAATTTACATTCAGGTAATATATCTTTGCGCTCCGTACCCGCATAATTCATCAGAACTAATCAACATGTTAGAAGGCAAAAGCAATGGAGGGATCAACACTGAGGATTATAAGTTTTAGTTATTCTCATTTTACTGCAGACTATATTGCAAAGAATGGACTAGCCACCTGCAAGATGTGTGGGTCAAAAATCACAGGCATAATAACATCACCTTCAAACTTTTATTTATCATTTCCAAATTAAAAAAGACAGGGAGTGGTCAGCTAGGGATGGTCCCAGATATTATGACTGATGCTTCATTGTTCCAATAATGTACCACTTTATATCTGGAACCCACAGATTATCTCCCAGACTGCATTCTGCCGAGTCTTTTCACACTGCCCCGTCTAGCCCTGATCAACGTTATCCCACCCCAACTCAAGATTCCTACTGCTCACATGCGTTATTAGTACAACACACAGTCAAAGTATTTTCCAATTACAGATGCAAATAAGGGTTCACTACTAATCTGCGCAAAAGGATGTGGCAAGGAAAAGCGTCTTAAACGCTCAATCATATAAAGTAAGTAAGGTCCGATAAGAGCTCTTTCCTCAGGCTAGTGTGAACGTCGCAACCCCCTTCTGTAACTCACAGCTGTTAGATTTTTTCAGAAGGGCAGAGGTGTCAAAATACACTACCTGTGATATGCTACCTGAGTTGCGAACCAGATGAATTAGATTTTGCTTAAGTGGCTAAGCCTTTTAGAGTTTTAATTTAAAATCGTGATATCAGAGTTTGTTTAACTATTTAACTCAATAGCTGCATGACAATTTGGAAAGCTTGCACTCACAACTCTCATGCTATTTCATTGTATCATGAGATATCAGTGGACATGAGAAAATTTTGTCAACTAAAAATGAACATTATACAAGCTGGGGTTGCTGTGGTTAAATATCCTCCTCAAGCGGCTTTTTGGCATTATGGCAAAGAAGATACTGTTAGTGTTGGTGCCCCCTCTCGTGCTGGAATGGAACGGTTAACCGTAGAGCCTGGAATATTGTACCCAGACACGTATGTGTGACATCTTTTATCTTCTATAACTACCTTTGATATGCCTATGTAATTTTGTTTATTAGAAATGATCGTGGAACAGGCAACACAGGTTGAGCAGACCCCAGGCCCAAATGCAGCCAGAACAGCGCTCAAGCAAGTGTGGTAGTAAATTAGAGTTATTTTTGTCATACCATAAAATTTTTAAAAAGCTGAAAGTTGAAGTGCTACTTGGATATCAGTTATGCTCAGAACAGTCTTCTGTTTCGGGCTATAACCAAACTGACTCTCCCTCATTGTTCAGAGTGGCAGTGTGAGTCCTGGCAGTGCCTGCATCCAGTTACCTGATGAGCAGGTGTGTAGTCATGGAGGAGGGATAATTCAGACACATCACTCATAACATCATGTCAAGCATAATTTTCTACAGTGCAATGCATTGCAAATGAGGGTAGACTATTAAAATGTTTTGTTAATGAACAAATATGCAAATGATGTAATTTAGTTGATTATGCAGCTATATTACTGTGAAATGGCATAGACTTACAAAATTTATTTTTTTAACTGCAATGCATTTATGGGAAACTTGTGGAAACCCAATAGTAGTTACACAAAATATTTCAAAGTAAAATAATTAACTGTATTTCTATACCATTTCTTGTTAAGAATCACTTTTTTTCTGAGAAAGTCTGTTCTCACCTTAGATGTTAGTATATTTTGGACATTATCATAATTAGATTAATTGCAGATAGTGACAAAATGCTTAAGCACATTTTTACTCAAGTCCTCTCAACTATGACTTGACTTGTTTGAACAAATCCAGTGACTTGCATGAATGTAACCGTTATAGTTTAAGATCTCACTTGAAACTTGAAGGTCAGGACTTGAAGCTTACTTTAGAATTGCATCTATAGGACTTAGTCCAAGGGTGGTCACTGTCGATTATGGAGGGCCACAGTGGCTGTGGAAAACAATCCTTGCCATTAACAGGTCTTCTTTAACACTAGAATTACCAGAGCCTACGAATAAACTCGTAGATCCGTCCCAACTTAAAACCCTTTGCACCTCTCCGTCAGCGTCTTTTGTCCTTTAAATGTGTTGATAACCAGCAAACAGCAAGCAGCCTGCTATCACATCCCCCACTGGCACACAGTTTTCTCAGCTCAAGTCTGTTTACCTGCGTGTCAGTTGCTTAGAGTTGTATAGAGTGAGAAGTCAAGCAAAATGACACCTTTTATAAATACTATATTGTTATTTGGAACACTTGCATTTCATGTGTGTTCCGTGTCTACAATGATCTACTATATGTAAACACATCGTTAAAACAGAAACGTTTTTCATGTTTTAGTAATAATTGACAAAATATATACATGAAGTGTATAATGTGTGAAGCCTGAATTCCAAATATCAAAGCAAAACTTTCACAAAAGGTACAAATATAACAGAACAAATGTGCTTCCATTCAAAAATATAACTGCAGAAAAACAAGCCGCGTTAGGGTGCAACATTTGCTACGACAGCTTCTGTGGCACCACGGTATCAACTGTTGACTGGTAATCAAAGCTTCCCGGTTCGATCCCAGACAAATCCATTTTGAGAAGTGTTAGAGCGTGATCGTGAATGAGAACATAAAACTGGAGCTTATTCAGTGCAGCCCCCCAGTTTTATTTTCAGATTCACATTCAAGCTTCCAGACACACACACCCTCCTTCCGATCTGACGCCGTTTTCAAATAAAAACGTGGTACAGACATTTGTGCATGAATGAGAATGACGTCCACAGTTTTCCCAGTCTCATTCACGCACAAGATCTGACACAGTTTTCAAATAAAGAGTGGGTGTAACAAAACAAGTTTGTACCTTTATTTGAAAACGGCGTCAGTTCGGAAGGGGGGTGGGGGTGTGTGTGTGTGTCTGGAAGGTTGAATGTGTCATTTGTATCTTATTGATAATAAGGAACAAATAAGGAATAAAAACCATGAATACAGCTGTTAAAGTCTAAAATAAGCAATTAAGGGGTCAAAAATCTTAATAAGTGAGACCACTAAAATGAAACAGAAAAATGTTACTTGAGCAATATATGCGTCATTAGCAATAAGTGACTCATGAAGCAACTGGGTTGAAACAAAAACCTGCAGCCACTTAGGCCCAAGCAGGACTGACGTTGCTCATCCCAATGTAAAGGGTCCGAGTCTTAAATAACAAATCAATTAAATGAAGTTAATTTGCAGCAAAAGCAGGTCACTAATTTGAAAATGGTTAGAATGAAAATCTGTAGCTACTATAGCCCTCCACAGGATCAGAATTAGGCAAAGAGAGACAGTCCTCTAATTGTATTACATGGTGGCCCCATTCCCTGAAAACACTATCTTAAGGGGACAGGGCACATAGCTAAATCCATTTATAAAAACAAAAATTGTCAATATACAAAATAATAATTAATCAACCAAATAATACTCAAAAAAGTAGAAAATTGTATGCACAATAAAGACATTTAAAGGACACAAAACATGAAATTATATTAAAATTAGTGTTGAGACCCTGGCTAAAACATGACACAAATCAATGCAGTGCTCAGAGGCTTGTGGCAGGCTTGCCAGTAGGATGAATTTCTGTTTGTTCTAGGCTGTTACACTGGCACTCTCGGGCCTATTTTTGTGAATTGAAAATACTGCTGCTTTTACTATAATCATACAGCCCCCAACCCCTGATAAACCATTGTTCCCCTGCTAAATGGATACCACGTTTCTCATAGTTTAGACAAATTAGCTGCCATTATATACCCAGTCACATAGAGACCCATCCACTCTCCCACTTACAATAATTTGTAATTGCTAGTTAAATTGAAATACATGTGTTTGGGAATGTAGGAGGAAACAGCATTCTCACTCGAGGGGAACATACAAGCTCCACACAGACAATGACCGGGCATGGAATTCAAAAACTAGATGTCAGAGCTGTGAAGCAGCAGCCCTACATACAGTAAAAGCTATTAGCTATACAGTGTTCAGTTTGCTAATAAATGACATTTCTATTATTGTACAGTTTTTCACCATGCTACATATGTGTGGTTTCAAGCTATGTTATTTAAATGAAAACTCCACTCACTACTTTAGCTCTGAACCCACAAGCGAACGGGAAGGTATCCTTACCTCAGAAAAATAGTGCCAGGAGTCCGAGATAAAATTGTGTACTATCAGTTTCATTTTGTTGTCATAGACATGAAATGTGCTAACTCAAGTGAGAAAGTCTAGATTTGATGAAAATGACCATGTGATCAAATGTGACATTTGGTGAGTAACAGGCAGGGGTCAGAACTGAGGGACAAGCAAATCTTTCCTCAGAACTGAAAGACAAATCAATGTAAATGCGAGCAAGAAGTCAAGTTAGCCAAAAGGAGTCTTTTAGAAGGTAACAAACCTAAGTTATTTATCCTCAGATTTGGATACCCTGGAAATGCCTGGATTGACCTTTATGCAGTCACAGATATTATTTAAGTAATGTCGTGCTGCCCAGGTAATTCTAGGTAATACCACTAGGGAGACATAAGAAATGCAAAAATGCAGCTGCAGTAAGCAGAAAAATAATGTGAAATTTGAAATCCGCAAAATGATGTAAAAATTACATTCATTCATTAAGAAGGAAGAAAAAAATTAATAAAGCATATTGATCACAACAAGAAACATGGATGGCATATTTTCTAAAGTGAAACATTTGTGTAAAAAGTCACCCATATTACTGTGTCTTTATATGAGCTTTGTTAAACCTTCTTTGAGAATTTCTTGCTTTTGAATTGATCTTTTAGATTCCTGTCTTTTGCTTTATTTCTCTGGCATTGATTTTCACCCAATGCTTTGGCTATGTTGTTATGATTTTTTTTACATCTTCCAGTTTTGACCTCTGTCTGCTTCTCTCCTTGTTTGCCCTAAAAAAATGTTGTTGGTTTACAGCTGTGAAATGGTTTACTGGGTCCACTGGCTTTGGATTGTAAGGTTGCATAGTCATTAATCCATTTTTCTTTTTAACCCCATGAGAGATGAGAGACAGTCTCTGGAACAGGACACCTAACCTAAGGTTACAATCAGACTTAATGGGAGGGTGGAGGTTAGATGAATATTGTGACTTGTATAATGGACATTCCAGGCAAATGGGAAACCCCACTAAGACATCTGGACTAATAGAGGGGTCTAGCTGGGTCTATACAGGACATCTAGGTGTATTCCAACCCTTCAACTGAATATCACAGACTTTTACAATTTCATAAAAATATACAAAAAAAAAAAATCATTGTGTCTTTTGTGGGTTCACTTTGTATCTTTTTTTATTATACTGACCATGAAAAACATCTTCTATTTTCTGTCTCCTGATGGAATTTAATCCATAGTTATCAAGCTTTAAACAAACCAGCATGAAGCAAGCATAACATTTTCACATACATTTCATGAAAATTTAAAATTTACTAAGGCAAACCCCCAAAAAATCCAAATTAAAGGCTGCCAGGCTAAATTAATACCCAAGAAAGATTGTGCATGCACTGCTTCTGTAGAGGACTAACTTTAATAAAATAAGAAGCAGTAAATTTTTTTTTTTCACTCGTTCTACCTACCTGTCTAAAAACTAATTTAATAAAAGTCACCAGGGAGTCATACTTGACATCTGCCCACAAAATAGAGTTCTTCTTCCTAAGAAATAATCATTTTCCACTGCAGATATATTTTTTTATTAAAAAATAAATTTTGATCAGGCATGCAAGTAAAGTAGCACATGACAATAAACCCATCTAGGGCCACTTCTGTCCTGCTGCTACCATAATAGATTTTTGGGGTCCTATGACCCTGAATAGATTTGGTAAAAGCAGAGATCAATTTGAAACACTGTCTAGGTACATTGTATGCCATACAGCAAAGAATAAACAGTATATCATTATCAGTGACTGCTTCTGCACCAGTCTAACCTTAAAAATGAGCAGCTGCACTCTTTTTGAACTGTCCAGATATCTTTAGGGAAAGTAATTTAATTAAATTCACCAGGGAATTATTGTTAGTCACAAAGCATACTTACTAATACATTCAAAATGAGCATATTTGCACCTGCAAACATTTCCTTACACATATTAAGTATAAATGTAGAGTGATGAAAAAATTATTTGACCCCTTACTGATTTCTTCTGTTACTGTTCATTTTGGACACTAATTGTTTTTACATTTTTAACCAAAATCTCATATTAGATAAACAGCACCTGAACACTCATTCCTGTTGTCACACACGTGAGCATGGGAGGCTGCTAAAAGATGCAAAAGATGGGAATTTCTCGCCAAACCAGGGGATGGCAGATTGTACTAATCCTTGTTCTTTTCCATTGACAGATCGATCACGGGAAATTCCACTTTGGTCCTATAACATCACTTCCAGTTCCAGTCCTAAGACATCAATTCCAGTTCCGGTCATGTCACTTTGGATCCTGGGCTTGAGAACTTCAATTCCAGTTCCAGCAACGTCACTTCCGGGCCCAGGCCTGGGCCCAAGGGTATCACTTCGGGTTCCTGTCTGATGACATCATTTCCCGCTCCCCACTATATAACCACCATGTTTGCCTGTTTACTTTGTTCTGTGTTATGGACTGATCTGTATCATTTGAACCACCAATTTCCTTCAACTTTGGCAGCCAATTGCCAGTATATGGGCGGCTGCCCCCAAACCTCTTTTCCTGTGTTGTGTAGATCATTTTACACTGTTTACTAATTTAAATTATCCAATGAACAAAGTTATCCAAAATCAACAGGCAAGGTGTGAAAAAGTAATTTCACTTAATAACTGGTGGCACCACGTTTCGTCCTAATGACTGCCACCAAATGCTTCTTATCATTCAACAACAACATCGTTCATTTTAGTAGCACATTTTCATACAAAGGATGTAGCTCAGAGTGCTATGCATGCAAAAAAAAAAAAAAAGAGAAAGAAATTTTGATAAGAATAATAAGGAATAACCAGTATCTGTGGAGGAACTGTAGTCCACTTTTCCTTGAGCATATTCTGTATCCCGTAGTCTCCCATGCACAGTCCCCCATTGTCATTGGCGACCAGTTTGAAAGTGATTGGTATAGGCTATTATTGTGTTGAAAAATGTGTTTATTTTAATGAATGCAAGTAGAAGTCGAAAATTCAAAATCCTACTAATATATTGCAAATAAATACCACCTACGCTTCAAAACAGGTTAACCACCACAAGCTATCCATGTTTGGGCCTGGTAAGTGCTAGGATGGGAGACCACCTAGGAAAAAGCTAGGACTGCTGCTGGAAGAGATGTTGGTGAGGCTTACACTGTGGTCTGTGTGTTGATCCCAATATCCCAGTGTAGTGACAGGAAGACTGCTGTAAATATTGTGCTGTACGTCAGATGAGATTGAGATCCTGACTCTCTGTGGTCATTAAAGGTCCCTGGGCATCTTTTGAAAACATTAGGGTTTATCCTGATATCCTGGCCGAACTGCACATCACAGCCTCATCTATTTTGGCCCCCTAATCATCCCCTGTCTCTACCTCTCACCCCTTCTCCACCTAATAAAGTATGCTAATGTGTGTTGAGTGTACAGGCACAGTAATGGATGCCATTGCATCATCCAGGTGGGTGCTACCTATTATTTGTGGTTAAAGTGGTTCTCTTCTGTCTACATATAGCACTATGAGTAGCGAGAAAGTGCTATATAAATATAATTATTGTTATTATTAATAAAGGCTAATACAAAAATAATAAAAACAGTACTTTGAATGAAGTTTAGAAAATATGTCAACATACCCTGAAAAGTTCAAAATACATTTGAAAGAAACAAAATAAAGCTGTTGAAATATTTAAAGATTTTATATATTTTTGCATCAATTCATGCTACCAATGTGTCTCAAGATGACTTACTACTCTATTCAGAATCTATGATGCCCAATTCATTATTTTCTGAAAAAGAGCAGAAACACTGAGAACACCACAATGTAAATCTATTATACAGAAACAGCACCCTTCTGTGAATAAACGTTTTGCTTTAAACTTCTAGCAGACACAGGAAATGCCAAGCTTTCTGAACTTCCTACTGGCAGATAATTTTGCAAAGGCAAAGGGTATTGTTCACAGCCTATCCAAGGTCATTACATGGTCATTGTAAGTGGACTCTCAGATTGTAGTTTAACACTAGAATTACCAGAGCCTATGAAAAAACTCGTAAATCTGGCTCACCTTAAATCCCTTCGCACCTCTCTGTCAGCATCTTTTGTCTTGTAAATGTATCGATAAGCACAAGCAGCCTGCTATACCACCCCCCCACACCCCACCCCACTGCCGCAGAACGGGCAAGAAGTTTTCCCAGTTCCTGCCTTGATTATCTGGGAGTGAGCTACCTAAAATTGTATAGAGTAAATAATTTCATGTGTGTTCTGTGTCTACAACAATCAATGTAAACACATTGTTAAAACAGAAATGTTTTTTATGTTTTAGTAATAAATGACAAAATGTAGACATGAACTGTATAACATGTGAAGGCTGATGGCCAAATATCAAATAAATACTTTCACAAAAGGTGCAAGTACAATACGACAGCTTTTATGGTGCAGCGGTAAGAACTGCTGACTTACAATCCAGAGGTCGTCAGTTTGAAACCAGCTTCCCTGCAAATTTACCATTCTGAGTAGTGAGGTACTCTTATTGTTAATACTATACAATAAAAACATACATTTGATTTGTGTCTGTAACAGCCGGTGTAAGTTTATAGTACTTGTAAAAGTTAGTGTTTTTTTTTTTACTTTTATTCTCTCAGTCACAATCACGATACAACAACAACCCCCTGCCCCAAATCTGATGCAGTTACTTTTTATTTGAAACTGGGAATAACTGTAGATGTGAGTGGTGTTTTGAGACAATGGAACTGGAAATTCTTAAATGCTGGTTAATCTGGTAATTTTAGTGTTAAGTAGCTCTTGGGTCTACTTAATTTTGAAGCAAGTATATGGCATTGTGCTGACAAAAATAGTTGGCACTGATGTTTCACATTATGTTTTTATCTGATAATTCTAGAATATCAAATTTAGATGTAAATACTGAGGAGCTTTTGTTACTTAAGTGTTCATCATTGTCACCAGCCCTTTTCTGCACTTCTGACAAGTATAAATTCAAGTGCTTGAGTACCATCAATTTTTAACAATAGAAGGTAAGTTGTAAACTCTGGCACATCTCTCGGTCATAACTATGATCAAATTGTGCTTACTTGGGCTTACAGTAAGTTCTCATTCATAAACTGCAGTCTGTGTTATTTTTGGAATATGGTAAAGAATGCTGCACTTGTGTCAGTTTTCATTTTTATTTTAACACCATTTATTCTTCCAAAAACATGCCAAGTTAATATCTTGTCTTTACTATCTGCAAACCTATTAGTCACTTGAGATAACTGTCATGTTTCAAAGTGAGCTACATTTTAAATAGAGTGAAAGAACAAAGAATAAGAAAAAACTGTGTAAAGCATAAGAGTTGATGGGTTCTTAGAGTCTGTAATCCTGCTAATTGCTTGACTTAATTATTGAGCCTGAAGGCAAACGCTTCAGCTTTTTAATGAACTTACTTGTTATTTTTTTAAAAGATGATGGAAAAACAAATAAGTAAATAAATTAAAAACAGTATAAAGGTTGTGGGGCTCAGTTCTTGATGTACTCCCACTAATAGTAATAGCAACCACTTCCTCAGAAGGATCTTTTTAGGAAAATGCGCAAAAGCATATTATTCATATTTCCAGTTAAATAAATAGACAACTTTAAATATGGAACAAATAAACACATTGATTATAGTTTCAAGACATAGGTAGCTAAGAGGCACTGAAATTAGGTTGACTGTCTCACAGGTCCAGGGGCTCAGACTCTGGGTTCCTGGATTGGCCAGCGTCTTTATGCAGTTTGCTCATTCTCACTTCGTCTACGTGGGATTTTGTCAGGCACTCTAGTTTCTTTACATATCTCAAAATCACATGTGTTAGGCTAACTGTCTGGCATGAGTAAGTATGAGGGTGTCTGGAAGTCTGCTCTGAAATGGACTGGCCTCTTATTTCTTTGGCATTCCTGCCTTCTACCCAATATTGCACTGGATCTTGGCGCCCCTCTACATTGTAATCTAATAGTCGATTTCAGAAAATTGACAGATAAATGTTTACATTGTCTTATTACCAATTAATATTGGATTTGTCATTTGCATCTATTTTATTTGTAATGGTCCTGCGTTCCCCTCGAGTGCCCCTTGCTTTGTACAGTATGTTCCTTTTTGTTTTTTTATACGGATATCACAAAGCAAAGAGACCCCACTCTCCTCTAATAACGTTCCCGATTTAACTTCTGCTTGTTTACCCATTAGTTAAGGACCAGGCTGTGATTTCACTGATAGCAATCACAGACTGACCAAAACAGGGGAGTAGACACAACTCTTTATTCACTGATTATAAATGTTAAACTCAAATATCCTTAACTCCTAATATGTGCCTAAAGCTGAAGCATTTACATGTTAATTTACATTTATTTGCTTTGCAGATGCTTTTATCCAAAGCGACTTATAAAAGAGGATAACATAATCAAGCAAATGTCATTCTGGGGTACTGTTTGGGAATGAATGTTACAGGAAAACGTTATGAAATTGATCACCACAAGTGAAGAGCTTGGGATAAAAAAAACAGTTACATTTCCTAGGTTAAACAAAACCTAACCAATAATACTAGTTAGATAGGAATTCACCAAGAAACACTTAAACACATATTAGGTCCCAACACATATTAGGTCCCCTGATATCAAAAGCATTGATACCTCGATGATGCATGTGTGTCTGTGTGTGTGTCTGTTAGTCACAGTTTCTTGTCAACGTTCTAGAGCTAAAATGGCTGGACGAAACAATACCAAACTCGAAACTAAAGCCTGCTATGAGGTGATAATATGCTGATTAGTTTTTGAGCCAAATCATGCAAGGGAAAGAGGCACGCTAGAGGATCCCTAAAATACTGTAATTCTACAATTAATTATGAATTCTTCTAATCAATTGCCATCGTAATGACCTATTTTATAATCAGAAAGTTCAGCATCAGAGTGGTAGAATTATTTCTGAAATGTTATAGAATAGTTCAGGTAACTTGGTTCCTAGGGAGCAAAGTCTACTGATGCTGTATCCAGTAGGGGTGTTCTTTTTCCCCTGGGATGTGCTTCTTGATGGAGAACAGATTACAGCCAATACCATCCCTTTTGTAACCATGGCAAAAATAAGTTACAAGAGAGAAACATGATACACTAAGAGATATATGTATTTAATTTGCTTTAAAAGATAACATTCATTCCCAATAATACAATGTATAATCAGGTATATATTCATATTCAAAGGAGGAGAGAATCCAAGGGACATCACAGCCAAGTGGGGGAATGCTGACAACCAGATGTCCCATCCAGCAGGAATGTCAACAGCACGAGAAGGCACTTCTGTCTTTGTGCTGGATCTTCGTCATTATAATCACTCACATATTTACATATTCATAAAATTCTTGTCAGATATGGGCAACTACCAGACGGGCTGTATGCCAAAATAACATCTTCGCCTGTTCTCATCATTGATGGTTTCTGCTGACCGTGGCTCTGTTTTGGTCTAGCAGACATCAGCACTTTTCAAATATGTAGTCTGCTTGTGTGTCCTTCACATGTTTTCTGTCCATCTCTCTTGCCTGCCCTCCAGCCCTGATACAAATCCCCTGGTAGGCAGCATTACTTTGCTTTCAAGGTTTTTTTTCCCCTGTTGTGCACATGCCCAGCAACAGTGAATGTTGTTTTCAGTTATTTTGAGATACTTTTGTTAACATGAATGAATATATTATGAATATAGTTCGCTTTTGGTGTTGTTTCTAAAAGAAAATATATAAGTGTGGATGTAGTCCAAGCCTTTGCAACTATCTGATGCCTCTGTAATACATGACTCTAGAATCAGAACACAATATGGTTGAAGTGGGCATTAGTTATTTGTGTTGCACTTGTGATTATGTTGTTGCTGCTGTATCTTTGAAGTGGCACTATAAGTGAAAAGACTCTTCCAGAGCATTGAACCAGGTCCATTCTTTGAGCTTACATTACCAGCTGGATACAGTGGCGATACGATGAAAAACAAGTGCATTTCAAGTTTTACCAAAAGATTCACCAAGAATACAGATCTTCAAGAAATACAGCCAATGTTTCTGCTTTAAAACGGGGCAACAGCAACCCCTGCTGTCACTATATATATATATATATATATATATATATATATATATATATATATATATATATATATATATATATATATATATATATATATATATATATATACACACACACACAGTGGGATGCAAACGTTTGCCCAACCTTGTTAATAGTCATTATTTTCCTGTATAAATCGTTGGTTGTTACGATAAAAAATGTCAGTTAAATATATCATATAGGAGACACACACAGTGATATTTGAGAAGTGAAATGAAATTTCAAATGAAATGATTTACAGAAAGTGTGCAATAATTGTTCAAACAAAATCAGGCAGGTGCATAAATTTGGGCACCACAAAAAAGAAATGAAATCAATATTTAGTAGATCCACCTTTTGCAGAAATTACAGCCTCTAAACGCTTCCTGTAGGTTCCAATGAGAGTCTGGATTGTGGTTGAAGGTATTTTGGACCATTCCTCTTTACAAAACATCTCTAGTTCATTCAGGTTTGATGGCTTCCGAGCATGGACAGCTCTCTTTAACTCACACCACAGATTTTCAATTATATTCAGGTCTGGGGACTGAGATGGCCATTCCAGAACGTTGTACTTGTTCCTCTGCATGAATGCCTTAGTGGATGTTGAGCAGTGTTTCGGGTCGTCTTGTTGAAAGATCCAGCCCCGGCGCAGCTTCAGCTTTGTCACTGATTCCTGGACATTGGTCTCCAGAATCTGCTGATACTGAGTGGAATCCATGCGTCCCTCAACTTTGACAAGATTCCCAGTCCCTGCACTGGCCACACAGACCCACAGCATGATGGAACCAGCACCATATTTTACTGCAGGTAGCAGGTGTTTTTCTTGGAATGCTGTGTTCTTTTTCCTTCATGCATAACGCCCCTTGTTATGCCCAAGTACCACACCCACAGCACCTTATTCCAAAATGAAGCTGGCTTGTCCAAATGTGCTTGAGCATACCTCAAGCGGCTCTTTTTGTGCTGTGGGCATACAGCATCTCCTTGTGTAAAGTGCGCCGAATGGTTGAACGATGCACAGTGACTCCATCTGCTGCAAGATGATGTTGTAGGTCTTTGGTGCTAGTCTGTGGGTTGACTCTGACTGTTCTCACCATTCTGTCTATCCGAAATCTTTCTTGGTCTGCCACTTCGAGCCTTAACTTGAACTGAGCCTGTGGTCTTCCATTTCCTCAATATGTTCCTAACTGTGGAAACAGACAGCTTAAATCTCTGGGACAGCTTTCTGTATCCTTCCCCTAAACCATGATGGTGAACAATCTTTGTCTTCAGGTCATTTGAGAGTTGTTTTGTGACCCCCATGTTGCTACTCTTCAGAGAAAATTAAAGGAGGAGGGAAACTTACAATTGACCCCCTTAAATACTCTTTCTCATTATAGGATTCACCTGTGTATGTAGGTCAGGGGTCACTGAACTTACCAAGCCAATTTGAGTTCCAATAATTAGTTCTAAAAGTTTTGGAATCAATAAAATGACAACGGTGCCCAAATTTATGCACCTGCCTGATTTTATTTGAACAATTATTGCATACTTTCTGTAAATCCAATAAACTTAATTTCACTTCTCAAATATCACTGTGTGTGTCTCCTATATGATATATTAAACTGACATTTTTTATCGTAACAACCAATGATTTATACAGGAAAATAATGACTATTAACAAGGTTGCCCAAACTTTTGCATCCCACTGTATATATATATATACATATATATATATATATATATATATACACAGTAATACCTCCTCGATTGAGGGGGTTGCGTTCCAGAACCCCCGCGATAGGTGAAAATCCGCGAACTAGAAACCATATGTTTGTATAGTTATTTTTATATATTTTAAGCCCTTATAAACTCTCCCACAATGTTAACATTATTAGAGCCCTCTAGACATGAAATAACACCCTTTAGTCAAAAGTTTAAACTGTGCTCCATGACAAGACAGAGATGACAGTTCTTTCTCACAATTAAAAGAATGCAAATATATCTTCTCTTTAAAGGAGTGTCTGCATCAGGAGCAGAGAATTTCAGAGAGAGCGCGCTCGCAAAGAAAGGCAAACAATCAAAAAATCAATACGTGTGCTTTTAAGTTTGCCGAAGCACCGCAATAAAGCGCCATTTTTTAGAGGAGCGTCAGTATCTTTTAAGCAAACAGCCTCTGTGTAAACAGCCCCTCTGCTCACATCTCCTCCATCAGGCGCAGAGAATGTCAGAGAGAGAGAGAGAGAGAGAGCACACGAGATTAAAGCAAACAATCAAAAAATCAATAAGTGTGCTTTTGTGCTTTTAAGTATGCGGAAGCACCTCGATAAAGCGGCATTTCTTAGAGGAGCGTCCATATCCACAAGGCAAACAGCTTCTGTGCAAACAGCACCTCTGCTCACACCCCCTCCGTCAGGCACAGAGAATGTCAGAGAGGGTGAGATAGAGGCAGAGACAAGTAAACAATCAAGCACCGCGCGGGAAGCCTATCTTATAGCATTCAGGAGTTTTAGTTAATATGTAATACATGCTCTGATTGGGTAGCTTCTAAGCCATCCACCAGTAGCGTCCCTTGTATGAAATCAACTGGGCAAACAAACTGAGGAAGCATGTACCATAAATTAAAAGACCCATTGTCCGCAGAAATCCGCGAATGAGCGAAAAATCCGTGATATATATTTAGATATGCTTACATTTAAAATCCAGATAGAGTGAAGCGCGAAAGTTGAAGCGATGATATAGCGAGGATTATATATATATATATATATATATATATATATATATATATATATATATATCTATACTAATAAAAGGCAAAGCCCTCACTGACTCACTTATCACTAATTCTCCAAGTTCCCGTGTAGGTAGAAGGCTGAAATTTGGCAGGCTCATTCCTTACAGCTTACTTACAACAATTAAGCAGGTTTCATTTCGAAATTCTACACGTAACGGTCATAACAGTCGATAACGGTCGACAACGCCCGCCATGTTGAACTTTCTTATTTATGGCCCCATCTTCACAAAATTTGGTAGGCGGCTTCCCTGCACTAACCAAAACCGATGTACGTACTTATTTCAGTGGTATGACGCCATTGTCGGCCGCCATATTGAATTTTCCAAACGTCACTAATTCTCAAACTTCCCGTGTAGGTAGAAGGCTGAAATTTGGCAGGCTCATTCCTTACAGCTTACTTACAACAATTAAGCAGGTTTCATTTCGAAATTGTCCGCGTAACGGTCATAACGGTCAACAACGTCCGCCATGTTGAACTTTCTTATTTACAGCCCCATCTTCACGAAATTTGGTAGGTGGCTTCCCTTAGCTAACCAAAACCAATGTACGTGCTTATTTCGGTGGTATGACGCCACTGTCAGCCGCCATATTGAATTTTCCAACATCACTAATTCTCCAACTTCCCGTATAGGTAGAAGGCTGAAATTTGCAAGGCTCATTCCTTACAGCTTACTTACAAAAGTTAAGCAGGTTTCATTTCGAAATTCTACGCGTAATGGTCATAACGGTCAACAACGTCCGCCATGTTGAACTTTCTTATTTATGGCTCCATCTTCTCGAAATTTGGTAGGCGGCTTCCCTCCACTAACTGAAACCAATGTACGTACTTATTTCGGTAGTATGATGCCACTGTCGGCCGCCATATTGAACTTTTCAACAGTCTTTGTTACTTATGGGCCCATCTTCAAGAAATTCTATCGATCAAAGAACTGTCACTTACCGAGTGGTTTCCATGCCCGGAGATACCACCTACCTTTTCCATTCTCTTTGTTACATATTGCACGGCCATATCAGGCTCACTCTTGATATCCGGAGGAACATTCTGTCTTATGTATTGAATGACTGGGACAGGTTCAAGGTGTGGACTGATGACGGTACAGGAGATAATTATACTACACAGGAGCACTAGAAGAGTGAAATGCTTAAGCCCTTCACCTTTGGTTCTGCATGTGAGTTGATGGTTGCCGCTGAATTGTTCGGTTGTCGCTTTCAAGTGTACCGAAATGGCCAAATATTTTACACCTTTCGACAACCGCCAATGCCTCTTAAACATCTTAGATTCACAGGTGACGATTTCAGTAGTGGACACTTTGATGTTTATGAATGTTTATACTCTCAAAAGCTGGATGTGATTTTATCGATGAAACCGGTTGTATGCTTACAACGCTTGACAGATGCCAAATGTCACTTCAACACAACAAATCCTGTAAATACTGTCGTAATTGAAACAAACCATGAAACTCAAACCGATTATGACAGCAGCAATCCAAGCTGTGAGATTTGAGACAAGATTACTGTAACTGTAAGTTACATGTTCAAGAGTAAGCTCAGCGCACAGCTTGGTCATGTTACAACCGGAGGGCCGAATTGACAACATGGTATACAAAGAGATCCTTAACAAATAATTATTGGCATATTGTCCCACAGTTTAAAAAGGTTTAATTTTCTTCTTAATAAAAATTTGAATGCAGTACTTCACTGCTGCGAAGCGCGGATATTTTGCTAGTATATATATATATATATATATATATATATATACTGTATATGGATGGATAGATAGATATATATATATATATATATATATATATATATATATTGTGGTTCCCGGCCGGGATGCCCAGGAGGACCAGAGGAGGGCTTGTGCCTCCTCCAGACCGCGAGGGGGCATCCTTCCTGGCTATGTTGGGGGCCTCGGGTACAGGGCTTGGAAGCCCAACCCTGTAGGGGCCCGTGGCGGAAGTGCTGGGGGGAAGACGACAGGGGACACCCGGACGGCTTCCGGGTGCGCAGCCACCACTTCCGCCACACTGGGGTGTGGCTAGGACTGATTGCGGAAGCAGCTGGAGCCCATCCGGTTCCTATAAAGGGCTGCCTCCCTCCAGTCATTGGCAGAAGTCGGGTGGAAGAGAACAGAGCTCGAGTGAGGACTGGAGGCGGCCAGGAGAAAGAGAGGCACAGGACTGTGTGGCCTGGACATTGGGGAATCGGTCCTGGAGGCACTGGGGTTGTGAGTGCACAAAAATAATTTGTATATAGTTGTAAATAAACAGTGTGTTGGGTGGAACTATGCTGTCCGTCTGTCTGTGTCCGGGCCAGCGTCCACAGTGGCATAGCCGGCAGGATGCTCCGCCTGGTACAAGGCGGGGACCTGAGTTTAAACAAATTTCTGTGGATGGCCCGGCGCAGCAGCAGACCCACACACGCGGAGCGTTAACCCCAGGGACCACCGCCGGACCGCAGAATGGCCATCCCCGGGTGCGGAGGAGAAAAACCAGACATCGCCAGAGTGCAGCGGGCTCCGAGAACCACGCTGTCATGAAGGGCGGCCCAGCCGGCGTTACTACACAGGAGGCCACAACGAGGCAAGGGCCTCGGCATGACGGGATCCGCGAGGTGAGTGCCCTGCCCTGCAGTAATCGGCCCTTCGGGGTAGACTGTACCTTGTTTTCCGCAGGCAGGGACTGTCCGGATCCGCGCCGGTGGCAGGAGCGCACCGGTCCAGGGGCTGTCAGCAGCACAGCGGTGGCGGCAGCAGCGGAGGCTGCAAGGTCGGAGCCGCAGCAGCTGCGTAGCTGTAAGAAGGCACGTCACCGCACCCAGAGTGGGGAAGACAAGATGGCCGCGGGCCGGATGTCCCGCCCGCTGACAGGCATGGGATTGGCTGGTGTGTCTTGTGTGCCCGCCAATGATTGGATGGAGGCGGGTCCAAGGAACGCCAGTCTCGTGCCTACGAGAGACCCGATTGGGCCAGAGGGGCTGGCCCACAGGAGACAGGTGGGGAGTGGGGCTGATGGACAGGTAAGCCCACCACCGTCTGTCTCTATTTGTTCACCGTTGTCACAGGTGCTGAGTGCTCTCGCCGCTCGGTTGGAGCAGCTGACGGGGAAGGCGATCGCGTCGGGAGAGACGCCGTGGGAGACGGAGGATCGGTGCGCCGCTGGAACCGGAGGCCGGTAGAGCACAGCGGGGATAGTAAGTATTGCCGTCCCCGTAAAGCAAGCATATTGCTGAAAACGGCCGTGACTTTCCGAAGGAGGACCGGCATCAAGTAGGAAATTCCCCAACAGCAGATGTGACGGGGCTGACAGTCTGCGACGCTGGGAGATCAAGCACGCAGGGGCTGGTAGGATCGGGGCTGCTGAGTGCCCTGGGTCCTAGCGCCCTGCGCTCCAAGCCCGCAGCTGTCTCCTGTCGCTCTGCCTGGACGCAGATGGGGCTGGATTTGAGCTTTTGCCATGCTCAGACCCAGACCGTCAGGCCGTCCAAGAGAAGAAGGAGGAACCGAAGGGTGAATGCCGGTTCCTCCGATAGGAGGGGACGCTGCGCTGGGTGGGTGCGTGCGTCCGGACGAAGGCCGTCCTCAGCGGTGGCCGATGGAAACCCCTGGGCGGCTGGGCGAGCCGCCTGCGAGAGCGGACCTGCTAACACCAGAAGGTTGGGCAGGGAAGGACCCATACAGGCAAGTCGTGGGCTGTTGATAGGGGGTGGAGCGCTGCCGGTACGGAGACCAACAGGATGCTCGGGGCAAGTATCCAGGCAGTGCTTCTGGCCCTCCCTTTGCTTATTTTACAGATTCGAAGCCCCGACGAACCCTGGATCTGACGTCGCTTGGGACCTGCCTCCTGGAACAGACCGCTCCGCGGGAGGGCTCCGCACCGGGAGGCTGATGGCGCCCCAGCTGGCGGGGACGGTGGAGACAGGAGCGGCGCGGACCAGAGGGGCACGTTGGCGCCGGAGGGGGTGCCGAAGACGGATGTCCCAGGGTGCCGTGTTGGACCCTGGGGGCAGAGTAGGACCCACTCGCTATTTAATGACACTTGTCTAACTCATTTCAGAAAAATTCTAAAGGGGAGGACTAAACAAAGCTCCTTGAACAGGTTTCTATTGAAACGCCCTGCAAAAGAAAGTGATGAAAGCATGGCAAAAAAGAAAAAAACTAGTGAAGAAGAAAATTAAGTTAAGCAAAAGTGACGTGAAAGAAAAAAACATTACAATCCGCTAATTGCCTTCGCCAACATCTGTTTATTTCTTTAGATTCTCTTTTATGTATTAGGTTTTATTTTGTTTGTATGCAATATTTGTTCATTATAAATAATTTTTTCTTTTGTTGAAAACATTTAGCCAAAAAAACTGGGGTGGTTTTTGGGGGGCTGGCTCAAATTAATCTCATTTCAATTAATTTCAATGGGGAAAATTGATTTGAGATACAAGCATTTTGATTTACGAGCTCGGTCACAGAACGAATTAAACTTGTATCTCAAGGTATCACTCTATGTGTGTGTATATATATATATATATATATATATATATATATATACAGTATATATACTGTATATATATATATATATATGTATGTATATACACAGTATATATACTGTATATATATATATATATATGTATGTATATACACAGTATATATATATATATATATATATATATATATATATATATATATATATATATATATACATACACATCGTATATCTATAAGAATAACTAACTGACAATAATGCATTTAGGTTTGTGTTCTGCTATTCTAGTTCTATGCTTGTGGCCCAGTTAAGTTTTACTTCCCAAAGTTAGACTTTCTTATGTATCTTTTTCTGAATTTTTTGTTTCTTTCCTGCCAGATTTACGTTTTTGTTGTAGCATGTAGTGATGTTTTGACATTTTTCAGATGCACCTAGATGCTGGAAATCATCAAATGTTTGCCTTTTTACTTGCTGTATTGTTACTGAGTACTCTATGACCAATGTTGATTCCCCTAATTAATTAAAAAGCCAACGCATTTTTTGCCAAGTATTGGTAAATGGAGGTGGAGAGGTACTTAAAGGTTAAACCCAGCACAACAAGACTGTGGGCTCTAGGAATTTGTGCCTAGCCCCTGGGCAGGATTTTTTTCCTTAAACTATGGCTCCTTGTAGTGTAAATGTAATTTAAATGAGGGGAAATGCAAAAGTAATAAAGCATATAACATTAATATGCTAATTTGATGGCAGATATCTGACCTTTGTGGTGTGGAAGTTTGCAGCTGCCCACCAAGGTTAGTTGTGAGGGAGGATAAGAGAATCTCTGAAAGGCAGAAGTACATCTTGTCTTTTTCTGTCAGTAGCTGCATCATCACTTTCAAATAGTAATAAAATAAAACAAAAAAAAAAAATTAAGTCCCTCCGACCACCTCTAAAACTTTCAATGTTAAAAGCAGAGAGAAGACAGAAAAGAATTTCAGTTTATGACCAGATAATAACATAAATACAACAGTTTTATTTCAGTTCATTTTGATTTTTTTTTTATTTTTTCAATTAATATTCCCTTTCATTTTCTGGCTTTACTATGTTCAATTAAGTGTTGCTGGGGTTGACACCTATCCTGGCACCACTGGGGGCAAATCAGGAACCAGCCCTGGATGGGACACCCGTCCATCGCTAAATAAAGTAAAGCTCAGCTTTTCAATTTCTAAATCAATTTCTGTTGGTTCTATTTCCTGTAACCTCACGTGCCGAAACTGAGTAATTCCTAGCATTGGATGCCCCGACTCCATTTTATACTGAGGTTATATTGGCAAAACACCCTACAATCAGTGCTATATGCAGACTATATAATAATGGAAAACAAAAGAAATAAGAAAAAAAAAAGCCATATTTCATGATGAATTTCAGTGCTGAATATAATTTTAGTGTTAAAGGCTACACAGATACAGTGCCTTGAAAAAATATTTGCCCCTTGCTATTTTCCTTTTTGACACCGATTTATTTTATATCTTTAATCCAAATAAAGTCTACCTGAGTGAACAAATAATACTTTTTTTAACTCATTTCAATGAACCAATTTATCCAGTGACAACTGAGACTTGTTGAAATAATGATTGCCCTTAGTCAGTTTAACCAAATTAAAGGAAAGTGAAAGTGATCTGATTGGACACATACAAGCTTGAACAGAGCCAGCACTATTTAAAATTAACCTCATTTATTTTGACCCTTTTCAAGATTTAAAAAGCATGGAATTCCACAATATGCAATGTACTGTATATTTTTGAAAAGATCAGAAAAAAAAGTGAAGTCTATCACTCTGATAAAGGTTACAAAGGTATTTCTAAGTTCGCATTACAATATTTTCATTTAAAAACAGCATTTTCAACCAAAAACAATCTCTGTTTATAATAGCGATTTCACATTGTTTACGAAAGTAATTCTACTCACACTAAAATGACGAAAATGCATAAGATGTAGTTATTCGCCAACACTGGGCATGTGTGCATCGCTGGAAAGAAGAAAAGGAAATATCCTCTTTTAAGGGATGTTTACACTGCTGTCCACAAGATTTATTGAAAAACTGTAGCGACTGGTAAATAATTTGTCTTTTGTGCCTGGATTCAGCATTCAAACTGTGCCAACTGCAATTTAGATGCATACATGTAAGCAACACAACAAACTGCATGAAAAGTAACTCCTCAATGTCTGTTAAGTTGAAATATGGTTTTCTTCCATAAAGGGTGACCATTAAGGAAATCAGACATTGTAACAAGCAGGATCCAATCTGGGAAGGGCCACGTAACAAGCTCAGACTAATCAGAGTGTGAGTAAAATCTTCATTTTCAGTTTTTCACAGATCCACACAACACCACTATGTCAGCATTTTCAGAAGTATATGGAGTAGAGAGAGTTTTCAAAAGTCTTGGTTTTTCAGGGTTTAAAAATGCCAGAAAACTGAAGATGAAAGGCAAAATGTCTGCATTTTTAAATGGAAATATAGTATTGTGGATGTAGCTTAAGGCTTATTATGAGCCACATTCATACCCGACACAATGACCCCCTACAGTTTGCATATAGACCAAACAGGTTGACAGAGGATGCCGTTAGCACAGTATTGTATACAATTCTTACACACTTAGGGAACAAGCACTGCTATGCCTGATTGTTGTTTATTAATTACTAGCAAAATACCCGCGCTTTGCAGCGGAGAAGTAGTGTGTTAAAGAAGTTATGAAAAAGAAAAGGAAACATTTTAAAAATAACGTAACATGATTGTCAATGTAATTATTTTGTCACTGTTATGAGTGTTGCTGTCATCAAGGATTTGATTATCATTATTTCTTTCAATCAGGTTAGTATTTGGAGGACGTGTTGTGTTCAAGTTACATTCCGTGTTTGTCAGCCATTGTAAAGATAACAGGTTTCATTCATTGAAGTGTTCACTACCCAAATCGCTATTCGTGAATCTAAGATGTTTAACAGGAATTCCCGGTATTAACTTGTGGATTTGCCTGCGAATATTTAGCGGCCGCGTGTCTATGAAGTTGTGGATTTGCCTGCGAGCATTTAGCGACAGCGTGTCTATTAACTTGTGGATTTTTCTGTGAGTATTTGGCAGCAGCGTCACAAAGTTGTTTTTGTCTAGCTGCATCAGAAAATATACCACGACGTCTGACACGCCTCCTTTTTACTGTTTTCTCACAGCTTGGATTGCTGCTGTCATAAATGTTTTGAGTTTCATGGTTTGTTTCAATTATGTTAGTATTTGCAGAACTTGTGTGGAAGTGACATTCGGCATCTGTCAAGCGTTGTAAGTATATAACCGGTTTCATCGATAACTTCACATCCAGCTTTTGAGAGTTTAAACATTCATAAACATCAAAGTGTTCACTACTCAAATCGTCACCTGTGAATCTAAGATGTTTAAAAGGCATTGGCGGTTCTCCAAAGGTGTAAAATATTTAAACCATTTCGATACATTTGAAAGCGACAAGCGAACAATTCAGCGGCAGCCATCAACTCACATGCCTAAGCATAGGTGAAGGGCTTAAGCATTTCACTCTTATAGTGCTCCTGTGTAGTATAATTATCTTCTGTACCGTCATCAGTCCACACCTTGAACCTGTCCCAGTCATTCAATACATAAGACACAATGTTCCTCCGGATATCAAGATTGAGCCTGATATGGCCGTGCAATATGTAAAACAGAGAATGGAAAAGGCAGGCAGCATCTCCGGGCATGGAAACCACTCGGTAAGTGACAGTTCTTTGATCGATGGTGATCACCTCGATAGACATGTTAATGGGGGTACGGTTGGAACGATAAAGGAAATGGGTACCTGAACAGTAAACTAAATCTAAAAAGCCTACACAATAACTATAATCATAATAAACAAACAATAAAACAGCGGAGAAGTCGTGGATTAAATAAAAAGGCTGCAGTTATCAGCTGAGAGACGTGAATACCGTGGCGAACCAAGGAAGGGAATGTTGGGAACAGGAGCGAAGGATGGCCTTATATGGGTAGGCAGTCAATTACGTGGGAGGCGTGGGGATGGGGGACGCAATATAGGCAGGCAGCCAACTGCGTGGGAGGCGCGGTGATGGGGGACACAACGCCACCTCACATGGAGACCGAGCTGCAGGCTATGGACATATATATGTACGTAAGTAGGATTCAGTTATAACCGTTATGTGTAGAATTTCGAAATGAAACCTGCTTAACTTTTGTAAGTAACCTGTAAGGAATGAGCCTGCCAAATTTCAGCCTTCTACCTACACGGGAAGTTGGAGAATTAGTGATGAGTGAGTGAGTGAGTGAGTGAGGGCTTTGCCTTTTATTAGTATAGATAGCTCGGCATTTAACACTATGATACCAGCTAAGCTCACCAACAAGCTCTCCACTCTAGGTGTGCCACCTACTCTTTGCAACTGGGTCCTTGACTTTTTAACAGGCAGACTCCAGTCAGTTAGGCTGGGGAATAACATTTCCAAAACAATAATCATAAATACAGGAACCCCTCAAGGATGTGTTTTCAGTCCCATGCTATACACACTCTTACATTTGTGGATGATATCACGGTCATTGGACCGATTTCTGGGGGTCACGAGACAGAGTACAAGAGGGAGGTGTCTGGCCTTATGAAGTGGTGTCAGGACAGTAATCTCTTTATTAACACCAGCAAAGCAAAAGAGATGATTATTGACACAGGGTGAGAGGTCACGTCCCACCACTGTACATTGGAGACAGTTGGAGAGAGTAGCCAAATTAACATCTCTGAGGCTCTCACTTGTCACAGACCTGGCGGGAAGAGCCCGTCATGGTTTGTATTTTCTGAGAAGGCTGAGGAAGTTTGGCATGCCAAGCACAATTCTCAGCAAATTCTACAGATGTACAGTTCAGAGTATCCTCACCTACTCCATTACAGTCTGGTTTGAGAACAGTACAGCATGGGACTGCAAGGCTTAACCACGAGTGGTTAAATTGACACAAAATATCATTGCCACAGCACTGCCTGCACTTGAGGACATCAATAAGACCAGAGTTCTCAGGGTGGCCCATAATATTATTAAGGACAAAACACACCCACTACATTAACTGTTCATACTGCTACCATCAGGAAGACGCTATAGGAGCATAGCAACTAGAACACCAAGGCTAAAAGACAGTTATCTCTCTTATGCCATAAGGCTTGTAAATAAAACCCTTCCACTGCATCTCCCCACATCACTGCAGGCTAGCGTGCGTCAGGAGGATGGAAGGCCATCTTGAGACCATATACCTGCAGAGCTTACATTGAATCATTTATTTATTTCTACACACATTATTGCTTCGATTTGTGTTTGCATTTCTTTTTCCACTGACTGTTTTTGTTTATTGTCATTTATTCTTATTTATTGCTGGAGGACTCTCAGAATAAGATTTTAATGTAGTGAGTGCATATGACAATAAAGTTGAACTTTCAAGTTTTAGTTTCCACTAAACTACAGTAAGAGTGATTATCTACAAATGGAGAACACTTTAAACAGTAGTGCATTTTCTGCTTCTTCTTCTTCTTTCCCAGGAGTGGTCAGCCTGCCGAAATAGTACAGAGCTTTCAGTCGTTCTGCCCCCCGACTTTGGAATGCACTGCCTCCTGAGATTAGAAACATTAATTCATTCTCTCTGTTTAAGTCTTCAGTTAAAACTCATCTTTTTAAACTTGCCTTCTCTATGTAAACACTGTACTGTATTGTGTGTTGGGTGTTGTGTAAAGTGTACGGCGTCCTTGAGTGTTTGAAAGGCGCCTATAAATAAAATGTATTATTATTATTATTATTATTATTATTATCAAAGAGCACTGGATAAAATCAGGCAGGGATTCAGAAATGATCCTTAAACACATTCAGAAAAGTGCAGGCTTCTTTTCCTTTAGGAAAGGTCAGCATTCATGACTCCACACTATTAAAGACAGTATGCAAAAATGGGCTTCATTGGAGATTCACATGGTGGGAATCACTGCTAATTCAGCGTGTACCAGACTCCTTAGAAAGGCATGTACCCAGCTCCTATGGGATGCCAGTCCATCACTGGCCCACTCATTCACACACCTGTTAAGAACTCACAACTCGGGAGAAGTAAGAGAGAAAAATAGAAAGCAGATGAAAAGAAATGAGAAATCTAATTGTATCAAAGCAAGAACCAAGGTCAAAGAAACAAAGCAAGGATCTTAACATTAAAACTTCTTGGAAGTACCTTTTAGCGTTCTCTAATGCCAGAAAGAAAAAGACAGAGTTGTAATGAACCGTCATTGGGCCCAATATATAGAGTTGCTAGAAGCTGTGGGCCACCATCTTACACAATACATCATGTGGCCTCCACGTCATTTGACTGGCAAAAGACATAGTAACAGTAAACAATTTGGCCACAGCTCTTACGGTTTTGCCAAGGTTTCATCTCCGACTTCACTGTTTTTATTACTTTTTTGCTTATGTTGCTGTTTTTTGCGTACTACTTCGATATACAGTATTTGTTAATTATTACTATCTCATTATCTTTCAGTTTTATACATTCTATTTTTCTGTATTTACTTATTTTCTTTAATAAAAATGTGTTCACAAAAACAAAGAAAGTGTTTTGTTAAATTTGTTTTGTGCTTATCAGTTTTTATTAAGAGGTTTTTCTGTTTTTTATTATTTTGCAGGTTTCGTTTTGTCCTTAGTAATGTCTATAGGGTAGTCCAGATCTAATTATGCAATTTTCATTACGCTATAACTTAAGTTTATTATATAGAAAATCACACGAAAAATCCCGGACCATTGAAAAAGTGTGCGAACTGACGACATAAAGAATCATCTTTACACCGAACTGGAATCGTCCCTGCATAAATCAAAGTTATCCAGATGATCTGGATCTGCATAATTAGATCTGGACCATCCTATATTTAAGTGTCAAGTTGTCCAGTTTTCTGTATTCCCGAGACATAGGTGATGGGGCCCTCTGACAATGCAGATGTGACCACCATTGGCCTATTTAATGGGCAGAGACACCTCAAGCCAGTACAGAGACATTATCTCCTGCTCGTGTTGTTTGGCTGTCTGGTTACAAAAGCACTCATGCTGATTCTGACATGTAAAACTTTTTCATTTTGAGTCACCCCAAACTAGAAATGTAAATGACCTCCACCTACTCTGTTAAGCCTGTTCTTCTTAATAATGTTATCTTTGTTGTTCACAATCAGGATGGACTGATTGGTACCCAGGTCTATTAGAGACAAATTCTGACCCTGCCCTATTTTTCCTTCTACATCTGAACAGCAGTTAACAAAATATAATTTGTTCTTAAAGAGAAGAATGTAAATTGAGCTGTTCTGGAGTCATACTTTACAGTTGGTTGCACTTTAGACTTCATCATTCATGAAAGAATTTGACCTTACATTACAAATCTGTCTACAGAGCACTGATACATATCATCCTGCTTAACAGTTTCTTGTATTGCTACAACTGCCTGATCAACAGTCTTTTCACAGCAAGATTTAATACACCTCACCAGCTTCAAAACAGTCCTGCTAGAGTCTAAACATGTACCAACATCACCATTACACAATCCAGTATTAAATTATATTTATTCTTTCTCATCCTTACAACTCTGCAATCAAATGTGCCAGAACACTTCTTTACATACCCTACATGTGTGGTAATAGATATCCATATGGTAAAGAAAATTCATTTTTCAAATTCAGGGAAAGACTCTCCTAGGCTCTGTTTAGTTTTTTTTACATATGTCGCATCATACTGTAAAGGCCCTTCATTCCTACTATAAAATATGCTTTGCTTTTGCTAATTTCTGGCATGATAGACTGGATGGTCTCCCTTCATTTCTGAAAACACTTATTTATTTCCTTATTGCTAACAGATGGCAAACTGTTACTAAATCACAAAGTCACTCTAACCATCTGTTGACTATTAACAAATATGTATAAATAAACCACTAAGTGATGGTCACATTTTGTAGTGAAAAATTATTAAGCTATTTATTTTCTAAGACCCTGTTTTACTAATACATTATCACACAGGAGGAGAGGCTATTCTGATCACAGGTACATGAATCAGTCTATTAAAGCACAAACACATCAACCTAATAATATGTGTTACTGTGATCAGAGCAATGGATCCTGGGGAACCCATTTTCATATTTTATGTGTGTATTATTTTGTGAATTATGGTCACAGCCATGTAAGTTTATGTTCGCTATTTCCATTTCAGATCATGTGAAATGAAGATCATGCAGCAAAGACACTGAGTCAAGCTTCTTAGCTTCTGGCAGGCAATTACTACATTCAAAATAAACATTTTATAGGAAAGGTTATAGGAAAGAAAGCCAAGTTAGTGTTAGGATTTTCTGAACATCTTTTTGCTGACTATGATGTCAATTTTTGTGTTTTAAGGTGTAGCAGAATTTCTCATTGACTTTTCAGACTTTGGTATTACTGTTCTGTTCTGTACTGCATTTTATGTTTGCTCCTATTCAACTCTCCTAATGGTAATCTCATTCTAAACACTAATCTTTCAGATGTGTGAAACACTGACATGGGTTCAAGGAGAAGGTGTAAAGAAGCCATATCTAAGCTGGTATTGAAAGCCAGTCACTGAAGACATGTAGCAGCAATGCTAACCACTGCACTTGCCTAGTTAATTAAGTGCTAACTAATACTTGGCTCTTAATGTAAATCATTTTTAATAGTTAACATACAAAATAAATAAAGCTTGACAATCTAAAATGAATGTACACTTTCTGTGTTTATTACTAATATTTAGTGTATTTAATTGAACTTTAAAATGAAAAGTACAGTAAATCCAACAAATATTCTGACTTGCTATGTTTCTACAGTAATGTAATAAATATACAATATATTTAAAATAGATTTTCCATTTTTATTGGCCACCCACATTTCATTTGTTGCAGTATTCAATTGATTTTGAATCATAAAGATAACTGCTTTGTTATGCACTTCATTTTAATGCTCATTAGGAACATGACAATATAAAATATAAATTGATTAAAAACTGAATCTATACCCCAAGCAACAATTCCTTTCAATGGATCGGCACGCTGTTTTGCTTGAACTTTTCAGATAGCTGGACCGTAAATGCATCTTGCCTTGCTTGTTTATGAGGATCCCGAAAATTCCAAGTAGGGAGAGCCTGCAACCATCTGCTTTGAAATAATAAATTAAAGGATTTTTTGACTCCATTTTACTCTTTTTCATTTTCTACAAAGAGATCTGCATATCCCATCAACAAGACAAATGGCTTTTTTCTCCTTCTCTGCATTTCGCATGTTCTTATATATTTGAATACAGCCTTTGGCCATATTTTCCCTACAGCTGTAGCTATTCTTTTTTCGTAAACCTGTCATCATAGATCATTTTCTTTTGCTCTGGGATAGGCTTAGCTGCTCATCTTTGTATCATTTCCAGCACAGCAATAAAATCAATGAAATAAAAGCTGAAAATTAACTCCTATAAGAAGTCTTAAAGCACATTGGAGATTGTTAGTGAAAGTGTAGCAATACAAACTTATACCGTGCAGAATAATATTATCATGAATAAGTAGCCATCATTTCACACAGTGGCCAACTGCTGTTCAGATGAAGGGAGACAGAGACACAGTGTACTATAATATGGGGGAGACTGTCGAACTCAGCAATCTCTAAAGAAACATTCACTGGAACTAGCTATACACATGCAATTTTATTTCTTGAAATGTCAGTTTTTTAAAATAGGAAGTTCTGAAACAAGCCACTGGTAACATTACATAACAGCATAATATTATTATTTTCAAAATTATGCTCCAAAAACTATCATTAAATCCTCCAAAATGTTCAAATATATGCAAACAGTGGTTTATTCACTCCGCACTTATGAGTAAGGATTCTGTAATATTTTAACTGCATCATTATTTTATTCATTATTGACCCACAAGATAGTAAGTAACTCACCAGGATTTTCTATCAATGAAAATGAATTTCAGCTCTGGTCAACAGTACTAGAGAAAGATTTTGCTTTGCAAACTGTTAGAAAGGATCATTCATCAATTTGTGATGTGGAGATACAGGAGGCCTGAGCCTCTTCCAGCAACACTGGACACAAGGCAGGAATCAATAGCAGTTCATCATAGAGTTTATTTATTTACAATCTGCCTGTCTTGTGTTGATAATTAACATAATGTGTACAATTGTGGACGTGAAAGCAGAAACTGTGGGGGGAAAAAAAATTTCTATAGTACTTAGACCAGTGTTTCTCAACCTTTAAGTATTTGCGACCTGAGTTTTCATAACAGTTTTATTCGTGCCCCCCTAATGTTTTTTTGAAAGGAGCCCACTAATACCAATACCAAGTACTTTTTAAATTAATGATATGTCATAGATGCATATTTTAGATAGATAGATAGATAGATAGATAGATAGATAGATAGATAGATAGATAGATAGATAGATAGATAGATAGATAGATACTTTATTAATCCCAAGGGGAAATTCACATACTCCAGCAGCAGCATACTGATAAAGAATAATATTAAATTAAAGCGTGATAACAATGAAGGTATAACAGACAATAACTTTGTATAATGTTAACGTTTACCTCCCCAGGTGGAACTGAAGCGTTGCATAGTGTAGGGGAGAAACGATCTTCTCAAACTGTCAGTGGAGCAGGACGGTGACAGCAGTCTGTTGCTGAAGTTGCTCCTCTGTTTGGAGATGATACTGTTCAGTGGATGCAGTGGATTCTCCTTGATTGACAGGAGCCTGCTCAGCGCCCATCGCTCTGCCTATGTCAAACTGTCCAGCTCCATGCCTTTCTCACCAGTCTGTCCAGATGTGAGGCGTCCCTCTTCTTTATGCTGCCTCCCCACCTACGTAACTTTTAACAACTTTTATCTAACTCTATATTTATTTTTCTAGTATCAGAATGTAGTTTAAGTTAATTTGTTTTGGTTTCAATAGATGTATTTTTCATATTTTCGATTCTTGTTTTCTTTTTTTCACATCTTCGTGCCCCCTTTTTTGTTACTTCATGCCCCCCTAGGGGGCCCGCCCCACAGTTTGAGAACCACTGACTTAGACCATGCGTAGGCCAGCATTTGAGTCCAATACTCTGCTAGCTACCATACTGTCTTAGGAAGCAAGAGCAATTACTAAATAATATTAAATGCTTTATATTGTACTAACTGGCTTTTCTTTTTCCTAGACAGACACATCTTATTTAATTTCTGTAATTTTCATCCATGTGGCTGTCACAAGGGCAACAAAAATTTCATTTTCCATCAGCATTACCTTGAATCTCTTCTAATAACACAAAAACAAACTCATTATTTACAGGTTCCAGTTGCTTGGTTATCTGTCTGTAGCAATTGTCTGCATTACTGGTAAGGAATTATATAGTTAAGGTCACTACAAGCATCTTACAGTAGCCTACTGTATTGTTAAGACAGAAATGACCTTTGTACCACCTCCAACAAGGTTTGTGCCCTAACCCGAACCTCCTAGTGCTAGTGAGAACACTGAAAAATTCTAACAAGGTAAACAAACATACACCTTTATAGGTGAACATTTTCCAAAGGTGTTCCTCTCATTTTACATCAAAAAAACTGCCAGTAAACCTTCAATAAAGAATTGCAATTTAAAGTGGTTTCAGATTTAAATGTTGTTCACAATAATTTTTAATATTTTAAATACTGCAATATTTTGTGTTCCTAACGCTTAAGGCTGATTTAATTTAGGATTAAGATTTTCAAAGATCAAATTTATTTCACTTCAAATAATTATAAAGTTGTGTTTTTCAGAATCACATAATTTTGCAAATCATTGATGCAACAAACATAGAAGCAATTTTAAATTTGTTCAATCTGACGTCAGGTCAGGTTGGGGAGCATGCACTAGTACAGCGTGTTGCCGCACCTACCACATGATCAAACAGCTCAGGATCCTGGTTGGTAAACCCCCAGGTAGACACGCAGTCCAGTCCCAGCCTCCAGAAATGACCACCTAACTGCCACAGCCAGGTGTTACGTGGGTGTCCCCGTGGCCTGGTTCACCCTCGGGGAATCAAGCCACATGGCTATAGTGCCGTAACTGACGTTCCCTCACAATGCAGGTAATGAGCTTCATTTGGGACTCCATGAGCAATTACTCATTCAACACAAACTCAAAGATTCTCCAAAGAGAATCTCAGTACCAAAGGAAATCAGTCTTCATCTCATGTCACTGGATAGTGTCCATGTCTCGCAACATTTAGTAAAACAGAAAGCACCAGGACTCTAAAGACTTGGACCTTTTGCACAGATAGGGAGTGCTACACACCTTGTTCCAGCGATCTCATGAACCCTATACTCTCCCAATCCGTCTACTGACTTCATAGGAGGAGTCACCAGAGACATGAATATCAATGCCGATGTAAGTAAACCTCTCAACGAGGTCGACACTCTCTCCGCAGACAGACACACTGCTGATGGCTGTGCCTAAGAGGTCATTAAAGGCCTGGATCGTGATTTTTATCCAGGACACTTGCAAGGCCAATCACTCAGACTCCTCTCTCAGTCTCTCGAGTGCCCCGATCAGAGCCTCCATTGACTAATCTATGATGGAATTTGAAAAATTACCCTGATCATCCAAATTAAGGTCAATTCTGCAAATTTGACTGAAAGGAGAACTTAGGGTGGAAAAGTTTGCATGCTGTGATACAGAGACGTGGATGTGGTTGCAAACAGAAAACATCAAAACAGTACGATGCAATGCAATACAATACAAATTCTATGAATATGAAAAACATCATATCTTCTTACATATCACACAAAAACCTGAAGTTCTGAAAGAAAACGTATTGTTTCTGAAGGAAGCACATGATACTTGAAATGTCAAGTGGCTTTCCATTCATCCTCTTTGGTAGTATTAGACGCTCAGCAAAGCATTTCTGCATATTCTGTCCAAGGCTGGAAATCAGAACTTATGGTCTTCTTGTTCCCAGAACCCAGCTATTACTTGAATGATTTTTAGCATTATGCATCTGGCATGATACAAAATGAGAAACTGACCAGTTCACAAAAAAACAAAAAATAAAAAAGTGAAAGAGGATAGAGGTTTAAACGTTTCCAGCATGAAGCAATGTGCTCTTAATTTTTTAAACCTGCATGTTGATTATATTGAATATTTCTATGAAAGGATTTTCCTATTCTTGTTGATGCTAGTGAACCCTAGGGGTAGGAATAGCCATTTTATATTGACCCAGGTAGAGCAAGATCACGGTTTATTGGTTGCCTAATTTTCATTCCACTGAGGTCTGACTTAAGTGCCCCTCATCAACCAATTTTGCTAAATGCAAAAGGCAAGGTACAAAAATTCATACTATTGCAAAAGTCTTCTGACATAGCAGCATAAAACATGACGGATGTTCATAATGTAAAAAAAAATCCAAAGGGGTCATTTGGTTTAGTAACATTTAGTTTTGTTTACATGATTGGAAAATAATTTATTTGCTGTTGTTATGTTCATAAGAATTACTTGAATGCTTTCAAATCACCACAGGTTTTTTGCCTGTTGCCTCCTGACTATATGGTGCAAAAAGTTTGGAGCATATCTTGTGTGGCAAATTACCCATTTATGATTAAGAGTCAACCAATAGGTCCTTCTGGAAAAATGATCAGAAGGATTTGAATTTGTGCATGCTACATCAGCAGACCTAAGGGGTTCACCCCCTAATGGGATATGAGTGTTCAAAGTTACTCCTTTTCACAAAACTTAGAAAAAAAATGGGAATCTGTAATACAGGCGTGTGGAATGTCACTTTGTGCTATTTCAAGGTTACTGATCATGAATATGAGGATATTTTTGATATTTGATTCTTTGCTGGTTGTCCTAGCCCTCTACAAACTACTCCCAGAATGTTAAAAATGACAAATTTCAAACATAATCATCTGGGGTATTGTTTTAGACAATTTCAAGATCAGTGATTATGAATATGACATTATTTTTGATTTTGAATCTTTACTTGGGATCTTGCCCTCTATGCAACTCTCTCAGAGGGTGAAAAATGACAACTTCCTACTACAGTCAAGAACATTTAGACTTTAATCATTTAAATTGAGGCAAACATTTTAATATTTCAAATATCTGACACAACTATCCTTGTGTATTATGTACTGTACTTCTACCTCATGACATAAATCATGACAGTTCTTATGAACAGCCCAAATTGGGGCAGCTTACAGGTAACTTAGACTTTGTTCCTTTGTTATTTTGTCATACATACTAGGGGGCTTTGCCCCCTGCTCGCTTCGCACACCAACCCCGATGTTTGGTTTTCCGGATACACACTTGTAAGATTTTTTTTTCTTTGAATTGTTGCTATTTCGTTAGTTTCACTTTTATTTCAGAACTTCTGTAAAAACAATATTTGGAATCTTTCGTGTTCCAATATGCTGAATCTTTTAAATGAGGTCTGTGAGACTTGTGTTTAATGACTTTGTACCATAATTTAGGATAGGTTTCTCTGTTTGGAGTTTCAGCACAGACAAAACGATCTACATCATCAGCAGTTAATAATTTTTTTTGCAAAGTAACCAATAGATGCATTTGAGTTAAACCCCATTTTTGAAATTCTCTGACTTAAACTAATTTCCTTTTGTTTGCGTCAATGCGATCTGTGCTTTTTTTTTATACTGTAGTGATTGATGTAATAAAGTGTTACAAAAGTTCTACTTTAATAATCGCTGACTGTGTAACCCGAAACACAACTTTTTAGAACCCTCTAACACCCCATCCCCAGGCTCCCACGGGTCTCGCCTCCGCCTTACCGCATCGATCAGCACCCAGCTATCAGTCTTCCGTGCTGCACTCTGCCCTCCCTCGATCGGACCTAACAGTCACTTAAAACAAAAAAGGCTTCAGCTTGGCTGGGACGCTACAATACTTTCGACTGTTACTGCTTTCATATTCTGTACCTTTCTCTGCAAATGTATCACGCCTTGGGTCTCTTTTCTCCGCGCTGCTCTTTCTTCTTTGCTGAGAGCTGTGTGGATCTGTGTGTGCCACGTGAATTTACATGACTGAATGTTTTGCTGGCTGTCTGGGTTCTTATTTGATAAGAAGGGCATGTCTTGCAAGAACCTTATGTTCCACGTCCCCGTGAGACTGCCCTGGGACAATCTCTTGGCACCAAGTCTCATGTTTACGGTCCCCGCGAGACGCTCCGTGGCCAGTCTTTTTTGTTTCGCGGGTCTTTAAAATGCATTTCGAGAACTTCCAAGAAGATCACGTATCATCGCCTTGCTTTTCCATTCCAGGATTTTTTATATATATAGAGAGAGATATGAGAATGTCAATCCACATATTTTAATATATATTTTAATAATATACTGTATATATGAATGATGGTCATGGATAAGCATAACCAAATGAAAATGAGGGCTTGACATTAAAGATGGTAAAATGCCATTAGGATTTGATCATTACCATAAGCAGGAGTATTAAAGTATCTTATCTATATGAAGCTATGTATAAAAATGTCTCAGAGCCCAGGAATAGCAGCTCACTCTGCGAACCAAGCATGGCTGTTATTGTCTTTTAATTAAAGTCTAAACTGGAACCAGAAACTGGAACTAGAAGGCTTTTACGTGAGTTCCTGGCTTTGGTTTCAGAGAGACAGTGTGGATTAGGATTGGACTGAATTATGTTTAATTATTTGTTTGTTCTTGGGTTTTGGGTACTCTGTTGCATTTTTGTGGAACTTATAATTTCTTAGTGTTTTTCTGCAACAGGATTTTGTTACAGATGTTACAGATTCTGGTTGCTTAGGGTGTTACCTCTACTTTCATGACTTCAAGGTGAGAGATTAAAAGGTTGCCTCAATGGCCATTTTGTGACCACGTTTGTGGATAACAAAACATCTTCTTTTGTGACTTTCAAAGATCTTTATTTATTTATTTTTTTTG
Organism: Polypterus senegalus; assembly: GCF_016835505.1. NCBI lineage: Eukaryota > Metazoa > Chordata > Cladistia > Polypteriformes > Polypteridae > Polypterus > Polypterus senegalus. Next base: position 59,994,006 of record NC_053158.1, on the reverse strand, counting down.
TTCTCATTTTGGCTACATTAATTTATCTGGTGGCCCTATGTTTTGTCCTTGGCTTGTTTTTTTAACTTTGTGTTTCTCTTGATTCTTTTCATAATAAAAATGACTGACATTCTTTGAATCAGTCAAATATGCAGTTCAGCCTACTAAAAGGGTGACAGAGGAACTTTTCTCCCATGAAAGCCACTTACTGGTTTACAACTGCCATCATCATTCCTCGAATCACATCTCATCTCTCCTGTCATAGTATCAATGGCAGTGCCAGCCTCAGCAGCTTCACACCAGCAGGTGTGACCTAATGTCAAAGTCTTTCAGGTAAATAGGCCTCATCAAAACTTTATACACAAGATGGCCATTCCTCTAGTTTCAAACTCCTCATGTAGTATATAATGTTTTCCACATTACTGTGATTTTTATCATTTATAATAGGCCTTAGACTTTTAAATCTGTACTGACTTTTAATGTTCATTTATTTTATTTCTATTTATGCTATTCATGTTAATTGTATGTTTTTCTGAAATTCAATTATTGTAAAGCACTTTGGCAACAGCATTCCTATGTTGTTTTAAATGTGCTATATAAATAAAGTTAACATTGACATTGACTTAGGTAATAAACCAGTCAGTCTCCAGAAACTACTGATTAAAAAATGAAAATCATTCACTATAACATCTACGTTAATATGTTACAGCAAGAGAAACACACAGGAAAAATCCACGATATTAACAAAAATGTGGAAAAAATTAAAGAGACCAATAGTGAAATAAATGTGTGTAAATAACTGTATTCTTACCTGGCATCTGATACTGAAGTGTTAGGCTTTAGCACCTCTGATACCAAAAGTGGATTAAATGGATTTAAAAAAAATGTGAGAATGGGTGTAAATAAATATAATTAAAAATGTGCAAATGCAAAAAAGGCACACAACACAGTACAGCAAAGTAATGCGTGTTTTTGAGAACAACACTTTAGACAATTTGATGTTAAAGCTCCATTAATCTATGTTCTAAAATCCTTTTTTCAACTGCTTTGCCAGGGGAGCCTATGCCAGAAGACACAAGGCTGGGCAGGGCAATTTATTACAGGGCACACCCTCACACCTCATACTTCAGTCATCTCATCATTAATAAATAATTTAACCTGCATATCTTTAGAAAGGTAACCACACAGACAAAAAAACAAAACCCAAACAGATAGTGACCAGGCCAGGACATTTTTCATAAATGCAACTGCTCCAACTGCTATGCCAGCAGGCCAACCGTACTGTTATGATTTTCAGGTTTTTATAAGTAGAGATTTTTGTTTTATAAATAGTTTCTACTCTAGCAATACTGGAGACTATCTCTTGTTGACTGGACTCATTTTCGATCATGTGTAATTTGTAATATTTTAAAATAAGTTATTATTCTATAATTATATAGTATGTGATGCTATCATGCGCCTTGTGTTGGCTGGGATTGGCTCCAGCAGACCCCCCGTGACCTGTAGTTAGGATATAGCGGGTTGGAAAATAACTGACTGACTGACTGATGCTATCATTGTGATGCCTATAAAAAGGTAAATACAGGTTTTTAAATGGTTTACTTAGAAGCTTTCTTTTGGGATTAAAAATTTACTGTATTTTGCTACAAATCAAGTTGTTTTACAATTTCTCAGTGCATAAAAGAGTGAGACGATGAGTAAATATCATTCTTTTTATAATATAATATTGCAAAGCATAAAAATGATTTTTGACTATATTTTGCCTCTTTACCCAAGGAAAGACAACATTATTTAAACTAAATATCACTTAAAGGAAACATATTAGAAGGCTGTTTTGAGTGGAGACAGAACAAATGGTCTCCATACAGTAGATGATTTCCATACAGTAGTTCATAAAGTTAAGTCACAGGGCCATTCATTTTTTTAAGTGACACATTGTGGACATTTTTAAAGTGTCATCAAAACTAACATATCCACTGATTTCATCATGTTTTGTCCAACTTACAAATAAAGAAACCTTTCCAGTGGCTTTCCTATGCTCCTTATTTAAATGACATGTGGTGTAGTGCACTAGGATATTAGGCTTCATACTGTAATCCAGCATTTCTCAACCTCAGTTTTTGCGACCCGAGTTTTCATAACAGTTTTAATCACGCCTCCCTAACGTTTTTTTGAAAGGAGCCCACTAATACCAATTTGTTATTTTTTATTTAATGATATATCATAGACGCATATTTTATTATACCTACTTAACTTTTATCGACATTTATCTAACTCTATATTTATTTTTCTAGTATCAGAATGTAGTTTAAGTTAATTTGTTTTGGTTTCAATAATAGATGTATTTTTCATATTTTCGATTCTTGTTTTCTTTTTTGCACATCTTCGTGCCCCCCTTTTTGTTACTTTGTGCCCCCCTGGGGGGGCCACCTCACAGATTGAGAACCACTGCTGTAAGGTTTGTTTTTAATTCCTGCTCACTATGTGATCTTCAGCTAATCACTTAACTTACTTGTGATTCTTTTTAAACAATTTTATTTATTTCATCACCTTTAATGATGTCATTCTTTTTTTCATGCATCACACTGGTTATTGGGAACACTCTGTTGCTGTCTGCTTTGCCAATTCACACATTGATTAGTGATATAACAAGTACCATCTTATTTAAGAACAAGAGGACAGCATTTCAACTCATTTTAAATAAAACAAAACAAAAAGTAAAGAATGTCTTTGTACACTTCAGTAAATGTAATTAATGAGTATAATTTCAGGTTTTTGTCTTCTGTTCATTTGATTCATTTGCTCTTAATTAAGTTTTTCTTTCTTTTTTTTAAATTCATTTTATTGTAATCACAACATTCCATACAAATAGATCAATTTTTACAAAAATAGGATTGAAAACAAATCAACCCCCACCCTTGAGAAAGACAGCATGGCCAACAGAGTCAAACTTAAAGCTAGTAAAAATAAGTAAATCGATGAATTAATAAGCGGATAAAGGTAAATGGAGAAGAAAAAGAAATGGAGAGAAAATCTGCTTCCTCAGTGCTTTAAGAGCTTAATCTAAAATTTTATTAGCTAGATCCTGCTAGGTTTTGAAAAAGTTCTGCACAGATCCTCTAAGTGAGAATTCGATTTTTTTCCAAATTCAAATAGTATAAAACATCAGTTACCTACTGACTTAAAAGAGGAGAGTTAGGATTCTTCTAGTTGAGCAAGAAAAGTCTACGTGCCAATCGTGTAGTGAAGGCAATTACAGTTTGTTTGTTCTTCTCTACTTTAAAGCCCATCTGGAAGAACACCAAACACAGCTGTTAGTGGATTACGATTGATTTTGACACCAAGGCTGTCTGAAAGGCATTTAAAAATTTTGTTCCAGAATGATGTTAATTTGGCGTATGCCCAAAACATCTGGCCCAGTGAGGCTGGAGCTTGATTACAGTGTTCGCAGGTTGGACCTTGCCATTTTGGACAATTTTAAACGAGACAGATGTGCTCGATATATAATTTTGAGTTGAATAATTGTATGCTTTGCCCATATGGAGCATTAGTGAATTATCTGCATTGCTACTTTCCACTCCTTTTCTGAAATATTGAGTAAAAGATCCTTTTCCCACTGTCCTCTTGGATCTTTGAAACGGGGTGGGGGGGGTTGTACAATAATTTTATATATTACAGAAATGCTGTCTGAGTCCTCAAAACTGAGCAAAATTTTTTCCAGCATAGAGGTGGGAGGTGAGGAAAATCGGGCAGGTTCTGTTTAACAAAGTTTCTAATTTGAAGTAGTGAAAGAAATGTGGGCGGCACGTTGGTAGTGCTGCTGCCTCGCAGTTAGGAGACCCGGGTTCGCTTCCCGGGTCCTCCCTGCATGGAGTTTGCATGTTGTCTGTGTGGGTTTCCTCCGGGCACTCCGGTTTCCTCCCACAATCCAAAGACATGCAGGTTAGGTGGATTGGCGATTCTAAATTGGCCCTGGTGTGTAGGTGTATTTGTGTGTGTCCTGCAGTGGGTTGGCACCCTACCTAGGATTGGTCCCTGCCTTGTGCCCTGTGTTGGCTGGGATTGGCTCCAGCAGACCCCCGTGACCCTGTGTTCGGATTCAGCGGGTTAGAAAATGGATGGATGGATGAAAGAAATGTGTTGCTGGAAAGTTAAATTTGGAATGTAATTGTTCATAGGCTGGAAAGACGTTGTCTATATAAAGATCTCTAAGTGATTTAACCCCAAAAGTTTTCCAGATATTAAAAACTGCATATGTTTGCGAGGGTTGCCACAGATAAAAGCATATCTATCTTAAAATGCTTCCTGCTTTGGTTCCATATTCTGATTGTGTTCAGTCCTGTCCCTTTCCACTTCGTATTATTATATGAGTGATTCATAACATATCCCATTGGTTCTTAGTGAATACAGTTTATATTTTTGTAAATGTATTTTGCTGATGACACTAAACAATCACGATCCATTCTAATAATGCTGAATTAAGGCATCAGTCAAATATACAGTAATAAATGATGTAATAATAAAGTGGCATATAGGTAACTCTAAATAAACTTCGGAGAAGGCTCACATAATTATGTGCTAATTGCTAAAATATATGGATGGAGAAAGGGAGAATCCAAATTATCAAATTATAACAGAGAAACAAATGTTACCCTAGTTAAACCACTGTGTGTGGGTACTAATGATGGATGGCTTATCTCTCAGCTGTACTGTCAGAGGAGATGCGGGGCAGTCAAGGTCAATGGATGGACCAGGAAATGAATCATCAATCTTAAGTGTTGCTGGGTCAGTAGTGGGATATTAGAATAATTGTGGCCAAAACCAAAACATTGAACCAAACCTAAAGTAAAAATATAGATTGCTATACTTCTTTAACCAAAAAAACAAACCAAAAATCAAACACAAACGTTTTTATAATTATCCACAATCTCAGATGGTTCTGAACACGTTTCCTAGTTTGTAAAGTGTCATGTTGGTGATGCCATTCAGCACAACTTATGGAAACCACGAAATATGCTTTGACAACTGCTTAACAAAATACTAGTGGTAAATTAAAATACAATGCCGAGGGTTGTGCCTGTCTGTCCCACCATTACCCCTGAACAATCTCAGAGCATGTTCTACAACATTATCTACTTTCAGGAGACTTTACATTTCATTCAAATGCTGATAATAATAATAATAATAATAATAATAATAATAATACGTTTTATTTATGTAGCACCTTTCATACACTCAAGGACACTTTACAATTCAATAAACACTTTAACAAGACAATAGAAATTACATTTAAGAATATGAATAATACTCATTGAAAAGATGTGTTTTTAATAGGAGTTTGAAATGAATAATAGAGTTTTCCTTGCAAAGGCTGAGAGGAAGAGCATTCCAAATTTTAGAGGCTATCACACTGAAAGCTCTGCCACCCATAATTACTAACCAGTATTTAGGTACAGTGAGTAAGTTAGAGGCCGATGATCTTAACGCACGAGCAGGAGTGTAAGGAAGCAGCAGCTCAGACAGATAATGAGGGGATAAACCATGAAGGGCTTTAAAGGTGAGAAGAATAATTTTAGATTTGATGCTTGAAAAGACTGGTAACCAATGCAGATCATAAGACGAGCAGCAGAATTCTGAACATATTGTACTCTATTGATATATTTAGTCAGGAGGCCATAAAACAATGCATTGCAATAGTCCAGACAGGTAGTGATGAAAGCATGAATCAGTGTTTCAGTATCCTTCACACTGAGGAAAGAATACAGATGAGCAATGTTGTGAAGATGAAGAAAGACTGTCTGTACTATTGAGCTAATGTGTGATTGAAAAGTAAGAAGCTGATCAAAGATGACACCCAAATTACGGACTGATACTGAGGGTTCAACCAGGATCCCATCGACGTCAATGTTTAGCCCACGAAGGGTAGAGAGGATAGATTTGGTACCAACTAATAGGATTTCACTTTTATCAGGTTTAAGTCATTAAAAATAATCTGTCATCCAATGATTGATTTCCCAAATGCAATCAGTTAGTGCAGCAGGTGAAGATGTTGCAATTGCATCAACACATAAAGTAGTGTGTCATCAGCATAGCAGTGGAAGCTTAGACCATACTGATGAATAATCTCACCTAATGGGAGCATATAGATGTTAAAGAGAACTGGACCAAGAACTAACCCTGGAGGGATACCTTGTGTGAGTGAAGTAGTGGCAGATTTGTGTTCCCTAATGAAGACATAATACTGGCGATCACTGAGGTATGATGTGAACCAAGAAAGAGCAGCACCAGAGATACCAATAGCCGAAAGTCAGGACAGTAAAATGTCATGGTTAACTGTATCAAATGCTGCGCTTAAGTCAAGGAGAACTAGAAAAGCAACCATCCCAGAATCTGCGGTTATAAGTAAGTAAGTCATTGGTTAGCTTAAGTAAAGCAGATGACATCAGGCCATATTTATCAAACTGACTGATACTTCTTAAGTGCACGGCACACCAGAAGCAGCTTGAATTTCCACTGCTAAGGATAACTGTAATGTTTTAATAATAATCATTCTTTATACAAAAAAAAATATTGATTTTATGTTCAACCAATATACAATCTGTCTATACAGACACATAAGACATATAATAAAATATTCCAGAAATTAATATTCTTCATAGTGGAATTTAACCCCAAAATCTAAATACATTGGTTAATTATAATAATTACTACATAGAGGCATAGTGAGTACTGCTGCCACCTCGCTTCACTAATATAGCATCCTGGATTTCAATCTGTACCTGATCTCCATATTTTTGTGAGTTTTTCTCCCACCTGTCCAAAGACTCCTGGGTAGTGTGATTAGGTCCTACAATGGACCGGCGTGATTCTCAAAGTCGGCATCTTGCCTTGCGCCAAATGCTTCTTGGACAGGCAATAGTCATCAAAATTGCTAAATTTGATTAAGCACAATTGAGAATGTTATATCATGATGATTACATGTTTTTATTGCCATAATAAAATATCAATTTCACAGAAAAAATACATAAATAAAAAGCACTTAATACTTCCAGAGCCTTCAAGTCATTTGCATACACCACCTTGAAAATTATAATATGTAGCAGGGCAATGGATCAAGTAACAGAATATTACAAACACTGTTTACTTTGGGGACTTCTTAGCTCGAGCATAGTTTTGCCTTTATCCAATTGAATACATATCCTCTGAAGTAGTTTGGATTTGCAAATATGGTCTCAGGCAATATAAAATTTAAGGGAACTAGAAAAGACGAAAAAAATACTTCATAAAAAACAGTTAGTCAAAGAGAAATCTTTGAAGTCTCATAGAGATTCAGAATGGCAGAGGCAATTCAAAATTAATAAGGGTGAATAAAAGGAAAGTCTGTTACTACCCCCTGCTGTCAAAATAGAAGAATTTTATATTTTGTTATTATTAAACTATGGCTTATGAGAATCCTTTCATTTTCAACTGATAAGTTTATTTTTCAAACAGCCTAGAAATACAGCCTGAAATGTCTTTAATATTTAGTAAAGAACCACGATCAGCTATTCAGGATTTAATTAATTATATGCAGTGTTTCTTGTAAACAACTATGTGTGGTATTTAATAAAACTGCATGTACTGTCTTTAATCTTGACAAGTCTGTAGCAGGCTTCCTGTTTTAGACCCACATATTCTACTAGTCTCCTGTTTGTTTAATAACAACAATGTGAAAGAAATTAAACATGTTAATATGACATTTACATATTAGGTGTGTGTGTTGCATACTGCGCCTTGTATTTGTCACATATTTTAGAGTACTTGGCCACTCTGACCTCTAAGCAGCCAGCCTTGCACCAGCCACTACTTTCAGTTTTTAGGCAAATCAGGAAGTCCACATTGTCTTCACTTAGATGAATATGACCTTTCGGGTTTTATTGCACTGACATGTATTGTTACACCTGGACCTAATTTGGATTTTAGGACAGTCAATTGACTTTTAATCTTTTCAGACCTGATTAAGCTCTTGGGTTTTTAGCCACTAGCCTAAGGTTACAGCTTCCCCCATTTCCCAATCTGCCTGAGCAATCTTTTGAAAATGTCAGTGAAATAAAACAGAAATTGCAATGGACAATTCAACTTGATTAATTTATTTGTTTATTACCATCTATTTCAAAGTATTACCTATTATTTATTTATTTATTTATCTATTATAGTATAGTATAGTTGTTTGCTTGTCTTCCACTTGTCCAATTTTCATGTGTATGTTGCATTGTGGTTCTGGGCAAAGTTAATTTGTACCTCTCTATACTGTGTATGGATTGAATGACAATAAACCTATTCGACTTGACTTTATTGTTGCAAAAAATATATAAAAGTCTTACATAATTGCACAAAAATTAATTAAGCATACATGAGTAAGGAGATCAACACCTTTAATGGAATACCCCACCCAAATATGATATTTTGTTATGTTGCTTACCCGATGTTGTTTGTTGTGATGACCAAGAATTTTTTTAATCTCATATTTTAATGCAGAATGGAGAAAACAATGTTTAATAATAATAATATGGACAGATGTCTCTAGAGACCAATACTGGACAACAGCAAACAACATCAAAAAGTCCAATCTCCGTTGCATGAAAACATGAGATTAAAACATTTTATTAGGGATCACTACAAACTATACAGGGTAACATATACAAAAAAAATATACTTTCTGGTTCGAGTATTCCTTTAAAAATTCTTTTTAAAATTATAAAAAATATATTTTAAGCCTAGGTCTTAAATCTACACAGTTGCAAAGAAAAGTATTAATCTCATATATTTTATTACTAAATGAGTAATCGAGCATCAATTTACAGAGAATCTTTCTAATGCAAGTTTGTAGGGTGCTGGTCCATCACAGGGTTCTCTCATGGAGATTCCCATAACTGACATGCACACAAAGGCAGTTCTGAATGGCCTATTAACTCAACATGCATGTCTTTTTGATGATAACTGGAGTACCTGGACAGAAACTAATGCAGACACAGGAACAGCATGGGAATTTCTCCAAGTGCTCTTTCAACAACAACAACATTTATTTATATAGCACATTTTCATACAAACAGTAGCTCAAAGAATACATAATAAAGAATAGAAAAAAGACACAATAAGAAAACAAAATAAATCAACATTAATTAACATCGAATAAGAGTAAGGTTCAATGGCCAGGGGGGACAGAAAAAACAAAAAAACTCCAGACCATGAGACCGCCCAGTCCCCTCTGGGCATTCTACCTAACATAAATGAAACAGTCCTCTTTGGATTTAGGGTTCTCATGGAAGGGCCTGATGATGATGATGGTGTATGTCTACTGTCACACATGTATGTCAGAAGGTCACCTTCCGGTCACATCCCACCCTGGGACACCAGGGGCATGTCTGCTGACTCTCCTGTCTTTTTTGTCACCCACAGCTCAGAGAAAATACCCACCGAGGGCAACTGACCCCACCCCTTCTGGTCCAGGAGCTGTAAAAGCAAGATGCTCTCAGAAGGTGGTGTGCCATTCAGGAGATGAGCAACCTGCGCTATGGAGCCCCGACTCTCCAAGGCTGACCACTCTCCAAAGTCTTTAGAACCACAGCCAATGTGTAAATTTTGCTTTTGTCTCTTTATTGCGCCATCAAGTGCCTGTTATTTCAGTTACTTTATTATCTGTGTAAGCAGGGTGGCCTGGTTGGCACCCCAACATTATCTCTTGACTCCTCTCGTACCCTCGGCTGACTTCGCCATTTGGTAAATATAAGCACCACCACTGCAGTGAACAAACGTAAACATGACATGCTTCATGTGCTCAGCCCCGGAATTATTTAAGGCAAAGGTTCCCAAGTTTAGCTCTTGAAAGTTTTATTCCAACCAATTTCACAATCGGGACATTATTCATTTGAGTGATCTTATTTGTATTATTCTAATACATTCTGAAATATGTATATTTTTGCCAAATGTTTAAATGATTACATTTCACTTGCCATTTTGTTTTTAATTTACCCTTTTCTGTAGAGTTGCCTCTTTCATTGTATCCAAATACAACACTGAATGCTGTAGGGGAGCAATTACTTCAGTGAAGTGTTTACTTGTCTGCTCATTTGTAAGAAACGTTTCTCAATGAGCAGACATGTTAAAATAGCAGTGAACTTGCTTCCCCTTAGCATTCAATGTCATTGGTATTAAGTGTATTATTATTACTATAATTATTATTATTGTAGGGTCCTAGGGGATTTGACTGCAAGAAAATTAAAATACTGTAGCTGGTTCATGAACATAAAAGACACCCACCCAAATGCTACTGTAAGGACGTCTACTAAGGAAAAAAACATAAGTGTAAATGTGATGAAAAGTATTTAATTTTTTTCACATTTTATTAAGTTACAAAATACAGAATATGAACTTAGAAATGATCTTTGTAAATACTTTGTCAATCATACCTTTGCTCACCTCTACAATTATAGACTAGAGTAGGGATGCTGAAATTTGATCATGGAGACTCACAGTGCTGCAGATTTTGCTTCCAATCCAGTTGCTTAATTAGAAAATAATCCAACCGATAGCAGAACTTATTTAGTTATATTGCATGGAAGCATTTTCATGTTTTCATATCAGGTAACTCTTATAATTTTCTTAAGGTATCATTCAAATGATTTGAGGTTCAGAGCTGATGAGCTGAGTTTTCAGTCCTTAACTTTTTCTGCTCCATTTCCTTCTCATTTTTATTTTATAAATCAGATGCTTCACAATGAACACGCAGAAGTTGTAAGGTGAATTGCTGGTTCTTCTGTCATTTGCATGTCATTGTTAATTGGCTGCTAGATGAGAACCTAAAGTATTAGGAAGTTTTTTAAGACTAAAAGAAGATATTAAAGACTGGGAGTCTTAGTAAGTGACTTTAACAAAGTGTTGCTTGAGAAATCTTTTCTACAGCAGTAATAGATGGCTTCTAATTAAGAAATTAGGTTGGAACGAAAACCTGAAGCCACAATGGCCCTCTAGAACCAAAGCAGAGCACCCCAGATTACAGTCTTTTCCTCTCATCAAGTACCAGCTCTGAACACATGCCCATATCCTCTCATGGCAGGCCATTGTATTCAATATGCAAACTGGAAAAAGACTGGGTGTGTAAGACAGGAAAGCTAACCGCTTTATCATCATTTCAGCATCCATCTAAATATATTATAAATGCAAAACATGAAAATAAGCAATGGTGTGCTATGAGACTAGCATTGGCTCTGATACATCAAAATAACAAAATTGTCTGAAACAGTGCGGCTTCTGAAGGTGTTTCATGTGATATCAGATGATATACTCCTGTCCTTGGAAGTCTTATTCTTTGTTAATATATCACTTGTATATGCAGCAATAAGTACTTGAAAAAGTACAAAGAAGTAATCAGAATAACCTTAACATCAGTTCATAGGCTAGGCAAGGCTAAGGTGGGATGCCTCCTGAGAATATTGTTCATACAGTAAATCAAGTTGGTGACAGCATCGCCTAAACAAACGCTTTTTTTGCATTATGACCTGGAAAAGAGAAGGCAAAACAGAACCAGCATACACAACAGTGAAAAATAACAAAATAGATGCCGAAGTCTGTAAGATTCCTAGATTAAGAAGAATCCATTTCACTCAGAAAGAAAATGCCCCCAGTTTTTTAATTTTCTTTTTTTATCTTAACATAAGCACTTGCTCATCCTTTCTCATGCTACCTGCTGCTGGCTATGTACCCATATGCTACTAATTCTATTCATTGTGTACAAGAGTAGCCAAGAGAGCAATACGTACAAAATAAATAAATAAATAAATAAATCAGAGCTCTGGAGTGACTCAGTCAAGATCCAGACTTTATTCTAATCAAGAAAGACAGGGGAGTTGGTCTTGTCCATTGTGAGAGATGGACGTCTGAGATGGTGCTTTGCTGATGATGGTGTTATTCAGCATTTTTTATTACCAATCTGAGATATTCTGTATTTAATCAACCTAAGAGGATTCAATTTCAAGTTTATTAAAAGCATGAGCAGGAGACCCAGGGGTTAGAAAGAGTGTAAGCTGGTACAAATTCATGTTATGGCCTGCAACAGACTGAGTTGGAGGAGACAGGCAAAGGAATGAATCAGCAAGTACTCACAATGCAGTCTCTGCTCCATCCAACAGTGAAGGTGGGAGCAAAACTATGATTGAGGTGGGCAATGACAATCTGTCGATCTCAGGCAGGATATAGGAACCAAGCATGGCCTCTTTGTCCCTGCTGTTAACTACTACCAACACCTCCTGTAAGTCAGCAGCCTCAACGCCAATAGGATACGTAAGTCCACCTTTAGAGCATGGAGAAGATGGAAATAAGCTGTCTGAGCTGAAGGTATTGATTATTGAATTCAGGGTAAAAATAAATGATGCAAAGGAGGATATAAAGAAGGATATACACAACAGAATAGACAAGTTGTCTCAGGATATAAAAGACCAGGATATACATTTAACCAATAACTTTGATGTGCCTTCAAAAAAATCTAGCAAGAATTGATATAAAATACAGGAAAGTATGAGCAAAACATAGAATAAAAATCAGAGTACTTGATGCTCACCTGGAAGACGTTAAGCAAACATTTACTACTTGTATTGAAGAAGCTAAACAAATGACCTCTGTAACCGACAAAAAAGCAACTGCTGTAAAATCCAAATGCAAAGTGCTTGGTGATAAATTAGCTCTGTTTGAAGATAGATTTAGAAGGAACAAAATCAGAATCGAAGGACTTCTTGAAAACCGTGAAAGTTCAAACCCAGTGAAGTACATACCTGGGACCTCATGCATACACGGTGTGTACACACAGAAATGTTCCGTAAGAATGTTTCCACGTTCAAATCGTGATGCATAAAACCTACACTTGGCGTAAAGCCACGCACTTTTCCACGGTACCTCATACCTTGTCGTACGCAAGTTCTCCACTTGGTTTTGCAGACTGGTGGCACCCAGCGTCAAAACAATGCTACTATTCCTGTGTGGTAACTCTTTATTTTCCTGACGCGGCTTTATAAATACACTGAAACTAACAGCATATTGTTTATTAGTGTAATGCATCTGATTGTAATTAACTTGTAACAATATAATGGTCCAGGGAATAGCCCATTCCAAATACCATAACTGCTTTAGTGTTGTTACTCTCACTGCACCTTCTTCTTCTTTCAGCTGCTCCCGTTAGGAGTTGCCACAGCGGATCATCTTTTTCCATATTACTCTCACTGCACCACTCAGAGTATTTATATCACTGTATCTGAGTGTGAATCACAGCAGCAGCTGACCAGAAAGAGAATTATTGGTATACAGCTTTAAGCAGAAGCTGTCTCAGCCACGGCAAAACGCTTCAAAGCCTTTCCTGTACGGACCTCGCGGTTCAGAAACAGTTTCATCCCAAGAACTATAAACGCACTCAATCAATTGCTCCTTGTAGAACTGTTTGTACTTATAAGTACAATCACCCCACTTTAAACTTGCACTACAGCTTTAAAATTTTAGAACAACCTGAGCCACTTTATAAAGCGCGTATTTACATATGATGACGATATCATTTTTTAAGATGAAGTGCAGCAAAATATGTTTATTATATTATACAGATAAAACTTTAACTTCATTTAAATAATCTATATTCTTCACTGGGACTGGCGTGAAGGATAGAATAATTAAACATGTACTATGAAGATATTTCAATGTTCCTTAAACGTTTGGAAGAATCGGTGCTCTAAGCTTACAGATGGCTTAACGTCTATTACAGAGCTAATTGTGTGGCGATCGGTTACTTGGAGAAAGAAAAGCAAGGACTGCAAGGGTGGCCACGCCAATATATATTGAATATAAAACAGAAAGAGAAAATAACGACACAGCTAAAAAACACAGCTGCAAATTTCGACAAAAGTTAAACGCTTGTGTCATGAGCATGAGTTGGCTATGCAGTGTCCGCAATGGAAGTGGCCATCCACCATGCATAAGATGCCATATTGACATTGGCGGGCGAAGGGACCACTGATTCTTTCTCTGCCCACAAGCCTAGAGCTACCCATGAGTACTGCTGCAATAAATTATTTCATGGAAGGTCGCGCACAATCACTGCATCATGAAACTCATGTTTAATAACGTGCTTTAACTCCTATCATCATGAAAATGATATCACGTATACATCTCAGTATTTTAGTTATTCAGAGAGCTCTAGTATCACAAATGTAATGGATTCTGTGTCCAGTCGGAGGAAGAGAGCCGGTTTAAGAAGCAAGTAGTGATTCACACACATAGAGCACATAGAAGATCACATACAAAACAAAGCATTTAACGTGCTACTTTAATTATGGTGTGATTTGAGAAACTGGTTAATTAAACAATTTTAAGATGAAGTTTATGATGTTCTACTTTAATGACAAAATAAACTACATGATTAAAGTGGAAATTTCGAGATTGAAGTTGACATTTCGTGCTTTTTTTCCCCACTGTGTGCCTTTTGTTTCTCTGTACCCTAATAAGCTTTCATATGACACTCAGACGGTGGGCTACGACTCGCCTTTTCATGGCGACTTTGATATCTGACAACTTCTTTTTTACTTCCGGCACTGTGCGACTTCGTGAACGTGAGCTTTGAAGTTTCTCCAACACGCTATGTCACTTGATCAGCTTCCTTTTGTTGATTATACCATGGTTTAAATAAACAAATAGTATGTTTTTCCTTTGCCTCCACTTGGTATTCGCTGAAATTCTTATATTTTCCCCCGTGCTTTTCCCATTGTCTTTTCAAAGAAGGCTGAGCTTAAGGGCGATTTCTATTGATTTGCATATTCAAAGAGGCGTAATTCTGGGAAGAATTGGGGTGGGACAGAAGGCGCGTGCACAAGCGTTACTTTTTACGCTGACCGGGATTTATGGAGCGAAAGAACGCGGAAGTTGGAGTACGCACAGATTCCTGCATCTGGATTTTTCTGTGTATAAGCACATTTCGGCTTTTGTGCTTACGTCATGTTATAGTGCGAATTCTATGCACGGCGTTATGCATGAGGCCCCAATCTTTTTCACCCCCGCAACTGTAAGTGCCAACATAATAATAAACTACTTAGACAAAGTTTCTGTCAATAATATGAAATTAAGGTTAAAACTAATTTATTAAACAACACACTCCTTTTACTGAAGATTGCAAAATGTTCTCAAAAACTCAGAAACAGTCTCTCTGGCAAAACAGTGAACTTTGTAAGGTGGAATGTCAAAGGTCTCAATCATGATCCAAAGAGAAGAAGTATTCTCCCACCTAACAGGCCTAAATGCTAAGATAGCATTAAAGTAAAGTAAAGACCAGTTTAGATTGCAAAGACATTAGAGGTTTCACTCCAGCTATGTAATGAAAATTAGAGGTGTGGGCCTATTAATATATAAGACAATCTCATTTGTGGCATCAGGCATAGTATCTGATCTTAAAGGGTGATAGCTATCATGGGGACAGGTAATTTTTCCAAATCTAATATAATTTTAATAAGTATCTATGTACCTAATGCAGATGATAGAGATTTTGTCCAGAATGTATTTACATCTAGTTCTAATATGAAAACTCATAAAATTATAATGGCTAGAGACTTTAATTGTGTTTTAAATCCAGACCTGGATAGTTTTTCAGCTACAGTGGTGATAACATCTAATACCACAAAAACAATCACACAGTTTGTAATGGATAACAACTTATAAAGACCCATAAAGATTCCTATATCCAAACTGAAGAAGATATTCCTTCTTCTCCCTAGTATTGATAATTACCAAAGAATCGATTATTTCTTTATTGATAATTTATTGCTCACTATCAAATTTTGCAAGTACAAAGCTATTATTATCGCCGATCATGCCCCTCTGATCTTGGACCTTGAATCACTATGCCCTATAACACTCATTTTGTAGCTGGCATCTCAATTGCTACCTGATTTGCACTTTACAGAATTCACCTCCAAAATAATTGATTGTTTTTTAGAGGCAAATGCATCCTCGGAGGTCTCTGCAGGAATACTCTGAGAAACTCTAGAGGCATTTGTAAGAGGACAGATTATTTCATATTTTTCCCATAAAAATAAATCAGAGAATGAGAAGGTGTCAAAACTAATCACCAAAATTACAAGAAAAGATCAAGAATATGCCAGATATCCAAATAATGCACTTTATAAGAAAAGACAGTTTCTGAAATCAGAATTTAACTCTAAAAACAAAAGAAATGGAACATCTCGTCTTTAAATTGTGACATAATTACAATGAACATGGACAAAGCTAATAAGATCTTAGCTCAACAAATCTATAAGCAGAAAGTTCGTAATGCAATAACAGAAATTACCAACACAGACAGAGATAAAATCATTGACCATAAAAATATAACCCATACATTTAGGGAGTATTATAAGTCCTTATTTTCTACTCAGTTTAAAGAATACAAGACTTAATCTAATGAGTTTTTGATGTATTACCAATACCACAGCTAGATACACTTAGTGCAGTGGAACTGGATAAACTGCTGACACTTTCAAAATTACTAGGTGAAATAAACTAATTTCAAAGTGGGAAAGCGGCTGACTACTCAGTGGAATTTTATAAAAAAAATCTCAAATAAGTTGGCTCCGCTATTATTAACAATGGTTATAGAAGCTAAAGGCTAAAAAATTCTACCTCAGACTTTTCGCCAAGCATTAATTACCATCTATCCTAAGAAGAAGAAGGACTTACTACAATGTGCATCATACGGACCAATCTCTCTACAGAATAACTATGTTAAGATACTCTCCAAAGTTCTAGCCAGCAGGACTGAGAAAGTGCTTCCTTTGGTTATATCATGAAACCAAACCAGATTTATTAAAGGCAGACACTTAACTTCTAACCTTTGATGTTTGTTTACTATAATATATACACCTATTATATCTAACACCCCAAAGATCTTATTATCTTTAAGTGCAGAATAAGCATTTGATATGGTTGATTGAGACAACTTATTCACCAACAACTTATTATTGGGGTTCAGCCCAAACATATGTGCATGGATCAAACTACTGTATACTACTCCAGAAGCCTCAGTTTGCATTAAACAATTATTTCAGATAACTTCAAACTAGAATGTGGCACTCGACAAGTATTTGCTCTTTGCAATCACCATTGAACTGTTGGCTGTATACTTCTTCAGAGATAAAGGGAATTTTCAGAGAAGGACTTGAACAGAAAATATCACTATATGCAGATGATATGGTACTGTATATATAAAATTCTGGACCAGCAGTCGTAAAAGCATTAGGAGATTTCCAAAAGATATCCAGAATTAAAATGAATTTGAATAAAAGCGTGCTTTTTCCAGTGAATTCTCTAGCATGTAATATCAGACTGGACACATTCCCATTTATCTTAGCAGATCAGTTTAAATATCTAGGGGTAAATATTACAAGTAAATCTCTTTTTCAACAAAATTTTGGTATCTGCATGGAAATAATTAAACAAGATGTGACTACATGATCGACCATCCACCTTACATTAGCAGGGGGAATGAAACATTGTTAAGATGACCATCCTTCCCAAGCTGCCCTTCCTATTTCAAAGCATCCCCATATAGATTAACAAATAATTTTTTAAGAAATTGCAGTCAATTATAAGTTCATTTATTAGGAATTCAAAACATCCATGCATCTGAAGAGCAGTTCTACAATGACCTAAAGCAGAATGGGGCATGGCACTACTTTACTTTCAATTTTATTACTGGGCAGCAAATATGCAAGTTATAAAGATCTTAACATTGACACAAATTGATGAATATCCACAAGCCTGGTCTGCAATAGAAATAAAATTTTGTCCTTCTTCTTTATATGCCTTGCTTTGTGCACCAGTAAATACAAATTATCATCAATATACTAATAATCCAATTGTCCATCAGTCACTTAGAATATGGAACCAATGCAGGAAGCACTTCAAGGCAAGGAAGCTTTTATCTGTTGCATGTCTACATGATAATCAACTTTTCCAACCCTTTCAAACCTACACAGTATTTAATCTTTGGAAAACACCCGAAATTAAAACACTTAAAGAACTGTATATAGATAACGTCTTTGCAGCTTATGAACAATTAATTACGATTCACACTTCCCAGCAACATGACTTTTCCACTATTTTTACCTTTGCTAAAAATATTTTGCTAAAAGGAACCCACCCAGTTTTCGACACTTTCCACTCTGAGATTGCTGGTCTCAAGGAGACACAAACAGGCTGCTTCCCGATACAGGGGGAATGGCTTACGGAAAAGCCTATGTATGTTGCGCAGGGCACGCATTTGCCTGTTTCACTTCACAGATGCCACCTTTTCTAAGAAGACAAGTATAAATAAGAATCTTTAATCGTACCATCACTGTAGGTTTCACAATCTCCGTGGGCATTTTTTTTTTCTTCTTTCCAGCATGTTGTCTTGCATGTGTGCACAGGTGGGGAGTCTTCATCAATTTAAAATGTGGTGCGCTGCTTGAACACACACATATGCTTGCTTGGGTACATAGAAGGTCAAGTATTGGGCAGGAGGGGTTACAGTTTGGGTTTATTGTTGATGTCTTGCAGCTTGAATGTCTATAGTGCTATACGAGTAACAGTACTTTTGGGTTTTTTTTCGGCATGGTTGTATTGCATATAATATAGTTATACTACCCCTATAAATGCAAGAATAAGAATGGTGACGCCCTATTGGAGCAGACATAGAGATGAAATATCCTTTTGTTATTTGAGTCCTGAAGAACCAAGGGAGAAGGTTGATTAACTACATTCCAGAGCAGTTCACTGCATGAAAAGAGCTGTATCTGGACAAATATGGTATGGGAAATCGCCGCTAAACTCTACGTTTCCCAGATGTATGAGGTAGAGTGCTTGGAAAGCTATCATGTAAAAGGACATTTTGTGAAACAACCAGATGCCTTACGTATGTGGATGTATACAGGAATCGGTGGAAGTTTCAAGGAATCCTCACAGCTAGCAATGAGGTGTGATGGCTGTGAGGTGTAAGAGCCTTTCATATGTTAATGACTAGAGGTGAGTAGAGGTGTTGTCTTTGTTATCATAGCCGGGTGGGGGGGATTAGCCATGGGACAGCAGATACTTCATTATTGTACATAAAAACTGGATAAAACACCCTGTCTGTACAAATGTGTTTACTACATACATTTAATATTAGGATAGCTTCATTTGTGTTTCTCAATAGATCCACAGATGACCTCAAGCGCCCTTCCATGATGACAGGCAACATGTCCAGTATGATATTTTTCCCCAGAATAAACACAAACAATTGATTGACTGGGGTGGGCGGGGTGTCATGGAAAGCATTGAATGGGGAGGGTTGTATTTGTAAAGTGCCCACTCAAAAACAAGAGGCTATCCAGCGTCTTGATGTGCTTCAGCGCAAGTTCGGCAAGCAAAGACCGCAGGAAGAGTCAAGCCATGCGCTTAAAAGAGTCAAGAGGGGGCATAACATGGACAATTGCGGTAAGTTGAGCTTTATGTTAGCCGACAATATAGTAGAAAATTATACCTCGCCAAGTTAGCGCTTGGCTACACATCTACTTTTGTTCCTTGCGTCTAGCTTGTTTAACAGTTTGTCACATCCGAATTATACGATGTTGTTTGAAAATTCTTTGTTTCCTATGTATCTACTAAAGCGTTTTTAATTCAATGTTACAGGAAGCTGTAAGGCGCCTCCATAATTCGGAAAAGAGCCCGCATAAATATGATCCACAAACTGGGTAAGCAGTGTTTTTTTTTTTTTTATATGCGATGTATGGGGTTTTATGTAATCATTTTAAATGTAATTAAGGACACTACTCTCTTTCCACACAGAATAAGTTCACCTCATAACCAGGCAGTAATGACATATCTGCTGGAGGAACTGAAGACGACTTTTGCAAATGCAGACCCTGAGTGTATAAAGGGTAATTTATACACTTAATATTTGTATATAAAGGGGAATTGTTATTATAATTATGTTCATGTCCCCTTTATTGTTGTCCCTCTAATAATTTGAATTGGTTTTGTCACTTATATGAATTATTTTATTCAGCATGCTGTAGGACTTACTACGGAAGCTCTGAACCGCACAGTGAAAAAAATTATGGGATAACCCTTATCACCATGCGTGCGTGAAAATATCTTATGCGTACAAAATACTTTCATGCGTACGTACGAGATGTTTTCACGTACGTATAAGATACTTTCACGTACGTACGAGATACCTTCACGTACGTACGAGATGTTTTCACGTATGTACGAGATGTTTTCCACGTACGTCGCGATAAACTTAGATTAAAATATTACAAAAGTGTGCTTCAGGGCTTCCTAATTACGACCTTACCAAGGCCATGGCGCTTCAGTTTGACGTCACTTCCAGCGCTTGTAGCGCGGTAAAATAAAAAAAAACAGACGTATGGGCTTTTATTTATTAAAGGAGTGTGGGATGGTTAGAGTTGGGTTTAACAGCAGCATGCAATACCTACGTCAGGTAATTCCCAGAACGTCAGTCACGAAATGCCCATCGCATACCCCATTACACTATGGTTAAGAGTAGGCTTGTGGGAGGGTAAGGGTTTAGTTTACAGGTATTCGTCTGCACACTCGTACGGAGCACCTGAGGAGATATGGTGTTTTGTTTCTTCCTGGGAAACAATTTGGTGCGTACAACTTACTATCTCGTGCCCACCACTTACCATAGCCTGCGCACCAGGTTCTTTAAAGTTGCACCTGCCAATATTGCGTGCGCGCATACTTTCAGATGAGCACCAAATGCCGTCGCGTGCTACTGTACATCATTTTCTGGAAACGGGACAAATCACTGAACTGAACTGTCTGATGTTTTCCTCACACATTACAGTCCACAGAAATGAATATTGGCAAGTTTATAAAGGCAGACTATGTATACAAGCCCATATCATTAAATCCGCGAAGCAGCACCACTAACCAATGCACTAATTTATAGTAAAAGGAAATTACATTAGTTAGCCATTTACTTTCTAGCCCGCAGCTTGTTATTCACACAAGTTACGAAAAGAATTCATATTTCACGTATTTAGTGTGTGTGAAGTTTACCCAGTTTAATGCGGGTTCACTAATTTAATTCTCTGGTAAACCTGGCACACTCGATCGCATATCTGAACTAATGAACTGTGTGATTTAACGTGCATCTAAAGAGTTAAATCCAAATCGGCCCACTGTAACTCCTGCAGTTTTCAGACAAGAAATGTACCCTTGTTAAAAAGCCAAACTTGAATATCCTAGTGAAATCCACTGGCCAACCTGGCACACTGGGTCACCCATTGCATTGTGCAAAATGAACTGCGATCTTTAAAAGTACAGCAGAGATCTAAATCGTGTTGCAGCCGATTTTTATTGTCACATATTTGACAAGATGGATCCCTAAGTTAAATGGCAGGTAATACTTCCTTTGCCCAAAACGTAAGGAAATTCATGGATTAATTTGCCCTGTTATCGGTGATGCGAAGAAGACACTTTCTTTCAGTTGACTGTGATATATAATATGCGCTCTAAAGAGTGAAATCGATTTGGATCTCTTTCATTTATATTATATATATACTGTATATATAATATTTAGATATATTTTTGTTAAATGCAGTTGAATTTTGCCCAGACCAACCAGAGTACAGTATAGTCAAATTGACAAGTAAATTTAGCATACATCTGTCTTCATATAAATGGCACAAGACTGATTGTAATATTGATGTCATACTCTAAATTGTTAAATCAGTTTGGCTCACTTTCATTTTACAGTTCTGTAACAAGAGAGACTGCAGTTAGATTTTGACACCCAAATGCGGATACAAGTCCTTTTTTTCTAGTAAAGTTTACACATTCCCATATTAGCAACAAGTCGGACTCCGCTGTTTAAGGGGCAATCAGGTTAAATAACCATCCGTGTCTCTGATATGTAATAAAAATGAAAGAAGGTGTCTTTATTTTTTCCCATTACCGTAAACACAATGACATCATAAGTTAGCCAATTAATATACCAAGTGTACCTACATTTGGGCTCAGCATGTATTACCTGCAATTTAACTTAGTGATCCATCTTGTCAAATATGTGACAATAAAAACGGCAGCAACACGATTTAGATCTCTGCTGTACTTTTAAAGATCGCAGTTCATTTTGCACAATGCAATGGGTGACCCAGTGTGCCAGGTTGGCCAGTGGATTTCACTAGGATATTCAAGTTTGGCTTTTTAACAAGGGTACATTTCTTGTCTGAAAACTGCAGGAGTTACAGGGGCCCGATTTGGATTTAACTCTTTAGGTGCACGTTAAATCACACAGTTCATTAGTTCAGATATGCGATCGAGTGTGCCAGGTTTACCAGAGAATTAAATTAATGAACCCGCATTGAACTGGGTAAAATTCACACGCACTAAATACGTGAAATATGAATTCTTTTCGTAACTTGTGTGAATAACAAGCTGCGGGCTAGAAAGTAAATGGCTAACTAATGTAATTTCCTTTTACTATAAATTAGTGCATTGGTTAGTGGTGCTGCTTCACGGATTTAATGATATGGGCTTGTATGCATAGTCTGCCTTTATGAACTTGCCAATATTCATTTCTGTGGACTGTAACTGTGTGAGGAAAACATCAGACAGTTCAGTTCAGTGATTTGTCCCGTTTCCAGAAAATGATGTACAGTAGCACGCGACGGCATTTGGTGCTCATCTGAAAGTATGCGGCGCACGCAATATTGGCAGGTGCGACTTTAAAGAACCTGGTGCGCAGACTATGGTAAGTGGTGGGCACGAGATAGTAAGTTGTATGCACCAAATTGTTTCACAGGAAGAAACAAAACACCATATCTCCTCAGGTGCTCCGTACGAGTGTGCAGACGAATACCTGTAAACTAAACCCTTACCCTCCCACAAGCCTACTCTTAACCATAGTGTAATGGGGTATGCGATGGGCATTTCGTGACTGACGTTCTGGGCATTACCTGACGTAGGTATTGCATGCTGCTGTTAAACCCAACTTTAACCATCCCACACTCCCTTAATAAATAAAAGCCCATTCGTCTGTTTTTTTTATTTTACCGCGCTACAAGCGCTGGAAGTGACGTCAAACTGAAGCGTCATGGCCTTGGTAAGGTCATAATTAGGAAGCCCCGAAGCACACTTTTGTAATATTTTAATCTAAGTTTAACGCGTACGTATGTGAAAACATCTCGTACGTACGTGAAAGTATCTCGTATGTACGTGAAAACATCTTGTACGTATGTGAAAGTATCTTGTACGTAACTTACTATGAGACATTGCGGAGGAAATACTCTTTGTCTTAGCCAGGAAAGTCCCGACAAAGGAAAAGACTTGTAAGTGTACAAATTAATATATATATATATATATATATATATATATATATATATATATATATATATATATATGTATGTATTAAGTTTGGTACATTTCTGGGTGTTTTTAGGGGTTAACATATGGTGTGTTTTTCAGTTGCTGGAGTCCAGGTCTAGAGTCATCCAAACAGATGCAGAGAGAGAACTGTGGCAGACTGCAATTCTGGACCTGATGTCCGATCAAGAGGATGCCATCGTTGATGAAACACCGCTGTGGGTTGTGAGGTCTCCACCTCACAGGAACCCACAATTGTCTGAGCTTTGCCAGTAGCTTCAGTCCAGATTGGAGGCGGATATACGCTATGCTCTTACACACCGTCAGCGTGTAAGAGCTGATAGAATCGGGCCAGAAGAAGATTCATTTTTGGAACTTTAATAAGCACTGGTGCATGTGTTTGTTTCAGTTTGTTTCATTGCTTTTAATTTACTTGCACCGTCATATTTGCACTTTTTTTCTCCATATTTTCAGTTTTTTCTTATTTTTACGTTGTATATTTATTAGTGTTTGGTTTTATTTTAATAAAAACATTTCTGAATCAATTTTATTCTCATTGTTTTAAACGGTGCGGCGGATGTATAGTACAGTGGGGGGTGGGGAGTGTATATGGTCCGTCTACATACCTGCCCAATAACCAATCAAGCACTAAGCTATGAGGGCTTGGGTTGGGCTAAATAAAAAGTGTGACCAATCAAATAATAACAGGAAAGTCACTGGGTAATGTCCCAATAGATGTCAGGGTTGTGGAAGTGTTTTTTTTTTTAAATCAACCAATCAATGTTGAGATAAAAGACCAATGTAGAACAGCAAAGTTGTACAGAGGTACAAAATGCAAATGGTTCTTGAGGTGTGAATGTCTCCTTGCAAGAGCCTTGAGTGGATTATTTGCCATGGCAACAAATGGCTGTACCATGGAAGAATCCCTCAGCAAGATACATCCGAATTGGTATCAATCTGGAAGTATCCTAGGTTGGTGGAATTTGATGTATACGCTCAGTGGTACTTGTAGATACTTCCGAAAATCAGTGGTGTATACAGGAGTTTCCTAGTACAGATACACCTCTTTACATGCAGTGGTTGGTGATGAGAGTACTGGAAAAGCTGAAAGCCGAGTAGTGAGAGAGACTGGGTGTCTCCATGGCTCGTGCGCTTGGGTGTATTTCAAAAAGTCCCAATAAGCCTGTTTTGATGTCTGTTGTTTTTAAGGAAGTTTTGTTTCTGTTTTTCTTAGTGGAAAGACTGCCTCAGACCCTTATGTTATTTTTTTTTTTTGTTGTAGTATTTAAGGCTGCTAAGCCATTCTTTTCTTATTATAGGAGGGTAGCCTTAATATTCTTCCTGGATTTTTTTTTTTTTTTTAGAGACACAGGGGTTAGTGTTTTTTTGTGTGGGACTTGGCATTCCCTTACACCTTGAGAGTGTAGTAGGAGAACTGCTAGTAATAAACTCAATCTTCTCTGACTTTTACATCTCATTGGCTGGGAACCGTTGTTTGTTTCTTTTTCTCTTGTGTTAACAATAGTCACTGTCAGTTGCGCCTGCTCTCGTAAGTAGGTTGTGACACTCACCTATTTCTACTCCAAAAGAAATACTGATCAGTGTTAAAAATTCAAACAGCATCTCAATAATATATAAAAACATATTAAAGTCTCTTCGTTTCAGTTATCCTAGGGTACAGCGGGGAAAGGATCTTTCACTTAATATCTCAGAAAAGGAGTGGAACGCAGCAATGCATGGAATACACTCTAACTCCGCATGCACAAAGCATTCAATCATTCAACTTAAAATCTTTCATCGAAAACATTGATCATGTTTAAAATTGTCCAAAATGTATCCAAGGAAAGATCCAACCTGGGAGTGTTGCAACCTAGCTCAAGCCTTACTGGACCACATGTTCTGGAAGTGCACCAAGTTAACATCATTTTGGACAAAATTCTTTGAATGCCCATCAGACCAGCCTTGGTGTCACAATCACTCCTAACCCAATAAGAGCTGTGCATGGTGTAGTCCCAGATGGGCTTAAAGTGGAGAAGGACAAATTGATTGTAGTTGTCTATACCACACTGCCAGCACATAAACTTATTTTGCTCAGGTGGAAGAACCCCAACCCACCTTTTATAACTCAGTGGGTAACTGCTGTTCTATACTAGCTGAAATAAAAAATCTAATTATCTCCAGAAGGTCCGATCAAAACATTTTTTAAATATGGCAAGGTCTAATTAATAAATTTATAGAATAAGCATTTATATTGGGGGAAAAAATGTCTCCCTTCTTTGTTATTTTTAAAGATTTGCCATTTTGCTATTTGCTCTCCTCCGTTTCTCTTAGGTGGGGGCTGAATTCTGTTTTGTTAAGTTCAAGTTGACTGTTTGCAATGTTATTTTCTATGTTGTATAAGTTAAACTTGATTGTACATAATGTTATTTTCTTCAAGTAAATAAAAAAAAATTAGGGCCAAAGTAAAAGGTGGTGTTCAACAACTTAACTCATCATTAAGGAGGTCTAGAGTAATTTGGCAAGGCAGATGAGGCAAGTACAGTGTCAAGTTGTTTCATCCATGGAGAAACTCATTTTTTCAAATAATGGACAAGAAAAGAAAGCTAATTCGATTTGTATATATTGTGATGTGCTGGAGCACTGATAAAAGAATTTTGGGAAAAGTGCCTTAAAAAAAAGGAGTGTTTGCCATCAAAAAGGTGAGCATGGCACAGGAGCTCATCACAAGGTGTACTAGATAGAGCAGAGTAAAAACTAGGAGGAAAAAGTGAGATACGTATTTTAGCAGTAAGGTTGTAGGCAAATATTTATTATTTTTGGTGGTGTTTTCTGAGACCCAAACATCAGAAATCTGTTGGTAAAGAAACCTTCAGCAATAAAGGCCTAGGGCTTAGGGTAATTTTGATATTTTTCCAAGTCAAAGTTCCCTTTTTTTCCATAACCGTGGTATTCATTAATTTGCCATGGGAAACAATTTTCTTAAATAATAAAAAAATTTAAAATTTTTCAAAATGTATTTTTTTGGAATAAAAAGTTGCTTATATGGCACTAGTCCAAACATGAAAACAAAATCATTAAAACTTGCATATTGTAAAATGGCATATCCATGTCATTTTCAGAAAAATATATCTGTGTGAATATGGACAGAAAACCCACATTGACTCATGAAAATATATAAACCCTATGAGACAAAGACCGGGCACAAGATCTGTGAAGCAACCGTGCAAATCAACACTCTACCATGCTGCTCTGCATGTCAATCATTTATACAGTATTCAGTCTGCTAGTAAATTACATTAGATCAAATACAGGAATTAAAAAACAAACATTGTAATAATAATTAAATAAAAAAGGTAAATGAAGAAAGTCTGAAAAAGGAACTGTAAAAAAATAGAATCAATACAGAAGCTGAACTTAGTAATGATTCTGGCATTGATATAGTGCTGGCTAACTAAACTTTCAAAATCCAAAGACAAAACTATTATGCCAGTTCCTAGAGTTAAACAATTTACAACATGGAGCAAAATAAAACAGTTACACAAAGCCAACAAATGACACTGCAAACAGGTTATGGCAAAAGGGGATTTTAAATAGCCCCCAGGTAACTGCAGGCCTAAAGATCACAGTGCCTGAGGGCATTAATTAAATTGGGTTCCTACAAGCAAAGTACATGAAGAGCAGGGAACCACACTGAAATCACAAACACAAAATAACTAATAATGAAAATCAAGGTGAGGGATTGAGGAAAAATGACAAAAGAACGGGCAGGTCACATCAGTAATTCCATTAGAGACACAGGGAAAGAGCCAAGACCGGGCATATTAAGAAGCAGAGCCATGCAGGGATCTTTATGAATTGGATTCATTTAACAATGCCAGTGGAAAGAAAAGTGCAGAGTATGTTTCCACGGCACTGAAGAGCAGAGAAAGAACAGGAGGAAGGGCCCTGAAATTAAACACAACCAACTGAATAAAATAGTGGCCAAAATCAAGATGTCAAGCTGCTTTTTCATCAAAGCCAAAATGTTAAACAAACTTTTTTAAGTCAAAGAGGTGTAGGCTAAGTTTATTACCCAGAAAAACTACATTATATTTTAAACATGATATTCATAGAATATCCACAAACTTGGACAAGTTATTCATGATACATTATTGTGCCAGTAATGTAATGAGATTTCACTTCTGGTACAATGTGTCTGGATAGGATGTTGCATCATGAAACCAGCTCATGAAAAAAAGGTGGTGTGTGGTATATTGGGTCCGTGGCTTAGAAGGAAAGGCCAGCTTTTAAAATAAATAATCACAGCTTAGAGAGGGGACGTGGTAGTGTGGCCGGAGCGGTTCTCAGACGCACTGTGGTGCGGGCATTTCCTCGCTTAAGCGCACTGGTAAGGAATTGTCTGTATCCATAATTGATGCCGGGAGCTGCTAATCGCCACACCTGTGCCAGTTCCCATTATGAATAGGAGCAGCGCAAGTGCAGAGCTGAGAAAAAAAAGAAATAAACAGAGAATAGAAGTTAAGGGAGAAGATGGTAGGAAGCAGTGTGAGCGAACGAGCGAGCCAGAGCAGGCTTGCTGTAAGAAGGACAGGCAGCTGGGAGAACTGAGATCTAGCGAGGTATTTGGCCGGCACCCGGGGGCAGATGGATTGGGTCCAGGACTTGATGTGTAAGGGCGCAGAAGGCAGTGGGAGTCGGAGTCTTGGGAAGTGGAAGCCCCAGTGTGAGCGCCCTGGTCACTGGGGAACCGGAGTCTCAGTCTGGCGGAGCCATACGGAGCCAGGGTCCGAAAGGCTACAGACCCTTAGGAGAGGTCAGCTGCAGGTAGGGTGACTCCCCTGGTCCATGGCCCGGATGTGAGAAGCAGGGGAGCCACCAGCTCAAGAAGACACCGGGTTTTGTTTTTAAGGGACTGCTTACAGTCAGTATTTTAACCTCATTTTTAATGGAATTATTTATTGGATTATTTTAACCTCCACGTGTTTTTATGGATTATTTATTTATTGACAATTTGATGCACTGCATTCTTTATTTGTACACTTTTTGGTCTTGTTTTAAATAAAAGCACGTCTGCACTTTTGCACCTTTCCCCTTGCTTTGTTTGGTGTCCTCATTGTCCAGCTCAACTGGTTACATTACTGATGGTGTGGGGTTCAAGAGCTCCTGAAAAGAAAGTGGGAGCATTCAGCAGAACCCACATTGTCACATGGTCCCTATAGAAAACCAACTGCAATATAAAAAAAAACAATAAAATCTTTACATTAAAACTGATTAATTCAGTGTTTATGTTGAAATTACTTTTCTTTAATTTTTCACTTAAGCTGGCACTTAAGTCTTCAATCTGCGTCAACAATGATTTAAGGTCTGAAGAGGTAGGGGAAGTGACGGCGAACGTGGTAAGGATGAGAATGGCGCCCGTACACATGTGCAACATGGCCGCCCTGCTGCCACTGCCGAGAGTTGAATCTACAATAAAATAAAATAAAAATAAAACGAGGAATAATCTTAGAGGTCAATCATCACCCCAAAAGAGGATAGCAGACATCACGTAGTATATGCGTACTAAATTTCAGGTCAATACGTCAAACGGTTTGCAAACTACAGGTGATTTAAAATCCTGGACAGACAAACGGACAGCCATGGTAACGTATTATATAAGAATATTTACTAATACATACACTCTGCAAGCTCTGAATGCTTGCAAGAAATGTATTAAGAGTTTGTAACTGTATTATACTCCATTTAAAAACATTAACAAATATCTATAATCTTCAGTAACTCTTTATAAGTACATTCTGAATGTGAAGTACTGTAAAAGGGCCCTTAAGGTTAAAGACCAAAAATAAAAAAGCTGTCAGATGAGAGGAACTTCCAGAACACTGTTTATCAGTTAAATCAATATTCTCTCAATTTTTGTGTTACACAGCTCCAATTTATATTACAATTTATACTATTATGGATTGAAAAGAATGAAATCTTTCACATAAAGGAGGAAAATTAACAGGCAACAGAAAAAAGCCAACAGATCATCATATCAAACGGGCAAGAATTGCTGTATTGAGGATTATTTACAACTAAAGGCTGTCTTACTGGTTTTGTATCCCCTGGTGTAATTTTTTACACTTTTCAGTTTCACTAAGATAAGATCACTTCATGGCCACCTATCTGCAATAGCAGCTTAATAACTGTTACTAATATGCAGCTTCAGGGAAGATAAATTGCAAGTGCAAGTGGAATAGCTAATTATGATGACAAGGCACTGTAAACGCATTCTGGATGTTTATTCATATTTTTAGAGGAGCACTATATAGATTTTACAATGTTCAAGTAATTTAATGACTTGGCAAATATATGCAACATAAATAGGTCAGGCAGCCAGCCTTCTTTGGCTCTTTGAGTTGCACTATAAGAATGCTAACATGTACAAAATAAAAATGAAGCCTCTTGGTGAAGGTGGCTTTTCAAAAGACACAGTTGAGGTCAACTCCCCAGCCCACATCACCAAGTTGAGTAAGAAGAAGACTCATGTGAAGAAAATGCTATGAGGCTATGAAGTTTTAGTTCTGTCACCATTTTAAAGCTGACTGAGTGAAATCATGCATCAACGTAACTATTAGCTTATTCAACACGCTATTATGCATAGCTAGTCTCATAAGTTAGATAAACTTCTGTCAGATTTTAAACTTAGCATGTTAGGAAATGACTTGGGTGGCTCTTCTTGAAGGTGCTTTTTGTCAGTTCTGTTTGTTGTATGCTGCAAATTGCTTTCTTTCATCTGAAGGTTCTGAGTAAATTTAAGCTCATGTGGTATGCATTTTTAGCTCATGTTGCCTCCAGGTGACACTATTTTGATCTGCCAGGGCTGTGTATAAATTAAAGCTTTATGATAGACTTGGTTATTAAAAATAAAAAAGAGCTTGCGAAGGACATTTGACTGAGTGCAGACTCAGTAACAGCCATCAAGCGAAAGTGTATTGGGTTGGTGCACTGAAAGATGAAGGCATGTCACAGGCAAAATGTAATATTTGTTGTGGTATCCTCTTTGAGGTGCCAGAATTGAAAATACATTACTTTGGAATTTGTGGGATTGTGCTGAGGCTTTGAAATGGACTTAAAGCAGTCAAGTCAAGGGTACTTGTGAAATAGATGGGGGTGGTCTGCCAGTTACTGTTATTATTTGTCTTCAAGGACTGATAAGTGTTGGAAGAAGTGATTATTAGGCCTCATTATATGTAGTTGACTGAGTCAGAGATGTAGTGACAGCTGATGATATCAAAAGAGAACACCACATAAAACAAATAAGTATATTAGAATAACCACAGACACAATTAATATCATTTACAAGTGTAAAGCAATAACAAATTAAACCAGCAGTAATCTGAGAGTTGATGGATGGCAAGCATAGATATGCAGGAAGGAGTACGAAAGTGAGAGACATTCACATGTCCTGTAGACAATGAGTGTTGCTGGAAAATATGAGGAGCCAAAATGAAAGCAATAGAATGAGGCAGCAGCTAAATATTGGCTTCAAGTTTGGGAGCATGGCATGTTTAACAAATGCAACTGCTGGATAAGACTACATGACTAGAAATCAAGGATGATGGATTGCATGTCTGCCTCATGGCTTTTCAGTACAGTTTCAAATATGCTGTCACCCCTTGAAAGTATTGGCTAATTTTTACAAGCAATTAATATGCTGCCTAATAGTACAGGTGGCTGTATGAACATTTTCAAAGTATGACATTTTCAGTTGTAGCCTTGGACTGTCATTTTCCTTTTTATGACCTTTCATGATATTAGAGATATGAGACATCAAAGAGGTAAGCCTCTCTTCTGTTTTAGCTGTCCAAAAACACTATGTTTTCTTCTTTACTTTGGGCTGCATTGTATGCATTATACTTCTGGATGAATGCCCATTAGATATGAGGGGGCGGCCATCTTAGCTACAAACATATCGCCATCCATTTTCAGAAGTCACTTATTCTAAGAAAGGTTCATGGGGAGCTGAACCCAATACCAGTAACAACAAACCTAGGGTACATTCATGCACATCTAAACACTCGAATACTGGGTCAGTTTAGGCCCTTCAACTCACCAGAAGCATGTGTCTTTTAGAAAAGGGATGAAAATTAGAGCATGTGGACCAAATGTATGTGGAAACAAGTAGAGCATGAAATCTCAACAGAAGCAGTGACCTGATCAAGAATTACAGTAAAGTCCTTAAATCTGTATGGTGTAGTGTCGGTACTATAGCAGCTGCAGATTCATGTAACAAAACTGTACGGTGATATCATTACATACACAGGACTTAACAAAAAACTTAATATTCATCAGAAAAGTATGGTTATGCCGCTTACTTAAATTTAATTTACTTTGATATACTGCATACCTGTACAATAATTATCTTAATAGGGGATTTTTTTCTAATACTTTATTTGCATTTATATATGAATACATTTGTTTTCAATAAATAAAGAACTGTCTGCCTTCTAGCCTCTGTCACATTTGACACAGTTTACCCTACTTCTTGTGATGTTCAAACTGGGCACACTGGGGAAATAATCAGGAATTTCTGATACCGCAGGGTGTGTTCTCTTTTTTGAGCTGTGACCCAAGAAAAAGCAAGGTCTAGACAAACCCAGGAGGATCATAAGAAGACCAAGGCCCAAAGTCTTGCCTTGTGAGGCCCAGGTTAGTCATAAGACATCCACCTCCTCTGATCAAATAATCAGGTGACTCCACATTAAAAGGCAACCCTGATGAAAAGAAGTGGATTTTGATCCTATTGTAGATGTACACTTTGCATCAGGAGGACCCTGACTCTGGAAAAACCTGACTAGCATATTGTTTTGTCTTGGTAGAGTAATATATTGCTCTACTTTCCCCTAATGTATTATTAATATGTAGCCTTTGTCAGAATGCCTTAGATCTCACAGACTTACCACTGTTTATAAGGTATTATAGTATATAACTTCTCCCAACCTTCCCTTCTACATCTATAACCTCAGGCAATTAGGTATAGTAAAAGACAAACAGGAGTTAAGTTACAATCTAAACAATGTATTATTAATAATATTCATAAATAATAACAATATGCAAAGTAAATTTGAATATTGGCAACCATACAACATGATTAAATGGTGATGTCTAGTTCAGGCGGCACACAGACTTGTTTATTACTTAATGTCTCTAGTTAACGCATCATTTGCGGTCAGCTCATCGCATGCCTGTTTCAATACGGCTGCCGAGCTGTGCTCTACATTGTGTTATCCTTTCAGTTCATCAGTTTGGTAAGAGAGGAAGATGCTTCTTCATCAGATGTTAGTAAGAGAGAGAGAGTGTAAGGTTAAGCAAATACATTTATAGATGTTCTGTCCAGCCAATAGGGTGTTGTGGTACTTAAAGGCTTCTTGTACAAGCCAATTCCAAACAGCCATACTTCTGACCAACGGGGAAATAGAACATCTTAACACCTGCCCCCAAACCATATGTTAAGGTAAAGCATGGCAGTTAGGCAGCCTGGCTTTCTTGTGAGGGCTGAAGGGAGAGACTTTAACAGAGAAACACTTGTCAAAGTGGTTTAAAGCACTTCCCCACAACTCTGTCGTAAAATTCAAAGAGACCCATTCCCCGGGGTTTGGGGGTTGGGGAGGGGGTTGTAAACATGAATGCTTCTCAAATAATGTAACACTAATATTACATTGCTTTGCCTAAATTACAAATAAAGACATACTAAATATTTATCAACGTATATGCAAAATCTCACATCACAAAAGGGGCTCAGCAGAGTGCAAAAAATTATTTAATAAGAAAACAATGACCTTTATTAAACCCTGGCATCGAAATACTGAAACTGTTGATGAAACTTAATTCAAAAATAAAACCTGTTGTGAGCACAGTGGCACAGGATGGCAAAAAAGGTGCAGTCCTTAAAAATATTACAAGAACCAGAACATGACCTCTACTTGTCTGCCTAGAAATGGGCCTCACTCCAGGCATCCAGACCCCAGACTCAAGAGGCAGACCTTTCATTTCCAAGATGGAGGACTGCTCTCTATAAAAGTGCAAATATTACATTTAAAATATCCCAGATAAACAAAAATGTCCTTCATTGGAGAGGATGACTGTAAACCATCTTACTTGAAGGATCAAAGCACAACAATATTCTTTAAAGTCAAAGACTATTAAACAATGAAAAAAAAAAAAATCAAAATAAGGAAAAGGGCCAAAATGTACTGTATATACTACTGGATAAGTTCTCCCATGGATAAGTCTGGGCCTGATTTTACAGTATAATTTCTAGTATTTTATAATATCAGTCGTATAACTCAAGCTATTGGTCAAAGAGATTATGATATGCTAACGCCCACCTGAGAGAGTAACCACGGAGCACACTGCCTTTTTTTTCTATGTATTGTACCTATGTGACCACACGGTAATACCCAAACTATTCCAAAGCAACATTTGCACTGATTTGTGTTTTTTGTATCTCACACCCTCATGCACCTTTATCATAAGCAATCCCTTATCTACGATTGAATGTTCAATCAGAAGAAAACATGGAGGTGGTTTTAAATTAAACAATGTTGAAGTAGCAAAAGAAATTGGTAAGTGCGCTGCTGCAACAAAATTTGACGTGTCTGAGAAAGTAATGCGAGATTGGAGGAGGCAAGAAGACGTAAAAAAAAAAATAAAATTAAGTGTTGCATTTTTGAACGGGCATATAAGTCGGGGTCTGATTTTATGATAGATTTTTCAAGTACTGACTTATACTGTGAGTATATGTGGTATTTGTCAGAAAAGGCACTTAAAAGGAAAGAAACCCAAATCCACAATTTAAGACTGAAAAAATTATACTTAAAATCTTTTAAAATACTGGAGGGTATATGCCAATTAGGTATTCTTGGGTATATGCAAAGAAAAAAGGATGAGGTCTACTGGCGTACAGATATCTTACATCATTTGATCACACATGCGTCCACTGTCCACAGTAGTGAAGCATCTGATTAATAGGTTTCCTATTTTACAAAATCATTTGGCGTAACTACCATTAGAATTAACCAAGATCCAAAATCACGCTCTGCTTCCAACATTTTAGAGGCCTTGGTTTAAAGCAGTTTGAGAACCCCTGCTCTGAACCACTAAATTTCCACAGACAGAGTTATTAAATACAAACCCTTTGGGGGTTGAGTGATTAACCAATTATGCACACTTGGCTTATTTTGTGAGCCATCCAAAAATGCCTGAGGTTATCAAATGATGTTTTCTTCTGCAGGGCCAATCTGTTGCTGAAAAAAATTTCTAAAAGACTAGAAAGCCCAAACAATTCCTTTGCATTGTCTACCCAACACCATGGACAGTTGGTTTCCCATCTAGTCTGCTCTCCTGCTGCTGCTCATTGTCTATTGCCTGCTTTGGGTCTTGAAAATGCACTTTCTCCGAAGCTGCCATTTAGCTGAGTATACTGTACATCTTGCTAGGGCAAAGAACATTTTATTCAGTTAATTATGTGATGATTTTGAATGATAAATAAATTACAAGGAATGGCTGTATCAGAAACAAACTTCAAGTACATTTTGAGACTGAGTACACTAGGCATAACTTCAGAGAGCAGAGTTTCTAATTTTCTTGCACAATATACTTGTCTGGCTTCTTTCTAGAATGTCAATTTTTAATTTTTTAATTTGTAACAGATAAAAAGTATGCTAAATAAATAGCTGTCAAAAAGAATTCTGAAAGTCAGTCAGTATGCACCACTACCACATTAAAGGATTCTTATTCTTCACAATTCTGCATGTTACTTTTGCCCCATCTAGTGGTGGGCTTAGCAACTTACCATTTTAAGTAAAAGAAGAGTTTTGTATTTTGTTAGAATATAATGGAAAAATGTTGGAATGAAATGACACAATGGCATCATAAACAATTATTTTACTTGATCCCATTCATTCCTCTACTGCCCCTTTCCCTTCAGATCTACTTTTACTAGTTTATTTATATGCAGTACATATGTTACTACTGTTGTTTGTTATTATTGATTGTTGTTATTATTATTATTTATTTCAAAATATTTCAATATACTCTTCATTATTTATTATTTATCTATGTATTCTATTATATAGTATTATTATTATTATAGAGTATATTTCTCTATTATAATATAGTTCTTTATCGGTTTTCCCTTTGGCTTGTACTTATTTATGTACTGACTGTGGTCCTAGAGAACCTTATTTTGTGTCCCTGTATGCTGCAATACTGTGTATTGATGGTATGACAGTAAGCCACTTGAATTAATTAAAAATAAAAGCTTTAGAAAATAGACTCTAAATTTCTTTTTGACTTTATATCCAATTGACTTTTGCTGGCTGCACAACCCATTCTAAATAATTATGTATTCACTCAATCCCGAGTTGTTTCATCATGTAGTTTGTGTGGCAATGCATTGTACCAGTGCATGCTCCCCAGCTTGACTTGACTCACTGAATATACCATACTCCATATTTTGTAGTGAAATTTGTAAACTCGGAGGATGCAGTGTGTGAAGTGGGCATGTCTCACTTTGATACTTACAAGAACAACTCATATTCATTTAACTTTTAATAAAGGAAAAAGTAGTCCAAATACAGGGCGAGTCAAAATTATATTAACATTTGAATGACGGAAACAATTTTTTCACAAAACATACTTCATATGAGCAAGATGATTTACAGGAATGTCTCAACCTGTTCACCATCATGTTCAACACACAAAAACCAACAAGCCACAGTATCATTTAAAGCCTGGACACACATTTTGCGGGGAATAGATGATACCACAGTCCGCATTCTGTCCTTCAGGTCAATGATATCACGAACTTTCCTGCTATGCACACACTCCTTCACCATACCCCATAACCAGAAATCACAGGGTGTCAAATCAGGGGAATGTGGAGGCCATGGCAATGGTCCACCACAACCTATCCATCAACCTGGAAAGGTGTGGCCGAGCTAAAAATAATCCATTAGTGTTAACATAATTTTGACTCACCCTGTATGATGGCCAATAAATATGTTATGCTATCAAAATATGTGTAGTAACATAACACCCCAGTGAAGACAGCTAAGAAATTTGCTAGAACACTAGTACCTTCTTTCCAGGACATACAGAGCACGTCACATGCTGCTGTAGAAGAGCAAACAGCTTTATTAAAGACCTTGGTTGTCACTTTTCTTGCTCCTTTGTTCTGGCAAATGGTCATGGCACTTGAACCACTAGATTCAGATTTTAGTTATTGTAGAGGACATTTGGTGTTTCTTTTTTAAATATTTTTTTTAATATTTAATGTACAACATGAATTTTTTTTTCCCTTAAAAGACAATATGTGTCCTGCTACTTCTTCTCTGTATGTCCAGACTAATGGTTTAAATTTCAATCACATGCATAAGGAAAACAAGACAACAATGTGAGAGAACATGAACAAGAAAGCAAAAAATGAACATAACCTTCGATTCCTTGGCCACAAAAACTCCTAAATCATGCTCAAATAATTTTTAGTGGACAAACTTATAGACCAGATCCTATCAAAAGAGACTTGTTAGACAGCTGCAATATACATACAATCCTGATCAAACACAAATTAATAGCCTAACAAGCATTGCCTAGTGGTCAGACCATCCCAGTAAATTTTCCAAAGAGCCCAGAAGGTAACAAAAATAGTTCTATTGGATTGGTTTACATACTGGGATAAACAAAGGGAGAAAGTAAAGAACCAAAGCAACCAAGCAAAGAAAGACGTTGGAACCACTCTGTGCCATACTGCCTGTCAGCTTGGGTGGCAGTCATGAAACTAATAACAAGTTCCCTCCCTTCTCTCTCTCTCCCAAAGTCTGTCCTTTCTCTCAGAGGTGGATCTACAATCAAGACATTCTGGAATTGCATGTAGGGGCTCATGATGGCTAAAGGCCTTTTCACCAACAACTTGCTTGATGAAATGGTAGTATATTCATGAGTTGAAGTGATCAAGGAGGACCCTTGTCTCATGCTGAAATCAAAAGTGAGAAATGCCATGCTGCATTAAAATGATCCAGCGTTAATGTGCTGCATGGTTGAAAGTATAATCAATTCTCTGTTAAGGAGTTAAGTCACTCAGGAGCCTGTGAGGTTCTAAATCCAGCCTTGCTTTCTGCCTTACCACAAAATGGGCCTTCATCCCAATACTAGATTTAATATCCTCCCACAAAGGAGTGCTTGTTACACCTGCCAAAGTAAAATTACAGATGCAGTCCATGAAATCACATCCAGGATCAGAAATGGGTATATAAAGTTTTAAAGCCACTGCACCTCAGTCCCCTTTCAGCACCACAAAATCTTGATCTGCCCTTATTATAATTATCTGAGCCTGTACTGCTTCTCTCTAACTTGTCCTAGGCTGGACCCGTCCGTTTCCTGCCACCTGAACTGGATGATTTAGAATGGATTCCTGCCAAATTCCTC
Organism: Polypterus senegalus; assembly: GCF_016835505.1. Taxonomy (NCBI): domain Eukaryota; kingdom Metazoa; phylum Chordata; class Cladistia; order Polypteriformes; family Polypteridae; genus Polypterus; species Polypterus senegalus. Next base: position 59,956,143 of record NC_053158.1, on the reverse strand, counting down.
CCCAGCCTTACACATTCCGATACAAAATCAGACATTCTTTCCATTAACTGGGTTACTTGCCTTGTGCAGTAGGCAGAATCGTAAAATCTTTACCCCAGGGCACCAAGACCCCTCTCTCACAGAACTCCCATCAGGCACATCTTCACTGAACATGCCTACCACACATTGGCAGCCCCAGTCTATCCACACTGGCATGTACAAATGCTAACTTTTATCTCTCACCCTTACCCTGTCCTCTGGGACCAGTCAGCCAGACTATCCTCCATGTAAATTATTTTTAAACATAGAATGGCCCATTTTTGATAGACATTAACCAAATGAAGAACTGGGTTTTGACACTGAACTGTCTTTAAGGTTCCCTATATAAAACAAAGGACAAAATTATCTTCTTTTAGTTCTTCATCTGCTGCTTTCAAAATGAACTGTAGGTGGTGCTGCTGTCCATAAAAACTGTTCTGTGTGCAGCCAACCTTTTGCTAACAGCAATGGCACATTCTACATTGTTGATTTCAGAGCTGGTTATTCAAGAGGTCAAAACTTATACTGGGTTATTTTTTATAATAAAGAATTATGCTGACATGCACAAACACGGCATATATGTGTAGTGCTTTCAAGCAGAATTTTTGTTTTTGCAAGAAACATTGCTCTGTCAAATAGTTGGCTGAAATATGTCACTCTATGACTCATGCCTAACAAGCTACATTCGTTACAAATTATCTCATGCACAGAAACCTCATTTTATTTGCCAAGACTGACGTCCCAGCTGGAATTGGTTTGAGGTCCCATAACACAGAAGGCAATAGTTCCTGCTTATTGTCTCCCCATGAATGCGATGGCAGTAGCCCTGGATATCGCTTCTCATTTGGACACCCACAGGGAATGCTGGGAATTGTAGTCCAGTACCGCGGGCTGCTGGGGTCCATGTGAGCAGCTAGGAGGTGCTGCAGGGAATTACACTTCCTACTCTTTTGGACCTCTGTATGGCTGGGAAGTGCTTCCAATGGGCGAAACTCCAGCACCGGAAATAATCCTGAGTCTTCCATTAAAGAGGCCACACTACCTTGTTTAGAAGAGTCAGAGCTGGGAGTGGAGACAGGCAACACTCACCTTGGAGGAGCAGCAGTGCAGAGAGAGAGAGAGAGAGTGAGAGAGAAGGCATAGAAGAGACCACTTGTATATCTATTTTAAACAAGGCATCTGTAATAAACACCCCTTTGATTTGAGCCCGGGACTTGTTTTGTGTATTGTGTTTGCGGCTTAGTGGTGTCACCTAGCTTCCACAAACATATATTCTGAAACTCAGATAATCTAATTCAAGGATGCAAGAGGCCAGAACCCAGCAGGAAACAGCCCAAGATGTTACTGAAACCTGGCTTAGTAAATGTGACACTATTCCCCTAGCTGAGGGGTCACCAGATGGATACTCGTTCCTTCATAAGTCTAGAGATTCTGGTTGTGGAGGAGGACTTGGAATAATTCATTGTAACAAAATGCAAATCACGTCTAAAAATTTAGGCGACTTTACATTCATTCATTTTAAATATTATTACAGATTCCAACACAATTATAGTGCTACTCTACAGACCACCAGGGCCATATTCATTGTTCATGACTGAATTTAGCAACCTTTTATCTGATTTGGCTATAAATTATGATCACGTAGTACTGATGGGGGATTTTAACGTACACATTGATGTGGAAACTGACACTTTTAGCAAATGTTTTACTTATTTGTTAAATTCAGTAGGATTTTGCCAGATTGTGAAAGGTCCAACTCATAATCATAACCACACATTAGATTTAATTATAACTTACAAAGTTGAAATTCAAAATTTAAATATTACTCCATTAAATTAAGTTATTTCCGATCACTACTTAATTACATTTGATTTAGTCCTGCCCTTGCCTACACACACAGATTAAAACAAAGACAGTGCGACATCTAGATTGTAATTCTGCTTCAAAATTTCTAGATGCTTTGAGTAAGTCGAGTGTAATTGTGGAAAACCATTTAGATCAGTTAACATCAAATGTAAACATGGAAAACAATTTAGATCAGCTAATATCACATTATAATGTGACATTGAGAGATGCTTTGGACACAGTGGCTCCCCTTAAAACAAAAGTGATCAAAGTGCATAGAAACTCTCCCTGGGTTTATGAACATAATCGAGCTCATAAATTAGAGTGTCGAAAACTGGAGCGCAGATGGAGAACAACAAAACTACATCTTTCAAATTGCATGAACAGAGAATGTTAAAAAATATAAAAAAGCTCTCTTTAAAGCTCGCTCAGAATACTATTCTACAATAACAGATAGCAATAATAAAAATCCTTGGGTACTGTTTAGAACAGTGGCTGAATTAACAAATGGGAATTCAGATCTACAGTGCAAAATACCAATAGATATTAAGAGTTCAGACTTTATGAACGTCTTCAATGAGAAAATTAAAAATATAAGATCCCAGATCTCAGCATCACAGTGCAAACCAAATACTAGCTTAGCAGACCCTGTCTCACATTGCATTCAACACTTTAGTAATTTTAATCCTGTAACTGAGCAGGAAGTCTTAACTTTAATTTCTAAAATGAATCCCTAGATGAATCTCTAGATCCAGTGCCAACAAAACTAGTAAAAAGTGCAATGGATGTTCTTGCAGCGCCTATTCTAACCATTATCAATAGTTCATTATTGCATGGCACGGTACCTGATGCACTAAAAGTGTCAGTCATTAAACCATTACTTAAAAAGTCAAACCTAGACCCACACATACTAAATAATTATAGAACTATTTCAAATTTACCCTTTCACTCTAAAATACCAGAAAAAGTAGTCGCCAATCAGCATCAGTCACACCTTACGCATTACAATTTATTTGAGAAATTCCAGTCTGGTTTCTCCACTGGTCATAGTACAGAAACGGCACTAACGGGGGATGTAAATGACATTCTGATATCCTCTGATAAAGGAAACTCCACTGTAATTATGTTGTTACACTTAAGTGCACAGAAATTAAATATGCTGTCCCGCAGGGCTCAGTACTGGGACCTTTACTGTTTTCACTTTACATGCTTCCACTGGGATCTCTCATTAGAAAACATAATGTTAATTTTCACTCGTATGCAGATTTCACCCAGTTATACCTTTCAATTAGATCAAACGAAGTTTCTCCAATGTTGTCTTTAATTAGTTGTGTTAGTGAATTAAAGGAGTGGATGGATGAGAACTACAGTACTTGTCTTTAAATACAGATAAAACAGAGATGTTAATTGTTGGAGGGAATTACGCTGATCACAACAATATTCGGTCATCATTTAACTCAGTTGGATCCCCATTAATTTTACTGAATCAGCGCACAATCTAGGAATTATCTTTGACTCTAACATGTCATTTAAAGCACATATTACAAAGTTGTTCAAATCATTTTTCTTCCATCGTGTTGTTTTGCCTGCCTAAGGTAAAGTCATCCCTGATGGAGGATCACAGGAATCATAGGAAAGAGGGGTCCTTTCATTGGATTGGCTGGCCCAGCGCTGTTTCAGCTGTGGATGGCCAAATGGGGGCGGCAGCTTGATGGCTGAGGTCTCCAGGACTCTAAACAAATCCAAATCATATTATGTGATATCATCTACTGTTAAATTCTGCTCTGTACTTGTAAATTTTTATTTTTATACTGTATTGAGAATTTGTTCTGTGTATAGTATTGTATTGACCCCCTTCCTTTTGACACCCACTGCACGCCTAACCGACCTGGAAAGGGGTCTCTCTTTGAACTGCCTTTCCCAAGGTTTCTTCCATTTTTTGCCTACAACGATTTTTTTTCTTTGGGAGTTTTTCCTTGTCTTCTTAGACAGTCAAGGCTGGGGGGCTCTCAAAAGGCAGGGCCTATTAAAGCCCATTGCGGCACTTCTTCTGTGATTTTGGGCTGTACAAAAATAAATTGTATTGTATTGTATGGCACAACAGTCCATCACAGTGTCTATTTAGGCAAAAAGCCACACTGAGCCGATTTAGAATTGCTAAAATTACGTGCAAAACAACTTCACTACTTTTTTAAAAAGGTCATTAAAATTTTGTTTACACTTAGATGCTTATGTTTTGTTTAAAAGAGGCACAAAAATCACAAACATTTAAATATTCAAGTTCATACTGTAACCAGCTTGTAGAATTGATTGGTGTACACCCAAAACTCTCCAAGTCACTTTACAGCACTTCCTCCAGGGGCAGAGCAAAAATCCATCCATCCATCCAGTCTTCCATTTCTAAATGGACTACTTTATCACAGTGTAAAAAGCAGCCATCTGCCCAAGCAGCATGGGGACCAAACCAGTAGAAAATATAAGTTTGTCATAGTGTACAGTAACTCCAACAGGACCAACCTATAGTCTCAAATCAACCTCACAACATAACTTTAGGATGAACTGAAAAAGCAGGTGAAAATATTATCAAGTAAATGTCTACCCATTCTTTTAATTTTCTGAACGAATAAAATGCAATGCAAGGTCATGGGGCACCAAGAGTTCCCTTCTCACGTTGTTGGTGGAAAGGAGTCAGACCCCAAGTGGTACAACAGTTCATGTCACATTCTGGCATTTCCTCTCTTTATCAAATGCACTCATATTTTTGTTTCCTAACTAGAATTTGCTTCCATAAGGGAGGTCAGTGGAATGGTGGAGATGCAGGGAGTAGAGTTGGTGAAGGTGGATGAGTTTAAATACTTGGGATCAACAGTACAGAGTAATGGGGATTGTGGAAGAGAGGTGAAAAAGAGTGCAGGCAGGGTGGAATGGGTGGAAAAGAGTGTCAGGAGAGATTTGTGACAGATGGATACAAGCAAGAGTGAAAGGGAAGGTCTACAGGATGGCAGTGAGACAGGCTATGTTATATGGGCTGGAGGTGGCACTGACTAAAAAGCAGGTGGGAGCAAAGCAGCTGGAGGTGGCAGAGTTAAAGATGGTAAGATTTGCATTTGTTGCGACGAGGATGGACAGGATTAGAAATGAGGACATTAGAGGGTCGGCTCAGGTTGGACAGTTGGGAGACAAAGTCAGAGAGGTGAGATTGCGCTGGTTTGGACATGTGCAGAGGAGAGATGCTGGGTATATTGGGAAAAGGATGCAAAGGATAAAGCTGCCAGGCAAGAGGAAAAGAGGAAGGCCTAAGAGAAGGTTTATGGGTGTGGTAAGAGAGAGCATGCAGGTGTGGGTGTAACAGAACAAGATGCAGAGGACAGAAAGATATGGAAGAAGATGATCTGCTGTGGCGACCCCTAACGGGAGCTGCCGAAAGAAGAGGAAGAAGAAGAAGCTGTTAGATGCACAATGGAACAAGCACTCAGTTATCTGATGTTCTGCTTCTCTGCCACAGTCGATCTGAACTGGTTTTCTAGGACGTAGCTTTCTTGTGTTATAGTGTAACTCATTTTAGTAAACACAAACCGCGATGAAAGGTTTAAGCACATTGTCATAGCTGCGGACTGGTAACTGTATACGTTTATTCAAAACCATCTTTTGTCATATTTCTTTCTTCAATGGGCTTATCCCTCTATATGTACTCACTGAGCAAATTAATAAGCACATCTGTACACCTGCTTATCCATACAATTATCTAATCAGCCAATCATGTGACAGCAGTGCAATGCATGAAATCCGGCACATTCAGGTCAGGAATTTCAGTTAATATTCACATCAAACACCACCAGATTAGGGTAAAAATGTGACCTCAGTGATTTAGACCATGGAATGATTATTGGTACCGGATGGGCTTTTTTGAGCATTTCTGTAACCATTGATCTCCTAGGACTTTCCAATACAACAGTCTCTAGAGTTTACTCAAAATAGTATTTAAAACGAAAAACATTCCATAAGCAGTAATTCTGCGGATGCAAATGCTTTGTTGATTGGAGAGGTCAGAGGAGAATGGCCAGACTGGTTCAAGATGACAGAAAGGCTATGGTAACTCATATAATGCTGGTAACGAAAAAGCTGGTTAACTCCAACCCATGTCTAAAAGACACACATTTTGTGTACTTTAATTTACGACTGTGGTGCATCTCAGAATACATAACACGTTGAATGTTGAGGCAGATAAGCTACAACAGTAGAAGACCATGCTGGATTCATCTCTTGTTTTCCCAAGAAACTGGGCTGTTGAAAACTGAAAAATGTAGACTGCTGAGATGAATCTCAATTTCTGCTGAGGCACACAGATGGCAGGTTCAGAAATTTGTGACAATAGCATGAATCTGTACACCCAACCTGCCTTGTGTCAACAGTCCAGGGTGGTGGTGGTGGTGGTATAATGATGTGTGGAAATGTACTCTTGGTACATATTAGCATATTAGGCCCATTAATACCATTCAGTCATTGCTTGCATATCACAGCCTATACTGGGCTATTCAAAATGAAAGAGCAGATTTCAAAAATGTATTTCAAACAAACTGTATAAGACAAACACATTTCGCACATCACTGGACAGCGGAAAGTTCAAAGTTTAAAAGTCTGCCTAAAAGTACCAATGAATGCCACCGAGCATTGTTTCTCATTTATAGCAAAATGGCCTCAACACCACAAGAGTGTTTTGTTAAATGTAAGGTAAATGTGTTTTGTGCCATTTCTGCAAGCAAAGTTTATGGACCTTTCTTTTTTGTGGAGCAGACTGTGACAGGATTTTCATACCTCGACATGCTACAAGACTGGTTGTTTCCCCAACTTCAAGAAGATTCGAATGACTTCATTTTCATGCAAGATGGTGCCCCGCCTCATTTCCACTTACCTGAACGACACCATTCCAAGACAATGGATTGGAAGAGATGGACAACAAGATTTTGCTCATCATCTATGGCCTCCAAGGTCTCCAGACTTTACTCCTTGTGATTTTTATCTATTGGGGTATATTAAAGAAAAAGGGTTTGTTCCACCTCTGCCCGCTAATCTTAAAGATTTGCGACATCGAATGGAGCAAGTTGTGAATTCAGTAACTAGGGACCAGTTGACTCGTGAGTGGCAAAAAATGGTCTACCGTTTTGATGTTTGTCGAGCTACACATGATGCTCATGTTGAGTGCATGCACCCTCAAGGACCATAGGACCAAACTTTGAACTTTCCTTTATCCAGTGATGTGCAGAATGTGTTTTTGTCTTATACAGTTTGTTTGAAATAAAGTTTTGAAATCTGCTCTTTCATTTTGAATAGCCCTGAATAAGTACTGTTGCTAACCATGTGATATCCCTTCATGGCCTTATTTTACCCATTTTCTAATGGCTCCTTCCAGCATGATCCTGTACCATGTCACAAAGCAAAAGTCATCTCAAACTAGTGTCATGAGCATGGCAAAGAGTTCAGTGTTCTTCAGTGGCCATCCCATTCACCAGATATGAATTAAATAGAACACCTTTGAGATGTGGTAGAACTAGAGATTCACAGCATGAATGTGCAGCTGACAAGTCTGCAGAAACTGTGAGACATGATCATCTCAACATGGACCAGAACCTCAAAGGAATATTTCTAGCATCTTGTGGAATTCATGAAATGAAGAACTGAAGCCATTTTGAGAGCAAAAGGAGCCCCACCCAGTTTATTATAGTGTTTCCAAGAATTTGCTCAGTGTGTGTATTTTAGGTACTGTTTATGCATTAACAACAAAAGGAAGACCAATTATTCTGTGTAAGTGATCAAAAATAGATTTTAATTTTTATACTCTTCAACAGTTTATAATATACTACAATAGCATGTGAAAGCTGCCACACATCAATTAGTGCATTACTTAAACATTGTTACCATTTGTTAAGTAGGTGGTGCTCAACCACACATCTCAAGGGCTGCAGGTTTTATTTGGAATCAGCTTAGACATTCCCAGATTTCTGGGTGCCGGAGCCTTTCACAGTGGCAATGGGAGGAAGGCATAAACCAGACCTGGCCACGAATCCTGCCCATCATAATGGTAAATAATTATAAACAAAAACATTGATCATTAAAAAATACTGTAGAATGATAAACTCCTTGCAACAAAAATTAAATTGTATAACCAAGAAAATAAATCTAAATACTGCACTTTATGTTTAATTTTTTGGAGGCAACTAGGAAAAAATGCTGCAGCCGTTGAGAATTCAAGTTGAGTAACCCTCTACTTAAACCAAATGCATTTTTAATTTCAGTTAATGAAAATGCAGCAACAATGAAATGTTTCAGGCATTAAAAATTTAGTTTATATTTTTCTTTTCTTTTATTTCTTAATACAATGTATGTAACGCAGCTGAACATTCTGCTATAATTTCAAGTTTCTCCTAAGAAAAAAATTATGCCCTTAATATGCAACTCGGCAAAATTCTAAAGAACTGGCATTGGAAAGGACAGCTGATATATAAGGATTCTATACAAAAAATAAAGAATGAAGCTGCACATTTTTACTATCAATTAATATGGCCCGGTGCGTTATGGAATGCATCAAATATACACGTCATATTTTAGGTTGGGACTACCAGCTCTCAACTTCAGCCCATGCCTAACAGACTCAGGTTTACTGTACTTTAATTTTCAGAAGTTATGAATTAGGCAGTTAGAGATGGGTTTTTTCTGTAGTTTTGCAGCTAAATCAATTCTGTAGTTTTTATTTATTTTTTATTTGTAGCTTAACTATCTTCACAGGACTACGAGATGTTTTGTTGCAATGGCCAATCTGTTTACTGTCAATGACTGATTTCAAACCAGAAGGTAACTATCAAGCATTCTTCTCGGTGTGGTAATTTAATTATTGGTAAGTTAAAGAATTGCAACAATGCTCACATACATTAAGTGCTCATAAATATGTGTATTAAAAATAACAGATTTTTTTTAATAGTGTGGTGACTATTAATTTTAATTTATATTAACATCCATTACCACACACTAATTGGTCACATCAATTAACTGATAAACTATTAAAAATGAAACTTTAATTACTCACTCAAAACATCATTTTCTATTTGTTCATTTAATGAATAGAACCTCAGAACATGCAAAGTGTGTCAGTTAGAGTTTGTAAGGATACATTTTTAAATTAAATTGCTGATAATAAAACTTCCTAAACTTTCCAGTAGGCCCAGTAGGAAGCAACAGGCCCTTTTCTGTAAGATTAATGAACACTGACAACATTTATTGAATGGAGTGACAGTAAAATAATAGATGCTTGATTTAAAGGCAGCATTTGGCATGTGATTGAAAATTTGCAGACATGAAACCTCACTGCTGGAAGGGGTCTCCAGAATGGAGGCTAGTTACCATGAGACAAAAAGAAATAAAATTAGTGAAAGATATTAGGCAGACTATTTAGCCTCTCCATATCATGCTGAATCGAATGTATTTGCACATAACTACATAAACAGTACAAGTAGAAAAGTAAAATATATGTAAAGGAAATGTATAATCATTATAATTATTCTTCTGCAAAATATTCACTACTAAATGAAACCTTAAAATTATTCTTTTTTATTTTTATGGTTGGGGCGCATAAACTCATATGTGGTCTAACAAAGCTGGCAACACAGCAATGTCACTGACATAAGTGCGAGATGAGATGAACAAAAGGGGATAGTCAAAATGTGCAACTTTTTAAAAGAAAAATAGTGTTCAGTTACGTAAAGATCTGAACACGGAATTTATAAAGAATAAACAAAAAGCAATCTGAAACTTAAAACACCCATTCTCTTGAGATACCAGTGATGCTAAATTTTATAAAGTGGTGTACTGAAGAATGCAAAAATGGATAAACCTCTAAAAAAGCAGGTTTTGGTTTACAATTAAAGTCAGAAAAAGTTACACTCACAAAACTGTTTTACTGCTTAAGGGATACTGATGACTACCATATATACTCACGGATAAGTTCTCCCGCGGATAAGTCGGGACTTAATTTTACTGTATAATTTCTGGTATTTTAAAATGACGGTCGTATAAGTCGAATGTGGAAAATGTACGCTATTGGTCCAAGAGATTACGATATGCTAATGCCCATGTGAGAAAGTAACCACGGAGCACACTGCCTTTTTTTTCTATGTGGGTGCGGCAATGCTCTTTATCAGCGGGTGCTCCAAACCTCTCTCTCTCTCTTTCTATTGTGCCTACATGACCACACAGTAATACCTGAACTATTCCGGAGTGACATTTGCACTGTTTTGTGTTTTTTGTATCTCACACCATCATACACTTTTATCATAAGTGCATCACTTATCTACGATGGAGCATTTGAACAGAACAAAATATAAAGCTGGTTTTAAATTCAAAGTCGTTGAAGTGGCGAAAGAAATTGGTAACTGTGCTGCTACAACAAAATTCGATGCATCTGAGAAACTGATGTGAGATTGGAGGAGGGAAGATGTAAAAAAAAAATAAAAAATTAAGTGTTGCATTACTGAACGGGTGTACAAGTCGGGATCTGATTTTATGATCAATTTTTCAGGTTTCAAGACCTGACTTATACGTGAGTATATATGGTATGTGTAGTAATGGCAGAACTTATAATTATTCTTACTTTCAGAACAGCTTAGGTGTACTTTTTTGCATTTATAAATCAATGAGTGGAAACTATGATACTTTAAGGCTATCTTTAGGAACAATAATAAAAACATTCTTCTTTTATAACACATAATTAACTAAATCGTGTAATATTTTATGCCATCCATTTTGCTCACATGCATTTACCACTCTAGAGCCATGGGGGCAAAAGGTGATCTAACAAGCACTGGAATGAGCTAATCCTGGATGTGATGCACAGACATTCACAGTAGGCCATTATAGATTCACCAAATAACTATACCAGCATGCCTTTGCAGTGTCGGAGGAAACCCTTACAAAACCCTCAAGAGACATGAAGGAAACTTACAGCCTTACAAACTCCAAACAACCGTGACTGGTCTTGAAATCAAACGTGGGTTTCTACAGCTACATATGTTATAATCACTGCACTACTGTGCTGCTCCATGCTAATTATTATCTGGAAAAAGGAACTACATAAAGACAAAGAATAAATCATACAGAGCACTGAAATAAAGAGAAACTCCTAACTTCTGTAACATAAAGCTAGTCCCCTTCAATACAGCCTTTAATACTGAGAATGAACTACAAAATCAACAAAGCGTGTTGACATCCACATTGCAGACATTTCAAATCGTGTCTTCTGCAATTAACTAACTTGTTGAATTAATAGAAGCGATTCTTTTGAAACCTAATTGGCTAAAATGTTTTGTGAGTGATTTCAGTAAAAGCATATCAGTGATGTCATGGTTGACACACTATGCTACTTACTGTTGTATGCAGAAAATATTTTGCAGTACTATGATAAAGGAAAAGGGGGTGGATTTAATCGCAATTAAATCTTCATTTATGAAGTGTTAAAATGTAAATAGGGTAATGAAAATTACTGTACATATTCTAAATTTATATTTATCATCAATGTACTTTATTACCACCAGGCTATATTGAAAATTTTGCTTTTTTAAGACCATCCATGGTTATAAAACATGGCAAAAATTTTAGGGACTCGCCGGCTGCTTGTTCCATCTTAAGTGCATAAAAATAGGAACTGATTCTACAAGAGATCAGTTTCCTTGAGGACAACAACTGAGTGTTGAAAGTGTTCATCTGATGTCTCTCCTTTTCCAGTGCTTCTGGCTAGTCATACTGAAGAAAGCACCTCACTTGTAGGGTCCTTCTCTTTCTTTTCATCCCTGTCTACATCGATGACATGAATAGATCCTGGCTTAATCATTAAATCCTCGACATCAACTTGGCTCTTGTTATCCTCAACTTCCATGTATCTTCCTGATGGAAAAGATGACTTTGAGAGGACCTGTTTTAAACGTCGCTTCATATCAGGGTCAGGGCAGAACAGGTAATCATACAGTGCAGCTGCAATAATGGCACCCATGAGTGGACCAACCCAGTAAACCTAAAGTATAGAAACATAAGTGGGTTTTGGTAAATAACAACATCTTATCATACATCATGAACAACGACTTTAATCATGCAACAAATACTATATGTTTTCATTGCAACACCAATAATTATTTTGAACTTATTTAAATAAAACAGCAATTATTAAAATCCACTTTTACATTGAACTTGATCTTACTGGACAATCTCAATCTCATCATGTCTATCAGAAAAATATCTGAATTGTTGTGCCGAAGTGAATACCCTTTTTTAAAAATATCAAAGGTCTGCAGTTGCCATCTTTCAATTTAGAAATACGAGCACATTTGGAAAGACCATGGGCCTCATGCATAACGCCGTGCGTAGAATTCGCACTATAACATGACGTAAGCACAAAAGCGGAAATGTGCTTGCACACAAAAAAATCCAGATGCATAAATCTGTGCAAATGCCAGCTTCCACGTTCTTCCACTACATAAATCCTGGTGAGCTGTAAAATTAACGCTTCTCCACCACAACTCCTCCCAGAATTACGCCTCTTTGAATATGCAAATCAATATAAATAGCCCTTAAGCTCAGCCTTCTGTGAAAAGGCAATGTCAAAAGCATGAGGGAAAATAGAATTTCAGCGAATGTCAAGTGGAGGCAAAGAAAAACGTACTATTTGTTGGTTTAAACAGTGGTATAAACAACAAAAGGAAGTTGATCAAGTGACATAGCATGTCGTAGAAACTCGAAAGTCATAAAGTCAAAAGGTGAGTCGTAAACCACAGTCTGAGTGTCATATGAAAGCTTATTAGGGTACAGAGAAAAAAAAAGGCACACAGTGGGGAAAAAAGCATGAAATGTCAACTTTAATCTCGAAATTTCCACTTTAATCACGTAGTTTATTTTGTCATTAAAGCAGAACATCATAAACTTCATCTTAAAATCATTCAATTTACTAGTTTCTCAAATCCCATCGTAACTAAAGTAGCACGTTAAATGCTTTGTTTTGTATTTGATCTTCTATGTGCTCTATGTGTGTGAATCACTACGTGCTTCTGGGTTTTCTCTTCCCCCGACAGGACATGGAATCCATTACATTCGTGATATTACAGCTCACTGAATAATTAAAATACTGAGATGTATACATGATATCATTTTCATGATGATTGGAGTTAAAGCATGTTATTAAACATGGGAGCATGGTGGTGCAGTGATTGTTCCTGCCTAACGCAAGATGCTTGCTTTGCCGTGCATGACCTTCAATGAAATACTTTATTGCAGCAATACTGTCTCTTTCAAACGTACTAACCCTCAATTCCTGTCCTTACATTTCTTTCTCCAAATACCCAATCGCCATACAATCAGCTCTGTAATAGACGTTAAACCATCTGTAAGCTTAGAATGCCGATTTTTTAAAACTTTTATGGAACATTGAAATATCTTCGTAGTATGTGTCGCGTCAGTACCAGCAAGAATACAGCATGAGGCAGGATCAATCCGTGAACGGAGCACCAGTGGCTCACTAGCACTGTGGCACTGTGTCCTCACATGTTTAATTATTATTAACAATATAGATTGTTTATAGATTATTTAAATGAAGTTAAAGTTTTATCTATATAATATAATAAACATATTTTGCTGCATTTCATCTTAAAAATTATATCGTCATCATATGTAAATACGCGCTTTATAAAGTGGCTCAGGTTGTGCAATATTATAACTGGATCGCAAGTTTACAGTGAGGTAATTGTACTTATAAGTACAAACAGATCTACAAGGAGCACTTGATGGATTGATTGAGTGCGTTTATAGTTGTTGAGAAGAAACTGTTTCTGAACTGCGAGGGAAGGCTCTGAAGCGTTTGCCGTACGAGAACAGTTCAATAGACAGCATGGCTGAGGCAGTGTGTGCTTGATGCTGTATACTGATAATTCTCTTTCTGATCAGGTGCTGTACAGCTGTGATTCACACTCAGATACAGTGATATTAATACTCTGAGTGGTGCAGTGAGAGTAATATGGAAAAAGATGATCTGATGTGGGATCCGAGGTGCAGTGAGAGGAACAACGCTAAAGCAGTTATGGTATTTGGAATAGTTTGACCATTCTGTGGACCATTATACTGTTACAGGTTAATTACAATCAGATGCATTAAACTATATGAGGTTAATTTCAGTGTATTTATAAAGGAACAGTAGCACTGCTTTGACGCTGGGTGCCGCCAGTCTGTAAAACCGAGTGTAGGACTTGAGTACGACAGGGTACGAGCTACTGTGGAAATGTGCGTGGCTTTACGCCAAGTTTAGATTTTATACATTTTTGTGCAAGCGCACCGTTTATACAGCAGGCCCAATGTTACAAAAACATACTTTTGTTAGGCTGACGCCCATGCATATTTTTGTACAGGTTCCCTATTTTTTTTTTAATGCTCTTTCAACAAATTAATTTACTTGTGCCTTCCAGAGCCTGAAAACAATGACAAAACCTCCTGACCTACTTTATTCATTCTACAATATCAACATTACACGATGGCTAGCTAGTATCAAAATTAGCCTCGACATTCATCTGCACAGCACGCTGACCTATTAATAGAAGGAAATTAAGAGGAGGAGAAAACTCTTCATGTTAGAATTAAAGATAAATCTGTAATGAAAAGGTGGCTGGTGTTTCAGCTCACTAGTTCACTTAGTGGGCTGTGTTTCCTCACTTATGCTGTAGTTTGAGTTGCTGATTTTCCTTCTCTAATGAAAATAGCAACTCTCATACTGCTTTGACCGCAAAGGTGGGTTTTTTGACAAACAGAAAATGTAATCAGCCTTTGAAGGTATAAAATACAAACTCTGTGTATTTTCAGAATTCTGATGACAGATATGAAATATTTAAAGTCATCTTCCTGATTTTTTGATGTTTAGCACAAGTGAGTATTTTTATTATAGCTTGTAATTAATGATACTTGATATTACTTGATAAAGCAAATCAGACGGCAATGTTGTGAAAGTTTGGGTATTGTCTGATTAGAGCATTATTTCCTTGAATATGTCTGTAGATTTTGTTTCAGAGCCACAAAAACAAGAAAGATTAAAACAAACTGAATGAATACACAATACATGAAAAATAAGAAGAAAAGAAAGGAGGTGATTCAGTTCATCAAGCTTATTTGGTTAGCAGCTATTCCAGTATCTCACCCAGATATGTTTTGAAAGTCGTCAAGATTTCTGTTTCAACTACAGGACTCCTCACTTTGCTGCAGTGTCTTCTGACTCCTTATGAATGGGTGCTCTTACCCACGGTGTACCGTTTATGAAAGTAAAACTGTGCATGCGGCGTACATCAAAGGATGTGGTATACACACAAAGGGGTGCCATTTGTGCTAATAAAGGGGCATATACTTCTGACACTGATGGGTACCCCCACTCCAACAGGTCATTGAAGTCTAATTATACTAACTGCCTACTATGGAACATGAAGGGCAAAATCCGTCCACCCCACCTGGAGCTCCAAATGAGCTTCAACTGCCACTGCTGTTAATCTTCTGCTTTATTTTGAACTTTGTGTTCATTAAGTGGGATTTTACCAGGGTGCTGCTTCAATACTTCACATACCCTTTGTCTATCCCACACAAGTCTTCAATACATTTCCTTGCAATTTCCACCAGTGGAAGTGAGTTTGTGTTTGACTATTGAATTGAAAGAATTCTGACTAATTCATTGTATTGATGTCTTTTAGACCTCTGAAGGCTTAGGTCTTAGAAAAAAACTTTATCCCTTAGCAACTCGAGGCAAAAGTAAAAAAATTGTGTAATAATAGACTCTATTACTAGACTGTATTACTAGGACTGAATTCGTATATTTAAAGAACATTTCAGAAGTTAGAACTCTTCAATGCAGAATGATAAGGTTAATTAATACTTTTATTTTTTGTCGACTAGATTACTGTCAATCACTCATAATAGGAATACCTAGGAAATACGTCAGTTGGTTGCAGTTACTTCAAAAAGCAGCAGCAAGAATCTTAACCAGGAAATAGAAATCTGAGCACTACACACCTATTTTGGCACCATTATATTGGTTACACATATCCTTTAGAACTGACTTAAATAACAACTATTGGTAAATAAAGCTTTAAATAATCTTGCTCCTTCCTATATTTTGAAATGCTCATCAACCTACATTCTAAGTCATAACCTAATATCTTCTAAAAGTAATTGCGCACTCGCGCTCTCTCTCTTGTTTGCTCATGCACTCACGCTCTCTCTCTCTCGCTCTCTCTCGTTTGCTCGCACACTCACGATCTCTCTCTCTCTCTCTCTCACCTGCTTGCGCACTCGCACTCTCTCTCTCTCTTGCTCGCACACTCGCGCTCTCTCTCTCTCTCTAAACGCTTCCTATACAATCACAATGCCCGTCGTACACGGGGCTAAATGATTTTCACGATTTTCTTTGTAAAAATTAGGGTGCGTGGCTTACACGAGGAAATGTAATTCTGCAATGTTTACTTCTTCTGCTTGGGCTCGCTCATTCTCTCTCTCGCTCACGCTCTCTCTCTCGCCCATGCACTCTCGCTCGCGCTCTCTCTCTCTCTGCTTGCTTCGCGACTCAAGGCTCTCTCTCTCTCGTTTGCTTGCTCGCGCACTCTCTCTCCTTTGCTTGCTCACGTTCTCTCTCTCTCTCTCTCGCGCACTCGCGTTCTCTCTCTTACTTGCACACTCGCGTTCTCTCTCTCTCGCTCGCGCACTCGTGCCCTCTCTCTCTCTCTCTCTCTCTCGCTTGCGCACTCGCGCTCTCTCCCTCTCTAAACGCTTCCTATACAATCACAACGCGCGTCGTACACAGGGCAAAACGATTTTCCCAATTTTCTTTGTAAAAATTAGGGTGCGCGTCTTACACGAGGGTGTGTGGTATACAAGTAAATACAGTAATTCCACGCCGGGTCAAGGGGTGGCAGAGTGTACTAATTTTCTCTCTCTCAATCCCTTGCAGACCATTCTCGGGAAATTCTTCCTGTTTCTTGGGCAGTCAGCGACGTCACTTCCGGTTCCAGACCTGATAACATCACTTCCCTTACTGGCCTATAAAACCGCCATCTTGCCTTCAGTATATCAGTTCTTTTTTGGACTCAGTTGTGATAAGCATTTTGGCAGCCAGGAAATATTATACGGATGGCTGCCCCAAACCTTTGCAATGTCTTTGTGTTGTACTTGTGACACTACATTTTAGGCTCCTAATAGACCACACATGCATAGAGTAATACTGGTCTTCATGAATGAGAAATCATTATTAATCTTTACTTTCCTCTGCTTTTCTTTTCATTATTTCTGTGCTGACGTTTTGTGCCACCACCACCACCTGAACAAAGCACTGTGCAGCCATCTGTGATGCCCGAATGAAGGCGGATGACCCAACAACCCACAAGACTCATTGCATTGAATACTCTGGAACAACAAGGAATGACCGAAGAAAATTTATTTTAGGTAGAATGCCCAGTGGGGTCTAGGTAGCCTAGTGGTTTTGGAAGCCCTGCAGATATTTTTTTTCTCCAGCTTATCTGAAAGCTGTTTTTTTTCTGTCCTCCCGGCCATCTGACCTTAGCATTCTTACTTATCTTTAGACACTAAAAATCCAATACTATATATAAAGGATTCTGTTTTTATACTAATTATACATCTATTTTATGCAAGCCCATAGTCATTTTTGTGATTCAGTCATTATTCTTACATTCCTAATTTTTTTACTGCATTTTTTCTTTGACATATTGTAAAGCACTTTAAGTTACATCCTATGCACGAAAATTAGCTAGAGATACTGTATATATGTTGTTGTTGTAGATAAGCACCTGAACTCAGCATTCTTTGCTCAAAACTAAAAGAGTTTAAATTGCCAAGCCTGTGAGTGTAGGACTTGCACTTTAATCCTTAGTCAATCTCCTCTGCACAGCTTCTAGTGCTGCTATGCCCTTTTTGTAGTGTTCTGACCAGATCTGCACACAGTACTCCAGATAGTTTCACATTATAGAGTCTAATATCACTTAGTTGCACTGAACATATTTCTATTGAATAGTAGAGCAGGTTTGGCAAGATACTGAACTTGGTGAGGGACTTGTCTGAATTGCTTTTAGAACAATAACATTCAAACAATCAAAGAACAATTAATGGTTGAGGCTGGAATATGATTGCCCAGTAGCTCAGTTAGACAATGGTCACACAAAAATGAATCCAATTTAGAACATATGTACATAGAATGTAGTGTAAGGAGCATGTAAAACAAAAATATATAAATCACAAATTCATTTGCAGTCAACAAATGTATTAGTATAGGGAACAAATTAATATCAGCAAGGTGATAATGCTAAAAGCTGAAAACAGAGAAGTATTAAGTGTCAGCAGGAGCTGTACATACAGTCTTGTCTAGGTTCAGAAATTAAACTCCTGAACACACACACACAAAAAATATCATGAATGTTAAAAACAAAATTGAAAGGGCAGTCAAAGATTGGCACTGCTTGAATTGGCTAACAAACTTTTTAAGACAAAATTATAAACAGGATATTATATAAAGAACTAGACATGAACAATGAAGAGATCATGACTCAGTGGGGCACAAATGAGGAGAGATTAGGTAAGGATTAAGAAAATAAAAAAGCTTCACAATATATACAAATAAAATTCAGCAATCTTTTTAAAGTTACTTTGTATATTACTCATACACAACATTAAAAATGGAAGCAAAAGAGCTTAGAAAAATGATATGTAGCTGCAATTAGGTAACAACAGCCATGGCATTATAGCAGAATTCTACCTAATAAATACCTCAATGAAGTATTTTTGAAATGAACATTACTGTGAATGCAAACAGGATGGATAACCACTGTCCAGTATTTAGTATGACATGTTGTAAAAATTAAAGTAAAAAAAAAAATTAAATTATGACAAGTGAGTTACAGAACTGATTCTGTGATTGCAATGCTAGCATACATCACACTGAAATTCTTTAAACAGCTTGTTTTGAAATTACCTGACGTCCATGCATTCTTTTACAATGACCCACACTTGAAGATACCATTTCTAGAGCTATGCAGAAAAACCTGCCATTGTTGATTTCATCAGGCTCTTCATGAGCTCTTAATTGTGTCGTGTATTTTAAAAGCAAACGTTAACAGTACTTAGGATTATTTACTAAAATTAACAATTATACATGGCCCTGTCAATATGCATATGAATAATAAGCCACGTACTGTCCCATATAAGATGCAGCATGGGGAACTGCCAAACAGTGATAAGACAATACAAAGTCATAGTTTTGGAAAAACAATAAGCTCTAGCAGTTCAGTAATGTATCTTTAGGCTTGAGCCAAGAATACTGTAAGTCACCAAAAAAGACAGCATTAGTAGCTTCACATGTAATTAATTGCTGGACATAAAGGTCATTGGAGGTCAGTTGGGGAGAGTAATGGATGGACGAGAAAAAGTGAAGGAGAACCCAATATCCATCTATCCATCCATTATCCAACCCGCTATATTCTAACACATGGTCACGGGTGTCTGCTGGAGCCAATCCCAGCCAACACAGGGTGCAAGGAAGGAAACAATCCCCGGGCAGGGTGCCAGCCCACCGCAGGGCACGCGCACACACACACACAAGCACCAAGCACACACTAGTGACAGTTTAGAATCGCCTGCATGTCTTTGGACTATGGAAGGAAACCGGAGTACCCGGAGGAATCCCAAGCAGACACAGGGAGAACATGCAAACTCCACATAGGGAGGACCCGGGATGTGAACCCATGTCTCCTAACTGCGAGGCAGCAGCACTACCACTGCGCCACAGTGCCACCCCAGACCCCAATATCTTACTTATAAATACCATTACCTGAGTGGTTGCCTACCCCTTTAAATGCTGCTTATGGCTTAGAAATGCAGAAGCAACAGGGACCACCAGAGGAAGCCCTGGGTGTACGATTTCTACACAAGGTGTGGGGATGGATCTAGAGATGGGATTATAAAGCCATCACGGTCCCAACGGTCTGATGAGCTTGGGGTTGGAGCAAAGTCAGAGACAAAAGTTCAGTTGTGGGAGGTCAGACTGGTGAATGACAAAGACAGTAGGTTAGGAAAGGGAGAGCTTTGAGAAACAGGAACTCAAGAGGGGCAATAGGAGTTTGTTTAACTGGTTTATTTTATACTTTCCTTGTGTTATCCCTCTTTTGTGTGTTTAGTTATTATTTTTAAAATAAACACAAACTTTTTGTATTTATTTAGATGACTAGTCTCATTTCAATTCGAGCACTACTGTAATATACACACGAAGATATTTTTATATTATATATATACACACACACACTAGGGGGTTCCCCCGCTTGCTTCCCTTGCCAATAGACCTGTGTTATGCACCAGCCACTTCGCATCTCTACTGCTCATGTTGTGAAGAGGGGGGCTGAACGCACCCCAAGGAGACGCAGTCGCTCCTTCCGAAACCCCCTCTTAAACTGTGATATAATGGGAAACAAATACAGGTTTTTTTTTTTACCTCCTCTTTGCTCGATCAGATGCTGGCTTGCTGCTGCCACCGTGCTGCATGATCTGCATCTTGTGCAGCACTTTGAACATTTAAAAGCCTGTACAGCAGCTGTCCTACTCTTTGTCTTTTATTTCCGGCCCTGGGCGTGTTTAAATCATTTGGCACAAAATCTCGTCTTGCAGGACATCGAGTTCTTGATATTTTTTAGTTTATAATTTAAAAGTGAAATAAGAATCTGAAAATCTAACAATATCACATTAAAGTTTGATAAATTCTGAAAAGAATGATACTAAACATATTTATTTTTAAAATAAGTCTGATTTAAAGTGTGACAAAAAAGTGACATAAAAATGTCATATAAAATCATTGCACAAAATTGTTGCACTTTTAGGCTTAGGATTTTATATATACAGAATAGATAATTACTTATGTATATAGATTTTATACATACTTCCCCTGGAACACTAGAGGGCAACCCCCCTGGCTCACAGTGAGGCCCGTGGCCACCACCAGGGGGTGCCTGGACAGTTCCTGAGCCCTGGGCTGCAGTACTTCTTCCGGCAGTACTTCTGGGTGTGGCAGAAGTTTTGGGAGCACCTGGAGCACTTCCAGGTGCCGTAAAAAAGGGACTGCCTCACTCCATGAGGGGAGCCAGAGTTGGGAGGTGGTGGAGAAAGGAGAGACAAAAGGAGGGAAAGGACTGTGTATTCGTGTTGGTGCATTACTTTGTGCTTAAGTACTGTGCTCTGTAGTGGGGAGTGAAGGGACAGCACTGCCCCACTTAAAAAAAAAAAAAAAACGTGTGTTGTGTGCCAACTCTATGGATTGCCTGTGTAGGGTTAGGGCAGCTGCATGTACTACGGTGCACACAACATTATATACAGTGATCCCTCGCTATATCGAGCTTCGACTTTCGTGGCTTCACTCCATCGTGGATTTTAAATGTAAGCATATCTAAATATATATCACAGATTTTTCGTTGGTTCGCGGATTTCTGCGGACAATGGGACTTTTAATTTATGGTACATGCTCCCTCAGTTTGTTTGCCCAGTTGATTTCATACAAGGGACGCTATTGGAGGATGGCTGAGAAGCTAACCAATCAGAACACATATTACGTATTAAATAAAACTCCTCAATGATATACGATATGCTTCCCTCGCGGTGCTTCGCACACTTAAAAGCTCTAACAGCACGTATCGATTTTTGATTGTTTGCTTTTCTCTGCCTCTTTCTCTGACATTCTCTGCTCCTGACGGATGGGGGTGTGAGCAGAGGGGCTGTTTGTACAGAGGCTGTTTGCTTAGAAGATATGGACGCTCCTCTAAAAAATTCTGAAACACTACCTTCACATTGATCCCTTACTTGCGGCCTCTTTATCGCGGTACTTCCACTTAAAAGCCCAACAGCCCTATTGATTTTTGATTGTTTACTTTTCTCTCTCACTCTCTCCCTGACATTCTCTGCTCCTGACGCAAACTTCTTTGAAGAGGAAGATATGTTTGCATTCTTTTAATTGTGAGAAAGAACTGCCATCTCTGTCTTGTCATGGAGCTAAACACTAAAGGGTGTTATTTCATGTCTAGAGGGCTCTAATAATGTTAAAAAACGTATTTAGAAGGTCGTAAACAGGTTTTCTATGCTCTAACTGCGAAAATATTAGCTTTATAAATAAAGAATCATACTTCGAGGAAATTCATTTATTGCGGTAGAGCCTGGAACGGATTAACCACGATAAACGAGGGGGTTTACTATATATATATATATATATATATATATATATATATATATATATATATATATATATATATATATATATATATATATATATTATAGTGGAAGTCAGCCCGGACACAGACAGGCGGACACTGATGGTTCACCAACCAACACACGTTTATTCATCTGTACAATATTTACAGTGCACACAACCCAGTACCCTGTACCAGACACACTCAAAGTCCAGGCCTCTTAACCAATGCTGCTTTCTTCGGGTCTGCCTCCACTCCTCTCCTCTGAGCTCTGTCCTTCTTCCAGCCCCTTTTATATTCACTCGGATGTGCTCTAGGTGCCTCCCGATGAACTTCTGCCAGCACTCCCTGGTGTGGTGGAAGTACCGGCTGTGCACCCGGAAGTACTCTGGGTGTCCCTGGTCTTGTTCCCCCCAGCACTTCAGGTGTGGAGGAAGTTCTGAGGGCCAGGGCTGGGTACCACCCCCAGCCGCTTGCCACTATATATATATATTATAATTCATCGCTGGGGGGGGAATACTGTGGAGGATGGCCGGCTGTTTATCCCGGCCAATACCCCCAAGCCGCCAGGTGGAGCCCTCCTTGCAGCATGGAGGTCCCCAGAAGACCAGCAGGGCATCATGGACAATGGAGTTTTTATGCACCGCCCTGCTGGATGCCATGGGGGCCACGAGAGGGAGCTGCAGGGAGGACCGAAGAGTTCTTCGTGCCCTATGACCCGGAAGTTCGTCATAGGAAGAGCGACGGGCTTCCGGGGTGAGAAAAAGCATTGTTTACCCTGACCCGGAAGGAATAAGGACTTGTGGACTGTTGGGCAGGAACACCTCCGGGTCAGAGAGTATAAAAGGAGCTGAGCTGAGTTGGGAGGCAGGGTGGCTAAGCGTCTGGGAGATTAGAGGATTTGTTTATTTGAGTATTGTTTGTTTATTGGGAATTGTGGAGAAGAGCGTGCTTTGTGCACATTATTATAATAATAAATAATAATTGGACTTTTATCTGGTGTCTGACGTGGTGTCTGAGGGTACAAGGGTGCGAGCAATAACCCTAATCTGTCACAACTGGCGTAGCCGGCAGGATTCTCTGGCCGTCAGTTAGCAGAGGACCTGAATTTAAAAAATTTCTGTGGGTAGTAAACCCCGAGAAGACTACGGAGTTAGGAATTACCACAGCATCGCCAGAACCCATAAAGAAAGCCAAGTCTAGAATGGGGAAAAGGAAAGGCAAGCAGAGCACTGTTACCAACGGGAGTGACCTGTGTGCAATGGCCGACGCTCTGGAGGAGTTAAGGAGCTGCCTTTCAAGTCCGGAGAAACCTCCAGGATTCAACGAACGCTCTGAGGTACGTGCTGGGAACGGTATGGAAAATTCTTTTATTATTACTCACTTTGTCCCATGCATGTACCTCAGAGAAGATCACCTGGAGACTCCGCGGGGAAAAGGAGACTACCCCGGAGACGACAGCACGCTCCTGTCGGAACCTGAGCACAGAGGAGACGACTTCCGCATGACGGCAGCCGACGAGGGACACGGTAGCAAACTCAGTGCATTCTAGGAAGGAGGAGCTCCGTGTCCCGCTATTTGCGCCTTCGAGCCCGAAGGAACGGACTTGGTCTTTCCGAAGGGGAAGGGGGAGGCGAGCGAGGCATCGCTCAACCCACAAGAAGGTAAGGAGGGTCGGGGAGTAGCTGATCAGGATGTCGCAAAAGTATTAAAGACAGACCGCAGTTCGCCGAAGAAGGCAACTCGACCCTCTGAGAACTCCAAGTCCCAGAAGCCTCCGTGAGACCCATCAGAGCACGTGCCTGAAGCGGGCATGCTCATTGGCTCCCGGCCGGCAGAGAAGACAGACAAGGAAGTAAGTCTTATGCCGGTCGAATTAAATAATATTGACTTGCGGGAACTCGAGCGCTTGATCGAGCCCATAAAGAGTTGTTTACAGGTCCTGACGACCATTGTGAAGATCGTCGGAGAATTGGGAGCGGTAGCCAAAGCGGCGTTGGAGAAGCTGAGGGACTACGTGCGGCGATTTGGTGGGGAGCCTCCCGTATATCATAATGTGGCGGTACAGGTATGTGAAACCCGTACCGTATATAAAACAAGAGGGACGCAGTGTAATCCGGGCCCGCTTTTAATAAATAGCGGGTGCCAATACACGGCGTGCCCTACAAGAGAAGCCGGTACGATAACCGAGTGGCCGGTGGAAGGGCTAATCGATCCGGGGCAGCTACACAGTGCTGACTCCCGGAGCGAGACAGCCCTAAAGACGCCGCCACCGGTAATTTGTAAAAGTAAGCGGGTGCAAACAGTAAAGGGTCTCTCTTTACTTAATAGAGAGACTCAGACTGTGGACAAGCCCCAAATTAAGCAGGAGATCCCGAAAATAAAATGGGGGTCTCCTGACAAGAAAGGTATAGAAGAAGAAAGAGAATAAACACCGTTAGAGGCGGCAGGGGTTTCTCTCCCAGCAAGAGAAGGGGCGGACCTAACATTTCCTTATTGTTTTCAGTCCCGTAGGGGGAGAATACCAGGGGGACAGAGGCAGTGCTACGGGTGCCGAAGGTTGGGCCACATTTGGCGATACTGTCCATGGAGAGAGGGGGACAAGATATCGAATTGGAATAATATTCCCCCTAGGTTCTCCAGGGACCAAGATATTCGGACTAATTAAGGCTCAACCGGAACGTCCTCTTGGAGGAAGACTTCCCTCTCGGGGCAGGCCGCTCCAAATCTTTATAATTCGTCGCTGGGGGGGGGAATACTGTGGAGGATGGCCAGCTGTTTATCCCGGCCAATACCCCCAAGCCGCCAGGTGGAGCCCTCCTTGCAGCATGGAGGTCCTCAGAAGACCAGCAGGGCATCATGGACAATGGAGTTTTTATGCACCGCCCTGCTGGATGCCATGGGGGCCACGAGAGGGAGCTGCAGGGAGGACCAAGAGTTCTTAGTGCCCTATGACCCGGAAGTTCGTCATAGGAAGAGCAACGGGCTTCCGGGGTGAGAAAAAGCATTGTTTACCCTGACCCGGAAGGAATAAGGACTTGTGGACTGTTGGGCAGGAACACCTCCGGGTCAGGGAGTATAAAAGGAGCTGAGGTGAGTTGGGAGGCAGGGTGGCTAAGCGTCTGGGAGATTGGAGGATTTGGTTATTTGAGTATTGTTTGTTTATTGGGAATTGTGGAGAAGAGCGTGCTTTGTGCACATTATTATAATAATAAATAATTGGACTGTTATCTGGTGTCTGACGTGGTGTCTGAGGGTACAAGGGTGCGAGCAATAACCCTAATCTGTCACAATATATATATATATATATATATATATATATATATATATATATATATATATATATATATATACAGTATGTGTGGGCAAAAGTAGGTTTACAGTTGTGAGTAGACTAAAAAGAGTGCATAATGTATGAAATGTTTATTTGTCTTTTTATTTGTCTTCTTCTTCTTAAAGCCATGAAGTTAATAAAGCTATTGTAATAATCCATCCATCCATTATCCAACCCGCTATATCCTAACTACAGGGTCACGGGGTTCTGCTGGAGCCAATCCCAGCCAACACAGGGTGCAAGGCAGGAAACAAACAATAACACCCACAGACACACCCACACACTAGGGACACCTAACCTGCATGTCTTTGGACTGTGGGAGGAAACCAGAGCACCCAGAGGAAACCCACCCACGGGAGAACAAACTCCACTCTGGGAGGACCCGGAAGAGAACTAACTGTGAGGCAGCAAACTACCCACTCTGGGATTGCAATAATCATAACATGCATGTATTTTTCCATACAAACAACTGTAAACCTATGTTTGCCCACTATATATATATATATATATATATATATATATATATATATATATATATATATATATACAGTAGTATATATATATATATATATATATATATATATATACACAGTATATATATATATATATATATATATATATATATATATATATATATATATATATATATATATATTGTGGAGGTTGACCCGGACATAGACAGGCAGACACCATCATTGTCACCCAAACACACGTTTACAACTATTTACAATAAGTGAACCACAAAACCCCCAAAGTCCTGGCCACACAATGCCTTTCTCTCACTCTCTTCAGGCCACCTCCTTGCCTTCCCCAGCTCAGTCCTCTCTGCTCCCGACTCTCGCCCTGAATGAAGGGAGGCGGCCCCTTATATCTACACCCGGATGAGCTCCAGGTGCTCCCCGACAATCTCCCGCTGACATGCCCCAGTGTGGCGGAAGTGCCGGCTGTTCTCCCGGAAGCTCTCCGGGTGTCCCTGCTTCTCTTCCCCCCAGCACTTCCTGGTGTGGCGGGAGTGCTGAGGTCCAGGGTCCCCAAGGCATTGGGCGCCTCCTGGCGGTGACCACGGGCCCCCAAAGCAACCAGAAAGGCGACCCCCACGTGATTCCAGATGGGCACATGCCCACTTCCGGTCCTCCAAGGCGTCCCGGCCGGGTCGTGGCCCCTGGCACCCCTGACACTGCCCCACCGCCAGCGAAGACCACTCGGGAGGAGCGGCCTGTCCCGCGAGGGCAGCATACCCCCGAAGCGAGTCCTACTTCTGGGTCGCTGAGGTCCGGCCCTGTTCTCCCAACAGGGATAGGGGTGGAGACGCCAGCTCGACACCACCAGTTGGTGTCCCCCTGTGCCTCGCACAGGTTGCGCTCCCTCTTACCGGCACCCCGGCGCCCACTCGCTCGGCACCCCCTCCGAGGTTTCCGCGCCCCTTTGGTAGGAGCCACTCGCTCCTCCATAGCCTCCGCCAGCCGTGGCAGCACCCCCTCGCCAGCAGAGAGTCCTTCCTGCAGATGGCCCGTCTCCTGAGGGCAGGTTCCCAACGGAGTGGGTCCTACTGCCAGTCCGGGGTCTGGTCCTGCAACAAACAGAAAGAGAGGGGCAGAACTACTGCCTGGACACCCTTCCCTGGCGTCCATTCATGCCACGCACTGGCAGTGTTCCCCCCTCCATCCGACACCACGGTACTTGCCTTTTCGGCACCCTCTCCTCGGGTCCCATGTCCCTCTTGATGTTGGAACCGCCTGCAGTCTTTTCCTCTCCACCGGCCTCAGGGATTCCCTCTGCCCCCGCAGAGGGTGGCCAGCAAACGGGTGTGGCGGAAGTGCTAAGGTCCAGGGTCACCAAGGCATTGGGGCGCCTCCTGGCGGTGACCACGGGCCCCTACAGGGTGGGGCTTCCACACCCTGAACCCGTGGCCCCCAAAGCAACCAGGAAGGCGGCCCCCACGTGATCCCAAATGGGCACACGCCCACTTCTGGTCCTCCAAGGCATCCCGGCCGGGTCGTGGCCCCTGGCACCCTCGATAATGAGGGACGCAACTCCGCCTCACACGGTGACCGAGCTACAGGTTATGTACGTATATATGTATGTAAGTACGATTCAGTTAGCGTTGGGAACCCGCGTACCAAATTTCTTGAAGATGGGCCCATAAGTAATAAAGACCGTTGGAAAGTTCAATATGGCAGCCGACAGTGGCATCATACCACTGAAATAAGTACATATATCGGTTTCGGTTAGCGCAGGGAAGCCGCCTACCAAATTTCGTGAAGATGGGGCCATAAATAAGAAAGTTCAACATGGCAAACATTGTCGACCGTTATGACCATTACTTGTACAATTTCGAAATGAAACCTGCTTAACTTTTGTTAATAAGCTGTAAGGAATGAGCCTGCCAAATTTCAGCCTTCTACCTACACGGGAAGTTGGAGAATTAGTGATGAGTGAGTGAGTGAGTCAGTCAGTCAGTGAGGGCTTTGCCTTTTATTAGTATAGATTTAAATATATTTTTGCTTTTGCTTTTCTGTTGGCTAACTTAAAGTAATACGTAGTAAACTTAAGTGCTCATATACCCTTTTATCAAACTAGATGTCTTGTCTAAATGCCTGAGTATCTTGATATTTGCAAGATGCACTTTAACCCATTTTTTTCAAACCAAAATACAAAACCATACAGCCAGATTTGAACTTGTCAAGCTGAAACCATATGAAACAGTTCTGAAATGCCGTTTTCTGAACTTGGGGCATAAACACAATGAAATTAGGTCCCCAGGGATTCATTAGCAGAGCCCTTTGTTATTTGGGAACATGCAGTGCAGGCTTTATACTCAAGTTTCTGATCTAGTTCTGAAGCCGCTCAAAAGCTTTCACTCAAAAGGTACAACTTGTATCACTTATTAAGTCTTTCAAAGAGTTTTGAACATTGGGAGAAGCAGACATTACAGATGTTTCATGCAGGCCACAAACAAGAAACTATGAAGAGGTTTTAATGCAAGATTTATAACAATCTGTGTTAGTTGACAGAAATATTCTTACTCTAACAAGAATTTTGAAGGCAACCATAGTTATTATGTATGAATGACTTTTAACAATGTGCTCCTGGTTTACTTTTTAATTGTGCCTTGCTTTTTGTTATTCATTTTATTTTTTAGGTCCAAAAAGCTCTAATTGAATTGCCTGCTCAATGTTAACGTGTTAACTTTTCTTTTAAAAACTGACAAAGCACACATTTATTAACGGTAGTTTCCATTAAAATCTAAGGTGGCTGCACAATCATAAGATTTCCCTGGCTCATCTTTGAAGGAAATGAAAAAAGATTGAAAGTGATGAAGCTGTAAATTCTCAGAAATAAACAAAATACCCATTTTAAATGACAAATTGTTAACAGCAAGTTAGTATTCTGTATTTTTTTTTAAAAAAAAAAGAAAGGTGGTCAGAGTGAAATCTTGTCGACACTTTGGCTTTCCAGAAGCCAAGTTTGAGACTTGCGGTCTTTGACATTATTAATAGTACGGCAGTCCTGCCCATCACCCCAATAATCCTGTGCTCTCCCATAGTTATGGCTCTCGGGCTCCATCTACACATCACACTTTTACCTCTTTTTATTAGCAGTCTTCTTGACCTTGTTGAGCCTATGTAGTCTCTTTCTTTCTCTCTATACACAGAAATATGGCAAGTGTTAAATTGTGTTAAAGAAGCCCTTAAAGTGTTTGTATACTCTTTCTGTATTAATTTAACACTTGCAGTTTTTTTGTGAGCCTCCAATTCCATGTTCCGGTCATGTCACTCCATGACAGGGCCTGTATACTGTATTTATCTGCTGTAATTATTTACAAGTTCACAGTATAGTACAATTGTTCACATACATTATTACAATTGGACCATAGGTGTGTTAGGTGACTTGCCCATCACACAATGCGCAAAGTCAGACACTGAACTCAGAACCTTGAGGTTTAATATCCAATGACTTATTCATTTCACCTCACTGTCTACTAGGGAAGGTGATGTCAATTAAATCTCACCCAGTGGTTTTCCCATTTTCCTGTGATAACAGCAGGTCCAAAAGATCGGGCAGGATTCATACTTGCTCCAGTATAATTTATCTACAAAAGAATAAATGTTAAATTAAAAACATTGAAACCGATGGTTAATTCAGCACATGCTATAAAAACATTTCTTTAAAAAACAGGAATAATACTTCTTATTTCTTTCCAACTATTCTAGAATCACTGATTGCAATATTACGGGATATGTGTGTTTTAATAAATGACTGTAAATGTTCCCAATTACACTGTTTAAATTATTAAACGGTAGATATGTCTATTTACTATCAGACAAACTTAATAAAGTGAAGAATTATGAAAGTCAAAGACTTTCCTGGAGCACTGACCACAAACTCGGCGCTTACCCAATACTCCCTTACAAAGGGTGAAAAAGTAACCTAAATATGGGAGGAAAATTTCATAAAAAACCCCCACAGATGTGTGAAATAAATCACTTGCAACGAGTGCAGAATGCAGCTGCTAGAATCCTAACTAGGAAAAGAAAATCCAAACACATTTCTCCAGTTTTGATGTCACTACACTGGTTACCTGTGTCATTCAGGATTGACTTTAAAATTCTGCTTATGGTTTATAAAGCCTTAAATAATCTCGCTCCATCTTATATATCGGAATGCCTGACACGTTATATTCCAAATCGTAACCTTAGATCCTCAAATGAGTGTCTCCTTAGAATTCCAAAAGCTAAACTTAAAAGAAGTGGTGAGGCGGCCTTCTGCTGTTATGCACCTAAAATCTGGAATAGCCTGCCAATAGGAATTCACCAGGCTAATGCAGTAGAGCACTTTAAAAAACTGCTGAAAACACATTAATTTAACATGGCTTTCTCCTAACTTCACTTTAACGTAATACTGATACTCTGTATGTTCAATTCTTCATAATAACTATTCACAGTGGCTCCAAAATCCGTACTGACCCCTACTCTCTCTTCTGTTTCTTTTTCCGGTTTCTGCGCCACCACCACCTACTCAAAGCATCATAATGGACTGAAAGCCAGAAGTCTACGTGACCATCATCATCAAGTCCTTCCATGAGAACCCTAAATACAAAGAGGACTGTTTCATTTATGTTAGGTAGATTGCCCAGTGTGGACTGGGCGGTCTCATGGTCTGGAATCCCTACAGATTTAATTTTTTTTCTCCAGCCTCTGGAGTTTTTTTTTGTTTGTTTTTTCTGTCCACCCTGGCCATCGGACCTTACTTATTCTATGTTAATTAATGTTGACTTATTTTTATTTTTTATTGTGTCTTCTATTTTTCTATTCTTCATTTTGTAAAGCACTTTGAGCTACATTTTTTTTGTATGAAAATGTGCTATATAAATAAATGTTGTTGTTGAGGACCCCACACTGAGATTGACCATTGAAGCCCAATAACCTGGAGCAGTGAGGCAGCATCCTAACCAATGCACCACTCACTAAGGGGGTAAAGTTCACCACAAAACTTGTCACGTTTCCAAGTTTACTGTACATTTATCGCAGCAGGGCCACTGACTTAAATAAAAATTACTCTTCATTTTTGTTTTTTTAGTTCCAATCTGTTCTTTTCCACAATCTAAACACATATTTCCCTTTCTCTAATTTACTGTATTTTTAGATGTTATTTTAAAAAGCCTTACAGTTTATTTGATATTCCCTTTTTTCTATCCCCTTTTCAACTGTTCCTCTGTAAGTTGTCATTGTTCCTCTTTCAGAAATAATCCACTTCTCACATAAAGGTTTTCTATGCTAGTCTATAACAATTGTTCTGAACATCCTTGTACGTAGTAGCAAACTATCAAAAAATGCATTTGCGTATCTTTTTCATGAAAGATCACTAATTTTCAAATTTAATAAAGTTCAAATTTAATAAATTTAATAAAGCTTTAAATCTAAATCACATGCTTCATAATGCAAAAAGAATGAATTCCTAAAGACGGCTCATTCTGTCAAATATTTAGGAGAATGAAAACAAACTTACAGCAAACAGGTGTCCAATAGTGACAGCAAAGCCAATTGCCAAAGCCGCAGAGCCTTTCAAGTCCTGCCTTTTTGAATCACATGTTGCAAAGACCGTGAAGACCAACTCAAATGTGATAAACATTTCCACCACAAGTCCATGACCAATTGACAGTTTGGAGTTAATCTGTGAGAAATACAGAATGTGCTAATTGAGAATAGGTAACACTTAATTTTAGGTACTACCCACAATGCATCTGCCTTATATGGTCAAAACTCTGAGGACAACTGATCATCACATCTGTGTGAACTTGTCAGACATCTTCTTGCAAATCCATGAACATTAATATTGAGTTGGCCCCTCTTGGTGGGTATAACATCCTTGACTCTTTCTGGGAAGGCTTTACACAAGTTTATGATGTATGCCTGTGGGAATTTGCACCTATTAAGCCAAAAGGTCATTTGTAAGGTCAGGTACTAATGTCAGACAAAAAGACCTAGATTACAAAGGGCATTCTAATTCATCCCAAAAGACTCCAGTGCAGTGTTAGGATTCTCTGCAGGTCACTCAAGTTCCTCTACACCAAACTTGTCAAACAATGTCTTTACAGACCTGGCTTTGTGCCGGTGGCACAGTCATGCTGGAAAAGAAATGGGCCTTCCCAAAACTGTTGCCACAAAGTTGGAAGCACACCATCATCTAAAAGGTCCTTGTATGCTGATGTCTTAGCAATACCCTTAACTTGAACTAATGGACCTAGGGTAAACACTGAAAAAACAGCCCCAGCTACTCCTCCACCAGATGTTACAGTAGACAATGTGCAATAGTGTGGAGGTAGTGTTCCTCTGTCATCTGACAAACTCAGATTCGCCTATCAGACTTCCAGGTAGTAAAGCATCATTCATCACTCCAGAGAACACATTTGAACTGCTCCAGAGTTCAATGGCAGTTTAATTTACACCACTCCAACTGATGCTTGGCGTTGTATTTAGTGAACTTCAGTTTGTATGCAGCTGCTCAGCCATGTAATCCCATTTCATGAAGCTCCTGACACACAGTTCTTGTGCTAATATGGATTCCAAAGGTAATTTGCAACTCTGTTGTGAGTGATGCAATAGAAGAGAGGCAATTTACGTGGTGTACCATTTCATGTCTGACCTGCTGGTGATCCTAGATGCTTCCACTTCACAAAAATAGCACTTACAGTTGACAGATCTAGCAGAGCAGAAATTTCACATACTAACTTGTGGCAAAGGTGTCATCCCGTGACAGTGCCACATTTAAATCACTGAGCTCTTCAGTATGATCTGTTCTACTGCCAGTTTGTCAATGGTGATTACATGCTTTGCACTTGATTTAATGCACCTGTTAACAATGAGTGTGGTTAAAACACCTGAACACAACAATTTGGAGGGGAATTACCATACTTTTGGCCATATAGTGTATTAATCACATGCTGCTATGTATCAAGACGTCAACTAAGGCTTCATTTGGCATTAATAATATTTAGAAAGCAAGTGTTTTTTTATCTCCATGTAATGTGACATACTAAAATAACTTCACTTTGCAATGGTCTGAGGTGGCATAAGACGGACATAATATGTCTCCCAATTCTGCATACTTTAGTGTTAGACTTATAAATCCTTAAAATGTAATATCACCAAATTGACCTCTCATATCCACAGGTAGTTTTACAAGCATATCTTAAGTCCCTAATATGCCACACTGCACAGAGGTGAATAACAACTTTATGGTTGCTAAAAGAAGCCTTTGTAAAGGTCAAATTACAATAATATGTACTGTCACTAATAGATGTATTATACAGTATGTAGTACATAACATTACTGTATGTGTTAACAAAGAATACTAGTTTAGTCATCCTCTTAGCCTATGAAATTTCTGAATCTACTTTTACAAGGTTCAAATGACCTGGTAAGTAGCCTAACAATATCAGGTACCAAGCAAGAAATTACCTTAAATGGCAAATAAGTCTATCATAGGTCACAGTTAACCCAGAGCTCCCACACTCAGTCATATTGGAACAACATGGGGTTAGCAAAATCATCTTTGGGATTTAGGAGGAGTCTCAAATATCCATAGAAAGCCCAATGGGTTGGCCTGGAAACAAACTCAGGATCCAGAAACTACTCTAATCATTGCATGGATGAACACCTTTATATAGTGTGTTTGAAAATACAGCAAAATAAATGTCAACACTCTCAATACACGCTAGCATACAATTTACTATTATTCTTCAAGCTGTAGACCAAGTACTAAGGGCAGTGGCAAATGCCATTTACAATGGGATTCAACTAAAGCAAGCAGCAACATTCAGCTAAGCAGGCCATTGTTTTTTGTTAAAGCTGGGGAGAAGCCACCATGCCAACCCAGGACGTCAGATGCCCGCCCCTGACAACAGCACAAGATTGGCAGTCCCAGGTCAACCTAAGCAGACAACTAAAACTCCCTGAAAAAGATCTTGCCAACCACACTTAGGCCGTATTTGGTCTTTACATCACAGTCAACTAAGCAGGTGGTTTTTAATGGAGCTTGCACTTCCCTGGGAAGATTGGATAGAAGAATCATATAAAAGAAAGCAGGGCTGGTGACAGAATGTCGAACCAAGGGATACAAAGTCAGGTGTCAGCCTACAGAAGTAGGCTGTGAGGCTTTGCAGGCCAGTCTCTTAATAGAATCCTGAAACTCCTTGCATATTGGGACTGCACAACAGAAAGGACATCTAGAACATTCTTGAAGCAGTTGAAAAAGCTTCTAGGTGGCTAGATTATCCCCTCCTGTTTCGCCCAGGTGAAGGTGCCTGATGATCAAAGATCTGAAGACCCCAGGTTCATCACCGAGGGTGTGACCAAGTTGAGCTGCAAGGTGTATTACCAGTACAAAAAACTACAGACTGAAAGATGCATAGGTCTACCAATAAAATTTAAGCTGAACACTTATCACCAACATAATGAGCCCGCTCAGGCTCAATTCAGATCCCAATGTTGTTCAAAGGAGCATATCATCACTAGCTACAGATATACCTCATTTAAAATACATTACCGTAGTTACACCCAAATTTCCCCTCACACCTTCTGGAGTCACAAGGTACAGAATTCCAGCACCAGCTATAGCTCCTAGACACTGAGCTATGATGTAAAAAACAGCTTTGGCGAGGCTCAGCTTCTTGGTGCACACAAGCGCTGCGGTCACAGCTGGATTGATGTGGGCTCCACTGATGTGTCCAAAGCACTGCACCAGGGTGGCAATGCTGAGCCCAAAACACAGAGAGATGAGAACAAGGTCTGCTGGTGGTGGATTGCTCTTTTCTCCCCAGTTTATTGTAGAGCCTAGACTGAGGAGCACAAAGATTAACATGGCCAGGAATTCTCCTGACACGGATCTCCAAAAGGACTGAGTCCAGATGCCTTTGAATGCAACCATGATCTTTTCAGTGCTGCACAGAGAGGGGCAATTCCTGCAAGAGAAATATATTAAAGATAGATGTACAAGGCTGATAAAAAAATATGCCATATCTAACAATAAAGTAAGGAAAGTAACAAAAAAGCACTGTGTGAAAAGGAACCTGGAAGAGAAAAACAATTAATACTTTGGGACTTGTTTAATGGCATTTGCATTTTGCATTAAAATTCTTTTCACAACCTGATACATGATCATCATTAAATATTCATTTCTTTCTGTTTTTCCTAATGCATAATCACTGATGAACATAAAGACAGACATGTTTCAAAAAAATTAATTTGTTAACAAAACATTGTGTATGTATGAAAAAAATCAGTCACAAAAGAGGTAACAATAAAGCCAAAATGGTTTTTAATTAAGTTTCCAAATGTGTGAGCCTAAGCCTCTCAGAAACGACAATCCTGCTGGGGTTTCCATTTACAACAGACAAAGTTTCCAACAGCCCAAAAAAGTCTTCCAGCCAGTGGCAGCCTTTAACTTCCTTGACATTAATCCCAAGTTGGAATTTTCTGTTATTACAGTTAAGCCCGAGTCAAACTCGGGGTGAGTGTAATTATCTGACTTACAGTGTTAAAACCAAATAACTCTCGGGAGAGTATTCTGCTGCCTTCTAGTGGATGAAAAACCATCAGTCTGAAAACATTATGACTATTTCTATGCATGCTGAACTTCATAGAAGTTTTACGGTAACTCACGAGTGGGTTGGAGCCTTCAACTAAAAACATACTGACAA
This sequence comes from Polypterus senegalus, assembly GCF_016835505.1. Lineage (NCBI taxonomy): Eukaryota > Metazoa > Chordata > Cladistia > Polypteriformes > Polypteridae > Polypterus > Polypterus senegalus. The sequence continues at coordinate 59,920,457 of NC_053158.1, read as the reverse complement.
ACAAAAAGCAAGTAAGCCAGTTTTAGAGCAAACTGAAACCGAACCATTCCTCGAATCAAGCAGTAGTGATAACATTGTGAATCGATCATAAGATGTTGACATGGACAGAGAAACTGATACATTGTATAACCAAACCGTCATAATACGTGTGGTGTCTTTTGTCGTGTGATGCTTTACATGGTATGAAGGTAGTTGCATGGCAAAAAGGCAAGGACAAGAAAAAAGTTAGCCTCCCAAGTACTGTTCATAATGGAGCAATTGTCAATGTTTATGTCAGAAGAAATGTGAAAGTTACTAAGCCTGGTACTGTGGTAGCCTGCAATAACACAAGGAGAATATCGATCCTGCAGGTCAGGCACTGACATTCTACTCTCTCATGTGCAAGCAATAGAAAAAAATATTAAAAGAAAATATAGAAAAGTGCACAAAGAAACACACTTCTATTGTCCTGATTGCAACGACAGGCTGTATGCTAGTAATGGTTTCATAGCATATCACAAGAAGGTCATGTACTAAATCTGCATTACAGCAGTGGACACCAGCCATACCTTTCCTATTGTATTTATGTTGACACTTTGGTGTTTACATGTTTCTGTTACACACAATAACACTTTTTCTTGTTGAGAAAAACTCAACTTTTTAGTTTGTTTTTTATGGGGGTAAACATATTATTAAGTAGGTTACAATGGAGAAGACCTCCAGAAGAAAGACATTAGTCAACATAACTTTAGTCAAATAACAGCCAAAGACAAACACTGGTGCTGAATGAAACATAACAGAACACCAAACTGAGCCTACCATGCTCCAAATTGGGTATAGCAGCTAACAATTTAAAGGAGACTGCCAACAAAAAACAACAAGAATATACGGTTGCAGTGGGCTGGGAACACAAACACTAGAAGAATAGAAAAACAACCTTGTGTGGACCTACCACACAAAATTACATGCTGATGAATAAAAGATCAGGACACAGGGAAAATGTGATGGATCTAAGGATCCCAATTGTTCATTATCAAAAATGTAACTTAGTGGTAGTTGCAGATATAATGATGTGAGGTGTGTTTTCACAGCATATACTGTACAGTATGGAGCCCCTTAAGAAGAAGAGAACAACATTTGAAGCATACTGAATATTTAAAATTATTGTCAACTGGGGTTGAAATGTCAGAGGGGTCTCAATGAAAATGAATCCAACTGTTTTATGGAAGCTAAGCCCAGGTTATGTGGTAAAGATTTTGGGCTCCCTGAAGGTCAAATTTTGGGTATCTTAATCTTTTATTACTACTTGATATTTTTTCTCTACTTGTCCTTTCCATTAGATTCAAACCTGGTGATAGGTGCTGACCGATATTGTTTGTTTTAGTTGGGATATTAAACAAGTATAATGTCGAAGCAATAACAGTATTTTTCATAGCTCTATAAAATCACTCAGATACACCTCATGCAGCTCAGTGCTGGATGTTTAGACTGCACCATGTAGCTCTACATTACTCATCAACAAACTCCAGTGTCGCACTGTTCATTTGGCTTTATCAAGAACATTCTCAGTCATTACTTATCAACAAACTCCAGTGTCGCACTGTTCATTTGGCTTTATCAAGAACATTCTCAGTTCAGAACAAACCAATTAGCAGTGATAGTATGGGAGGAAGACAACCAAGTGATGATTGCTTCATTTCCCAATGTGTGTTATTCGGAGGTTTTACTGTATTTTATTGTTACATGCAATGTGTACGTATATGTGCTGCTGGGTTTTGTCCACGTGCCAGCCTTTCATATAAACCATGCTAATCCCAACACAACTTTGTGCTGTCTACACATATATTATGTTTGGTGTTGTATAAATACAAGTAAATACAGGTATTTGTTAAATACTTCCCTTTTACCCAATGTACCTGCAAGCCGGTTCCAGTTGGCAGGGACTGAGGGATGGCATAGGAGCCTTTGGATTCTGGATCTGTCCTTGAGCCAGGTATCTCTCATCATCGTATCAATGTATACTTTTGTTAGTTGGATTTTTCGGCATGATAATGCTACCTGCTTCAAGGCTCAGCATGTCATTTGATGGTTAAAAGAACATTACTTTAGATTCACCTTAATGAAGTAACTTTAGCAGTCAACAAATATCTATCCAGTTGTGTGGAAGAACAATAAATGTACTGTTTGGAGTAGAGGTCAGTCACCATCTAATTTACAAAACCTATGGAACATAATGCAGTGAACAAGAGTCAACATCTTTGTGCCGAATGTTTGACCAATTCTGAGTCTATCCTTCAATTAATTTAAGCTGCTGTGCAGGGGACAAGTGCAGATAGGAGAGCAATACTCTGTTAGGTAGGATTAGAGGCCGTGCTATGTCTGGTAACCCATCCAGGATGGTTGAAGGTATCTTTCCTGAATGAGGGGCCAAGGAATTGGAAGGCTACAATCCGGGGTAATCTATCCCATGGCTCCCAAGAGAGCAGCAAGCCTCTAGGGCTGCCCCGGACTGAACCATCAAACGGATGACTGGGAGTTTTAGTCCAAATAGTTAGACAGCCCTGTGGGCAGAGGATTCTGGGATCCATGGAGTGAGATGTCAGCAAGCAAACCCATTATTCCTACGAGCATGGACTGACCCGGAAGTGTTTCTGAGTTACATCTCTGTTACACCTGCCTCTGCTACTCAGTTGGTTGATTTTGGAGTAAAGAGAGAAGTAATGGAAAAGAGTCACCTGATGGAGTAGAAGACGAGCACAGGAACAACGAAAGGCGGCCAGAGGTAGAAGAACAAACAGAGTAAGAGTATTTGCAGGGGTGAATGTAACAGAGAAACCTTTTTGCGATGGACCCTTCAGTAAACCCCATTTTTTATAGTAGCCTGGTTTGGTATAGTTGTGTCCTGTTGCTTGTTAGATGTACAGAGTACAGTGAAATTCTTACTTGCATATGCTAATCAACATAAAATATCAGACTAGGGTGGGCCTTTGGTTTTTAAATCTCTATGCTGGTATATCCATTTATGTATGTGGACACTTAAAATGACAGAATGTAAGTGGTTAGTTAGGGAGGCAGACAAAAAAAAACATGCATACTGTATTTACAGTCTCCATATTGCAAACTTCAGAATGCAGAAATAAACTGAAAAGCCATAAAAGATTCACCATTTGCCCTTCATGCACCACAAATACAATTATAAAAAACATTTTTAAAAAAATGTATATTTTTTGCTTTGAACTCTTTTATTTAGAAAATAAAACATAATAATAGAACACATCCCAGTGAAACAACTAAAAATAACTTAGCAAGTACAAAAGTACGATCCAAAAACAATCCATTGAACTCGGCACTCAACTCGCACCAAAATAAAACTTGAGGACCCATCTAAAATGGGCCTTTGGTAAGTATACAAGAACAAGTGAAATAAAAATGTTAAGCAAGGGCTTGAATGTTATACATGTTTGTCTGTAAGAGCATGCAGTCCGTGACAGGTTTGCCTGAGTGTGTTCAGTTCATTTTTTGGTAATCTTTTTAGAACAGATACAGTTGAAGCCTTCAGATCGCGCCACCCCGAAAATGTTAGCAGTCACATCTACAGCCCACAACCTTAGTTATTAAGTCTGGAGTGGTCTACTGTCTCACAAACCTAAATTACATTAATTAAATGGCATGCTAGGTTTTAAAGTGATGTTTCAAACTTGTGTAAAAAAACGGAAGGTTAAAGGTGCACTATTTGACATTACCTGCAAAACAAACCTGTTGATAACTGGCCATGTTTTACTGAGTGATGGGTTAGAATTTCGGCCCTGGCAATGCATGCTCATACTTTACACATTCTCCTCGTGTGTACTGTACTGTACTTAAAAATAAGTGAATGGTATTCGCGGACGGCTGCAAATTGGCCGAGTGTTTTGAGTACCCAGCGATGAACTGGCATCCCGTTTGCCCCTCTCTTAAGTGAAATTCCGCGACGCTAAACTGGTTAAATAGGTTAGAAAATTACACTGTGAATGTTTTAAAAGCCAGCAGCGCTGTATACCGGGAGGATTACGAATATATGTTAAGCATCGCCATTCAAACCTTATTATAGTGCCTTTCCGCCGAGAGTTCGATTACAAAATAGCATGTATGGGGAAAAGGCTGCGCAGTAAAGTAATAAGTTCAACAGCAAATGTTGAAGATAATAAAAGGAGACCTTTAGAATGCAGAACCCGTAATAAGATTGTTATTTAAAAATGTACGTGTAGATATCAGAGTCACTGCCTTAAAGAGTGGCGAGAGTGTAGAATACACAAAGCAAGCGCTGCTGATGAAGTGGGTGAGTGGGAGGCCGGCGTGGAAGTCGCACGATGCCAGCGGTTCAGCGCAGTACTTACACAAACAGAGCTGTGAGTGCAGGAGGACGAGACGGGGCTTTGAATGCGGAACGCCTGTTGCACATTGAACGAGCTGAGTGAGAAGAGTGAGGCTAAATAGGCAAGCGGCCAGGGAATTCCTCTCTTCTTGTGCGTGAGAGAGAGAGAGAGAGAGAGCGAGGCGTCAGTGTTGTTGCTAACGCGCGGAAAAAACGGCTTCTATGTCTGTCAGGGCTTGATTATACGTGCTACACATTTACTAAATGTATTAAATTGTTGAGATCGCAGGTAGATACAGTCATGTTCTGAGGCGTACAGGGCTGCTGTTACCTTATACAAATAAATGGATTATTTAGGCACCACAGTCTGTTTGCGGTCTGTCATACAAGGGGTGCCGAGGGAAGCGTCAGGCAATGGAGCCTCAGGAACACGCAGGTGGCAACCACTTCGCAACGGGATGCAGAGGTGTGGGCTTTATCACTGTTCACCACAGTGCAGATCTTGCTAGTTACACTCCTATTCTGTACAATAACGAAGTAAATGTATGGTAGAGCGCTGTGTTCTCACATCAGCCGCGCTTGACTTTATAAAGAATACATGTAACTGGATGTTAAAATGCACTATGCAGCAAGGGTAATGTGACGTTTTCTAACTGGATTTGTCACTTTGCTTCAGCGTAGCTTTTAAGAGGACAGCAGACGAGCTTCCTGAAATACTGGTCACATATTTAAACACTGCTGTCTGACGTCTTAGCACGTGTCTAGTTTTTTTTCCCCCATAAAACAGTGGAGCCTCGTGGCCTCACAATTTCATGTTTAATCCCCTTTTGGGGTGCACTCGTTCTTTCTCACGCTGCGTCTTTTGTTATAGTTAGCGCTGTTCAACAAGTCCGGTTTTCTTGTCCAGTGGTATGCAAGTCCGGTTTTCTTGTCCAGTGGTATGCAGGTAATAATAATAATGTAATTTATATAGCGCCCTCCTCATGCTCAAGGCGGTTAGGATGATTGATAAATATAGTGACATTTATAAATGAACGAGGGTATACGGTGATGGACAGATGTCTTACCTGATCTCAGAATTCTATCTTGCGCCCGACCATTTCGGAATGTGGTGCCCGTCAGCCTGCTTTTAGTGTGCTAGAGCAGGAATTGGATGATTTAATTCTCTTACTGAATTTCGCTTAGCAAGACCGTTTACTGTAAGCGTATCAAGCTTTATTTAAAATAGCTAAAATCAAATTTTAGACGGTAAAAAAATGAACACATTACAAAACGATTACGCAAGAGATTCTGGAAATCTTGTCTTATCCTTGCAACCTGTTGTAGGTCGCATTACTACCTGCGAAGCACCTCGCGCTTTAAAAAGCAAAGAAACTTTGTAGATGCCGTTGTGGCCTCAGCGTCTTGGATCAGAGCTTGGGGGCATCATAATGATATTATACAGTATTACATTTCTCCGTGCCTTTAATTTGAATCAGGGAGACCAGGAAAGCAGCAGTATTTTATTAAAGGCTGCACAATTGAAAAATAAAGAATTGTGCACTAATGCAGCTATGACTTTATTATTAAGGAATATACCTTTTACATATTCATGGAACTCTGTATTTTCACTGACATCGATCTGTGTTTTAAGATGTGCGCTTGCAGACAAGGACATTTAAAAGCCAGTATCGATGTAATTGTTATTAGTGTGGTAAAAGTCAATTGATATTAGGAAAGTCGCTGTAGTAGATTTTGGTATCCAAAGATAAAGATTTTGTGCTTTTGTGCTTATTAACCTCAACTTTTTAAAAAAATACAAAACTCGCATCCTAATTTAAGGGAAGTAATATGCTGCACCCGACGTGTTTTTTTTTTTTCTCTTTTGCCATCGTTGGCCGTTACTGTGTAAATTAATTAAGACGGCTCCAAATCGTCAGTTTACCTCAATCTTAAGGATTGCAATAAGATGTGAAGATACCTTTACCATAAAATGAATACAAAATCGCACTATGACACAAAGTTGCCCTGTATAAAGTCGGCCTCACCTTAAGAAGCTCGTGGCCGCTCGCCCGTTCATGCCTCTCCGGGGATCGCCGTCCTCTCCGGGGATTTTATACAAGGCGCTATCCTCCCGCCTGCTTGTCATGGTGCGCAAATGAGCAAACGTGCCCGACCGGCGTTGCAATATGTGGCTACTGATGAAGAAAGACAGTTATGTACAAGCCCAACTCCTAATTGAGAAAAATTAACAAAGGCAGGAATTTGAATGTTTCTCAACAGTGTATGCAAGACAAAATATTTAATATTATCTAATGAGTAAATACTTTGTTTTAAAGTCACAAAGATATAAATTGTGTGCATAAGATGTGAAAGTGCCTGAACTAATCCACTAATACAAAATCTTATCCACATCATATTGTCTGCTTCCTTAATAGTTATTTTCTGTAAATCATATTATATTCCATTCAAAGAAGACAAACATGGAATTTTTATTTATTTATTTATTTTTAAGGAGGCTGGTAGCACTTCTGTTCTACAGGTCAACCCCTGTCTACATAATGCAGCATGTGGTGTTAATGAAGACAGTTGGACAGGAATGGCATGCCTGTTACCAGTTATGCTCTCAGCTATTTAAATACTGGAACATGACTGGCAGCCAAGGCATGCTAAGTAGAATCCTCAAAGCTGTTTTGAGAACTTGAGAACTTAACCCATCCTCATATATCGCTACAACAGGGTACCTATGTAAGTGGCATCCTAGAAAATACTCTGGCAGGACCCAGAACTTTCTATTGAAAGGTCAGGGGACATTATGGAGCGAATGATTCCAACTCCACTACTCACCTCGGGTACAACTAGAAACATGCATGTTGTGAAACCAAAAGCACCTAGCTATATGTGTTTCTTTGCATGGAGCCAGAATGCTGTTCAACATTAAAACTGTGTAGGACACTGCTGGTGCTTCAAGACCTAGTTTGGTATAAATATCCTTGGAAGGTATGGTAGTCTGAGGAACTAAAAATGAGAGCTGTGTGAATCATCTGAGTGAAAAGTTTCAAGGTCTGAAAGACACTGCTTAGCTGTTGTACTCATTACTAGGGTTATGAAGACTCATCCATTGAGTCTTCATAATCCTGATAAGATGGAAACACCAGGTTTGCCACAGCTGGCATAACAAACTGGCAGATACAGAGGAACAGCCTGCCACAAGGTTATTTCTTTTTTCATTTTTATACTAGTTTTTCTTTATTGTTTCTGATCTTATATCAAAGGTTAGTTTAGTTCTAGTCACCTTCATAATGTATTTCTAGTTTCAGTTCAGTTTTTGTTTCATACAGACATTTTAAATGTATTTTTATATATATTCATTTAAAATTGTAGTTTTAGTTATTATGGTATGGTTAAAGAGATACTTGCTTTACGTAGTTTAGTTCAGTTTCCAAATCAGACAGAACTGTAGACTTAATAGGTTTAGATATTGTCACGTATGGCCAGGACCCTTGTCAGGCCGACATGCGTTTAGGGTAGAAGGACCCGGCGAGAGAATGTGGTCTCCTGGGTTTCTGTGGCTTCACGGTGTCCCACAGTGCACACTGGGAGTTGGAGTTGGCTGCAGCCCTGTTGGGTTCTGTGGATGCTGCCAGGTGAGCTGTGGAAACAGCAAAGTCCTTTATGGCAGGAAAGCTGCCACACCCAGAAGTGCTGCCAGAAGGAGATCACGGGACTCCTGTAGCACTTCTGGATGCTTTATAAAAGGAGACAGCTGCCACTACTCCGGGAGCCATAGTCAGGAGGGAGAAGACAAAGCTTGCCAGAGGAGGAATGGAGGTGAAGAGGAATGAGAGATAGTGAGAATGAAAAAGAAGAAGACAAAGTATTGTGTTTTAATGGATACTTTGTACTGTGCTGCTGTGGGGAGCGATGGAGAAGCGCTTCCCCATGAAATTACCATGTGATATGCAGAAAGTTGTGTCCTTGGGCCTCATGTATAAATGGTGCATACACACAAAAATGTTGCGTACTCCTACTTTTGTTTGACTTCAAGATGTATAAAAACTAAACTTGGCATAAACCCACGCACATTCTCACACCAGCCTTACCCTGTGCGTATGCAAGTTTCCACTCAGTTATGAAAACTGGCAGCACCCAGCGTCAAAACAGTGCTACTGTTCGTGTGTCATTTCTTATTCTTTTTTAGATTAACATCCCTGATGTGGCTTTATCAAATACACTAAAATTAACCGCATATCATTCATTAATTTAAGGAATCTGATTGTAATCAACCTGTAACCATATAATGATCCACAGAATGGCCAAACTATTCCAAATACCATAGCTGCTTTAGCGTTGTTACTCTCAGTGCACCACTAAGAGAATTTAACCCACTGTATGCAAATGTGTGAAATCACAGCTGTACAGCAGCTGATCAGAAACCTCTATAGTGGGCTGTGTTGAGAGCACAGAGGATTATTGGGATACAGCATCTAGCACACACTGCCTCAGCCATGCGCACAGTCTATTTGAACCACTCCCATCCTGTAAACACTTCAGAGCCTTTCCTGCATGAACCTCGAGGTTCAGAAAGAGTTTCATCCCAACAACTATAAATGCAGTTAATCAGTCATTCAAGTGCTCCCCGGTAGAACTGTTTGTACTTATACATACAATTACCTCACTGTAAACTTGCACTACAGTTGTAATATTGCACAATCTGAGCCAATTTATTTGCACAATCTGCACTATATGTACACATATACTGTACCTATGCTTTCATATTGTATATTTTTCAGTTATTTTATATAATTATTGTTGTTATTTTAAGTTTATGGAGGATTTGCATATTGAATCTCATTGTACCATACAATAATGATAAAGGAATTCAATTCAATTCAGTAGAAGAGAGTGCATATTTACAGATAATGACAACTGGCTTCTAAGTCAATTATAGATTTCCAAGTGCTATCTTCTTGGAACTCTTGATATCATTTTTAAGAAGAAATGCCTTAATGTATGTATATGACATTATATAGATACATTTTTAACTTCATTTAATGTATACTGTTAAAAATTGAATGTGTGGGCACGGTGGCACAGCAGTAGCAGAGAATTGGGGCCCTGTTCAGAGACTGGTCCTGCCTCATGCTGTATGCTTGCTGGGATTGGTGTGACCCTGGATTGATAGATGGATGGAATAATTAAACACATATTACAAAGATTTTTCAATGTTCCTTAAAAGTTTTGAAGAATCTGTGTTCTAAGCTTACAGCTGGTTTGACTTTTCAGAGTCTATTGTGGTGAGTGGTTATTTGGAGAAAGAAAAAGGACAGGAATTGGGGGTAAGTACATTTGACAGACATAGTACTGTTGCAATAAATTTTTTCATCGAGGGTCATGCACTTCACAGAAAGCATCTTGCAGGAGGCAGGAACAATCCCGGGACAGGGCGCTGGCTCATCACTACCATTGCACCACCATGTCCCCATGTTCAATACATGCTTTAATGCATTTCATCATTAAAATGATATCAAGTACACATCCTAGTATTCTAAAATGCTGAGAGAGCTTCAATATCATGAATGTAATGTATTATAAATGGAGATCAGTGCTTTAAGAGACAGCTCGTTAAAGAAGCACGTAGTGATTCACACACATAGAACACATAGAATACAAAGCATTTAACGTGCTACTTTAGTTATGACAGGATCTAAGAAACTCCAATAAATTAAAATTGATTTTAAGATGAAGTTTACAACATTCTACTTTAATGGCAAAATAAACAACGTGATTAAATTGGAAATTTCAAAATTAAAGTCAACATTTCAACCTTTTATTCTTCACTGTGTCCCTATTTATTTTTCTTTTCTCTGCACCCTAATATGCTTCCGTATGACACTAGATCAACTTCCTTTTGTTGTTTATACAACTGTTTAAGCCAAAAAATAGTATGTTTTTTCTTGCCATCACTTCGATTTCACTGAAATTTCATTTTTCATGTGCTTTTGCCATTGTCTTTTAGCCAAACATTGAACAAGGAAGGTGATATTTATATTGATTGGCATATTAAAATATGCAAAATTCTAGGAGGAGTTGGGGTGGGATTGCAGGTGCGTGCACGTGTGTTACTTTTCACTCTGACAAGGGATTTAAGGAGCTGAAGTGTGTGGAAGTTGGCTTACACACAGTTTTGTGCACTTGAATTTTTTTGTGTTTACACACATTTACACTTTTGTCTGTACGCCATGTTATAGTGGGAGTTTTACACACGTCATTATGCATGATGCCCTTGGTGTCTATCTGTGTCAAGTTTGGGTGGCTGGTGCACCCCCTGCAGGACACAGTATATTGGTTTAATGTTAGTAGGGACTTACTGTATAGTGTGTCCCATTAAAAAAAGTAAAGCCAAACCAAATAATGAATGTGAACAATTTTATGAGATGCTTATATTTGTAATGATCAAACTGCACTTTTGCAAACAGATTATCATTTTCAAATTTACTGTAATAAAGCAAAGAACAAATTATGTGAACCAGAGGGGCACCAATGTGTTGGGGAGACATACAAGTAGGGCTGTCAAAGATTATTTAAACTAGGGTTTGGTGGCGTGGGTCAGGGAGTTTTGGACAAACCAGGTTTAGAGCTGTAAAGTACATGAAGAAACAAAACAATTGTGTAAACATAAAAGTGCAAAGTAATGTAATTCTAATTCAATGCTTAAATGTAAAAGTAAAATGAGTAACACTTTAAAATAGCTTGCCTAAATGCTGTATCAAAAATGAAACAAGTCAGTTGGAGTTGCATGTAGAAGAACATAATTATGATATTACTAGCAAAATACCCACGCTTCGCAGCGGAGAAGTAGTGTGTTGAAGAAGTAATGAAAATAAAAGGAAACATTTTAAAAATAACGTAACATGATTGTCAATGTAATTGTTTTGTCACTGTTATGAGTGTTGCTGTAATATATATATATATATATATATACATATATACACATACACACACACACATATATACACATACATATACATCTACATATATACATATACTGTACATGTATATATACTGTACACACACATCACATATATACACACACACACATCACATATATACACACACACACACACACACATACACACACACACATATATATATATATATATATATATATATATACACAGTATATATACAGTATATATATTTATAGCAATAATGGAAACCTGGCTAAATAAAAAAGATGGGGATGAGTGTAACATAGAGGGATACACATTTTTAGGAAGGATAGACAGAACAGAAAAGGAGGTGGGGTTGCTGTTTATGCCAAACAGGGTTTAAATGTAAGTCATCTTCAGTTGGATGATGAGCCCCATCTTAGTGAGGACATGTGGCTTCGCCTGGAAAATATTAGGGAAAAAGGTCTCATTTTAGGAGTGTGTTATAGACCACCCAATTCAGACAGTAGTTTCAACACACATCTTTTTAGTAATATCAAAAAGGCAAGTTTACAGGGGGATATTATAGTCATGGGGGACTTTAATTATCCAAATATTAACTGGGATAACCGTGCAGATGGAGGAGCACAAGAGCAGGAGTTTTTAGAAGTAATCAGTGACTGTTTAACATAGCATGTTAAAGCACCAACAAGGGGTGAAGCCTATCTGGATTTAGTATTCTGTAATAATCAGGATAGAATTGAGGGTGTAGAGGTGATTGAACCACTAGGGTCAAGTGACCATAATGTAATACAATTCTCAGTATTTTGTAAGAGTACAGATGCAAAGACTAAAATTGTTAAGTTGAACTTTAGTAGGGCTAATTTTGAGCAGATGCGACAAAGTCTAAGTAGGATAGACTGGGATAAGCTTTTAAATGTGGAGACAGTCGAGGAGCAGTGGAACAGGTTTAAAAATGTTTTACATGTAATGCAGGACAGATACATACCTAAATTTGGAAGTAATAGGAAACTAAAAAACTCCACGATGGATTAATAAAGATTTAAAAAGAAGTTGCAAAGGAAAAAACTGCTGTATAAGGCATATAAGACTAATGACTGCAAAGAGAACCGTAGCATATGAGAAAATGAGGGCAACCATTAAGAAGGATATCAGAGAGGCTAAAAGACAGTTGGAGAGGAATATAGCAGATAAGGCGAAAGAAGACCCCAAGAGATTCTTTCAGTATTTTAGTAGTAAAAGAACAGTTAAGGAGGAGGTCAAGTTCATCAGGAATAGTAAAGGGAATTAAAAGATACAGACAATGAAATAGCAGATGCCCTAAACTTACATTTTTCTGAGGTGTTTACAAGTGAGCAAGTGGATAACCTGCCAGAGGTAAACACAACTACTAAGGAGGTACTGAGGGATTTGGAAATTGTAGAGGGAGAAGTGCTGCTCAGATTAAATAAGATGAAATCAAACAAATCACCAGGCCCAGATAATATTTATCCTCGTGTTCTTAAGGAGGCTAGTGAGTACATATATAAACCCTTGACACATATTTTTAGGAAGTCACTGTGCACTGGAGAGATTCCAAAGGACTGGAAAATGGCAAATATCATCCCATTATATAAAAAGGGTGACAGGGCAGATCCAAGCAACTATAGGCCAGTAAGCTTAACAAGCATCACAGGAAAATTAATGGAAGGAATTATTAAGGATAAGATTGAGCAACACATGACAAGGACAGGAGTTATTCTGAACAGTCAGCATGGGTTCAGAAGAGGGAGGTCGTGTTTTACTAACATGTTGGAATTCTATGAGGAGGCAACAAAAGGATACGATCAAAGTGGAGCTTATGATATTATTTATCTGGACTTTCAGAAAGCATTTGATAAGGTGCCACATGAGAGGTTGGGCATCAAGTTAAAAGAAGTGGGAATTCAGGGTGATGTTTTTAGATGGGTGCAGAATTGGCTCAGACACAGGAAGCAGAGGGTGATGGTGCGAGGAACCTCATCAGAACTGGCGATGTTAAGAGTGGTGTTCCACAGGGGTCAGTGCTAGGGCCTGCTATTTTTAATATATATAAATGATTTAGATAGGAATATAAGTAACAAGCTGGTTAAGTTTGCAGATGATACCAAGATAGGTGGATTAGCAGATAATTTGGAATCCGTTATATCATTACAGAAGGACTTGGATAGCATACAGGCTTGGGCAGATTTGTGGCAGATGAAATTTAATGTCAGTAAATGTAAAGTATTACACATAGGAAGTAAAAATATTAGGTTTGAATACACAATGGGCGGTCGGAAAATCGAGAGTACACCTTATGAGAAGGATTTAGGAGTCATAGTGGACTCCAAGCTATCAACTTCCCAACAGTGTTCAGAAGCCATTAAGAAGGCTAACAGAATGTTAGGTTATATAGCACGATCTGTGGAGTACAAGTCCAAGGAGGTTATGCTCAACCTTTATAATGCACTGGTGAGGCCTCATCTTGAGTACTGTGTGCAGTTTTGGTCTCCAGGCTACAAAAGGACATAGCAGCACTAGAAAAGGTCCAGAGAAGAGCGACTAGGCTGATTCCAGGTCTACAGGGGTTGAATTATGAGGAAAGATTAAAAGAGCTGAGCCTTTACAGTTTAAGCAAAAGAAGATTAAGAGGTGACATGATTGAAGTGTTTAAAATTATGAAGGGAATTAGTACAGTGGATCGAGACTTGTATTTTAAAATGAGCTCATCAAGAACACGGGACACAGTTGGAAACTTGTTAAGGGTAAATTTCGCACAAACATTAGGAAGTTTTTCTTTACACAAAGAACGATAGACACTTGGAATAAGCTACCAAGTAGTGTGGTAGACAGTAAGACATTAGGGACTTTCAAAACTTGACTTGATATTTTCTTGGAGGAAACAAGTGGATAGGACTGGCGAGCTTTGTTGGGCTGAATGGCCTGTTCTTGTCTAAATTGTTCTAATGTTCCTGCACATAACATGAGAGCGTAGCCGTCATTAGAAGGTGCTACGTCCTTTATGCATACTGCCTGTTGGGGAAGTTCAGGTGTGCAGGTAAATCAGCATAAAATGAGTGATCCAGCTTAGCCAAGTCATATATATATATATATATATATATATATATATATATATATATATATATATATATATATATATATATATATATATATATATATATATATATATAAAATATACATACATATCAACATATATACACACACACACACTATATATATATATCCTTTGGGGTGCGAGCAGCTGTTGCTGTGGGTGCCAGAATACATTGAGGAAGAAAAATGAAAAACATTATTTGTACAAAATCTTAAGTTATCTATCCATTCCTAAATAATTAAATGGGCAGGCTATTTCATATCAGTGCAATACGCTGCTTGTTAAAACAGATGACTTCCGCTATTACGTGCACTTAGTGCTGCTTGGGTATTACGAACTATCGTATCTGTTCAAGTTCTATTTAAATTTTAAGTATAAGTAACTTTTATTTATTCGACAGAAATATCTTTGGTAGGAACGTAAGTTGAATTTAGTCATCATTGCATAAATTTTTCTTCACCATAGAAATTTAAAGACTAAATTCAACTTACATTCCTACCAAAGATATTTCTGTCGACTAAATAGAACCAACTTGTATCCAAATAGAACTTGAAAAGATATATTTTTTCGAATCTGATCGCGCATTTTAGACAACGTACACTACATCGAACCGGCGTGCTATTGTGCTCTCACCTAGGATTACACTGAGTATGGCTTTACCAAAACAATCATTGATGGCGAATAAAGTATCCATTATTCATAAAGCTTCAATTGGTGATCTGTTTTTCTGCATTAACCTCATATTTTTTTACACTTCTTCTCAAACCAAGGGGGTGTGAAATCGGCCACGTCCGTCACAGGGGGTTAGAGGGTAAAATGAATTGGGAAGCGCTGATATATACAGTATGTACTGTAATTGTTTTGTCACTGTTGTGAGTGATGAATGTTGTTGTCATATAATATATATATATTTACACACACACATAAACATATATATATACATATCTATACATATACACATATATACATACATATATATATCTACATATATACACATACACACACACATATATATATATATATATAAACATATATATACATATACATACTGTACATATCTACATATATACACAAACAGCTATTTCGTATCAGTGCAATACGCTGCTTGTTAAAACGGATAACTCCCGCTCTTACGTGCAAGTCTGCGTGGATATTATGAACTATCGTATTTGTCGTATTTGTTCAAGTTCTATTTAAATTTTAAATAGAAGGAATTTTTATTTAGTCGACAGAAATATCTTTGGTAGGAATGGTAAAAACAGACAGGAATATTATTCCTGAATAAATCAACTCAAACCTTAAACAACTTATAATATTTTGCTCTCCATAAAATATATCCTGTCTAAATTATACAAGTTAGAAATAAAGTAAGCGTTAAAAGAACAAACATTCAAATTTCTTTACTCTTATGTAATTTTATATAAAAATAAACTTAGATTTTAAATATCCCAAAAGATTTTGCTCTCCATAAAAATATATCCTGTCAAAATTATACAAATTCAAATATGAACATGCTGCATAACAAAACCTGGAAATATAAATAAAATGTGTTCCTTTCAGCAATAACAAATCAAATCATTCAGTTGTCTTTGCTCATATGTCATTTTAGAGCTGGGCGCCTGGCATCTTTTTGGCAACAGGTTCGTTTCTGTTTGGTGTGAGGTTCTGTGTTGTGGAGATTCTCAGGATGGATTGCAGGTGCTCATCAGTGAGGCGACTCCTGTGTGCTGTTTTGTTAGTCTTTATCACTGAGAAGAGCTTCTCACACAGATATGTGCTACCAAACATGCACAAGGTTCGAGCCGCATGTAGCGGACTTTTTGTTCTTCAAAGTCACCAAAGCGCCGTGCAAACTCAGTGCGCTCAGTTTATCAGCAAAGTGCGTATTTGGGAACACCGTAGTGACGACTTGGTTTAACATTACTTGGCAACAGGGAAAGTGGGGCAAGGTGCACTGGTGCATTTGTGTCTCCCATAAAAGCAGCTTCACTTGAAATCACTTTGTGATTGTGCACGGGTAAAGCGTCCGCTGAAGTGTCAGATTCTTATTTAATTATTCTGCTTTCTCTATCTTCTGCATTGCATTCAGGTTACCCTGATGTTTTGTCTCATAGTGCCGTCTTAGATTAAATTCTGTAATTACAGCCACATTAGCTCCACAAATGAGACACACGGGTTCAGTAAACATATACTCAGCCTCCCATCGGTTTTAAAGGCTCTATTTTCAGAATCAACTTTTCTCTTCAGCATCGTGTGAGCTAGCCGCAATAACTTGCAGCATCATAAGGTAGACTTGATTAGCGGTAAGTGTTGGCAAGGCAGCTGAAGCGCTGCATTATGGGATCTGTAGTTTATTGTGTTACCAGCGCTTCATATACCGGCCATTAATAACAATAATACAGTATATAAAATGATCTCGCGGGCGGATATAATTACGCCGGGCGGATGTGGCCCGTGGCCCTTGAGTTTGACACATATGGACTAAATAGAACTTGAAAAGATATATTTTTCAAATGTGATCGCGCAATTCAGATAGAGTTGGCGCACTACAGCCTGCATGCCTCAATAAGTCATCCTCCCTCGCTCTTACTTTTTACCGTTCATCTAATGAATACACTGAGTATGGCTTTACCAAAACAATCATTGATGGCGAATAAAGTATCCATTATTCGAGTATGTAGATCGGGATATATATATACATATATATATATACCAGCGTATGCAGCGAGAAGTAGTGTGTTAAAAAGCTAGAAAAGAAAAGGGAACATTTTAAAAATAGCGTAACATGACTGTCAATATACAGTATTTGTTTTGTGAGTGTTACTGAGTGTTGCTGTCATCAAGGATTTGATTATCATTATTTCTTTCAATCAGGTTCGTATTTGTAGGATGTGTTGTGTTCAAGTTACATTCCGTGTTTGTCAATCGTTGTAAAGATGACAGGTTTCATTCATCGATTCGTTTCTTACTGCATCAATAAACAGCTCGTCTTCTTCTTTATCTGAGACCTGACACACTGCATGCACGGGTTTTTTACACTGTCTTCCTTTAGCGGGACATTGACTTTTTCCACGTGTGCTTTGTTTCCGCAGTAGCTGGATTTATGAATATGCTTGTATGTATCAGGCGCTTCATATTTTTGCTGCCTTTTCAATTGTGTAATTGGTTTTGTTCAGGCTCTTTGGAACTGTTGCTTTTATCTGTGCACTCGTCAGTTCCGTGAGCCGCTCGGTGTACATGCATCGAAGGTTCCCAGCTGTGCTGGTGCCATCTCGTGCTATGTCCATGGCTGTATTTAATGTTACCTTAGTCCTGGCACTTAAAACGTTCTCTCGCAGTTTCGCTGAGTTTGTGTCAAACACCACCCTGACCATCTCATCTTCCTCTCCATAAGCACAGTCCTTCACCCGTGAATATTTAGTGGGAGTTTGCTATTGGATTGCGCTGACGGACGGCCTTATATGGGCAGGCACTAAATTACAAACGCCAGCGCAGCCTGTCTATGAACTTAATTTAAAGTGTAGGTTTACATGTGCTTTGTTTCAGTAGCAGAACTCATGAATATGGTTGTATATGTCACTTTCGCTTCGCTTCTTATTGTTTAGCTGCCTTCTCAATTATATAATGCATGTTTTCTTCAGCGCTTTTTGGAGGTCTTCCTGGTTTTCTATGTATTGCGTGATTACGTGGGAGGCGTGATGATGTCACACGAAACTCCGCCCCACGGCGTTCAAGCTCATCTCCATTACAGTAAATGGAGAAAAACAACTTCCAGTTATGACCATTACGCGTAGAACTTCGATATAAAACCTGCCCAACTTTTGTAAGGAAGCTGTAAGGGATGAACCTGCCAAATTTCAGCCTTCCACCCACAAGGGAAGTTGGAGAATTAGTGATGAGTGAGTGAGTGAGTGAGGGCTTTGCCTTTTATTAGTATAGATAAATAGTTTTACTGTCAAATAATGCAAAGAGTATGCGACATGTGTTTTGCCCTAATTCTGGACTCATCAGGCATACACACTCACTGCACTCCCTCTCGGGAATCGAACCTCGGGCGTCAGCATCGAAGACTCTAACAATGTGCCACGGCGTGTGGTTCGTTTATTTGGCAGTATGTAGATTGGGGTAATTACATTCAAGGCATTCATAGTCTGAATCACAATCCGATTGTATGGGTGGCTACCTACCATGTAACGCTTGTTTTTGGTCAGCAAGTCGGCTAACATCCGCCACAGTGCCCTCTTTCAGTTGTGAGAAGCAGATTATAGAATGGTTGAAATAGTTTTTTCTGTCAAATAATGCAAAAGAGTACGCTACACATGTTTCGCCCTAATTCTGGGCTCATCAGCCGTACACACTCACTACACTCCCTCTCGGGAATCGAATCTCGGGGATCAGCATCAGAGGTGAAACCTCTAACATTGCGCCACAGCGTGTGGCTCGTTAATTTAGTTACATTCAAGGCATTTGTAGTCTGAATCACAATTTGACTGTATGGGTGGTTACATACTAGGTAACGCTTGTGGTTGGTCAGCAAGTCAGCTGACGCCACGGCGTGTGGTTCATTTATTTCACAGTATGTAGATCGGAGTGTATATATTATATTGCAAAATACCCGCCACTTCGCAGCGGAGAAGTGGTGTGTTAAATAAGTTATGAAAAAGAAAAGGGAACATTTTAAAAATAACGTAACAGGATTGTGAATGTAATTGTTTTGTGACTGTTATGAGTGTTGCTGTCATCAAGGATTTGATCATCATTATTTCTTTCAATCAGGTTCGTATTTGGAGGATGTGTTGTGTTCAAGTTACATTCCGTGTTGTCAACCGTTGTAAAGATAACAAGTTTCATTTATCGATTCCTTTCTTACAGCATCAACAAACAGCTCATCTTCCTCTTTATTTGAGACATCACACACTGCATGCACGTTTTTTTTTTTTTTTTTTACACTGTGTTCCTTTAGCTGGACATTGACTTCTTTCACCGTGTGCTTTGTTTCTGCAGTAGCTGCACTTATGAATATGCTTGTATGCGTCACACTCTTCATATTGTTTTGCTGCCTTCTCAATTGTGTAATGCTTTTTTGGAGCTCATTGGAGCTCTTGCTTTTTGTCTGTGTACTGCGTTCACAGTCAGTTCACGTGAGCCGCTCGGAGTACATGCATCGAAGGTTCTCAGCTGTGGTTGCGCTATCTCGTGCGATGTCCACGGCTTTATTTAATGTTAGCTAAGACCTGGGCACTTAAAAGTTTCTCTCACAGTTTCCCTGAGTTTGTGCCAAACACCACCCTGACCATCTCATCTTCCTTTCCATAAGCAAAGTCCTTTGCGGCAGTGTTTCTATTGGATTGCTACTGACGGACGGCCTTATATGGACAGGCACTCAATTACGTGGGAGGCGTGATGATGCGAGACGCAAGACGCTACTCCGCCTCACACAGTGACCGAGCTGCCCGCTATAGCCATATACAGTATACGAAAGTAGGTTCCAGTTATGACTGTTACGCGTAGAATTTCAAAATGAAACCTGCCTAACTTTTGTAATTAAGCTGTAAGGAATGAACCTGCCAACTTTCAGCCTTCCACCTACACGGGAAGTTGGAGAATTAGTGATGAGTGAGTGAGTGAGTCAGTCAGTCAGTCAGTCAGTCAGTGAGGGCTTTGCCTTTTATTAGTATAGATAACAATAAGATAAACCTGGCTAAATAACAAAGATGGGGATGAATTTTTTAACTGTGTGCAGAAGTCACCAACTTTCTGTAGTAGACTCAACAGCTACAGACCCCCAAACTATGTGTGGCCTCCAGATCAGCTCAAGAACAGTGCATAGAGAGCTTCATGGAATGGGTTTCCATGGCCGAGCAGCTGCATCCAAGCCTTACATCACCAAGTGCAATGCAAAGCGTAGGATGCGGTGGTGTAAAGCACACTGCCACTGGACTCTAGAGCAGTGGAGATGTGCCCTCTGGAGTGACGAATCACGATTCTCTGTCCTGCAATCTGATGGACGTGTCTGGGTTTTGTGGTTGCCAGGAGAATGGTACTTGCCTGACTGCATTGTGCCAAGTGTAAAGTTTGGTGGAGTGTAGATTATGGTTTGGGGTTTTTCAGGGGTTGGGCTTGGCTCCTTAGTTCCAGTGAAATGAACACTTAATACTTCAGCACACAAAGCCATTTTGGACAATTCTAAATGATTTGGATAGGAATATAAGTAACATGCTGGTTAAGTTTGCAGATGATGCCAAAATAGGTGGATTGGCAGATAATCTGGTATCTGTTAAATCATTATAGAGTAAATTGGACAGCATACAGACTTGGGCAGATTTGTGGCAGGAGAAATGTAATGTCATTAAATATAAAGTATTACACATAGTAAGTAAAAACGTAAGGTTTGAATACACAATGGGAGGTCTGAAAATCGAGAGTACACCTTATGAGAAGGATTTAGGAATGAGTGGACTCTACACTATCAACTTCCAGACAGTGTTCAGAAGCCATTAAGAAGGCTAACAGAATGTTAGGTTATATAGTGCCCTGAAGGGTAGAGTCCAAGTCCCAGAAGGTTATGCTCAAGCTTTATAATGCACTGGTGAGGTTTCATCTCGAGTACTGAGTGCAGTTTTGGTCTCCAGGCTACAAAAAAGACACAGTAGAACTAGAAAATGTCCAGATAAGAGCAACTAAGCTGATTCCAGGACTTTAGGGCAGGGGTGCCCACACTTTTTCGGCTTGCAAGTTACTTTAAGCACTTCGAGCTACATTATTTGTATGAAAATGTGCTATATAAATAAATGTTGTTGTTGGTGTTGTTTTAAAATGACCAGGTCGAAATGATCTACCTACATTAAAAATGATATATACAGTATATACACTGAGTATACTTTATACATAAAATATGTTTTCGTACCTTGCATAACTGAATAACCTTTATGGCACAATAACAATTCAATACATTTTTGGTCACTACAGTATTTGGATTTAATAATCTTCATGTGGTAAAAGGCCGACTTGCATAAATAAGTAGAGCCCAATAATGCAGTCAAGGAGGTTGCACATTTCCTTATGTTTGGGTAGTTTTCCTCTGTGAGTAAGTTCCAACTGTCCAAGTCCAGACTTCAGCTGAATGTCATCCTGTAGTGTCAAAATCTCATCCTTCACTGTAGAGGAGTTGTAGGTGAAACAGTGTTGCAATTTTTGATGCAGGTGAATCACCCTCAACATCTTCACTAAATGGATCACACTTAAATGTAGCGATTGGATCTAGTAAAGCTGAATCTTGAAACTGTCAAAGTCTGACAGGCAATTTTCAATCTGCTCTGTAGCGTATGCTGTCAATTTGCGCACACACCTTCCATTGTGTCTCCAGCTCTGACGCAAGGTTTTGGATGTTCCCCAAATAAAGGCACCGCAGCTTTGAGGACAGATGTTGCATTTTTCGTTTGAAAGCATTAACTGAGCTAATCATATTGACCATGGAGTTCTCTTTTCCTTGCAGCTGCAAATTAAGCTCATTCAACATGTTAGTCAGATCGGAAAAAAATGCCAAGTCTAGCGGCTATTGATCATTATTAAGTTGCTTGTATTCTGCATGTTTAATGTCAAGGAGAAACTCCTTTTTCTCTGGCCAGGGGTCTTAAAATCTTAGCAGGAATTTCTCCCTAGCCATCTGTCTCAACAAAGGCATCTTTAATCATCTCTCCATCTTGGAAGGACTTCTTATGCTTAATGATCGAGTGACTCACCCGGAACAATGCCTCAGTGTGTCTGCTTTTGCTTTTGAATTCAGCTGAGTGAAAAATGATGGATGTCCGATTAAGTGCGATTTTAGTTCCCTCTCCTTTCTCTTTCTCAGATCGCTTTTCAGAAGGAAGTCAGTTTCGTAGTTTTTATGAACAGTTCGAAAGTGCCTTTCCACATTTTCCTTCTTTGGAATAACAATGATAGATTGACAGATCAGACAAACGCACTTCGATTGTGACATTGTGATAAAAAAAAATCTTCTTCCCCACATCCAGCCCATACCCTCCACAAAAATTTCTTTTTTTTAATCCCTTCTTTAGTCGATATAAATTGGAAGGCTAACTAGATCACAGCCGGAGTTTTGCAGTAGCTGCGTGCGGAATGACCAGAGTATTAGAAGAAAAGAGATCTCAGACTGGCAGCCCTGTATGTCAATCAAGTGGCAAATACCATAGGGAGGATATATAGACTAACGTTAAAAAATGTTTTTTTTTTTTAATGCAACGTGATCTAGCTGCACTACCTTTCCAATCTACTGGCCGATCGCAATCGATGTATTGGGCACCCCTGCTTTAGGGGGATGAATTATGCGTCACACCCTTCATATTGTTTTGCTGCCTTCTCAATTGTGTAATGCTTTTTTGGAGCTCATTGAAGCTCTTGCTTTTTGTCTGTGTACTGCGTTCACAGTCAGTTCACGTGAGCCGCTCGGAGTACATGCATCGAAGGTTCTCAGCTGTGGTTGCGCTATCTCGTGTAATGTCCACGGCTTTATTTAATGTTATGGTATTTGGAATACTATGGCTGTTCCCTGGACCATTATATTGTTAGGAGTTAATTACAATCAGATGAATTACACTAATAAACAATATGCGGTTAGTTTCTGTGTATTTATAAAGCTGCGTCATGAAAATAATGAGTAATCACACAAGAACAGTACCATTGCTTTGACGCTGGGTGCCGCCAGTTTGCAAAACCGAGCAGAGAACTTGCGTACGTCAAGGTATGAGGTACCGTGGAAAAGTGCATGGTTTTACGCCAAGTGTAGGTTTTATACATCGCGATTTGAACGTGGAAAAGTTCTTACGCAACATTTCTGTGCGTACGCACTGTTTATACATGAGGCCCCTGGTCTCATCTACAGTATATTGTTCTAATGCTGTAGCCTAACACGGCAAACGGCAACAAATGTAACTGAGAGGAATATTTTTTTTCTACATTTCTACATTCTCAATAAACCATGTATTTGTGCAGCACATGGCATGCTGAATTTGGGGTTGAGAGAAGAAGCAGTTTATATGAATAATTTTAGGTCACACAGCATGATTGATGTGGCAATTTATTTCAATGAACAAGTTAAGTTGTACTCCTTGTGTTTTTGAGTTCAACTGAGTTTGTTCCTCAAGGAGCTGCCCTGCAATTATAATGTTAATGTTTGCTATCTTGCATTACACAGATTTGTACTTGATTGATTGTTGATGCTTTTTAATCTTTCTTTTTCTTGGTCCCAGAAATAGATTGTAGGTCAGTTTTTGATGAGTCTGTCTGTGAATTATAAGGTTTGATGATTTTTCCTGTCAATGTCTACAGCACAAACATATGGAGAATATACAAAGTCCACACCAACAGTAACCGAGTGCGGAATTTAAACACAGAATGCTGGATGTGTGAGATGGAACCATTGATCACTTTTAAAAATGCAAAAAATAACTAAAAATAGTTATGTAGTTCTTTCTTTTTATAGTTACAGTGTGTTGTTGTACAGTATGCTGGTTTGCAAATTTCTATTTTTTTTCTTTTACTTTTTGATTCACACGATTTATTTTCATTTCTGTTCTTCCAAAGCCTACTGCATTACAAGGTATATTATCAATTATATTGAGGATAATGGTACCTGTGGTATTTGAAAACCGTAGTAATGGTCAAACAAGTTTTCTTTCCAATATTTCAGAACAGTAAAGCTTTACATGCTATTTGAAGTTGTTTACAAACCTTTTGTCCAGATATTCCAAGTATATGGTGAATTATAATTGTATAGGTGTCTGTAAGCTTATTAAGTGATCATTACAATAGCATTGGTAACATTTTTCAATTTTGCAACTAATTGTCTTGTAATTTATTTGCACAAAACGTCTCATTCACCACATGTTTTTGTTGTGAAAGAAGTCTGTCTTGATTTCACTTGGATGTATGGAACATGTATATAGACTGAAGTAGAATATAATGAACATCCTGCTATTTTAACTGAATGTAAATGACCAGAAACAGGACTAAAGTTTAGATTAAATTGCAAGGAAAAAAACATCCAATTCTAATTCTTAAAGGGTGCACATACAATAAATTATTGAAAGCATCTCTTTTAGGTTATTGGAAGCCATGACATGAAAAACAGGAAGACACAAAGGAAAGGCAGACATTTATACAGAGCCTCTTTTTACAAAATGTTTTTTTTGATATAGGAGCAGGCTAGATTACTGGTTTTAAGTCATATGCCGTGAAGAGAATTTGCTGAGCCCAAAGAATCTGCTGAGAAGATCATAATTTTCACTTACTTAACTGTTGTCCATTATTGTGTCTACATTTTTCATACTTCCGGGTACAGTGTTATTGTTGAAGATTTAATTTGACTGCTGAAATCTGGCATTATCTCAGACATCTCAGTAGACAAGTCTTAATTATTACATCTCTCCATTGATTGTGCATCACTTTCATATTGAATTGAATGTACAGTGATCCCTCGCTATATCACGCTTCGACTTTCGCGGCTTCACTCTTTTGCGATTTTTTTCTCATACACGCTTATGTCACTACGCATGCGCTTTCTGAGAACTTTTATCTAAGCCCTACAATGGCTCCTAAACGTGCTGCTTTTTCTAAGCCTTCTGACAATAAAGCTAAGCGCCGGAGGAAGATGCTTACTATCCAGGAGAAGGTGAAACTCTTGGATATAATTAAAGATGGCAATACCCTACAAAAGCCTCCTCACGCATATGAAAAGACAGTGCCAGCAACTGCCTATCAAGATGTTCTTCAGTCGCTCACCCAGACACCCACTGCCTCCTCCTAGTACTTCTTCACTGAAGACAACAACGCACCTGCTGAAGATACTGCACCACCTCTGAAGACTCTCCTACTGAGGTCGTGCCTTCATAGGTTAGTGGTTGTGTGCAATTAAATGTACAGTATAATAATCTATTATATAAAAGCTGGGATTGTCCTTCCGTCCCATGAGTGCAAAGCGTAGCGGTATTCTGCTTATTACAGACTTACTACTTGCGGCTTGAGGTACGAAGCGACGTGATGTGAGCAGAGTTCTGGTGCTGTCATCATTCCCTTGCTTTTGTGCACGATGTGCTGGAAAAATAGACAAAATTATGTCTCTGGAAATAATTAATATTGATGGAGTACAAATGCCTCACCGCGTAGTAAATATCAGGGGAGATGGTGCTTGCTTATTCTCATCTATAGCTTATTTAGTGCATTAAACTCCGTCTTTAGCGGTACAGATTCGGGCTGACATTGTATGACTTTGGACAGGCACTTGAGGGGATAAAAAAAAACTTAGGTTTTCGGGAGATGTTATGAATGGACACTTTGATGTTCTCATTCCCTACACTTACATGCCTGATGTACACATGGAGCGCACAAAAATTGAAGATAAAAGTCGGTTGCCTTAAAAGGCGAGTGTGCCTAGTAATATGATATTTGTAACGTCTAATATGTCTTATTTTGTCTAATATATTGGGTAATACGAGTGTAATGGTGACTAAAGGGTGTTATTTCATGTCTAGAGGGCTCTAATAATGTTTAAAAACGTATTTAGAAGGTCTTAAACAGGTTTTCTATACTCTGCAAAAATATTCGATTTATAAATAAAGAATCTTACTTCACGAAAATTCATTTATCACGGTAGAGTCTGGAACGGATTAACCGTGATAAACGAGGGTTCACTGTATTCTGAAGCACTGAATGTGGCAGAAGTCACTGCAAAATCACAATGATTAATGCTGTATCGTTAAAGCAGTTCTTGGATAGAGACTTCGAGAGGGATAGGTCTATGCTTGTTATCCACCTACGCCTTATGTGTTTCACTTTAGCTGGATTTCTTATATTATTTTGGCATATTGTCTTAACTTTTTAACATGCCGAATTATACATTTTAAACTATTGCTGCCAGCTTTTAAATTATTTAACAGTATTATTGTGTATTTGTCTCATATGTCTGTACGTTTGAAAAAATTTTGTGAGGTTGCTTTTACTCTGCATTTTGAAGAAATATAATTAAACCAAAAAAAAGCCTAGTAAATAAAATTTTACATCGGCAACTTTTCATTCTTTCTCAGTTCGCTGCAAGTCAAACCAAGCAAGAAGGCCTCTTGAACATTTCTGCAAAATAATGTGTCACAATTGGTGTACTCCTAATGTTTATTGTAAGACCAAATCTTTAAAGTTAATGTTAATGGTAAATTTACCTTAGTTTTTGCTTAATTCAAATATAATGTCAGTTTCACATAGATAATGGAAGATTCTTTTTACCCCTTATAAGCTAACAAGTTAATGGAATGACCTTAAAGCTTTGCTATATTTCTGTATTTATATAATAGAAATGTCCTCAGATTGTCGTTAGACAGCTAGAAAGAAATATGAACTGTTACACTGAAAGGCATAGGGGCATATTGTTTTCTGACCATATTGTGAGGATTTTGAACTCTTTTGAGACCCTCCCCAATAGGGCTGCATGCTGAAACCCTGTCGAAGGTTGCTTGTCCTTTGCCGAGGCAACTGCAGGTTCGCCTCACCACGAGGCAACTACAAGTTCACAGCCTTCCCACGTAGCACGTCTGTCTCCTGATGGGTGATACTGGAAACATCATATATCCTGGCCACTGACCTGGACCCGTCTCTGCTTATTTGCTGTGTCTGTGTGTATTGAAGTGGTCATTCCCGTTTGAATAAATGTTTGGAAGCATTGGAATAAAGTTGGTTTTCTTGTAGGCTTTGGGTGAGTCCTCTCTCGGGTGCAGGACAATGACTCAGGTGTCACAATATGTATGTTATTGTTCATAGGCCCTAACTATGTGTCTAAGAGTTTAATGAGTTCTTAGGAAGAACACTGAGCTGGATTCAGAATATAAGCATGCAATCTCCACAACGACTTGATAAGCGCACATTAAAATTGCTTAAAATTTATGTTAGGTAGAATGCCCAGAGGGGACTGGGCGGTCTCATGGTCTGGAATCCCTACAGATTTTATTTTTTCTCCAGCCGTCTGGAGTTTTTTTTGTTTTTTCTGTCCCCCCTGGCCATTGAACCTTACTCTTATTCGATGTTAATGTTGATTTATTTTTTATAATTATGTCTTTCATTTTTCTATTCTTTAATATGTAAAGCACTTTGAGCTACTGTTTGTATGAAAATGTGCTATATAAATAAATGTTGTTGTTGTTAAAAAAAGGACTTGACAAGCTTAATTTAGACGATGATGTCCATCCTGAAGACAGCATTTCTAGAATTAATTCACACAAGTTGTATATGGGGTTGTTCTCCCCTTGTCTGTGTGGGTTTCCTCTGGGTATTCAGGTTTCCTCCCACAGTCCAAAGACATGCAGATTAGGTGCATTGGCGATTCTAAATTGTCCCTAGTGTGTGCTTGGTGTGTGGGTGTGTGCACCCTGAGGTGGGCTGGCACCCTGTCCATGGTTTGTTTCCGGCCTTGCGCCCTGTGTTGGCTGGGATTGGCTCCAGCAGACCCCCGTGACCCTGTAATTAGGATATAGTGGGTTGGATAATGGATGGATGGATGTATATGGGGTAGACATTTACATCGGCAGAAAAATCCTAGAAGGGATGGTAATGATGCTGGCTACAGGATCTTTCTCAAAACTATGGTGACTGGTAAATTATTTACCTTTTGTGTGTGTATGCAGCATTCAAATTGAACAAGATACAATTCATATATATATATATTAGCAACACAACAAGTAATTCTTTTGTGCCTGCTATGTTGGAATATGGTCTTCTTATCCCTGAAGGGTGACCAGCCAGGGAAAAAAGACGTTGTAATAAGCAGGGTCCAATCAGGGAAGGTCTCCATAACAAACACAAACCAATCAGAGTGTGATTACGAGTCTGTATTTTCCTGTTCATCCTGGATAGGTTTTCAGGAGTATAGAGACCTGGAAAGCATTATCACCAGTCTGCTTTCAAGGATTGAAAATGCTGGGTAGTGTTGATAAAAGGTGGAAACAGAGATTGTATTTGTGTTTGTGATCAAAAGCATAGTTGTATGGATGGGGCCTGACAGTAAGTTGATTTAGAGTTGTTTTTATGTTTATCCTTACATCTTGAGGAAGTGCATAGACATTGAGATCAAGAAATTTTAACTTTCATCCAAAGTGCCCCAGTTGATAAAGTCTATTCATTTAATTCCAGGTGAAACTATAGTAAATTAAACAGTCCTTATCAGAAACGTCTGCTAGAAGAGCCCAAAACTCAACACTGTCTTCAAAGTCATTGCGATCTCTTCATTGTGCCACAGTAGCTAACATTTTGAACAACTAGCTCTGCCAAGCATTTTTATGCAGGAGTTTAAGAATGATGGGATGGCAGTTGTTTACCTTAATGATCACACATGTATAGAAGAACTTCAATAAAATCGATATCCTTCAACTACTGAAGTGTCTCCTTTCTTTTGTCAGTTACCTGTACTTCGGTTCAGAGCCAGCTTTACAAAAAACTGAGACTTCTTAAATATTTTTGACATAGCTAAAGAAAGAGAAAAAAAAAAAAAAAAACGCAGCTCAATTGTTCCCTACTGCCATGCAGCTTGGAATTGTAGACATCACTGGAATTGCAAGTCTGCCCTCCAGGTTTTTCTTATTATGCTTTTCTCTAATCAGTTTTTGCATACAGCAGCACCATTTTGTCAGATTCATTCACTTTTCTTTCTTCCCTTTACAGCTAAAGAATTGTGTTCCTTGTCTGTTGTATTATATTTCTGTGATCAGACATACTCATCTTTTTGA
Organism: Polypterus senegalus; assembly: GCF_016835505.1. Classification (NCBI taxonomy): domain Eukaryota; kingdom Metazoa; phylum Chordata; class Cladistia; order Polypteriformes; family Polypteridae; genus Polypterus; species Polypterus senegalus. The sequence continues at coordinate 59,891,312 of NC_053158.1, read as the reverse complement.
CAACCATGAAGAACAATTTTGAAAGCACAAAAGTATAAAAATTGCTACATCTTACCTTTGAGTCTGAGAGTTACAGCTGTGCAGATGGGAGGTTTTACACAGATATACACAGCTGCCTGGAGTAGTGAAGGAAACGTAACAATAAGAAAACATCAAATATCATATTTTATATTATATATATATATATATGCACCCTCACACACACATATAACCTGTTGTATGCATAAATAACAAGTTGAAATCTAACTAAACAACGTGACCTCAGGGTTAACGTTTGTAGTAAACCATGCAATATATATGTCTCTGTTATCTCGTATGCCATTTAGTAAGGGATTTGTAAAAGTGATTTTAATGTTTGTGGTGCACTCTCTTATGGAATGACAAAGAGATAACAACGGATGGGCACACAGACAATTCTCATTTTAATAAAGTGGACATTTTATACACACAAAGTTTATATTAAATTATTAAAGTGTGTGTTTATATATATTATGCAGTACATGACGTGTGTTTCGCCCTAATTGGGGATCATCAGGTGTATGCACTTTTGCTTCCCCTTCCAGGAAGCAAACCTTGGACATCACAGAATCACTAAATCACAAAATTAATGTACAATCAACACAAAGGAATATATAAAAAAATAATAATAACAGTTTAAACTTTAACAGTGACCTTAAGCCTGAACTTTTAACAAAATACAACCTGAATTTGGGTGCCTTCCTGAAAGGCAAATTGAAAAGAAAGTAGTAAGAGAACAAGGCCAATGTATTAACTATCACACTAGAATAGCATGATACACAGACATTTCAAAGTAAAAAAAAAAATGACTGTTATCTTTGAATGCACTGCTAAAGGCTGATTTAACTGAAAGAATATGCATTGCTTAAATGGGCATCCATTAAAACTTGTGCTAAAACTATGCAGATACCCTCCTCAATTGTTCATCACAAGCAACGACTGCAAATTATACTGTACACAAGTGCTGTGTCTGTGAACAGAAATCTCCAAGCTGCTTTTTTTGCCACTCCCTGTCCTGCCACTTTGGTAAGTTTCATGTCTAATTTTTCATTTAATGTTTTTGTGGTTCTTAGACTCGTGGTGTACTTTGGGATTTTTTGGGTTATGAAAACATACCACCACAGAAAAACAGTAGGTAAACACTATTCTCTGTAGCTGCTGTCTCGCTTAAAAACTGACATAGTGCATTATTTGGACAGTTATGTTGCGTTCTTTGCATAAATTAGCTAAGATACTGCAAACTGGAATAATGGGTAGGAATAATCCTTACACATCTATTTTGTAAAATTTTGTCATTATATTACGTAGTCAGCACTGTAAGATACCTGGCACACTGGTGAGTAACATACAAAAGTACTAAAGACTTATTTTTGTTTTAGTGCCACTCAAAGAAAACATTTTTACACGTATGTGATATGACATTGATTCGATCCTCCTACAGAAATATGAAATGTAAAAAGAGAGAGACCGTAACTTTTACCTTTGCAGTTTTTCTCTAGCATTGCACCAGGACTACCATGAACCCCACACCTTCCCTTCTACTCTTCCATGTCAGTATGTATAAATCAAGAAAATAAACACTAGTAGTATGTATTGACATGTGGCCTATCATTAACTGTGAACTGTGTAATATGAAATGTTAAACCTTTACATGAAAAAAGGTAGTATGTGTATGTAATTCTTTAGGTGCCCACTTATTTGTATTATTGTTTCGTAATGTTAAAAAAAAAAAAAATTACATCAAAATGCTCCTTGACCAAAGCATGTCCTGAGGCGTTTGCCTTGTCGCTGCCCTGGGATGCAGCCATAGTTTTTGACGAGTTAAAACGGGCCACTTTAATGGTGAAAATGAACATGTTAACCCTCCCAGGCCTAATTTTTATATTTTTATAATATATATTTTTATAATATAAATATATATATACACACACACACACACACATCCATCCATTATCCAACCCGCTGTATCCCAACCATAGGGTCACGGGGGTCTGCTGGAGCCAATCCCAGCCAACACAGGGCGCAAGGCAGGAAACAAACCCTGGGCAGGGCGCTAGCCCACCACAGGGCACACCGGATCACCAATCCACCTAACCCACATGTCTTTGGACTGTGGGTGGAAACCCACGCAGGGAGGACCCGTATACAGTGGTGTGAAATACTATTTGCCCCCTTCCTGATTTCTTATTCTTTTGCATGTTTGTCACACAAAATGTTTCTGATCATCAAACACATGGCCATGTAGGTTTGGATTTTTTTTTCTACCTAAATAATAAAAACCATCATTTAAAAACTGCATTTTGTGTTTACTTGTGTTATATTTGACTAATGGTTAAATGTGTTTGATGATTTTGTGTGACAAACATGCAAAAGAATAAGAAATCAGGAAGGGGGCAAATAGTTTTTCACACCACTGTATATATATAGTGCTAAGATTTTTGAGTCAAAAAATACTTCCACAAAGACAGAAAAAGGTTTGGGGACCGTCCCCATATATTTTCGTCCAGACAATGAAAAAAGAAGCGGATTCAGATGACTTTTCAGTGCATTGAATGTTTTACTTCAAACAAAATGCCGTTTTTATAACAGAGTGAATTATGGGACAGGAAATGGTTGGCAGGAAGTGATGATTTGGAGGCGGGCAAATGGAACCAATGTCATCAGGAGTCGACAGAAAGTAATGGATTGTGGAACCGGAAGTGACGTCATTGCGACTATTTTGAATCCGGAATTGGAGATTCTAATTTTTCTTCAGGTTTTCTGTATGTGAAAAGAGATTTAGGTAAGCACCACGTGATGACCCTTTGTCTCGCGATATTTCACTCACCTTTAAGCTCTTTGACTGCCTTCAACTCGTACGTGTGTGACTGTATATATATATATATATATATATATATACATATATACACAGTATATACACAGTATATACACACACACACACACACACAGTTGTGCTTGAAAATTTGTGAACCCTTTAGAATTTTCTATATTTCTGCATCATCAGATTTTCACTCAAGTCCTAAAAGTAGATAAAGAGAAACCAGTTAAACAAATGAGACAAAAATATTATACTTGGTCATTTATTTATTAAGGAAAATGATCGAATATTACATATTTGTGAGTGGCAAAAGTATGTGAACCTTTGCTTACAGTATCTGGTGTGACCCCCCTTTGCAGCAATAACTGCAACTAAACGTTTCCGGTAACTTTTGATCATTCCTGCACACGGGCTTGGAGGAATTTTGGCCCATTCCTCTGTACAGAACATCTTCAACTCTGGGATGTTGGTGGGTTTCCTCACATTAACTGCTCGCTTCAGGTCCTTCCACAACATTTTGATTGGATTAAGGTCAGGACTTTGACATGGCCATTCCAAAACATTAACTTTATTCTTCTTTAACCATTCTTTGGTAGAGTGACTTGTGTGCTTAGGGTTGTTGTCTTGCTGCATGACCCACCTCCTCTTGAGATTCAGTTCATGGACAGATGTCCTGACATTTTCCTTTGATATAATTCAGAATTCCTTGTTCCATCAATGAAGGCAAGCCATCCTGGCCCAGATGCAGCAAAACAGGTCCAAACCATGAATATACCACCACCATGTTTCACAGATGGGATAAGGTTCTTATGCTGGAATGCAGGATTTTCCTTTCGCCAAACATAATGCTTTTCATTTACACCAAAAAGTTCTATTTTGGGCTCATCCGTCCACAAAATGTTCTTCCAATAGCCTTCTGGTTTGTCCACATGATCTTTAGCAAACTGCAGCAATGTTTTTTTGGAGAGCAGTGGCTTTCTCCTTGCAATCCTGCCGTGCACACCATTGTTGTTCAGTGTTCTCCTGATGGTGGATTAATGAACATGAACATTAGCCAATGTAAGAGAGGCCTTCAGTTGCTTAGTAGTTACCCTGGGGTTCTTTGTGACCTCGCTGACTATTACACACCTTGCTCTTGGAGTGATCTTTGTTGGTCGACCACTCCTGGGGAGGGTAACAATGGTCTTGAATTTCCTTCATTTGTACACAATCTGACTGTGCAATGGTGGAGTCCAAACTCTTCAGAGATGGTTCTGTAACCTTTTCCAGCCTGATGAGCATCAACAATTCTTTTTCTGAGGTCCTCAGAAATCTCCTCTGTTCATGCCATGATACACTTCCACAAACATGTGTTGTGAAGAGCAGACTTTGATAGATCCATGTTCTTTATAACATAGTGTACCCACTCACACCTGATTGTCATCCCATTGATTGAAAACACCTGACTCGAATTTCACCTTCAAACTAACTGGTAATCCTAGAGGTTCACATACTTTTGCCACTCACAAATATGTAATATTCAATCATTTTCCTGAATAAATAAATGACCAAGTATAATATTTTTGTCTCATTTGTTTAACTGGTTTCTCTTTATCTACTTTTAGGACTTGAGTGAAAATCTGGTGATGTTTTAGGTCATATTTATTCAGAAGCATAAAAAATTATATAGAAAATTATATGTATATAATAAATAGATATATATTATATATAATAAATAAATACATATATACAATAATAAATATGTTTATATTTATATATAGTGGCATGTAGGAGGCATCTCACAACACCAAAACCCTGACAGAACTACTATTTAGACAGACAAGGGTTCAATTTCATTTGAAGAGATACCTTTTTAATTGGCTTTTTCTCTTATTTTCTTTGCATGGCGGAAAAAGAACACCGCATTCCAAGAAAACACCTGCTACCTACTGTCAAATTTGGTGGAGGTTCCATCATGCTGTGGGGCTGTATGGCTAGTTGAAGGACTGGGGCCCTTGTTAAAGTCAAGGGTTGGATAAATTCAACCCAATATCAACAAATTCTTCATGATAATGTTCAAGCATCAGTCACAAAGTTAAAATTGCGCAGGGGTTGGATATTCCAACAAGACAATGACCCAAAACACAGTTCGAAATCTACAATGGCATTCATGCAAAAAAAGGGGGAAGTACAATGTTCTGGAATGGCTGTCAAAGTCCCCTGACTTGAATATTATTGAAAATCTACGGGATGATTTGAAGCAGGCTGTTCATGCTTGGCAGCCATCAAATTTAAATGAACTGGAGATATTTTGTATAGAAAAATGGTCAAAAATACCTCCATCCAGAATGCAGACACTCTTCAAAAGCTATAGGAGGCATCTAGGGGCTGTTATATTTGCAAAAGGAGGCTCAACTAAGTATTGATGTAATATCTCTGTTGGGGTGCCCAAATTTATGTACCTGTCTAATTTTGTTATGATGCATATTGCATATTTTCTGGTAATCCAATAAACTTAATGTCACTTCTGAAATACTACTCTTTCCATAAGGCATGTCATATATTAAAAGGAAGTTGCTACTTTGAAAGCTCAGCCAATAATAAACAAAAATCCAAAGAATTGAGGGGTTCCCAAACTTTTTCATATGACTGTATATAATTTTGTCCATATTTTAATTATTACCTGTTTGCTATCTCACTTGGCTTATGTAAGATGAGACAATATGAGGCTAGCTATGCTGAACCAAAAACAAACCTTGTTCAAATTAGCAATAGTAAAAAAATAAATAAATAGATAAAACAGATCTTTCATTTCTGATTGTGATTGTCATAGATATAGAATTCCACTGCAGAATCGAAACACTACATACTTCATGGACAGTCTTAAAATTAAAACGCTCATGGTAAGCAAAACTCAATACTTTCTTATTGTCTGCACAAAGAAAGAGAGAAACAATGCAATTACTTTATATACAATTCTTTCAGTCCAATCCTTGAAACTAAATTCTACCAACAGCTAGAAGCAGCTATATATTACATATTATTTGCAATCGCCAACTTCTGGAAACATTGTAATACTTCATGGCAAGTCTGTATCAGTGCTACAGTATCTACTGATGTAAAGAAAAATTCAAGTTAGATAAATGGGCTCTGCCCCTTCCTGATTCATCTGCCTATTACATTTATCAGTTTTGGGCAGACTAGAGGGTGCACAGTAAGCTGCTGAGGAGATTGTTTTTGCCAATTCCCTACAGCTGACACTGCAAGTAAAGCTAGTTAAAAAAAAAAAGGTATTAAGGAATTAAATTTCAAAATGTTTAAAATATGGACAGTCCCGGGTGATTAGCATGTATTATATCCCAAAATTAATGATTTAATCGTAAACCTTAATAGCTATTAATCAACAGCTCTATTACTTACCTTACCATGTGCTAATGTGAGATAACTGTGCTTTATGAAGAACTTGTGTCACAATTCACAAACCCAATTACTTATGCCGCTATCATAAGTCTATAGCTAGTACTTAATATATCAGTAACTGTTAATTAGGTTTTAACTCGCACATTAGTTTTGATACTTGGGCAAAGGCAGTAAGCACAGTGCAAGTATAACACACTTAGAAACTTAGAAAAGAAATGCATTAATTGTGCGTTAAAGCTGTAAGGAACACCATTTATTAATTTTACAAATTGTCAAAGCAACCTACAAATGATTTGGCCCTTAACAAATTAATTGCACATTAAAGCTGTAAGGAACACCATTTATTAATTTTACAAATTGTCAAAGCATCCTACAAATGATTTGGCTTTTTTTGTCCCTCATTATATGATTGCTGACTTGGTGGATAGTTTGGCAAAATGGAAAGCTGTATGGCGTAACAGCCAAGAATTTTAAATCATAGGATTCTCAGTACAATGGCCACTTTCTACTCTCTGTGTCACCCTCACCAGGTCACTCCCTATGCTCCAGTTTTGAAAAAAAGAAAAAAATCAGCTTGTAAGCAGTTATGAATTCTTATTTTTTAAATATTTTGGGTGAAAGTGTACACAGTAACAATAAAATCCACTACAATATAATTCTGCTTAATTTAGTGTAGCACAATTTCTGTTATCTTATTGCATAGTGTTAAGCAAATGAGTAAACCTCAGTTTCTTACTTGGATTCTAAAACAAACAGCCCAAAAAATTTGAAATAAAGACTGGATTATGACAGAGACGCATCTAAGTTATAGTTTTAGGAATGGCTGAAAAAATCATCTTCAAGAAGGTACATCTTTCAGATATGAAGCAAGTTACTATAGGAAATTGTTCTTAATCTTGCCACTAAGACCACTGCATGTTGAGCTATATAATGGAAACTACAGTTTGATAGTAGGGTTCCAGGCTTAGTATGATTAGTGTAATTGCTGTGGCATCTTATTTTAAGCAATTGTGTTATTCGTGTTTGTGTTTCCCCAGTGTATTACTAATTTGTCTAACAGTCGCAAACACGGCTTTTGATACAACAGATAGCTGCACATATTATCGTCTTAATTTATCAAACTGAGGTTTAAAACCAGGAAGAACAAACAACAGTTAACTCTGATTTAGTAATTTCAAAATATTGGTCAGAGTGCAGCATATACAGGTGGCGCAGTATTCTAATACCTCTACTCTTCAACAGAATGGATGATCGTCAACCTCACCGCCTCTAACATCAATATTGGTGTACACCACTTCCTGCCTGGCTGGTATTTAACTGGAAATGCTGCCATCTTGGATAGTCTGATCTGAGACTCACATCTTTTGGGACGTTCTTTTACTGAATAGCTAAATTTATTATTTTGCCTTGCAATATACAGGGCTATGGTGTTGTCCCAAATCTTTAGCTTCGTCTTGTTCTCTAACAGTGGTGTAGTTGGCAGAATCAATGAAGATTCGCAAGACGAATGAGTCCAAGATGTCGCAACAACTTTAGGGGCCATGGCAGTAGACTTACAAGAATTCTGAATCCAGTTGGGAGGACAATGGACTTAGTTTGCCGAGGTACAGGTGCGTAACCAGGCAGTAGGGACATCCATTGGGAACAGCATATGGGGCTGTTGCAGATATTGTTGCTTTTACATACGGATGATGAGGTTGAGATGTATTTCTATATATTTGAACATACCACTACCGATTATCACTGAAAGCAAGTGGAATGGGAACACATACTGGCACCATTCCCAAGGGAGCCAGCTTAGTAGGCTTATTACAAACTCTAGGAGCATGCCACTACAGACTATAAGTGGAATGGGAACACATACTGGCACCATTCCCAAGGGAGCCAGCTCAGTAGGCTTATTACAAACTCTAGGAACAAGCCACTACAGACTACACCCAACTTAATGCTGAAGTGCTGCTGAGGTAGTCCAGATCAGCAGGCAAGGGCTTGTAGGGAGTGGAAGTTCAAACCAGAGCGGCCAACACACTCCCAGGGTTTCGATCTATTAGGGCAGAGTTTGGCATTGGTTAAAACCAGGGGAAAATGATTCTAATAAAGTCATCGAGGTCATGGTGATGACTTCCTCATAAATACCCTCCCTGACTTCTTTGCCTGGCGAGTTGACAGCCAAACTATGGACAGCCTCATAGCAGCCCTCAAGCGAAACCAAGCTGCCTTGCAAGTTGAGTGCAGAGGACAGCCTGCTGATTGTCACCAACTCCAGATGGGATGTATCACCACACCTAAGCCTATCTGCTGCAAGACTGAACCATTGGTTGGACCTAAGGAGAAACACACACCCCTTCTCCACTGTTACAATGGGTCTAAGCTGCATTCACAGGGAAACTTGTTGTTACAGGTCTGCCTCTTATATAATCCACCTATCTGGGGTAACTCATATGATCAGAGTGGCTGTTACTCACAGTCCACCCTAGCCTGTAATACTGGGGAGAGACTGGTCAGAAAAGAAAAGCTGAGGAGTACAAACCGCTTCAGAAAAAAAAAAAACACTGCAGAAAATCTGTCTGAAGCTGTCTCCACACCGTGTTCAAGGAGACGTGGCTAATCAGTATGACATAGGCAACGGGGCGAGGACTTGTTCTGACGCCTCTATGGAGGTGGAAGTTGAGTTGTCACAGTCTGTCGTCACACCTATTGGGGTCACCACTGATCCTCCATCTAATTTACATTTTCAATTTCAGCAAATTCCATCCATCCATCCATTTTCTAACCCGCTGAATCCGAACACAGGGTCACGGGGTCTGCCGGAGCCAATCCCAGCCAACACAGGGCACAAAGCAGGAACCAATCCTGGGCAGGGTGCCAACCCACCGCAGGACACACACAAACACACCCACACACCAAGCACACACTAGGGCCAATTTAGAATGATGATTCCCTAAAGTTTGCCACGAATTTGGCCAATGCAGGTCTCATCCCATGCCACCCAGTCCACACTTTGTATTAAATGATTAACTGTATCATGTAGCAGAACATGAGGGCAAGGCGAGGACACTGCTGCTCGTTCTCCACAACTACCGGTGGCAGGTCTGGGAACTAGTTCACACCCATCTCCTAGGCAATCATCTCGGGCTCTGAGAAATCATTAGAGTGGATTAAACTGTAATTCTTTTGGCCTGGAATAAATGATGAGGTCCACTGCTTTTGTATGTTCCATCCAGAATGTCAATTGTGGCAGTTTCCTTGGAAGGACATGTTCATCTGATTCCCATGCTGCTCAGTGACATTCCCTTTGAGTGTATTGGGGTCAATATTGTAGGTCCCCATAAGCTATCAGCCTCCTGCCATAAATATATACTCATGCTGGTGGATTACGCTACACTACCCCATTTGGGCTTCTATCCCCCTCCCTAATCCTATTTGACACAAAAACAATGACAAGAGCTCAAAGCAGCCATCTTGTCTGTCCCGGAAGTGGTAGATGAGAAACCCAGAAGGACCTCTCTGGTCACTGATGACATCATTACAGGGCCAGGAGTAGTTATTCAAGAAAGCTGCCTCCCAGAAGCAAAACATGCAGAAGTGGAGCTTGAGATAAAGCGAATGCTAGACCTTGGTGTGATAGAGGAAAGTTTTAGTCCTTGGTCTACTGTAGTCAAATTGTTCTGGTCCCGAAGCTGGATGAAAGCTGGCGCTTCTGCAATGTCTTCCACCAACTTAAACAAGTCTACCAATTTGATCCTTAGCTACTACACAAAGGGATTGGTAAAGCACAATACTTGACCACTCTTGACATGAAGAAAAGGTACTGGCAAATTCCTTTAACAGAATCCGGAAGGGAAAACACTGCATTCAGTACCCATAGTAGCCACTGGCAGCATTGTGTCCTCCCATTCAGATTACATGGGGCTCCAGCGACTTTCCAATATTTGGTGGACAGAATGCTATACCCCAACAACTCCTGTAGTACCGTATCCCTAAATGACGTTGTCATCTATTCTGGCACCTATGAGGAACAAGTGCAGAATGTTTGTGCCATGCTTTTGACACTAAGCAATGCCATTTTTCAGATCAATCCACAGAAATGTTATTTTGGGTTGACAGAGGCCAAATAGTTGGGATACTTGGTGGGTAGACGTACACTACGTCCACAGTGTGCTAAGGTCCATGCCTTCATGAAGTGGCCTAGTCTGAAAACCAAGCTGCAAGTGAAAAGTAAAAGGGATACTGTTTTGCCGATGTGCTCGCCTCGCTTGTGTATCCTCGGAGGTGGAACCCTTACCCCAACTCCACCTCTCACTTCCGGGCCAGACAGCCAGGCACACACACTTCCTCACGTAGACATTTATATATAAGTTTAGTAGGGAATGACACGTTAAATTCAAAATATGTCAGAGAGTGCAACAAAAATGGGATTTAGCTTTAGAAAACTGAGTATGGACAGTCCTGACATAAAAAAAAAAACCAAAGCATTGTGATTTCCTGTCTGTAGTAATTCTACAAGTGGACTATGCTTCTTATTTTTATTTTTCTATCCCTGATCCACTAGTATAACTGAATAGACAAAGCAGTACTGTATTTTCAAAGACTGTTAAAAAAAAAAAAAAAAACTATTATTAGCTATTACCATTCTTACTGGGATGCAAAACAACAAAGCAGAAACTCTGGATTAGGACAGGGAGATGGAAATAACTGAAGTAAAAATCAGGCAGCATTGAAACCAAGAAAACAAACACATTAGACATTGCCCAAAGCACAGACTTGAAAAACATGCAAAAATTGACAAATTCGTTTTTTTGCTGCTGACCACCAATCACAAAATGAGAAGCCAAACACACTCTTCTCGATGACATTCTCTTGACCTTCATTATGAAGTTGAACACTATGACTGAAGGCAGACTTTCAAAATCTAAATTTCATTACAAAAAATAATGCTATTTGTTGACTTAAAGTAAATAAGTTCCTATCTTGCTTAGAATGAAAGGGTTTGAAAGTGCTGCACAGATGCATTATGTGCACATACAGCATGATAGGCACACATGCTTCCTGATATATAGTGACTATAAAATCAATCACCCTACAGACATATCAACAAGCTAAAAACATACCTACCTGTCATACAGTTTACAAATGAAAGATAATTTTTCTACCAATTTAATGCAAGGTTTAATGACATTTGGTCTTGACACACTTTTGCTTTGAATTATGTGTTTGTTTAGTCATTCAGGTTACATTGATATTTCCTAGACATTAGTGAATTAAATCCTTCTCTGTACAGAAAATTCTTCTTAAACTGCACCAACACAATACCTCTGCCTTGCTTGTTCAAGTATTCTGACCTGCCCAGTTACGTATGTTCAAATGTATTATGAGGTGTACAGAGTACAGTGAAATTTCATCTTCCATGTTTAATGACATACAACACATCACCACTCTCTGGCAGCATGATCAGCAAATATTAGTAGTCAAACATGGATCTTACCTTCAAGGTATTCCGTTACTAAAGGGACATTGGGCAATCAATGCAATAAATATGGTATAAGACAGTACTTAAACATCATGGCCAAAGCATAAACACTGAGAAATTCCTATGGTAATCTAATCTCAAGTGAAGCATTCATAACTTGTATAAATAGTTCAAAATTGGTCCCAACAGTTGGACTCCTGGGGTCTGATGGCAGCTATCAAGCTCTATAATATGACAAAAAATAAAGCATTCTTCAGGTTTACACAGAAATATGTATATATATATAAAAAAAACAATTTTACTTTATTGGAACTTCTTCAACCATCATTTTAACTGGAAATAAATCTAAGGTAAAATAAATAAGGTCAGATATCTCTCCTCAAATTTGGGAAGAGGGATTTTGTATTGTTTTAGTTTGTTCTTCTTAATATATGTTCTTCTGTCTTGATTTATGTCAAAAAGCACATGCTTCAGAATAACACCAGAGGTTTCAGGTTGTTAATTCAAACCAAGAAAGTGGCATAGAATGGCTGCTCATTGTGGGGAGGTCCTGGGAGGATTTAAAGAAGAAAAGGCAGTCTGAGGGACCGTTTGCTGATATCTAATGCAGAGGAAAGACTTCGGCATGAAAAGCACTACCTGCTATAGAAATGATCTTTAAAACTAAGTTACTGAACTTTTAAATACAATGGTAGCGCTGCTGCCTCGCAGTAAGGAGACCCGGGTTTGCTTCCCGTGTCCTCCCTGAGTGGAGTTTGCATGTTCTCCCCATGTCTGCGTGGGTTTCATCCGGGTGCTCTGGTTTCCTCCCACAGTCCAAAGACATGCAGGTTAGGTGCACTGGCAATCCTAACTTGTCCCTAGTGTGTGTTTGGTGTGTGGGTGTGTGCGTCCGTGTGTGTGCCCTGCCTGGGATTTGTTCCTGCCTTGCACCCTGTGCTGGCTGGGATTGGCTTCAGCAGACCCCGTGACCCTGTGTTAGGATATAGTAGGTTGGACAATGACTGACTTTTAAATAATATCTTAAAAAAATATATTTATATTTTAACAGGAGATGCCTAAATAAATAATTTGTCCCCCAAAGGGGAAATTAAGGATTTGCAGATGCTCAAAAAATGTAAATATAACAATCACCACCCCCAAGCAACACACTTACAAACTTTTGGCTTGGATAATGATAAGAGAACTGTTGCCATTTAAGAACAGGCCTGTAGGTGAGAGTATGATGGATTAGCTTGTGGTCAGAGCTTCCCAGTTGTTCCACAGGCTTATATTTTAAGTAATTTAACATTTAACACTAGAATTACCAGAGCCTACGAAAAAACTCGTAATTCCGTCCCACCTTAAACTGCTTCTTAAATCCCTTCACACCTCTCCATGGCGCCCTTTGTCTTCTAAATGTGCTGATAAAGAGAAGCCGGCTATTCCATCCCCCCACCAATTTAGAAGTGCACGAACTTCTCTCAGCTCATGCCTTGATTGAGTATCTGGGAGTGAAGTGGAGTTTTAGAGTGGAAATAATAGATCGTTGTTTGGAACGCACACATTTCATGTCTGTTCTACAGTAATCTGTGTCAACACATTGTTAAAACAGAAACTTTTTTTATATTCTAGTAGTAGATGACAAAATGTAGGCATAAACTATATAATGTATGAAGCCTGAAGTCCAAATAGCAAAGAAACATTTTCACAAGAATAACACAATTGCACTTTTATTCAAACATATAACTGCAGAAAGAAAAAGCCGCCTTAACATGCGACATTGACACCAGTTTACTATAACTGACTCCATGGTTCAATAGATACAGATCCGCTTGGGAATCAAGGGGTCACGGTTTCGATCCTGCGCCCCTCCCTTTTGAGAAGTAAACTGTTCTTAGTCTTACTGTTTTAGAATAAAAACATACATTTGATTTCAGTCTGTAACAGCCGGTACAATGTATGATCTTTGTAAAGGTTAGCTTTTTTTTTTTCTTTATTCACTTTTCACTCTCTCAGTCGCGTTCAGAATCAATCCATACAACCCCATCTGACACGGCTGTTTTTCACTAAAGACGCGCTATAGCTCTGCAGTGTACCACGATGCATACTAACGCCCCCCCGAAGTTACTGGTCTTTACCATTCTTTCCTCTGCATGTCCTGGAGTACAAAAGAAAAAGCATACAGCAACATGCGGGGACTGGCAGGAACACTCAATAAAACTGAATGAAAAGAAAAGCAAGTGACGGTGAGATACGAAGAAGGCAGCTTAGCCAGCGTTTGTGTGTCAGAACCGGCGTTAGTATGCATCGTGGTACACTGCAGGCTATAGCGCGTCTTTAGTGAAAACAGCCGTGTCAGATGGGGTTGTATGGATTGATTCTGAAGCGACTGAGAGAGTGAAAAGTGAATAAAAAAAGCTAACCTTTACAAAGATCATACATTGCACCGGCTGTTACAGACTGAAATCAAATGTATGTTTTATTCTAAAACAGTAAGACTAAGAACAGTTTACTTCTCCAAAAGGGAGGGGTGCAGGATCGAACCCGTGACCCCTTGATTCTGCGGGGCTGTATCTATTGAACCACGGAGTCAGTTATAGTAAACTGGTGTCAATGTCGCCTGTTAAGCTTTTCTTTCTGCAGTTATATGTTTGAATAAAAGTGCAATTGTGTTATTCTTGTGAAAATGTTTCTTTGCTATTTGGACTTCAGGCTTCATACATTATATAGTTTATGCCTACATTTTGTCATCTACTACTAGAATATAAAAAAAGTTTCTGTTTTAACAATGTGTTGACACAGATTACTGTAGAAGCGGAACAGACATGAAATGCGTGTGTTCCAAGCAACGATCTATTATTTCCACTCTAAAACTCCACTTCATTCCCAGATACTCAATCAGGCAAGCAATTCCAGCTTGTTGTGTCCACAAATGGAACATGACACAAACTGATGGAAGTCTGTCATTGCTCCTTCTAGAGTTTACCAGGTTGAAGTCACCACAATTCCCATTTCAGAATGATTCATCATTCAAGTGTTAGCAATAATTTGTGTTGGTGAATCCATGTTTGCAGAGGGAGGAATTATATATACAGGTATATTTATACTAATAAAAGGCAAAGCCCTCACTGACTGACTGACTGACTCATCACTAATTCTCCAACTTCCCGTGTAGGTAGAAGGCTGAAATTTGGCAAGCTCATTCCTTACAGCTTCCTTACAAAAGTTGGGCAGGTTTCATTTCGAAATTCTACGCGTAATGGTCATAACTGGAAGCTATTTTTCTGCATATACTGTAATGGAGTTGAGCTCGAAAGCCGTGGGGGGCGGAGTTTCGTGTGACATCATCACGCCTCCCACGTAATCATGCAGTATGTAGAAAACCAGGAAGAGCTCCAAACACCGCTGAAGAAAACATACATTATATAATTAAGAAGGCAGCGAAACAATTAGAAGCGAGCGTGTGACATATAAAACCATATTCAGCGGCTCACGTGAACTGGCGCGTGCGCAGACAAAAAGCAACAGTTCCAAAGAGTGCTGAACAAAAACGAATTACAGTGCTACGCTCAAACAGACAAACCACACACCGTGACGCAATGGTAAAGGCTTCGCCTCTAGCGCTGGCGTCCGAGGTTCAATTCCCGAGAGGGATGCACGGAGTATGTAGCGCGCTTCCCGATTCATTTTAGCCTCGCATCCCCTTGGTTTGAGATGTATGAAAAAATATGTGGTTAACGCAGAAAGACAGATCACCAATTGAAGCTTTATGAATAATGGATACTTTATTCGCGATCAATGATTGTTTTGGTAAAGCCATACTCAGTGTATTCATTAGATGAATGGTAAAAAGTAAGAGTGAGGGAGGGTAACTTATTGAGGCACGCAGGCAAAACCACAATAGCATGCGGCTCGATGTACTGTAGTGCGTCAACTCGATCTGAATTGCGATCACATTTGAAAAATATATCTTTTCAAGTTCTATTTAGTCCATATGTGTCAAACTCAAGGCCCACAGGCCACATCCAGCCCAGTGTAATTATATCCGCCCGAGATCATTTTATATATTATTGTTATTAATGGCCCGGGATATGAAGCGCTGGTAACACAATAAACTACAGATCCCATAATGCAGCGCTTCAGCTGCCTTGCCGAACACTTACCGCGTTAATCAAGTCTAGCTTATGATGCTGCAAGTTATTGCGAAGCTAGCCCACACGATGCCAAAGAGAAAAGGTGATTCTGAACATAGAGCCTTTAAAAACCGATGGGAGGCTGAGTATATGTTTACTGACATTGCCGGTAAACCCGTGTGTCTCATTTGTGGAGCTAATGTGGCTGTAATTACAGAATTTAATCTAAGACGGCACTATGAGACAAAACATCAAGATAACCTGAAAGACCTGAATGCAATGCACAAGATACAGAAAGCAGAAGAGTTAAAGAAGAATCTGACACTTCAGCAGACGTTTTTACCAGTGCAAAATCACAAAATGATTTCAAGTGAAGCTACCTTTATGCGAGACACAAATGCACCAGTGCAACTTGCCCCACTTTCCCTGTTGCCAAGTAATGTTGAACCAAGTCGGCACTACGGTTTTCCCAAATCGCACTTTGCTGATAAACTGGCGCACTGCGCACTGAGTTCGCACGGCGCTTTGGTGACTTTGAAGAACAAAAAAAGAATTTTGAGTTGTTTCGCAACCCATTTGCCGTCGATGTGGAAACTGCACCTGTGCAGATTCAGATGGAGGTGATTGAGCTGCAGTGTAATGGCACACTGAAGGCAAAGTACGATACTGCACGGCCCACACAGTTTATTCACTCCATCCCGCACAAATGCTCCAGCTCCGTCTACATGCGGCTCGAACCTTGTGCATGTTTGGTAGCACATATCTGTGTGAGAAGCTCTTCTCAGTCATGAAGACTAACAAAACAGCACACAGGAGTCGCCTCACTGATGAGCACCTGCAGTCCATCCTGAGAATCTCCACAACACAGAACCTCACACCAAACATAAACGAACTTGTTGCCAAAAAAGATGCCACGCGTCCAAATCTGATAAAATGACATAAGAGCAAAGACAACTGAATGATTTGATTTGTTATTGCTGAAAAGAACACATTTTATTTATATTTCCAGGTTTTGTTATGCACCATGTTCATATTTGAATTTGTATAATTTTGACAGGATATATTTTTATGGAGAGCAAAATCTTTTGGGATATTTAAAATTTAAGTTTATTTTTATATAAAATTACATAAGAGTAAAGGAATTTGAATGTTTGTTCTTTTAACGTTTACTTTATTTCTAACTTGTATAATTTAGACAGGATATATTTTTATGGAGAGCAAAATATTATAAGTTATTTAAGGTTTGAGTTGATTTATTCCGGAATAATATTCTGTCGACTAAATAAAAATTCCTTCTATTTAAAATTGAAATAGAACTTGAACAGATACGATAGTTCATAATATCCAGGCAGACTTGCACGTAAGAGCGGGAGTCATAAGTTTTAACAAACACCGTATTGCACTGATACGAAATAGCCTGCCCATTTAATTATTTAGGAATGGATAAATTAAGATTTTGTACAAATAATGTTTTTAATTTTTCTTCCTTCATGGATTCTGGCACCCCCAGCAACAATCAGTCAAAGACTGTGTGTGTGTATGTATATATATAGATATATATAGATATATGTGGATGTATGTGTATATATGTATGTATATATATTTATGTGTGTGTGTGTGTGTGTGTATATATATATATGAAATTCTGAATCAACATATTTTTCCCTTAAAATGATACATTTTCTCAGTTTAAACATTTGTTCCGTGATTTATGTTCTATTCTGAATAAAATATTAGAAGTTGGCACCTCCACATCATTGCATTCAGTTTTTATTCACGATTTGTATAGTGGCCCAACTTTTTTGGAATCCGGTTTGTAGTAAAATAGCCTTCCAGTAAAGAAAGAAATGAATAAGGCCAAAAATTTATAATATTTAATTTATTATCACAGTATGTTTGTGATTCAGTGGTACACCA
Source organism: Polypterus senegalus (assembly GCF_016835505.1). Lineage (NCBI taxonomy): Eukaryota > Metazoa > Chordata > Cladistia > Polypteriformes > Polypteridae > Polypterus > Polypterus senegalus. Next base: position 59,873,575 of record NC_053158.1, on the reverse strand, counting down.
AGAGATGACATACAGAAGCAACCATTGTTACACCAAAGAAAATTTGGCTAGCAAGACACACTTATTAGAGAGTTTTACAGTTATTTTTTTTCCTATTTGAATTGAAAACCTTAAACATATCACAGTACTATATTACTATGCTATACCAGGATTATATTGTGTGTTGTTAAGTATTTCTGTATTCCATTAACAAAAGATGTGATTTTTGTATTTTGAAGATCTAGTGAGGTAGTTTATTTAATGATATTACGAAGTACAAAATCTGCCTCCAAGAATCACTTTTCAAACTACATTTGAAAGTTGACAAAATGTGCACATCTGCAGAAATAAAAATAGATCTATTTGTGGTTAAGGATGTCAACTATATGGATAATTTTATAGTTATCTGGCAAATAGAAAAATACTTTTTAAATTAAAGATGCAAAGACAACAGTAAAGCAAAAAAAGAAACCTGAATTTAAATAAATAAAGACGTCATCTTAATAATCCAAAGTTAACTTTCTTAATCTAGTGAGCATATTTTTTAAAAGATACCATTCACATCTCAGATTTCACGCACTCAATAAAGGTGTGATTGTAATAAACTAATTATGTTAAGTAAACACAGCGTGCATCAGTAATAATCACACTTCCAGCACAATGCCTTAATACAGCATATGTTTTTGTTTATAACACAAATATTGGTCAAGATAATTCAGTATCTGTGGACCTCAATTAAGCACAGGCTGTTATAAACTAGATCGATCATATGCTAAAATCCTACCATTCCATATGTTAACTTGCACATAGTACAGTTATTACTTGAACCTGAAGGAAACAATTTCTTCTGACCGATGTTAAACCCAACTAGTCATTTGTAAATCACTGCTGCGTAAACAAAGACTTTTCATGCTATGGACACTGATGGGTGCTGTCTATATAACTCAATCAACACATGCTCTAGACCTCTCCACCCAACTAGGGCTCCATGTAGGCTTTGATCAGCACGGAGTTCAATAAACATGCTTGCTAAAGGGAAATTCCCACAATTATTGTCAGTTAAGCAATACACTATACCCACATATCCTTAATGCATTGGCTGCTTAAGAAGAAAGTAAAATTGTATTATGCAACCCAAACAGAATGGATACACACCATGTGAACTGAAAATACACACCACGTACAGAAAGAACTAATAGTAATTTTACACAATATGAAATATTTATTTGTGAAGAAAATCTTAATATATTTCAAGTTTTTACTTTGTTTTTGTAATAATGGTTTTAACCGACCTAGATGATTTTCTCATTTACTTTTTTGGTTTTGTAAGCACTAGAAATGATGTAGTGTATAGTTAAACATCAGATAATCCATACTGTAAAATGAGAATAACAAATTTTGCTCTTTTTCAGATAGCTGCAACATGTATTTTTTAACTATTGAAAAACTAGTCTTTTCATCAGTTGGATGTCTATCTTTAAAAGAAGGTAACTTCAAAAATGCTGGGGCTCCAACTGACTTGAGAATGTAGTTGGCATCATCTTCCAGTGTTTCGTACTTCCCAATAAAATCGTAATTTATAAAGCAGGGGAAGCAGAGCTTGTTAATAGTGTTCCAATGTGTATCTATTATTGTAGAAGGGGACAAACCCAAAATATATTGCACAAACTCCTTAAATGTTACACCAGATCCAGAGTTAAGAGCTTCTTGAGTAGCATTCTTTCTATACTTTTTAATTATAGTTTTCCCGTATTCAGGGTGGTAGTATGAATTGGGATGTTCAAATTTGTCCCTAAAGGCTGACACAAGTCTTTCCATGGGATCCCGCACTACTATAATTTTGGTAAAAGAATTAAGGCGTTGCTGAATTCCTCCGATATCAAAACTGCTCAGCCTCTGAAGATGGTTTCCATAGTGGACCTCCTTGTGGACAATCTGCGCTACTGATTGAGCTTTGCCATTCAGGACCATCAGAATTCTTTTCCAGTTGGAACAACCAACTTTAGGAACTTCACAGTAAAGGATCTTGTATCGATCTTCAACATAGATTCTCGACACCATCTGGGACAGGGTGATCCATTGAGTTTTGCTATTGTTATAAAGTGTGCAGGCGTTCAAAAGAAAACTTTTCCGTTTCTGCTGTCTTTCTTTAAATTCCTTCCACTTCAGTTCATTGAAATACGTAGTATTGCGAGGTTTGTATGTGAGCATTGTCATGAAATGCTGATGCTCAGTGGGTTGTTTAGTCTTATCTGATGGCTCAGGAAATAATGTATTTTGGCTTATATCAGAAATCTTTGGACTTGGAATGTGATGACTGGTATTGAGCAAACTGTGTAGGTCTTTGGTAATCCAGAAAGTGGTTCCTGCCTGTGTAAAACACATGAAACAGAAAGAGAATAATGAGGCATACAGTTAAACTGTCCATGTGAAAAACTGCTTCATCATGCCTTCATTTTAGTCCTTATTTCCCAATTAGAAAAAAAATAAACAGTAGTTTTTCTTCCTGTAATTAAAGGTTACCATGTATATGAAGTCCAAAAAATATATTGTTAAGTAGAAAACTGTTTTAACTGTAATAACCTTTTAAATGAAAAACTAGAATCTGTTATCAAACTCATACAACTGTATATAAATCTATCCAGGGACAACAAACTATGTCATATATTTTTAATTTTTTCTCCAGCCGTCTGGAGTTTTTTTTGTTTTTTCTGTCCCCCCTGGCCATTGAACCTTACTCTTATTCGATGTTAATTAATGTTGATTTATTTTGTTTTCTTATTGTGTCTTTTATTTTTCTATTCTTTATTATGTAAAGCACTTTGAGCTACTGTTTGTATGAAAATGTGCTATATAAATAAATGTTGTTGTTGTTGTTATTCAAGGTAGAAAATAAAATGAAATGTATTATCTATATTATTTGCCAACCTGACCTTTATCTTTGGCTTAAAGTACTTAATTTCAGTACACATTCATACAAGATGTGTTTAAGGCCTTTTAAATAAATACAAATACATGTAAAGAATATCTCAAAGCAGTTTACAGTAAGTAAAAAAAAATTTTAAAAACACATCAAATAGAATTCAATTCCAAACATTATTTATAGTAAAAATATGAGCAAATCTATTTACAATCTTGGCCAAATAAAGACATACATGTTAATTTAACTTAACTTAAAGCATACATCACCAACTCCCTATCTTCCTAAGATGCAACAGACAACAGAGGGCCATCAGGAATCTCTGCTTAGTGAGTAAGGATTTATCAAAGCTAATAATGGAAGACCATTGAAATTTAGAATTCGGTATGATGCTTTTCAACGTTTAAGTCAATTCATATAACTAAAACTTGGCTGTTACTTGACTTAAACCTTTGACATTGCAGAAGATGAAGATTAAACTTATGCATACTAGAAGCTTTTCACAAATATAACCACTTTTATTAACAAATCTATTTCTCTGAAAGGCAATTCAGGAAAATATACTTGCTTTTGGTATTTACAATGTGTGGAAATTAAGCAAAAGCTAACAAAATCTACAGTAAAATAAAATGTACTATACGACATAACAACTGACATAGGCTAACAGAATAATGTGGGTGCACAAAATTAAAAAAAATCAACAGTATACTGCTCCATTGCAAGCAAAGGATGAAAGTCTAACATGGCTGGGATGACAGTGTTATCAGCATCAAGTCTTCTGTTTCTCTATTCAAAATGCTTTAATGCTAAAAGTTTCAAAATTTTAATAAAAAATAATAGAAAACCTGAACAAGATGTGCTATAAATAATCCCATTTGTCTCCATTTCCAGTAATCTATGTAAACAGTGTCCAGTTTATGGGAAAGGCGCTGTCCTTTTCTGGGTACAGGCAACAATGTTTAAGAGTTGCTATATACTGAACTGTAGTTGCTTTCCAGTGACGAATACATTTAAAGAGTTATACTGTATGCAATCTGCTCTCTGCAATACGAAACAAGTATCCCAGTTGGGAAAATTTTGCTGCCTATCAGGTTGGAGCCATTCCTGCCTAAGTTTCGGAAAACTGCTACAACCCTAATAGTTGACTCTACCATAAACTTGGTCTGAGAATGAAATTATACATTTAATATTTATGAAGTCACAATTATTTCTTCATAACCATTATATATATAATTTGCCATATAAAATGTTTTTCAAAAATGAAGTATTTTTTATAAACCTTGTCTGTTCTTGCACCTTACAATGAGGCTGAAATGTACCAGGGTCCACAGATAAATGAAGAAGCCTTAAAACTTACCAAATACATCCACTTAGAAACAGTAAAGGTTTTAAGACATTGTCAGGCAACCGGTGCGCCAGTGCGCCATGGAATTTTCTAGGGGCAAGACTTTTGTAAAATATTTAAAATTGCTAGTGTTTTTGAACTTTTGGTTGATTAAAAAGATAATGCTTAAAAAATATATATCTTATGTTGGAAAAACAGATAACGGTTAATCAGATTGTTGAATAAACAAATGTATTTATTTTGAATGCAAGTTAAAATTTTCTCTGTTCACCATTCATCATAATATCAACACCAGCGGTGTCAAAAACACATCTCGTGAGACTTAAGTCTCGTCGTTAGAAGATCTCACTCACTGTACGCATAGAAGGTGGAGCAAATATAGAACGAGAAAATACGAACGCTATATTTCGGCTCTTGCCGACGAGAGAAACGCAAGAGACTTCAAATGATCGACAAGGAAATGCGCATCTGTCTGTCGAAAAATTGATCCTCGCATCAATCTCATATGTGCTGAAAAACAATCTCAACGTGCACATTAATTAAATTTAAGATTTATCCTTTGATTCCTTTATTAATAAAATGTCTTTCAAACTTGTAAAATTAACTGTTTTTATTGGCATTTATCCATAGATTGTCCATAGATTGTGTCATCACGATTTTATTTATGGGCAGTCCCTCAGGTGCGCCGCAAAAGAAAATTTTTGGACTTAGTGCGCCGCAACTCGAAAAAGGTTGCCTTTCACAGTTTTAAGAAAACATGCCTTCCATCTTCATCCTTGTGATAATGCAAAAGAAACTAAAAATAATTATTTGATCAGTTTCTTGGAACTATTTTTCTTGAGATAATAATACATTTCCTGTTTGCTTGTTAGCTTGTAGCCATCATCATAGGTGGAGTTATGACAACCCTAACGAGTTTATGTTAAATTTGCCTCTGTGATTTTGTTTCTTCAGCAGTTATGTTCTGCCACAGTTTGTAACAACAAACAGATGTGTGTTCAAATCATATGACTTTTCTAAAGGGCACTGATTTTTCGTCTGTTACATTGGCAGATGACGCACGCCGCATCCGAGTGGCATCTTTTTACCTTTTTTTCTCTATTTCACCGATCACTTCTACCACTTTTTTATGTGGAATCGTTCTCTGGACACTTTTTACTATTTTATTTACTTTTTTTTACTATTTTTACTATTATTTTTACTACTTGACATGGATTCTTAAACTCCGAAACTCGCCTATTCAAGTAGTCAACTTAAAGCACTGAGAACAAATGCTCATGCCGGTGTGGTTCCTTATTTACCTGACTTTTTGTGAATTTCCTCTTGGGATTAATAAAGTATCTATCTATCTTCTGTGTTATTTTATATATTACATGCCAAGTGGCAGTGCAGCGAAAAGAGAACATAGATGTTTCATTAAATTTTATATAAATAATAAACCTGAAGTGAATGGATAACACTGCATTGTATTTTTAATGAAAGCATTTTTTGAAATAGCCAAGCTACCTGCATGTCACAGTTTCCATAGTGTGTTGAGTGCAAGCATGAAAATAAAAATACACAGAAAATGGAAAAAGCAGAATGTACATTCGAGCAATGCCATTAAATAATTATCAAATTTTTTAATGCATGACGAGTCACTTTTGCTGAAGATATGGTAATAACTCTGGACATGTTTGAGTGAGTAAACTCACTGACGCTCACCGATACCGATCAATCCATAAATTCACAAGAAGAAAATGTAAAAGTCATGCAGACCCTAGTGTTGTGAGGTAGGAATGACAGCTCTGTACTACCTGGAAAGCAACAACAGGGATGGGGGTGGGGGCCTTGGGGATTCACAGACACAGCACTTAAAGAGCACTTTGGACAGGTTTCCAAGCTGCTAGAGTCCACTGGCCCTGATGCACAGCCACTGGTGAATCTCAAGGGTGGACCCTGGCCTTGGATTGGTTCATAGAGCTGGGGGAAGACTGGAATGCAGGTTGTCTCTGACCCTGGGTAAGCAGAGTGAGGCGGAGTCAGATAGCATGTATGAGCGAGGAAAAATTAAAAGCAGCTGGGAGTATGTGTCACCTCCAAACATGTAGGTATCAATATTCTATAATATCAGTAACTGCACTTGGTGGTGACTTTTCCTGAGATGTCACTATGGAGAAAGATGAGTAGTGGAATAAAGTGCACAGCCGGTCTCCTTTTATAATAGCTGAAATGTCATAACAATGATTTGATTTTTGATTTTGTTTTCTATTCTGCAAACAAAATGGATACTCTCTTTGCAAAATGTATGTAATCTGAATCCGTGGAATACCACCTGATAACATTTTTCACATCAAAAACAGATGTATCTGATTAATTTTAAGGACTTTTGGTAACACTTTAGTTTGGGTACTACAACAATGCATCTATTACTCATTTACTTGTATTCAACAGGACCTTAATTGGGGGTTTATTTTGGTGTTAGTAACACCTACAAAGCACCAGTAAAGTGGGTTATTCATCTATTCAGTGTGGCTTACTAAAAACTTCACTTCGGAACATTCAAAAGCGGCTTAAATGAAACATGTTTCTCTTGATATTGCATACTTCAGTATGAGTTCTGTGAATCCTTCATATTCATAAATAATTTTAGGAATATACTGTATCAAAGCCTCTTAATATGCCACACATCACAGAGATGGATAACGTATTTACTCATGCTTTATAAGCATAATTAAGACCAAAAGAAACCTTTGTTAAGGTCTTCTTAAACAATGAGTAAACACATAATAAATGCTTTTTTGCACTACCCAAACTAAAGTATTACTGGCTTTTCTTAATAATAGGACTCTGGTACACTGAACCTCCATTATATGAGGTAGAGGTGGGCTAGTTATTTTAAGAAATAATATGATTCAGTTCAGCATGGAATTTAACATGGCAAATTAATACATACTACGATTGTGAAAAATAACTTTTGCTTGAAAAATTCTGAACATATCCTTTACATCTTTTGTTAGGGCTTCAGGAACTTCCTTTGTTTATGCTTCTTCTACATCACTCACTGAATCAGAATGCTCCGTCTTTATTGTCATTGTAACAAATACAACGAAATTGCTATTATTATTCTGTGGATCATCTTTTCATATTATGCGGCCTATAAAATATGATGTTCACTAGCACTGAAAGGTAAACATTTTGCTTGTTACAGGGAGTCCAGTTTGTGGCTCTTCAAAATTTCAATTCTGACTCTCAAACCCCTCTGGTGTCCCTCAGGGGTTTAATTCCAGCCAAACTATTTCTAATTACACTAACTTTCATTGGGCAACATCATTCACAAATTAGGTATTCATTTTTCATGCAGGCTTCATTACATATTACCCATAAATCATTAATTCTGTTTCATTAATCATTTGCTACTGTTTCACTGTAAATTTGGTTTGAATGAGAACCAGTTTCTCTCACTTAAGAGTAAATAAAATTTAGAAGATGTGAGTGGAATCCCACAAAAATCTAAAATCAATATCTATAATTCTCTTACTTTAAGAGAAAATGCAGTCAATATGTGGGTGAAAATAGAAAATCTGCTTATTTGTGCCTTAGGAACACAGTGTCAAATTTATCCTTCTTAAATGTTTGTGATGCTAAAACTTTTTCTGCTGCTTAAACATTTTTATTCTGGCTTCTATTTTTCATCTCTGAAATACTGCAACTATGTAGTGTTCCTCACAAGCAAATTCCTGATGACTTGTCACCTACACACACCCAAGGCCATAATTTAGCTGCCCCTGCTACTTATGTTCCGGGGGAGCCACCATGGGTAGTCTAGTACCTCCCCTGGGACACTTGGTGGCAGCCTCCCTGGCCGACGGCGATTCCCCAACAACCCGAAGGGCTCCATGGGAGATGGAGTCCTCCACAGCCTGGTTGGGGGCTTGGATGGCCGCTAGGGGGGAGCTGCATGGACTCAGCAGCCTGGCTGGACGATTCTTCAGCCTCACCCGGAGGTGCAATCAGGACCAGGTGGTCAAGCACCTGGAACACTTCCAGGTGGGTTATAAAAAGGGCCAGCCACCACCACTCAAGGAGCCAGGGTCGGGAGGAGGAGGACTAAGCTTGAGAAGGAGTGGCGGAATAGAAGAAAGAGAGTGTTTTGTGTTGTGATTGCTGTTTGGGACTGTGTTGAGCTGTGTGGCATGGGGAAGAAGTGTCCCACGGCTGAAGGATATTAATAAAAGCCTCTGTTTATTTTGGACGTGCCTCTGTGTCAGTCTGCGCCGGGTCGGGTGCTTATATAGTGTCTTTCATATCAGTTATTTAAATATTTCAATGACATCCTTGATTAGTATATTCATTTTAAAATCCAGCTGTGAATTTTCAAGCCTACAATTCAGGATTGCGCAGGGATAGGAACCAACCCCAGATAGGGTGTTCAATTGAAAAATGCTATACTTAATGTTGAAAGCTCTGCACAAGTTACATTCCCTTCTCACCAGCTTTGGCCAATCCTTATTTAAGTAAATTTCCACATTTTTAGGATGATACCACTTTTTATCAGCCTCTATTCAATCAAAGCAAATTGCCTGGGTTACATGTTTTAAACTCTGAATGTCACAAATGTTGCAACTTAATGTCTGGGATTAACACATCTAGTTTTGTTTAACTTAAAACAAAAATTGTATTTGTTACATCAAACTTTATATTTAACCTTTTTTTAAATGTTAAAAAAAAATGAAAACACAAGAAGTATGTCTAAATTACACTCAAAATATGCTCAGGCCTGGACTTGAACCAAGTAGTTTGTAGATAGCTACTGTGATGCACATCTTTATATTGTTCAAAAATTTTGTTATTTGTACACTACATTCACTATATTTTATGTTTTAATAATTTTACAGATGTTAAGTGCCAAAGATGTATCCTTTGTTTAAATAAATCTATGAACCCTTGACTTCCAGCCATTCTACTTAGGTCTTTCCTAATAGCTTCTTAAGCATTTTATGGAAAGGAAGGGTTTACATAAAAATGTTAAAAATGAGAAGAGAATATTCAGTCTCCAATCTCTTTGGTTAGCTAATAAATATGTTTTCTTAATATGTAATATAGATTTTTTTTTTTTTAAATATCAAAGCTTCTGTTTCCAAAACAAATTCACCTTCTGTTTTTGAATGAGCTTTCTCTTAATTACCACCAATACCCTCAAGAAAGTTATTTACAATTTAACTACAAAAATTATGCTGGATCATAATTATTGATGAATCTGAGAATTCTGAACACCTGTTTTTTATTTGAAACTTACTTTTCCAATGTGCTTGTGCTCAGACCTTTTATTTAGAAGACCTTTTATTTCTTAATAGATTTTTGTTCATGAAATCATAATTACCTGAACTCTTGAATGTAGCTTCCATTTGTTCAAAATGCCTAGAAGGAGGTGAAAAGAAACATTAATTTGTTAAAAATGAATATTCTTTTGGGTACAATGCTTGGGTTCATCAGAGCTTGACTATGAAATATCCACTATGACCACTTAACCTGTAGATTTATTTTCCCTGTATCAAATTGTAAAATCCCTGCACACAATTGTCATTTTTCATTGTTTATATTAAAACTGAAATACATTTTCCAACTGCCTGATTATTGCTTACCTGCAGTACAAACCACCTGCCCTGTGACTGCTCCAGCTTAAATACTCCGAGAAAACATCTACAACTACTTTGAATTATTTTTCTGGCTCGACTCTGGGTCTATCATTTATCCATTACTTTTAATTAAGGCATAAAGTCAAACATCCATTTATTGCAGTGGGCTTAGAAATTTAACTACAAAGTCAATGGGTTGTCATTTAACAGCTTTTCTTCACTTTTGGCTAGCCCAAGTCACATTTTATCAAAGTTAGAAAATATATGCATAGCATACCCTATTCAGGTGCATTTGGGTACTTTAACTGACTTTAAAGTTGCAGCATTTTAAATGCTTTTAGTTATTTCCCAAAAGTAATTCCCATTTGTTTATCATATATTTTTGCAACAGTGAGTCATATTCAAAAAGAACAATAACAACAGAATGCAAGTACATGCTAATTAACAGTGCTTTAGATTATCATGTAGTTAAAAATGTAGCCTAAACAGGCATGTGGTGGCTCAAAAGCAATCATAGACTGCAGATTCAAATTGAGATTATATAAAAATGCCATCGATTGTAATCCTATTGTCAGCTGATGGTTGTGAAGGTCCTGTGAATAATTGTAGTTCAAATTTCTTAAATATAGCAATTTGGAAAGAAGTAACAAATGAAGAGTGAAATTCTCTGTTGAATTCTCAGAAATAAATTGTTAGTTGGGTTCAGATCATCATGAAGAGCAGATCTGGAACTTTAGAAATGTAATTATAGTGCACACACCTGGCAGGGAAGGAGACATCACAAACTGCCACAATACAGTTTTCTTGTTATGGGGAAAGTGAATAACAAGCGTGTTTCTTCTTTATTATTTTATACACAAGGCATGAGGATAGAGCAAATATTAAACGCAAGCAAGAAGAGCAGGGACACTTTTGTTCACTCATTATAGTCTCACATACTTAGATTCTTAATAAGCCAATGAAGAAGACAGAACAAATAAATGTCACTAATATAACCTAGGTATGTCAGGAGCTGTCGTAGAGGACACTGGTCAACATAGCCAATGTGTGTGGTGTTCAGCCTCTTAAGGCTCAATCTGCTGGGTTTCCCACAGTCATTTTAAAGCCCATGAACTGGAAGTATTCCTTCTCCGGGTCAAACGCCTTCTTCAAGTATCCCGGACGTAGTGCAGGTTTCCGTCCTCGTGACTCCAAAATACTTCCAGGTTAGCGTCACGGTGATAGTCCCCAGGTTCTTGATGAGCTCCCCCTGGCGGCACCTACGGAATCCAACAGGGCTGAAGAAACGGACTTCATGTCCCATGCTCCCCTTAGGGGAATCCGGGGAACCATTTCAGTCCAGGGGAGCTGCCCTCTAGCGTCCCGGGGGATGTAGTGCCCTGAAAAGGCTACTTTTCTCTGTTGAGGGACATCCAAGCCAGACTGAAATGCCGACCGTTCATCACAGGTGTCAAGGAGTAGGAGCTAACACCCTTACCTTGGTGGCTTCTGGCCCTTTGACCAGTCTTGCCAAAGTTCTACCTTTCTTTTCAATTCTTTCATTTGTCAATGTTTCAGCAATAACAAGTATCTCACAGGATACATTTCTGGCTTTTACACCTTTGGTCTACAATCTACAATGCTGTGTCCTGCAGCCCGCGAAGCAGGTTTGCAAATCTCATAATAAAGTAATTCAGGAGGAAGTTCATTTAACTGTATCTTTTCTATGCTTTTCTACTACAAACATCAATAATGAATAATCAATAATGTAGTATTTGTCTAATTAACACATGCAGAAAACATAAAAAACACACAGCACCCTTATAAATAGTCCATCACAGTCAATTCTCATATCAACACAGACTGAGGTTTACTGAACTTTTTGTTCTTACATTTATTTCTTCATAAGGGGCTTTTTTGTGTTTTATGATTAACTTGCCTCAAATCAGCAGGAGTAGTGGCGTGTTATACCATTGTCTTGTGCACACATTTGTGCACATCCCCATTCATTTTACTAACTTGCATATTTGGGCAGATCCCCAGTATGAGTTGGAGTGACCTCTCTCATGGTAAATTTGAAAAAGTAAACTTGTCTCTAATTGAAGTTGCACAGAATGTTTCATATATATATATATATATATATACACACATATATACACACACACATATATATATATATATATATATATATACACACATATATATATATATATACACATATATACACACACATATATATACATATATATATATATATATATATATATATATATATATATATATATATATATATATATATATATATATATATATATACACACACACACACACACACACATATATATATATATATATACAGTAATCCCTCCTCGTCGCTGGGGTTGCGTTCCAGAACCCCAGCGATAGGTGAAAATCATGAAGTAGAAACCATATGTTTGTATGATTATTTTTATATATTTTAAGCCCTTAGAAACTCTCCCACACTGTTTATAAATATTCTCGGCACAGTTATACAGTAAACCCTTGTTTATCACGGTTAATCCACTCCAGACAGATAAATGAATTTCCACGAAGTAGGATTCTTTATTTATAAATCTAATATTTTCGCAGTTAGAGCATAGAAAACCTGTTTACGACCTTCTAAATACGTTTTTAACATTATTAGAGCCCTCTAGACATGAAATAACACCCTTTAGTCAAAGTTTAAACTGTGCTCCATGACAAGACAGAGATGACAGTTCTTTCTCACAATTAAAAGAATGCAAACATATCTTCCTCTTCAAAGTGCGCGTAAGGAGCGGAGAGAATGTCAGAGAGAGAGTAAAGTAAACAATGAAAAATCAATAGGGCTGTTGCGCTTTTAAGTATGCAAGCACCGCGATAAAGCAGCGGCAATGAAGAGATCAATGCGAAGGTAGCCTTTCAGCATTTTTTACAGGAGCGTCTGTATCTTCTAAGCAAACAGCCTCTGTGCAAAAAGCCCCTCTGCTCACATCTCCTCCGTCAAGCGCAGAGAACGTCAGAGAGAGAGAGAGAGCGCGAGATTAAAGCAAAAATCAATAAGTGTGCTTTTGGGCGCACCTCGATAAGCGGCATTTCTTAGAGGATCGTCCGTATCCACTAGGCAAACAGCTTCTGTGCAAACAGCACCTCTGCTCACACCCCCTCCGTCAGGCGCAGAGAATGTCAGAGAGGGTGAGATAGAGGCAGAGACAAGCAAACATTGAGCACCGCGCGGGAGGCATATCTTATAGCATTAAGGAGTTTTAGTTAATATGTGGGAATACGTGCTCTGATTGGGTAGCTTCTAAGCCATCCGCCAATAGCGTCCCTTGTATGAAATCAACTGGGCAAACAAACTGAGGAAGCATGTACCATAAATTAAAAGACCCATTGTCGCAGAAATCCAGCGAATCAGCGAAAAATCCATAATATACATTTACATATGCTTACATATAAAATCCGCGATAGAGCAAAACCCTGAAAGTCAAAGCTTGATACAGCAAGGGATCACTGTATATATACACACACACACACACACACACACACACACACACACACACACATATATATATATATATATATATATATATATATATATATATATATATATATATATACACAGTGGGATGCAAAAGTTTGGGCAACCTTGTTAATAGTCATTATTTTCCTGTATAAATCGTTGGTTGTTGCGATAAAAAATGTCAGTTAAATATATCATATAGGAGACATACACAGTGATATTTGAGAAGTGAAATTAAGTTTATTGGATTTACAGAAAGTGTGCAATAATTGTTCAAACAAAATCAGGCAGGTGCATAAATTTGGGCACCGTTATCATTTTATTGATTACAAAACTTTTAGAACTAATTATTAGAACTCAAATTGGCTTGGTAAGCTCAGTGACCCCTGACCTACATACACAGGTGAATCCTATAATAAGAAAGAGTATTTAAGGGGGTCAATTGTAAGTTTCCCTCCTCCTTTAATTTTCTCTGAAGAGTAGCAACATGGGGGTCACAAAACAACTCTCAAATAACCTGAAGACAAAGATTGTTCACCATCATGGTTTAGGGGAAGGATACAGAAAGCTGTCCAAGAGATTTAAGCTGCCTGTTTCCACAGTTAGGAACATATTGAGGAAATTGAAGACCACAGGCTCAGTTCAAGTTAAGGCTCGAAGTGGCAGACCAAGAAAGATTTCGGATAGACAGAATGGTGAGAACAGTCAGAGTCAACCCACAGACTAGCACCAAAGACCTACAACATCATCTTGCAGCAGATGGAGTCACTGTGCATCGTTCAACCATTCAGCGCACTTTACACAAGGAGATGCTGTATGCGAGAGTGATGCAGAGGAAGCCTTTTCTCCGCCCACAGCACAAACAGAGCCGCTTGAGGTATGCTCAAGCACATTTGGACAAGCCAGCTTCATTTTGAAATAAGGTGCTGTGGACTGATGAAACTAAAATTGAGTTACTTGGGCATAACAAGGGGCGTTATGCGTGGAGGAAAAAGAACACAGCATTCCAAGAAAAACACCTGGTACCTACAGTAAAATATGGTGGTGGTTCCATCATGCTGTGGGGCTGTGTGGCCAGTGCAGGGACTGGGAATCTTGTCAAAGTTGAGGGACACATGGATTCCACTCAGTATCAGCAGATTCTGGAGACCAATGTCCAGGAATCAGTGACAAAGCTGAAGCTGCGCCGGGGCTGGATCTTTTAACAAGACAACGACCCGAAACACTGCTCAACATCCACTAAGGCATTCATGCAGAGGAACAAGTACAACGTTCTGGAATGGCCATCTCAGTCTCCAGACCTGAATATACTGTAATTGAAAATCTGTGGTGTGAGTTAAAGAGAGCTGTCCATGCTCGGAAGCCATCAAACCTGAATGAACTAGAGATGTTTTGTAAAGAGGAATGGTCCAAAATACCTTCAACCACAATCCAGACTCTCATTGGAACCTACAGGAAGCGTTTAGAGGCTGTAATTTCTGCAAAAGGCGGATCTACTAAATATTGATTTAATTTCTTTTTTGTGGTGCCCAAATGTATGCACCTGTCTGTTTGAACAATTATTGCACACTTTCTGTAAATCCAATAAACTACATTTCACTTCTCAAATATCACTGTGTGTGTATATATACACACACACATATATATATATATATATATATATATATATATACACATATATATATATATATATATATATATATATATATATATATATATATATATATATATATATATATATATATATATATATATATATATATATATATATATATATATATATATATATATATATATATATATATATATATATACATATATATATATATATATATATATATATATATACACACACATATATATATATATATATATATATATATATATATATATATATATATATATATATATATATATATATATATATATATATATATATATATATATATATATATATATATATATACACATATATATATATATATATATATATATATACACATATATATATATATATATATATATATATATATATATATATATATATATATATATATATATATATATATATATATATATACACACATATATATATATATATATATATATATATATATATGTATATATATATATATATATATATATATATATATACACACATATATATATATATATATATATATACACACACCGGCTGCACGGTGGCAGTGGTAAGCGCTGCTGCCTCGCAGTTAGGAGACCGGGTTAAGCTCCCAGGTCCTCCCTGCGTGGAGTTTGCATGTTCTCCCGTGTCTGCGTGGGTTTCCTCCGGCGCTCGGTTTCCTCCCACAATCCAAAGACATGCAGGTTAGGTGGATTGGCGATTCTAAATTGGCCCTAGTGTGTGCTGGGTGTGTTTGTGTGTGTCCTGGTGGGTTGGCCCTGCCCAGGATTGGTTCCTGCCTTGTGCCCTGTGTTGGCTGGGATTGGCTCCAGCAGACCCCCGTGGCCTGTATTTGGATTCAGCGGGTTAGAAAATGGATGGATATATATACACATACACACATATATATATATACACACATATATATATATATATATATATATATATATATATATACACACACATATATACACAGAACTGCCTTAATTCTACGTGGCATTGATTCAACAAGGTGCTGAAAGCATTCTTTAGAAATGTTGGCCCATATTGATAGGATAGCATCTTGCAGTTGATGGAGATTTGTGGGATGCACATCCAGAGCACAAAGCTCCCGTTCCACCACATCCCAAAGATGCTCTTTTGGGTTGAGATCTGGTGACTGTGGGGGCCATTTTAGTACAGTGAACTCATTGTAATGTTCAAGAAACCAATTTGAAATGATTCAAGCTTTGTGGCATGGTGCATTATCCTGCTGGGAGTAGCCATCAGAGGATGGGTACATGGTGGTCATGAAGGGATGGACATGGTCAGAAACAATGCTCAGGTAGCCCGTGGCATTTAAACGATGCCCAATTGGCACCAAGGGGCCTAAAGTGTGCCAAGAAAACTTCCCCCACACCATTACACCATCACCACCAGCCTGCACAGTGGTAACAAGGCATGATGGATCTATGTTCTCATTCTGTTTACGCCAAATTCTGACTCTACCATTTGAATGTCTCAACAGAAATCGAGACTCATCAGACCAGGCAACATTTTTGCAGTCTTCAACTGTCCAATTTTGGTGAGCTCGTGCAAATTGTAGCTTCTTTTTCCTATTTGTAGTGGAGATGAGTGGTACCCGGTGGGGTCTGCAGCCCATCCGCCTCAAGGTTGTGCGTGTTGTGGCTTCACAAATGCTTTGCTGTATACCTCGGTTGTAACGAGTGGTTATTTCAGTCAAAGTTGCTTTTCTATCAGCTTGAATCAGTCGGCCCATTCTCCTCTGACCTCTAGCATCAACAAGGCACATACACATATATATATATATATATATATACATATATATACATAACTGGCATCGTTTGTCACGGAAGCCCCAAACACTGGATTGGATACTCGTACACACCTGCAACAAATCAGTTTACAGTCATTAGTCAACTTAACTTGCATATCTTATGGATGTAAGGGCAATTGGGATTACCTGGGGAAAACCCATCTGAAAAATTGTCACACTGTGCAAGTGACTTACAATGACAGACAGGAATTCAAACCAAGTGACGCACCAAGTTCAATACTGCACTATCATACTGCTCAAGAGCAAGAATATATTTCATTACAGTCTAATTAAACTCTCCTTTGCTATACACCACCCCCTAAATTTGTGTATTTCTTCTCTTTAGTCTTCTAAGCAGAGTTTAAGTGTACTTGGAAAAATAATTAAGTAACCAAAACATGCATGCAATGGTGTAATACAAATGAGTACAAATCTTTTTTGAAGTCTAGCCAGCAAATGGAGACAATTGTTCTCAAAAAAAATTCTCAAACAGTTCATCAAAAAACTATTGCCTGGGTACAAGTACACCAGTTACATTTTTGTTGATAAGCAAAGTGTAGTTTAAGCTCTGACAGAATAAATTTGAGAAAAGACTTAAATATGATTTAATATTGGGGAAAAATATATATGCAGTGCACACCCTTTTGATAATGTGCCAGCCTTTCTCCAAGTTAAGCTTCTCACTGAATTCTACAGCTAATGAAATGCTCTGATTAATATGCACAATGCACATCAACAGCAACTCCACTTTTCTTTCTTCAACAAGTTCTTTTGTTAATCAGTTTAATGGGCATCAAGGTTTTCCACAACATAAATGGGGTCATCACAGCACGATCACCCCATAAAAACACATTCAATAAACAGCATAAATCTAAGTGATTATGAAATATTTTTATCAGGACCTTAATCTTTTATATTCCAATTTTTATTCATCTTCATTCATAGAGCAGAAAGAGGCTACAACATAAAAAAGTAAGCAAAAGAAGTCGATCTGTAGTATTCTTTGCTGTATAGGCTCAAATCTTCAGGAGTAAAAATACTTAATACATACATACCTATACACGCACACACACAAATACATACTATATAAATATTATATTAAAACAGATTCTG
Source organism: Polypterus senegalus (assembly GCF_016835505.1). Lineage (NCBI taxonomy): Eukaryota > Metazoa > Chordata > Cladistia > Polypteriformes > Polypteridae > Polypterus > Polypterus senegalus. The sequence goes on along the minus strand of NC_053158.1, from coordinate 59,855,640 downwards.
ATTAATCATGCTATAACTTTGGGAAAATAATTTACAGTCAGAAATGTCATCTTTCACCACAATAACAAACCCAAATATAAGTCCATAGATATATAATATTAACATTAGATTGGCCTGGCCACCTCAGAGAAGTCTCCACATAAATGAAGCTGTGTGGAATGACTCGGACCTACAGAAGAAAGGGACTGAAAAGAACAGTTATGGAAATTACTACAGGAAGCTTGGAAAAACTTAAAACGGGACTAATGGAAAAACTACTGTATAAAGCAGTGTATGGAAGTAAAATACTTCAGTTTTGCATTGTGAAAGAGACCATACAAACTGCCGACTTGTTTTAAAGAAAGCCATTCTTCTCAGTTCTTTTTATACTGTGCATTCAGGATTCAGTACTACATTTTTGTCACATATTGCTACGCTGAAGCCTTATGCTAAAATCATTTAAATTCTTTTTTCCGTTCATCAGGCAACACACAATATGTCAGAATAACAATGTGAAAACAAGATATTAGAATGTTTTTGCAGGTTTTAATTTACATTTATTTGCTTACCAAACACTTTTATCCAAAGCAACTTGCAAAAGAGGTCAACATAATCAATTAAGCATCTGTGGGACTGTTTGGAAACAAGTGTTATAGCACAAAGTTACATATTGATCACTAGAAGTTAAGAACGCAGAAGAAAATGCAAGCAAGTTACGTTTCCTAAGTTAAAAAAAATCTAACAGCTAATATCGCAGAAAAATTCACAAAACACGACAGTCTCTAAATACTGTTTAAACACATTGAAGGAGTTGTATGGAGATGGGCAACATGTGCCACCAGCTCAGAACTATATTTGAAGAGTCTGGATTGAGATCTGATGCAACACAGAGGTGGCAACACCAGATGCTGTTAATCAGCAGACCTAAGAGGGTGAGAAGGAGCAAAGAACTCACAAGTGCCTCCATATACACAGATGCTGATCAACTGACTACACAGTAGTCAAGCATCAAGTATCTGAACTTAATGCATATTGTTAAAGGGATCCAATTTAGCAATAGTAAAAGTTAAGTGAACACCACATGTGCGACTGCATTTTGAGTCATTTGAAGTAGCTTGGTAACACATGCTGGTACCTCTGCTAGCAAAGGGCTGTGGTAGTCCAAATATGACAGGGGAGTTGTGCTTCATACTTCGTCAGATACGGCCAGATATTGTGGATATTGTATAGAGTGAAGCTGAGCTGGTCATTGATCACCACCTCAAGGCTGCATAGTGACTTGGTAGATGTTAGCTACAGTAAACTAACCTGAACAGAGATGGGATGTTGAAATGATAAATAAACTGGGGTAACTGAGAGATTCAGTGTCACATGTTCAGTGGGAGTACTCGTAATACTCTCAGTATTGTCAGCTAATGTACTATCTTCAAATGAAAGTACAGCAAGTTTTTTTTTTTATTATTTATTTAAAATGCATGCAAGGTTAAAGGCTGGAGCACTGAACGGGTGCAGAAATCATGCATGCCTGAAGCAGTTCTACAATGATCATACAGAATGCATGCATTCAAACTGTGAGCATGGCTGCTAGAGCTCTAAGATGTCAAGCTGGCCTTGCAAAGCATCATGGGGCACTGATGGTAAAAAATGTTAATTTAAGTTTGCTGCAGGGCTATTTTTTAGGAAAATATTCAATGAACAAGGTCACCAGCAAATACAGTGTATTCATTGTGAAAAACAATTTGTCGAATTTAGCCCATCAACATTAGGAAACAATAGCCACATTAAAATTTCATGTAATACCTGAGAAAACGCTTACAGTATAAATTGTATCTAAATATTTTGCAAATTATTATTCCTAAACTTAATTAAAAAATTTAATTCCAGTCCATTTTCAAGGCTATTGTGCTTTAAGAGCTTTACAGATTTTTTTTGCTTTATCTGCCCATTTTCTAAACCCATTCAATAATAAATTCCATTAAGAAAGTTTTTGGCTGTTAGGTTCTGTTTTATACCACATATGGCACAAGGCAGGAAGCAGTCCTGGAATTGATGGTGTAAACATTCACACAATGTGCAAAGTTAAACTCAAATATAGATAAACGTGAGTCTTTGTGATGTGCTTACTTTTACAACAGAATTAAGAATATTGTATTTGAAATTAAACCATTTTGCAGTTACTAAGGATATAAAAGCCTGCCTATACTTCAAGGAATAAAAGAATAATGAGCTTTTTTTTTACTTAAAACAATTACTTTTGCTGAATGTTTACTTGCACATATGGTATCTAGCTTGATAAGGTATTAGGTAATCTCATTAAGTTACAAAGAAAAAATTAAATATGCAAATAAACTGATTCAACATTTAAATTTTACCAGGAATGTAATACTGCCTTTATTTTAAATTACAATGCATTATGCTTCATACAACAGTTTTAAAGAGTTATTTAAAGTATGTAGTTTTTATTCTAAGCAATGACAAAAAAAGACAAATCCTTCCATTTACTGAACCTACTTAACCTAATTTTTGTGTAAGTGGGATGTCGGGAATGCACTCATCTTTGGAATGTGGGAGTAAAACTGAAGAATAATGGAAATCCCAACAGACACATCCAAATTAGAATCTAAATCCACAAATACTGTAGCATAATGTCTCCCTTCCCCAAATTAAAATCAGTACTGGATAAACGTTTTAGGATTATTTTAAATATTTAATTAAGTTGCACCTAAAATGGAAATGTTGTAAACAAATATAAGGAAAGGCCATGCATTTTGAAAATATCTAAATAATTCTCTTAAGTAAAACTATGAACCTCTTGCATGGGAAGAAAAATGGTATAGATAATTTTACTTATACAAGGTGCTGTGATATACATCCTATTAAGAATGAAATCTAAATAAAATTATTTAATTTCATTGTTCTGTAATTAACTCATTGGGTACGCATCCTTCGCATTAGCTGCCAGAAAACACTGCCAATAGTTTACACAGATATTTGAGGAGCAGCTGGAAACATCCTAAAGATTACCTATAGCAAAGTCTTCCTAATTAGTTATTACATAATTACTAATAATAGTAAAAATAAAATGTTATGCTTTTAATTAAATGAGCAAAAAATCTTTACCCTTTTAAACAATCTGTTTATAAACATCATGAAAAAGAATCAACCAGAATGGTGACAATGTACCCGTGTCAGTCAGGAGTCACCCTGTAAACACTTTTTGATGTAAGATCAAAACTTTCCAAGATACAGCCAGTTTACTGAAAGGGGGGGAGATGTTGATTTTATACGGCCTCAGTTTTTCATCAGATGTCACAAGTCCATGGCTCAAGAACTAAACCACAGAGCAGGCTCAGCCTTTGCATACTGGTACATTAATTGGTATACTACATGATGAAATTAAAACATTTGGTCCAGATGACCCTGCATAGTCAAAGCAGCAAAGTAGCCCCTTGAAACTGAATAAAGTTTAATTTGAGTTTTGGGTTTAGCTATGTTTAGGCCTCAGAAACACATTTATAACCAATACAGACTTTTGATGTTTTTTTTCTTATTCAGATAACTATATAAGCATTCTGAAAAAGCAGGGTTTGAACAGCAGACCTCTCAAATCCAAAAAATCATTTTGGATTTCATTTTCAGAGCACACTAACAGCATCTGGGAATGTGCAGATAATTTTTTAAAATATTTTTCATTTATTGTACATTGTCTTCTGTCTCAAAACACAAACCTTACTTTTCTTATGCAAATCTTTCATGTTTATTTTCCATTCTAAGCATAAGCTCAATGTGCCATGTGTCAATAATTGTAATCAATGCGTTTTCAATCAGAAAGTTATCAGAAATGTCAAACTTTTTTACATATCAAACAAAGATGTCCTATCTCATGTTGCTGAACAGAGAATATGATTCTGCCTGGCCAAAAGAGTACCTGGTACTCGAGAATACCAATGTTACATCCCTACAGAAGATGGCAAACTCAAAGTCAGCCGGATGTCTGATGAAGACTGTCAATTTACTGTCTTAATATTCACCACTGAAGCAGTAGCTGAGATCCTGCCCTCTCATAATCACACTCATGATGGATCAGATGCGTCCTACACATTAGACCAGTGTCCTATTAGAGGCTACGTTGGGGGCATGAATGATGAAAGATGTTGAATTGGTGTGATTTGTGACAAGAGTGAAATGGAATCAGACATCCTGATATGTTTCATGCATCCAAACTATCTTGCACAGTCTTTCCATTGGCCACCTAGAGATGATATACGTTGGGTGCCATTACAGTGTGTCACCACACTGCTTAATGCACCTACAGTGGTGTGAAAAATTATTTGCCCCCTTCCTGATTTCTTATTCTTTTGCATGTTTGTCACACAAAATGTTTCTGATCATCAAACACATTTAACCATTAGTCAAATATAACACAAGTAAACACAAAATGCAGTTTTTAAATGATGGTTTTTATTATTTAGGAGAAAAAAATCCAAACCTACATGGCCCTGTGTGAAAAAGTAATTGCCCCCTGAACCTAATAACTGGTTGGGCCACCCTTGGCAGCAATAACTGCAATCAAGCGCTTATGTATAACTTGCAATGAGTCTTTACAGCGCTCTGGAGGAATTTTGGCCCACTCATCTTTGCAGAATTGTTGTAATTCAGCTTTATTTGAGGGTTTTCTAGCATGAACCGCCTTTTTAAGGTCATGCCATAGCATCTCAATTGGATTCAGGTCAGGACTTTGACTAGGCCACTCCAAAGTCTTCATTTTGTTTTTCTTCAGCCATTCAGAGGTGGATTTGCTGGTGTTTTGGGTCATTGTCCTGTTGCAGCACCCAAGATCGCTTCAGCTTGAGTTAACGAACAGATGGTCGGACATTCTCCTTCAGAATTTTTTGGTAGACAGTAGAATTCATGGTTCCATCTATCACAGCAAGCCTTCCAGGTCCTGAAGCAGCAAAACAACCCCAGACCATCACACTACCACCACCATATTTTACTGTTGGTATGATGTTCTTTTTCTGAAATGCTGTGTTCCTTTTACGCCAGATGTAACGGGACATTTGCCTTCCAAAAAGTTCAACTTTTGTCTCATCAGTCCACAAGGTATTTTCCCAAAAATCTTGGCAATCATTGAGATGTTTCTTAGCAAAACAAGACGAGCCCTAATGTTCTTTTTGCTTAACAGTGGTTTGCGTCTTGGAAATATGCCATGCAGGCCGTTTTTGCCCAGTCTCTTTCTTATGGTGGAGTCGTGAACACTGACCTTAATTGAGGCAAGTGAGGCCTGCAGTTCTTTAGACGTTGTCGTGGGGTCTTTTGTGACCTCTTGGATAAGTCGTCTCTGCGCTCTTGGGGTAATTTTGGTCGGCCGGCCACTCCTGGGAAGGTTCACCACTGTTCCATGTTTTTGCCATTTGTGGATAATGGCTCGATTGAAACAAGATGTTAACATTTCATTATAACTAGTGTTGCATTTGATGATAAGTCAAGCAGATGTTGTTCATGTGTTGTGCTTATTGTGCCTTTGGTGATTTTGTTTTTCTTCCATTAATCCCATACCCACGTTAGTAATGAAAAACTTGATGATTATCATTACTGACAAATGGTGAATTTAACCTATGTCTAGAATGAAAATGAAAGATACACATAAGAAAAGCAAGACTTGTTTTTTGAGAAAGAATGGACCATATAGAAAAAATAATTTTAAAAATGACTGGACATTCCCACAGTGCATTAAGCTGGTCTGAAAATTAAACCCAAAATGATTTTATCACAATTGAGAGGTCTGCTGGTTAAACCCTGATGCAGTTTCTTGTTTGTTTGTAACCTTTTGAAAAGCCCTGTGTAGGTATCTAAATATGGAAACAATTTCAGCAGGCTGTATTAGTTAGAAATATAATTTCTGAAAGCATAAACATGGCCAAGCCAAAGACACTGAATATTTTTTTCCATTTTTGAAGGTCTGCTCTTATTAAGCGGTGTCATCTGGACCAAACATTTTGATTTTGTTACGTACTATATGTATAAAGGTACCAGTATGCAAAATTCGAGCCTGCTAGGAGGTTTAGTTCTTGAGACGTGGTCTTGTGAGATTGACGAAAATAAAGCCGTGTCAAATTGGTTGTATCTTAGAAAGTACTGATCTTACATCAAAATAATTTTACAGGGTGTCTCCTGGATAACATTGGTACACCTGGTACATTTTCAGAATGTTTTCAGACTGAAGTGCATGGAATTTCTGGAAAATCAGCTGATTTGATATGGAGTGACACAAATCTTTAGAACATCAGCATTTAAGAAAATTACTTCCAGTAAAAGAACAACTTTAATTCCTGTTTTTGTGTTTTGATTTGACATTATGCAGTACAGATATATTTAGTTAAAAAAATGTATGCACAACATTCAAACTTACTTTTTTGTACAGTAGTTAAGTACAGTATCTCAAGTAAAATGAATATAAACAAAATTAAAAACTACATCTAGTATGCTAAAATCATGCCTAAAACCCCTCTCCTTAATGACTGGAAATGTCTAAAAAAGTAAAGTGCAAAGGCAGCTTGAAATGGTGCAATACAGGAAATTAACCACTTATGCATGGCAGGACACTGCCAAATTTCAAAGTTTTTTGTGTATGTTGCAATAAACCCACAAGTCAATCAAAAGCAATAATGGTATTTTTACATATCCAAGGGTATCTTCTTTCAAATACAATATAAGTATGTGATTTGCACACATATACCCCAAGGTGAGCGGCACGCCATAGCTGAGTTAATCTGCCTTTATCAAATATCCCACCTACGTAGAGCAACATACAATGAAAATATCACTACCATTGGATAGCTGAGGTGCGGAGCATTCTAATGATGTATAGTTACCATGATTGGTCAATTGTACTAAATGTTACAACTGTGTGTAAACAGCAACAAAAACAATGACTATGTAACCTCTCATCCTTATGCACCGCTACACAGTCAGATTTTGAGAAAAGTTTTTATTTTATTGAGAACAACATGTTATATGAAGGACTCAAGACTATGCTTAGTTTGCACATACTGTTTAGCATAATTTTTTAAGCATTGAGGTGTGTAGTTTTACAGTTCAAGTGTCATGGGTTCAATTACCATACCCAGAGGCTGTCTGCTACATGTTCTCCTTATTTTAGTTTCTGAGCAGTGTTTTTTCAGTTCTAACATAGAGAACACTAGCAATGGATCTTAGGGTACCGAAGAGTAGTTGTTATGCTGTGCCTGTGCTTTTTGAAGTTTCACGTGAGGAGCCGCCACCCCAATGCTCTACTGAATGTTGCTTTAACATACCACTTGCATCATGAGCATTTGAGGGGGGGAAAAAAACAACAGTTTCAGCAAGTGACTTATTCAAGGTATAATACTCCCAACCCTACCTCCACCTAAGAAATAGAAAGTGCCTTTTTTTAATCCTGTTTCTAATTGCTTGCATCACTTCCAGCTCCCTCCACCAATGCCATCAAACCAGGAAGGGAGAAATGAGCACGATTACAAAAAGAGAAATAAAATCTAATAACAACCAGGGGGTCAGGGAGGTTGAAATAGGATAAAAAGTCTTGCAAGGCTGTGTTGATCCCTTTGGTGGTGTCTCAGGAAAAACGTACGGAGTGGATTTTACCATGAACAGCTCTCATAAGCTCATGAGTCGGTGACGGCCTACTGCGACTCAAAAGTGGCTGTGAAATACTAGTTTAAGTGTACAAGTTTGCATAATTTGCTTTGTGCTCAGGGCTGCCAAGTTCTTGCCCTGTGCCCAGAGCTACCAGCAAAGGCATTGTCCTCACCCCTGCAACCCAGCACTGGAAGAAGCTGGTATGAAAATGTATGCATATACTCAGTTTATTCCAGACATGAAATGCAAGAAAAATAAATAAACTTTGTGGGGCAACTGCAACAGAAGGTAGGAGAAGGATGACTTGCAGCACAAAACTAGTCTAGTGTACAAAATGTAAGTTTCCTCTGTGTCTAGTGGTAAACAAAATTGTTCCAAGGGCTGTCATAAAAAATAATTTTGAAAATAAAGGTTTAGATGAGTACACAGCTATACAAATGTAATTGCAAATTGTTTACTTGTTGCTTCAGAGTGTTACAATGTTTTAATTGATAATATAAAATAATTCTGATTATACTACAATACAACAATGTCAATGACTGTTTACAAGTGTAGTCAAAATGTAGTTGTTTAATTAAAATGATTCAATCATTTAGTGAAAATGGTGCAATGGTTTCCTTTAATTTGTTTATTAATAGTATTGTTTTTAGATGTTTGTATTGGGTCAAGTGTCAGCGTGCCAAAGCTGTCCTAATTATAAAACTGAATGCTGTCCAGTTCCCACAATACACTGAAGACAGTACCCTATGGTGTTGCATAATCTGAGATGAAGCCAAATCACTGCCTCCCTCGTTTAATGCTAGACATAAAAGAGACACTGTCATTGATTTTGATTGAACAAAATGAAGAAAACTAATATTACATTATAAATAATAAATATAATAGAGGGTTAGGTGCACCTCAAACTGCTGTTTAAAAGTTGTGTTGAAACAAATGCAGACATTTAAACGGTCAGCTCTATAAAAAATTTAGAGATGTTTCTTCCATTGTTTAAATGATTCTGGGAAATCCTATTCTGGAAGAAAATGAGCATCATTTGCTTGACAATATATATAAAGTAATTTTTTTAATATAGTCAGTGCAATTTTTCAGTTTGTTTAAAGACAGTATGGCAAGCAATATTTATATTTTAAACACATATTCAAAGCATTTAATCAATCTATACATCCTTATCTAATTCAGGGTTGAAGGGAGCTGGTACCTATCCCAGCAGAACCAGGCTTAGGACAAGTACCAACCCTAGACAGAGCACCAGTCCAATTCCAAAGTGTGCACACACACACCTTCACTCACTATTGCTGCACCAATTTTGAATCGTCAATCAATCAATCATGCACACCTTTGGGATGTGGGAGGAAATCTGGAGTAGCCTAAGGATTTAATGATAAATATATGTAATTAGAAATGAGTGCAACAAAATGTCTCTCTCAAGGTTTTTATACACATACTGTATACACATACACACACTAGCTGTGTTACCTGCCATTGTTTAATTGGATCTATCAGAAGTACAATATAACTAGTGCTTTTCTGTATACAATATTTTTAGTCTGTTTTTTTCCTTTTACCAAGGGCTAATGTTAATGGCAGGCAGTGTGGTGTAGTGGTTAAGACTCTGGACCTAGGACTTCAAAGTCTGAAGTTGTGGGTTCAAATCCTGGTACTGACACAGTGTGACTACAAGTCACTTCATCTGCCTGTGCTCAAATTGGAAAAACAAAAAACATGTAACCAATTGTATCTCAACTAAATTGCCCTGGATAAAGGCATCAGTCAAATAATACATAATAATAATAATAATAGTCACTGGAGCTGCTTCTTCTTGAACATGCTATAAACAATTCCTGCTTTGTAATCTGAGATGTTTCCTCTAAGTTGCATGGATGCACAGCTGTGTGGCTACTCACCCTTTTTCTGGGTACCACATAGTACTTTTAAAATGCTACTTAACAGTTATCACGCCACTTACTCCCCCAGTGGTCTGGGAGAGCTGCACAGATGCTGTTGTGCCTTTCACATTTTGGTAAAGCACCTGTGGCTCAACCTGTGGCAACCTTGGGTTTTCAATCAAATTCATCCAGGCATTTTTGGGGTATTTAGTGAGTGGGTGACTGATTACCACAGACTGGTGCTCTGTCCAGAGGACTGTTCCTACCTTGCACTCATTGCTGGCTGCGATAGACTCCAGCAAACACTCCCACCGCATGGCCCTCATCTGGAAAATTGGGTTGGAAAATTATCTTCTTATCTTTTTAGTGTATGTGAAGGCTAGTTGAGGATTGTTTAAACTAGAGAAGGGAGGGGTGCGGGGGGGAATGGATTCAGGGAGTTTAGGACAAGCCAGGTTTAGATCTATACATGGAAGAAGAAACAATGGTGTAAAATGCATAGTAATGTAAATTCTAAGCAAACATTTAGATGTAGAAGGAGTAACACATTAAAAAATAGCTTGCCTTAACGCTAGAAGTATCAAAAATAAGGTAAGTGAGTTGGAGTTGTATGTAGCAGAGCATAATTATGATATTATAGCAATAACGGAAACCTGGCTAAATAACAAAGATGGGGATGAGTGTAACATAGAGGATACACATTTTTTAGGAAGGATAGACGGAACAGAAAAGGAGGCGGGGTTGCTGTTTATGCCAAACAGGATTTAAATGTAAGTCCTCTTCAGTTGGATGATGAGCCCCAACTTAGTGAGGACATGTGGCTTCACCTGGAAAATATTAGGGAAAGCGGCCTTATTTTAAGAGTGTGTTATAGACCACCCAATTCAGACAGTAATTTCAACACACAACTTTTTAGTAAAATCAAAAAGGCAAGTTTACAGGGGATATTATAGTCATGGGGGACTTTAATTATCCAAATATTAACTGGGATAACCTTGCAGATGGAGGAGCACAAGAGCAGGAGTTTTTAGAAGTAATCAGCGACTGTTTTTTAACACAGCATGTTAAAGCACCAACAGGGGTGAAGCCTGTCTGGATTTAGTATTCTGTAATAATCAGGATAGAATTGAGGGTGTAGAGGTGATTGAACCACTAGGGTCAAGTGACCATAATGTAATACAATTCTCAGTATTTTGTAAGAGTACAGATGCAAAGACTAAAATTGTTAAGTTGAACTTTAGTAGGGCTAATTTTGAGCAGATGCGACAAAGTCTAAGTAGGATAGACTGGGATAAGCTTTTAAATGTGGAGACAGTCGAGGAGCAGTGGAACAGGTTTAAAATGTTTTACATGTAATGCAGGACAGATACATACCTAAATTTGGAAGTAATAGGAAACTAAAAAAAACTCCACGATGGATTAATAAAGATTTAAAAAGAAGTTGCAAAGGAAAAACTGCTGTATAAGGCATATAAGACTAATGACTGCAAAGAGAATCATGGAGTGTAGAGAACATGAGGGCAACCATTAAGAAGGATATCAGAGAGGCTAAAAGACAGTTGGAGATATAGCAGATAAGGTGAAAGAAGACCCCAAGAGATTCTTTCAGTATTTTAGTAGTAAAAGAACAGTTAAGGAGGAGGTCAAGTTCATCAGGAATAGTAAAGGGAATTAAAAGATACAGACAATGAAATAGCAGATGCCCTAAACTTACATTTTCTGAGGTGTTTACAAGTGAGCAAGTGGATAACCTCCAGAGGTAAACACAACTACTAAGGAGGTACTGAGGGATTTGGAAATTGTAGAGGGAGAAGTGCTGCTCAGATTAAATAAGATGAAATCAAACAAATCACCAGGCCCAGATAATATTTATCCTTGTGTTCTTAAGGAGGCTAGTGAGTACATATATAAACCCTTGACACATATTTTTAGGAAGTCACTGTGCACTGGAGAGATTCCAAGGACTGGAAAATGGCAAATATCATCCCATTATATAAAAAGGGTGACAGGGCAGATCCAAGCAACTATAGGCCAGTAAGCTTAACAAGCATCACAGGAAAATTAATGGAAGGAATTATTAAGGATAAGATTGAGCAACACATGGCAAGGACAGGAGTTATTCTGAACAGTCAGCATGGGTTCAGAAGAGGGAGGTCGTGTTTTACTAACATGTTGGAATTCTATGAGGAGGCAACAAAAGGATACGATCAAAGTGGAGCTTATGATATTATTTATCTGGACTTTCAGAAAGCATTTGATAAGGTGCCACATGAGAGGTTGGGCATCAAGTTAAAAGAAGTGGGAGTTCAGGGTGATGTTTTTAGATGGGTGCAGAATTGGCTCAGACACAGGAAGCAGAGGGTGATGGTGCGAGGAACCTCATCAGAACTGGCGATGTTAAGAGTGGTGTTCCACAGGGGTCAGTGCTAGGGCGCTGCTATTTTTAATATATATAAATGATTTAGATAGGAATATAAGTAACAAGCTGGTTAAGTTTGCAGATGATACCAAGATAGGTGGATTAGCAGATAATTTGGAATCCGTTATATCATTACAGAAGGACTTGGATAGCATACAGGCTTGGGCAGATTTGTGGCAGATGAAATTTAATGTCAGTAAATGTAAAGTATTACACATAGGAAGTAAAAATATTAGGTTTGAATACACAATGGGCGTCGGAAAATCGAGAGTACACCTTATGAGAAGGATTTAGGAGTCATAGTGGACTCTATGCTATCGACTTCCCAACAGTGTTCAGAAGCCATTAAGAAGGCTAACAGAATGTTAGGTTATATAGCACGATCTGTGGAGTACAAGTCCAAGGAGGTTATGCTCAACCTTTATAATGCACTGGTGAGGCCTCATCTTGAGTACTATGTGCAGTTTTGGTCTCCAGGCTACAAAAAGGACATAGCAGCGCTAGAAAAGGTCCAGAGAAGAGCGACTAGGCTGATTCCAGGGCTACAGGGGTTGAATTATGAGGAAAGATTAAAAGAGCTGAGCCTATATAGTTTAAGCAAAACAAGGTTAAGAGGTGACATGATTGAAGTGTTTAAAATTATGAAGGGAATTAGTACAGGGGATCAGACTTGTATTTTAAAATGAGCTCATCAAGAACATGGGGACACAGTTGGAAACTTGTTAAGGGTAAATTTCGCACAAACATTAGGAAGTTTTTCTTTACACAAAGAACGATAGACACTTGGAATAAGCTACGAAGTAGTGTGGTAGACAGTAAGACGTTGGGGACTTTCAAAACTCAACTTGATGTTTTTTTGGAAGAAGTGGATAGGACTGGCGAGCTTTGTTGGGCTGAATGGCCTGTTCTCGTCTAGAGTGTTCTAATGTTATATAATATGCTACCGAGTCTGTTTGTCTGTCCAGGATTTTAAATCACTTGTAGCTCACAAGCCGTTTGACCTGTTGACCTGAAATTTGGTACACATATACTACGTGGCGTCTACTACCCGCTTTTGAGGTGATGATTGACCTCCAAGGTTATTCCTCTTTTTATTTCCATTTTATTTTATTGTAGAATCAACTCTCGGCAGCGGCGAGGAGGGCGGCTGTGCATCGCACGCGTACGGGCGCCGTTCTCATTCCCTACCATCATCACTAACACTTTCCTTACCTCTTCATATCTTAAATCATTCTTGAGGCAGATTGAAGACTTAAGTGCAAGCTTAAGTGAAAAGTTAAGGAAAACATATTAAGTAATTGCAACACTGACTTAATCAGTTTTAATGTGAAAAGATGGCAAAGAAAGAAGAGAAGAAGCGGGTCGCTCAGGAAACAGCAAGCACATCAACCTCTGAGCAAATTAATGATAAATGTACAGAGAAAGAGTATGAAAACTATGAATGCTGAAGTCAAGTGTATTCGTTGTACGTTATCGTGCAGTATGCCATTACTGGTATAATAGTATATACAGACACACAAACACACACAGTACACATACATACTGTACGTTGTTAAACCCACTTTATTGCAAGAGGCTGGGATCTAACCCAGCAGCACTGAGAGCAATAAACAAGCCTTCATTTCATTCATAGACACTTGGATGACGTACAACATGGTCTCCATACTGTACTAAAGTCTATAATGGAACTATACTTGTGAGGCACCTTCAGCCCACAAAAATTAACAGCAGCACACTGCTCTTATTTGGTGCATACAGAAAAAGAAACAACCATTTTAACAATGGTATAAAAGGCCAATTTACTATACCAGTTTGGACCTGTGTCACAGCAACTTAGTGTTATGTATTTATGTATGTTTATGTATTACATTGATGTTTTTGTTAGAGTTATTGCATGTCTTATTTTTACATATTTTCTGTTACGTTTATAACTGTGTACTGTCCCTTCAAATGTTCATATGTTCCATGCAGGTACTTTGTGGGTGGAGTCCCTAGAGGAATAAACACCCGGATATCTCCACTCCTGGGACCTCACTCTGGCTATACAAGTAAGCCTAAGAGTGGAAATCATTTGCCGTTTACAGTGGAGCTTCTATAAGTATTCTGTTTGGATTTTTGATTATTTTCTTTATAGGACTCACCCTCTGGAGTGTAATTCTGTAGTGAGCATATAATAATATACCAAATATCGCTATTTTTCTACAGATAAAAGTTAGAAACAACCGAGTAATTATTTAAAATACTGCAACCTTTTGAGTACTTTAGCTTGCATGTGTTCTTCTAACTGGTGGACAGGATTCCATATCCTAATGACTGCATCAGCGTCTAATGGAACCGATTGCATCATCCTCATTTTCCTTGTGCAAACTCACCTGAAAATTAAGGCCATAGTTTTATTCCTTCTTTATAGAACCAGTTAGAGCCCTATGATAACTGGCACTTTGATTTTATGTCCAGGGACTAAAATCCTTCTGCAATAAAGGGCTTGTCTTACTTAAATGTAAGCTTAAAATTAAAAATAATGATTTAGCATTGACCTCTTTTTAAATATTTCCTATTTGCTATCACTGAAAATAAAAAGCTTCCAAACCGAGAAGACTCCATTCAGTTCATCAAGTTTGTTTGCTTAGTGAATACCTAATATTATCTCATCCAGATTCACTATACATTTTACTGTGTGACATGAGACTGAGATTGAAGAATTTTCAGAAAGATTCCAAGACATGGTAAAAAAAACATGCTCAACCATTACAAAAGAGAATACAAGATAACATACCTGTTAACAGAAATTTCTACCCTAATGTCCCTACACTTAATAACAACCAATTTACTACACTTCCTAAAATGTACTTATTGTTCTGTAAAAATGGTGCAGGCTCTTCCTAGTAAATCTGATCATTGAAAATTACAGCCCCACCTGAAGCAGTGAATTCCTCCTCTTCATCCACTATAGTCACTATGAAGGTATAACATAAAGCAGAAAGACAGGGTATACTACAATTTGAGGTCATCTTTTACCCATAATAACAACTGAAAGGAAGTCAAATGGAAAAGTATTCTCTCAGAGGGCCCTGATATTTCCATTACTACTTCAGATAAGAGCAGGTGGAATTTTTCCAGGAACTACTCTAGGATGTTCATTTTTCGTCCATGGAGGGGCTGCACATGATACACAGGATGTGCCTGCCATGTTAAAATCTCAGGCCAGCCTTTTGTACCCTGGTCAACCAAGGAAATGCAAACACAAGTAGATGGATCATACTCTATCTAACATTTGCTCCCTTGTATACTTCTTTTGGTGAGAATAAACAGCTGACCAAACCCCATACTGCACATATTCGTTAACTACTTTGAAAATTCGAGAAACGTCTACTGCTTGCTAAAATGTGCCCACTTTTATTTATTGATTTATTCTTTTGTATAAATGCCTGATATTTCAGCTTCCTAAAATACTTGTACTATGGCATGCATACACATTTATTTATTTACATTAGTTTTGTCTCACAGACCACAGCAATATAGTGAATGCCTAATTATAATTGATTAGCCAGGCCATTACTGAGAGTAGCCAGATGGCTTGCATGTTCCAAAGCAGGGGTCGCCAAATCTGGTCCTGGAGGACCACCATGGCTGCAGATTTTCATTCTAACCCTTTCCTTAATTAGTGACCTGTTTTTCCTGCTAATTAACTTCTTTTGAACTCGTTTTTATTGATTTGTTCTTGAAGACTCAGACCCCTTATTTTTTCTTTTATTAGCAACCAACCAATAATAAGATACAAAATGAGCCAAAACATGACCAGCAAACTTGTCTTTGTTTATTTTCAGATATTGGATGATAGACACAAGGTCTCAGGAATGTTGGTCCGCTCAGGTCCCCAAAACATTATAATAGTGCTCTTAGAAAGAGAAAATCAACAACTGCAGAAATGTCTGCTAATACACTATGAGAGCAGCAACAACGCCAAACAATTAAAGAACAGGTTTGATTAACAACAAGAATTGGCACCTCATTAAGAAGCTGGTTTGAGTGAAATTGGTTGGAGTTTGAGGCCCTGACTTAGTTGGTCTTCTGCTTGGGGGCCATATAAGGAAAGAAATTAAGTAATTCAGAGGAACAATGAAGAAATTCAGGGGAACAAATCTTAAAAAAGCAATTAAATTAAAATTAATTCACAAGAAGTTAGTTAGCAGCACAAACAGGGCACTCATTTTAAAAAAAAACAAAAAAAAAAAAAAAAAGGGTTAGAATGAAAACTGGCAGCCACGGTGGTCCTCCACGACCGGACCCCTGTTCCAAAGTATACTCCCCATTATAAAACTCAGCCTTTTTCTGGCTGCTAAATAAGATGTTGCCATGCTGTCTTTCCTTTTGGCTTTATGATTTAACATGTTTCATATTCTTCCACTTTATTGTATACTGTACATACTCCTTGTGCTACCGAAAAAAAAAGATTAATAATAGTTAAGCTCAAAGGGTGGTGGGGGAGAGTTGGTTATTTGCTATGGAATGGTGTCCTGCGAAGGGGTTGGTTCCTGCTTTTGTGCCCAGAGCAGACAGGATTAGGCTCCACCCCCTTCAACCTTGAGCTGAAAAGAACATAACATCCTTAAACCTGCTTATGTTAAAGCAGGTATGTTTTTATGACATTGCTAAAAAATATTTTCACAAAAGATAAAATGTAAACCATAAAAAGAATGAAAATATAATTAAGTAAAAGCTTGCTCTGGTCCTGCATTTTTTAAAACTACATCTAAGTGTTGCAGATTCAAATGTAGAAGAGATTCTTTTGAAAATTCATGCTCGTGTTAAAATTTGTGGTATGCTGGTTTAATAATTTTTGGGAAAACTGGCAACCGCAGTCTTATCGGATTTTGGGAGAAGAGTTAATGTGTCTGTTTTGCAGTCTTACTTGATCAGAATGATTCTTTACAATAGACACATTATGGCAGTACACACAATGAGGTTCCTGCAGTTGCAGTTTATATACTATATTAAGAAAGCACAAATTAAAAGTTCTGTTTCACTTTATTAAAAATAATTCCAATTTAATAGACAATACTGTTTCCAGTTATTCTAAATTTAAGCATCAGGAAACAATATTACCTTCAATTTTGTATTGTTTCACTAGAAATATTTCCTAACTTAATGCCCGAAAGGAATTTCTCATTTTTTTAGTGAGATTTGAACACACACTTGTGTAAAACTCAGTCTGTCATTGCCATTGACTTTTTTGTTAATAGTACATACAACGTTAAGATGTCTGTATGGCAACATTAAACATATTGGTTAATTACTTGCAAGCTATTTGACAGACAAATTTACAAATTTTATTGTCACATCACTTATGTATTTTTAGCTTTTGCTACAGATGACAACAAACCATTTTATAAACAATTATCAGCTATGTAAAGTTAATTTGAATGTTACTATTTATCTTCCATTTATAATGTAGTGTTTTACTAGCTTTGTGTAATTGCAGTTATTAAATTTACATTATGGAGGCATGATGATGCCCTGCATGACTCTGCTTTATAATCCCAGCAGGCTAGCATCAAACCCTGCCTTAAAATTTGCCTGATCGCTCCATGTCTGTGTTTATTTCTCTAGGTTCAGTCTTCCTTTAAAATTTTAAATACAGTGTATATCTTAGACCAAATGAGATCTCTATATATGCACACTGTGAGAAAAACAGACTGTTCTGTTAATAATTTCAATAAAAGTAACAGACTTAAGTTTTGTAACCTATTTATTCTAAATGTAAAATATTTTACTGAATTAACCATGCATGAACATGAGTCAGAACATAAATGCTAAATCTTCCATCCATTCTATCCATTACATTATTAAATATATATACCTCTACCAGTGGCAGTAAATAAAAATGCAAATTTATAGCAAAGTCTAAATTTTCTGCATTAGTGGCAGTTATCTGACGAATAGTTTGCGTAATGGATTTTTTCATGATAATGTGATAAAACTGATGAACATGAGGACCATGATAAATGTCGGCTATTAGCAAATATTTATCTTTATGAAGAATCCACCAAAGAGAAGACAAAAAGGTGTGTTTATTTACCATTAAAACAAGGGATGGATGAACAGAATGCATTGTAGTGTAATTTTTTTTAAGTCCCTTAAGGTGGTACATGCTTTTAGCACCACTATGCAGAATAAAGAATGGATAGTTATTATACTTAAAATTTTTAATGTTGTTCATGTCACACCTCCTTTATGTACATATATGCAAATACTAAAGCATTTATACCGAGTAGTCAGGACTTTAATGCAAGCTTCAATATTTATTTAAAAATGACTGTGCCAATAATTAGATCAAAAAGAAATCACTGTAAATGATTTTGAGTAATGTATAAGTGAAAACTTACATGTTACAACCCTTTGAATGGGTTCTGCTCTGTGCAATGCCTTAAAAAATGCTTCTACAGCAATGTGTTAAAAAAACATGTTGACTAAATACAGTTCTGGAAAAGAGGTACTGTAATTAAAAATAGCAGCTTGCCATGGAATGCAGGATTGCCATCTCCTGCTTTTCTTTGTCACATTTAAGATATTAGATCTGTATTCCTTGCATAGTTGGTTTGAATAATGCGATCATTTTTTAACTTCTGAAGCACTCGGGCTGAACAGAGCAGTTCATTACTAGAGTATTTTACAGCATAATGTCTTTGCCCCGAGGAGATACATCTATCATGTGAAAGTGTCACTGACAAGTGAGAGCGTCTCTATTGTGGCTCCCTTATATCGTTGTGTCTTTTCCAAAAAAAAAAAAAAAAAGCTATGGCCTATTAAAGTTAAAATAAAAGTAAACAATTGGATAAACAAAAACTTAAGTGGTGTAGAAGTATAACATGATCATGCTAAATAGACTCTCGCACCTCTGAAATAAGCTGCCCAACATTTACCACAGATCAAAATGATAAAAATACTTGTAATACTTCCAAAACCTAGTTTCTTACTGGATGACTTGGATAGCACACTAATATCATGGTTAATGTTGCAGCTTGATAGCTTCAGGGTCATGGACTCCTGGCAGGTAACTGTTTAAGGCACCGTTCTCCTTGTGTTACCATAAATGTTATCCTTATGTTCTGTCAAACATGTGCATGTAAATTTATTAATATGAGTAGGTACATGTTTCTGTAGACACATCCTCTGATGAAATTGTGTCCCATCAATGACTGGTTCCTCGCCTTAGCCTGTCAATTCAGATGCTCAGGCTTCTTGCAACTCTATAATGGATTTAATCAGAACCAAAAAATGCACAAATCATTTTGTTTACTTAAAAATATACCAGGGAGGTTAAGTTTAAATAATGGGATACAAGGCAGCCTGCACTCAGATATTAAAATGCTGAGTCGCCAACTGGCACAGAGGGCTAGAGTTTGTTAAAAGGCACATTCTATTTTAAAGGATAACGTTGGTATTTTTCAAGTCAAAGATGTTTCTTCACAATCATGGTATATATTATTTTGCCACATGAAATTGTGTTCTAAAGTAAAACTTTTTTTTATAACATTTAAAAAATACCTAGCCTGTTGAGTTTTCAAATGGAAGTCATGAGGCAGGGGTCCAAATATGAAAACAAAAGCCTAAAAATTTACGGAATGCATTTGTTTTCCAAGCCAAAGGTGTTACTTGGTATTGATCCATGCCTGATGATTGCATAAATATTGAAAAACAGCATATCCATTTAATTTTAGAATGAAAAAAAGTAAAAAGCAAAACATTTTTGTAAGGTTTCGCTATTTTAAAAGCTCAGCTGTGCACGTCACCTCATTGATTGTCTACTTCCACAGTTATCTTTTAGCCTCACTGGTGTGGGTTCACTTCAAAAAGTTGTCACCCACCACTGTTATTGATGTTATTGAATATTGATACCAAGATGTGATTTGCTGTCTATATTCTGTAGACAACTACATATTCACTGAAAAAATGCCATATGATCACTCAATCTTTTAACTATGTGTGATAATAACAATTAAAGATTAGAAGCAGTAGCAACGTCAAGATTTCATAAAAGCACAAGACTGTTAATTATTGTTACAGTGGCAATGAATTATCACTCATGCTCCCTGCAAATGCTCAGTCCTAGGTATGACGTTAACCTGCATCCAGCCCTGCAAACAGGTCCTCCAACATGAAGGGAAAACACTGGGTTGGTGGCAGGATTGGCACTCTAGCCATTGTAAAAAACCTCACACTGTTCTATTCTATTCAAACTAGTGTGGTTCTGAGATGTCACCCATTGCATGACTGCATTTGTGTCCTAATTTGGAATCCTGAGGTGGTTTGTCGTGTGATGGGTGTGGCAACGCGCTATATATCAGCTCCCAATGTCTCTCTCTGTCCCAGTCCCTTGAATTACAAAAAAAAAATAATAATAAAAAAAATAGAGTTCAGATGTAGTTATTGGTGGGAAAAGAAATGAAAGGGGATGGTAAGAAGAGCGTGAATAAAAGCACTAGTGTTGCTGGGTATTGGCCTACAGTATGTGTAATTCTTGCAGTTCTCAAGCTTAGTTACCACAGGCACACTTACAGTGGTGGCAGCGCTGGCACAGGCACATAATGGAATATAGAACGTAGATGCTTATGCTAGCCAGACCATAACTACATCAGAATGGAAATGGTCAATATATTAAAGAGAATTGTGGGCTATAGTATGGGCTGTGCATCAGTTTAGGCAATATCTTGGCTGGGATCCATTCACCATTACTGGTGACCATAGGGCTGTGCATCAGTTTAGGCAATATCTTGGCTGGCAGCCATTCATCATTACTAGTGACCATAAACTATCGCTAGATTTGAGGCATATCCCTATAGGTCAGGGGTGCCCAATGCGTCAATCGCGATCAACCTGTAGATCGCGTTGCATTGAAAAAATTTTTTTTTTAAATGTTAGTCTATCATATATCTTCCCTATGGCATTTGCCACTTGATTGACATACAGGGTGGCCAGTCTGAGATCTCTTTTCTTCTAACACACTGGTCATCCCACACGCACGATCAAACGCATGAGCTACTGCAAAACTCCGGCTATCTAAGTGATCTAGTTAGCCTTCCAATTTATAGCGACTAAAGAAGGGATTTAAAAAAAAAAATTGTTGTTTATGGGCTGGATATGAAATTGGAAGAGGATTTTTTTCTCTCACAATGTCACAATCGAAATGTGTTTGTCTGATCTGTCAATCTATCATTGCTATTCCAAAATAAGAAAATGTGGAAAGGCACTTTCGAACTGTTCATAAAAACTACGAAACTGACTTCCTTCCGAAAAGCAATCTGAGAAAGAGAAAGGAGAGGGAACTAAAATCGCAGTTAATCTGTCAGCCGTCATTTTTCACTCAACTGAATTCAAAAGCAAAGGCAGACACACCGAAGCATTATTCCGGATGAGTCACTCGATCATCCTTCCAAGATAGAGAGATGATAAAAGATGCCTTTGTTGAGGCAGATGGCTTGGGAGAAATTCCTGCTGAGATTTCAAGACCCCTGGCCAGAGAAAAAGGAGATTCTCCTTGTCATTAAACATGCAGAATACAAGCAAATTAATAACGATCAATGGCCGCATTTTTTTCCAAATCTGATCAACCTGTTGAATGAGCTTAATTTACAGCTGCAAGGAAAAGAGAAAACCATTGTCAATATGATTAGCTCAGTTAATGCCTTCAAGCGAAAAATGCAACATCTGTCCTCAAAGCTGCAGTGCCTTGATTTGGGGAACATCCAAAACCTCACAACAGAGCTTGAGACATAATGGAAGGCGTGTGCGCAACTTGACAGCATACGCCATACAACATATTGAAAATTGTCTGTTAGACTTTATCTAATGGAAAAAAAGTAACAATTTGAGTGTTGACCAATGTAGCGGAGTAAGAGTAGCGTTTCTTCTTCACAAATGTACTCAAGTAAAAGTAAAAAGTATGGTGCATTAAAACTACTCTTAGAAGTACAATTTTGTTTTAAAAAGTTACTCAAGTAAATGTAACGGAGTAAATGTAACTCGTTACTACCCACCTCTGATACTCAGCATATATTACAGGGAGTGCAGAATTATTAGGCAAGTTGTATTTTTGAGGATTAATTTTAATATGGAACAAACACAGTGCTATCAGTCAATCCAAAATGTTAATAAAACGGAAATGTGAGTGTGAACATCATCAGGGGAATACATATGTGCGCACAATTATTAGGCAACTATTAGTGTGCAGATTTATTATGCAACTAAAGGAAAAATGAAAATTTTCCCATCTCTCTTGTTTATTTTCATCTGTTATAGTGAGAATAATAAACACCTCAAAATTTACAAATAAACATCTCTGACATTTCAAAAAAAATAAATCAATCAATCAATGACCAATATAGCCACCCTTCTTTCCAATAACAGTCATAAGCCTTTCCATTCATGGAGTCTGTCAGTTTCTTGATCTGTTGACGATCAGCTTTTTGTGGAGCAGTGACTACAGCGTCCCAGACACCCTTCAGAGAGGTGTACTGTTTTTCTCCCCCGTAAATCTAGCATTTAAGAAGTGCCCACAAGTTCTCGATAGGGTTTAGGTCAGATGAGGAAGGGGGGCCATGTCATTATTCCTTCATCTTTAAGGCCTTTACTGGCTGGCCACGCAGTGGAGAACTTCGATGCAAGTGATGGAGCATTGGCCTGCATAAAAATCATGGTCTTTTTCCTGTATCACTGTTTGAAGAAAGTGTCTTCGAAAAACTGGCAGTAGGTTTGGGAGTTGATTTTGAGTTCATCTTCAATGCAAAAAGGTCCAACTAGCTCATCTTTAAAAATACCAGCTCATACCAGTACCCCACCTCCACGTTGGAGTGGAGCTCTCTGCCCATTACTGATCCACAGGTCCATCCATCTGGTCCATCAAGAGTCACTCTCATCTCATCGGTCCATAAAACCTTTGAAAAAAATCTGTCTTCAGATATTTCTTGGCCCAGTTTTGACGTTTCAACTTATGTTTCTTGTTCAGTGGTGGTTGGGTTTCAGCCCTCCTTACCTTGGCCATGTCTTTGAGCACTGAACACCTTGTACTTCTGGGCACTCCAGGTAGGTTGCAGCTCTGGAATATGAAAGTACTGGAGGATAATGGTTTCCTGGTAGCTTCACGTTTCATTCTTCTCAAATCTTTGGCAGCTAATTTGCGTCTTTTGTTCTCAACACGTTTCTTGCGACCCTGTTGACTATTTGCAACAAAATGTTTGATGGTTCTGTGATCACACACCAATATCTTAGCAGTTCCAAAAGTGCTGCATCCCTCTGAAAGACTTTTTACAATTTTTGACTTTTCAGAGTCAGTTAAATCTCTTTTTTGGCCCATTTTGCCTGAGGAAAACTAGCTGCCTAATAATTCTGCACACCTTGATATAGGGTGTTGATCTCCTTAGGCCACACCCTCCCTCATTACACAAATACACATCACCTGACGTGCTTAAATCCAATAAGCATTCAAGTTAATACAGCTTGGAGTTGGAATATACGCATTAAAAATGATGATATGGTCAAAATACTCACTTGCCTAATAATTGTGCACACAGTGTATATATCATTTTTAATGTAGGCAGATCATTTTGACCTGGTCATTTTAAAAGTAGCTTGCAAGCCGAAAAAGTGTGGGCACCCCTGCTATAAGTAATGAACCAAAAGAACACCAAAGGCGCTGGGTCTTAGAATTGGATACACGTGAATGGATTGTAGTATACCGAGTGGGACACAGATATGGAAATGCTGATTCACTGTTACGCAAGCCTTCTTCTCCATTGACTGTGACCTCCAGGGAAAATGTAGATGACTGCTATGTGTATGCAGTGGAGTCTGATACTTACCTTACTAATTTTAAAGACCCTCTGTCAGTTTCTTCCAACTCTTATAATGACATTGCTGACACTCCACAAATTCTGTCCTTTGCTGAGCTAGCTGGGTCAAACGCATCTGCTGGAATGCCATCAAACCATGATGTCATTGATCTATTATTTCACAATGACACAGATAACAGACAATCTCAAAGAAAAGACCCAGATATAAGCACTGTGATTAATTGGTTGTCTGGTTTTGAGAAAAGACCTGTGCACTGGAAACTGGCTAGCTCTTTATCAACATTGGCTCATCTTTGGGCAGAGTATAAACATCTCCCCTTGATCAATTATATCCTATAATGTGCAATAATTGTCCCAGTTTTGCAAAAAATAATGGATCCAAGTAGTTGCTTGGATTAGTTAGTGGCGGAACTCCTGGAACATCTGCATGGTGGTCCTCTATATAGTCACTTTTCTTCTAGTCGATTGTTTAAACAGGCTCACAAAGTGTGCTATTGGCCAGCCATGCACAGGGCCATAGGCAACTGGTACAATAAAATACAATTTATTTTTGTATAGCTGAAAATCACACAAGGAGTGCCACAATGAGCTTTAACAGACCCTGCCTTTTGACAGCCCCGTCGCCTTGACGTTCTATGAAGACAAGAAAAAACTACCAAAACACCCTTTTAGGGAAGAAATGTAACACACCTTGGGAAAGGCAATTCAACGAGAGACCCCTTTCAAGGTAGGCTGGGTATGCAGTGGGTGTCAAAAAAAGGGGGTAAATACAATACAATACATAGAACACAAGTAATCCTCAAAGTATGATACAATAGTGCAATAGACAAAAGGTTTAAGCAATGT
This sequence comes from Polypterus senegalus, assembly GCF_016835505.1. Taxonomy (NCBI): domain Eukaryota; kingdom Metazoa; phylum Chordata; class Cladistia; order Polypteriformes; family Polypteridae; genus Polypterus; species Polypterus senegalus. The sequence continues at coordinate 59,831,020 of NC_053158.1, read as the reverse complement.
TATGATTGTCAAAGATGAAAATCCCCAATGCCCAAATATTGCGCACCCATGGGAGGTGTTCCCATCATCTGTCCATTTTAAATAATTGCAGCAAACATTTTCGAGCTGCCAGTGACTTCCAAGGGTAATAGTTATGCACTTGTAGTGAAGGATTATTTTACAAAATTTGTAAATTTTTATGCTTTCCCTGATCAAAAGTCTACTACAGTAGTGAATGCCTATTTGGCCATTATATTTGTGATAATGGGCTACCAGAAATATTACATATCCATCCATCCATCCATCTTCTTCCGCTTATCCGAGGTCGGGTCGCGGGGGTAGCAGCTTAAGCAGAGAAGCCCAGACTTCCCTCTCCCGGCCACTTCTTCCAGCTCTTCCGGAGAATCCCAAAGGCGTTCCCAGGCCAGCCGGAGACATAGTCCCTCCAGCGTGTCCTGGGTCTTCCCTGGGGCCTCCTCCTGGTTGGACGTGCCCGGAACACCTCACTAGGGAGGCGTCCAGGAGGCATCCTGATCAGATGCCCGAGCCACCTTATCTGACTCCTCTCGATGCGGAGGAGCAGCAGCTCTACTTTGAGCCCCTCCCGGATGACTGAGCTCCTCATCCTATCTTTAAGGGAAAGCCCAGACACCCTGCGGATGAAAACTCATTTCAGCCGCTTGTATTCACGATCTTGTTCTTTCGGTCACTACCCATAGCTCATGACCATAGGTGAGGGTAGGAACGTAGATCGACTGGTAAATTGAGAGCTTTGCCTTACGGCTCAGCTCTTTTCACCACGACAGACCGATGCAGAGCCCGCATTCACTGCGGATGCCGCACCGATCCGCCTGTCATCTCACGATCCATTCTTCCCTCACTCGTGAACAAGACCCCAGATACTTGAACTCCTCCACTTGGGGCAGGATCTCCCCAACCCTGAGAGGGCACTCCACCCTTTTCCGCTGAGGACCATGCTTGGATTTGGAGGTGCTGATTCTCATCCCAGCCGCTTCACACTCAGCTGCGAACCATCCAGAGAGAGCTGAAGATCACGGCCTGATGAAGCAAACAGGACAACATCATCTGCAAAAGCAGTGACCCAATCCTGAGTCCACCAAACCGACCCCTTCAACACCCTGGCTGCGCTTAGAAATTCTGTCCATAAAAGTTATGAACAGAATCGGTGACAAAGGGCAGCCCTGGCGGAGTCCAACTCTCACTGGAAACGGGCTCGACTTACTGCCGCCAATGCGGACCAAGCTCTGACACCGGTTGTACAGGGACCGAACAGCTCTTATCAGGGGTCCGTACCCCATACTCCCGAGCACCCCACAGGATTCCCGAGGGACACGGTCGAATGCCTTTTCCAAGTCCACAAAACACATGTAGACTGGTTGGGCAAACTCCCATGCACCCTCCAGGACCTGCTAAGGGTGTAGAGCCGGTCCACTGTTTCGCGACCAGGACGAAAACCACACTGTTCCTCCTGAATCCGAGGTTCGACTATCCGACGGACCCTCCTCTCCAGAACCCCCGAATAGACTTTTCCAGGGAGGCTGAGGAGTGTGATCCCTCTATAGTTGGAACACACCCTCCGTCCCCTTTTAAAGAGGGGACCACCACCCCGGTCTGCCAATCCAGAGGCACTGTCCCGATGTCCATGCGATGTTGCAGAGACGTGTCAACCAAGACAGTCCTACAACATCCAGAGCCTTAAGGAACTCCGGCGATCTCATCCACCCGGGGCCCTGCCACCAAGGAGTTTTTTGACCACCTCGGTGACTTCAGCCCCAGAGATGGGAGAGCCCACCTCAGAGTCCCCAGGCTCTGCTTCCTCATTGGAAGGCATGTTAGTGGGATTGAGGAGGTCTTCAACTACTCCCCACAACGCCCCGAGTCGAGGTCAGCAGCGCACCATCCCCACCATATACAGTGTTGACACTGCACTGCTTCCCCCTCCTGAGACGCCGGACGGTGGACCAGAATCTCCTCAAGCCGTCCAAAGTCGTTCTCCATGGCCTCTCCAAACTCCTCCCATGCCCGAAGTTTTGCCTCAGCAACAACCGGCCGCGTTCGCTTGGCCTGCCGGTACCTATCAGCTGCCTCCAGAGACCCACAGGACAAAAAGTCCTATAGGACTCCTTCTTCAGCTTGACGGCATCCCTCACGCCGTGTCCACCAACAGGGTTGGGGATTGCCGCCACGACAGGCACCACCACCTTACGGCCACAGCTCCGGTCAGCCGCCTCAACAATAGAGGCACGGAACATGGCCCATTCGACTCAATGTCCCCACCTCCCTCGGGGCGTGGTTGAAGTTCTGCCGAGGTGGGAGTTGAAGCTACTTCTGACAGGGGACTCTGCCAGCCGTTCCCAGCAGACCCTCACAACACGTTTGGGCCTACCAGGTCTGACCGCATCTTCCCCACCATCGAAGCCAACTCACCACCAGGTGGTGATCAGTTGACAGCTCGCCCTCTCTTCACCCGAGTGTCCAAGACATATGGCCGCAAGTCCGGCGACACACCACAAAGTCGATCATCGACCTGAGGCCTAGGGTGTCCTGGTGCCAAGTGCACATATGAACACCCTTATGCTTGAACATGGTGTTCGTTATGGACAATCCGTGGCGAGCACAGAAGTCCAATAACAAAACACCGCTCGGGTTCAGATCGGGGGGGCCATTCCTCCCAATCACACCCTTCCAGGTCTCACTGTCATTGCCCACGTGAGCATTGAAGTCTCCCAGCAAAACAAGGGAATCCCTAGAAGGTATGCCCTCTAACACTCCCTCCAGAGACTCCAAAAAGGGTGGATACTCCAAACTGCTGTTCGACGCATACGCACAAACAACAGTCAGGACCCTTCCCCCCACCCGAAGGCAGAGGGAGGCCACCCTCTCGCCCACTGGGGTAAACCCCAATGCACAGGCTCCAAGTCGGGGGGCAATAAGTATGCCCACACCTGCTCGGCCCCTCTCACCGGGGGCAACTCCAGAGTGGTAGAGTCCAGCCCCTCTCAAGGAGATTGGTTCCAGAGTCCAAGCTGTGTGTCGAGGTGAGTCCGACTATATCTAGCCGAACCTCTCACCTCGCACTAGCTCAGGCTCCTTCCCCTTCAGAGAAGTGACATTCCACGTCCCGAGAGCCAGTTTCTGTAGCCGAGGATCAGACCGCTAAGGTCCCCGCCTCCGGCCACCACCCAACTCACACTGCACCTGACCTCCTTGGCCCCTCCCATAGGTGGTGAGCCCATGGGAAGAATATTACATATGGAAATATTAAAATATTAAATTTAATTTATAGCTAAATAAATTATTATGTTACCTGGCTATTTGACCTAAATGTTGTTGAGTTTAAAAAAAGGTAGCTGGGTGGGCATGTCACCTATTTTAATTTGTTGAAAGATTTGGCACTGAATTTTTTTTAATCTTTCTTTTCCCTGTTAATTCATTACAAACTAGAATAGTGGTCCATTCTACTTGCAACTGTACAGTAACTCCCTAAGTTTTGTTGTTACATAATAATACCAGCCTATCATAAAGGCACAAATGGCCAAATAATTCCCATTATAATTTTTATCAGTATATCATTACATAACAGCTAACAGTCTGATTACTGTTTTGCCATTCCTTGAAATGCGTGTATGCAAACCTGACAATGTACGTTTCCAGTCTCAGAAAACATGAGTGAATCTGTCCTCAACTAGATTATTACAAAAATGCCAAAGTTGGATCTTTTGATATCCTTTATTTCCTGCCATGCACTGTTTATCTATTGTTTCAATGAGGCACAAAGCTGTTTTAATACCAGTTGAGCTGGAGGCTCGAGGATATCAGACATATCCATGACCTGGCCGATCCTTCAGAATTTGATGGCTGGAGGGTTTAGATTTTCCAGCACATTCGGTAGTTCCATTAATAGCACAACTATTGCTAAAGTGAAAACAGCTAGTGCTGAAGTTTTCACTCGCCATTGGGGCATCACAGAAATTTTCAGTGCCGACATCAGACTGGCACATTTTGCACTTCCGTTTGTTTCCTTTCGCTAATAAATGTCTCGACAACTGTTTGTTGAGATACTGCTCTCATTTCCCTCCAGCAAGACCTAAGCCAACTAGTGATGGGTGATTTGAGAAATGATTCATTTATAATGAATGACTCTTTTAAGTGAATCATATGATTTGATTCAGTGAGGCTCATCAGGAATGCTGAAGTATCTTCAATAAGCTACTAGTTGATTGCCTCCTGTTAATGTGACGTTTTCAGTATCTCTGATTGGTAACATTTCAATCTAATTTTTTAAAACTTGTTATGCAGATGTATGCTATATCATTGATGCTCCTATATATGCTTTCTAAGTGGCTTTTAAAAATTAAATACATTTTTCTAGTGATAAAATTAACAGTGGTGATTTTGCTGTTTAAGTTTATAATCGGCTGATATTTTAATTATGGGAGATGTGTAATTAAAATAAAATGCATGTATACAACATAGGACAATTTTAATTTGAGGGAAAAATTAAAAATAAAAAAGTCAAGCTATACTGTGGGCCAATGTGTAAAGTGGGTGAGCCTAGTAGTACAATCATGGCACATCCCCTGATTAAAAGTAGATTTAACATTGCTATGAATCATAACCAAGTATTACCTCATCATATTATGTACTTAATTAATGCCTACTATAAAGAAAGAGTGAAACTTAGTAAATATATTTGTTCAAAAACATTCTCTCAGTATTTGTTTTATCATATCCTCAGCACACACTATAAAATGAAATAATGTGGCACTTCAGTTTATTTCATCATGTTTTGGCATTATTTGTCCTTTTAATTTTTTCAGTATTTTTTTGAATTGTGTATGCACATGTGATGCAACAGAAAATGCGTAATGTTGTTGATTGGCACTGTGAACTTAGCATTGACATACAGGTGGCCTTGGCTGTTTCAAAAATCTTTTGTATAATAAAGTGATTTCATAAAAACTAGCAAAATACCAGTGCTTCGCAGAGGAGAAGAAGTGTGTTAAAAGAAGTTATGAAAAAGAAAAGGAAACATTTTAAAAAATAACGTAACATGATTGTCAATGTAATTGTTGTTGGCTTATTTCAGCATTGAGAGTGAATTTAATGATTGTAAAGAGTTTAATTTATGTTTGTAAATGTTGTGTATGAGAAATGCACATTTTTAGGATGTAAGGATCTCTTTGTATATGATATTTACAGTTCTGCCCTTAGGCTGTAAAATGACCAAGCTGTCTGCTGAGCTTATTCTTGAGCATGCAACGTACAGTTGGCCATGTGAGAAGCAATCTTGTGTCAAGTCAATGCCGAGTTTTTATGGAGTCTGGCCCTGTGACTTATTTATTGTCATAGCGAAGCAGACCTTTACTGGAAATTGGAGGTGTTTGAATTAGAATGGGAGGTTAGAGGGTGTGAGAGGGATGCAAGTAACAAATATAGTCTCCCCTGGGCCAGTTCCAGTGAAGACAGTTGCCTCAATGAGGTTCATGTGCAGAGATTTGATCTGAAGCCTGGTGTCATTACAAAGTTTTGGTGGTTGTAAGTTCAGTAGTAAAGCAGGAACTTTGTGAAGCAAGGCCAACAATAACAGGCTTGAAGCGGTGGAGTAAAGAAGAAGAGAGTAGTGAGTATGACGAACAGCTGAGGAAAGTAAGGAAGTGAGTGAGGAGGCACATGAGCGTGGGATGTCATTAATGTATATTGAGGCAGGGAGCCAACCACGTGGTAGGTGCGCAGACAGCGGCCGTGCGTCTCTGCCTTGAAATAAATCGTCCGTTACTGGAAATAAGGAATGAAACCACCAAAAGGAGAGGACAGTTCCGAATGTTCCTTACAGCATAAGAGCATGGTGAGAACCGCCAAGAAGACGACATTATTTTCAAAAGTTTGTTACGGGGCACGGCATGAAATGAAACATACTTAATGTTTGTAAGTACAGTGTAAAGGATGAGCATGGGAAATTTGGGCTTCCTACATATATTGGAAGTCGGAGAAATAGTGAGGAGGAGTTTCCCCTATCTATATATACAGTTTAGGGGGTATACCCGTTTTCCCCCCTTGGGTGTTGCAATAGGACATGAAACATACCTATCTTTTGTAAGTACACTGCAAGGAATGAGCATGCGAAATTTCATCTTCCCACCTATATGGAAAGTGGGAGAATTAGTGATGAGCCAGTGAGGGCTTTGCCTTTTATATGTATAGATACAATGCAGTGTAATTAGTGCAGTTCAGATTTGCTTTTAGGTGTACAATGTGCAATGAAACTATAATGTGCACATGTTCATGCACCATGCCCTCATTCAGCATTTAAGTGTGGCTATGCATGTGTGATTCTGTACTTGTACCAGTATTATTTATAATAACAATATGAGTTGAGTACACATGCCACCACCACTGGCTCACAATTTGAATCAAGGCAAACGAATACTCAAATCAGATGATTTCAAGTAATACTGGCAGGTCAGCTGCTATATCAGACATTCGGCACACTTTTGTGCAGAGCATTATTTGTGGCAGAACAGAATTGTAATAGAAACAGAACTGTTGAGCCAAATGTAGAGTAATATGCAGCCTGAAGCTATAAAAATTTGGCAGATTGGGGGTGCACATTTGGAAAATTTCAAAACTCCACCGATGACATCCAGTGTGAGCAGACAGGAATGATATCCTTACCTCAAGGAGATAATCTGTGATAAAATGTACTACTCACAATTTACTTTTGTTGTCATAAGCATGCCCCAGTAACAAAAAAGGCATTTTTTTAATTGAAACCTTTTCTGCTGCAAAGTGGATGTATTAAGTGGGTTTTAAGCCTTTTGATTTCACATTTGGACCCTAGCCCTAGGAATTCCATTTTAAAACTCAAGAACTATAGAACTATAAAAAAAATACTTCACTTTAGAACACAATTTCATGTGACAAGGTAATACATACCATCATTGTGAATACCTTTGACTTGAAACATACTGAGCTTATCCTGTAAGAAAACTACAAAAATTCACACCAACTCTGAAAGGGTAGTTATTGGACAGCAAACTTAAATGTAAGTAAATGTTCATTTTACTGAAAGGAATGAGGGCCAGGAGCACAGCGCTTTTTCTGTTTTTAAAACGTCGACATAATAAGATCTTTATTTAACAAGTATCTTTAGATAATATAAAAGGTGTGAGCTGTAGACTGTAATGGGGATTTAATTAGAGAAAAAAAAAATAAAATTTGCCTTTGCAATAATCTTTTCACTGAGAATCAAACAGATAAGCCCTTTCCGTCTGTGGAACTAGTAAGTACACCTCTGGCTCTAATAGTTTGTTTTGCCCCCTTTGCCAGAAAAACATCATTTAAGCATTTTCTGCAATTGTGTACCAGTCTCCGACACCGACTCCTCCATGCAAAATTCTTTCAGTTGTGTGCTGTCTAAGGAGCATCTTGCATGCACAGCCCATTTCAAATCCCCCAACAGCATCTCAATGGGATTTAGATCTGTGTTTCAGTTTGGTCCTTGCACAACCCATAATTTCTCTACTTTCAACCATTCATTTTTTGATATCATGGTATGTTTAGGGTCATTGCCACACTGTGGGTCTATTTTTGGTTGAGCTTCAATATTCCGACAGACAGTCTCACATTATCTTCATGCACCCTCTGGTACAATGAAGAGTTCATATTGGATTCTATGATGGTGAACTACCCAGGCCCTGATGCAGCAAAGCAACCCTCAAAATACAGAATTTCCATCACCATGCTTTACACCTAGTTTTAGTTTCTTCTGGCCAAATGTAGTCTGATTTTTTGCCTAACCTCTCTTCTGGTACTGTGGCCAAATAACTCTCTCTGCCTCGTCTTTTCAGAGAACATTGTTTTATAAATCCTGTTCTTGGCCTAAGTGTTCATGGGTAAACATTAGCAGTGGAGAAGTAGTGTGTTAAAGAAATTACAAAAAAGAAAAGGAAACATTTTAAAAATAACGTAAAATGATTGTCAATGTAATTGTTTTGTGACAGTTATGAGTGTTGCTGTCATCAAAGATTTGATTATCATTATTTCTTTCAGTCAGGTTCGTATTTGGAGGATGTGTTGTGTTCAAGTTACATTCCGTATTTGTCAACCGTTGTACAGATAACAGGTTTCATTCATCGATTCCTTTCTTACTGCATCAATAAACAGCTCGTCTTCCTCTTTATTTGAGACATCACACACTGCATACACAGGTTTTTTTACACTGTCTTCCTTTAGCTGGTCATTGACTTTTTCCACCGTGTGCTTTGTTTCCGCAGTAGCTGCACTTATGAATATGCTGGTATGCATCACTCGTTTCATATTCTTTTGCTGCCTTCTCAATTGTGTAATGCGTTTTTTGTTCAGCGCTCTTTGGTGCTCTTCCTTGTTCTCTGCGTACTGCATTCAAAGTCAGTTCACGTGAGCCGCTCGGAGTACATGCATTGAAGGTTCTCAGCTGTGTTTGTGCTATCTCGTGCGATGTCCACGGCATTATTTAACGTTAGCTAAGACCCGGCCCTTAAAAGTTTCTCTCGCAGTTTCGCTGAGTTTATGCCAAACACCACCCTGACCATCTCATCTTCGTTTGCATAAGCACATTCCTTCACCAGCGAATATTTAGTGGCAGAGTGTTTCTATTGGATTGCCGCTGACGGATGGCCTTATATGGGCAGGCACTCAATTACGTTGGAGGCGTGATGATGAGGGACACAACTCCGCCTCACATGGCAACCGAGCTGCAGGCTATGGCTGGTATATACTGTATGTACATAAGTAGGTTCTAGTTATGACCGTTACGCGTAGAATTTCGAAATAAAACCTGCCTAACTTTTGTAAGTAAGCTGTAAGGAATGAGCCTGCCAAATTTCAGCCTTCTACCTACACGGGAAGTTGGAGAATTAATGATGAGTCAGTCAATGAGGGCTTTGCCTTTTATTAGTATAGATACTACAAAATATAAAAAGTGGCATTTTATTTGTTGTATCACCTATATCTATACATACTGTTTAAATGAAGATTAAATATTGTTATAACCACATATGTTAACAAAAACATTTACTTTTTCACACAACTTTATATGAGAGAATGTTTGTTGACCTCCTGCTTTATAATAAATAAGCAGTTGACTGCATATACTTGCTGAATCATCAGAGCTATGAAGCTGCACTGCTAGTGTTTGGTCATAGAGTTCATGTTAAGCCAGTAGGATGTTAAACTTAATGACTGCAAGACTGCAGTTGCTGGACCTCATTGCCTTGAAGATGTCCGACTACAAAACAGTGGGTGCCAGGAATACCTTAATGTCAACAAAACAAGGGACTGGTTCTAGGCTTCAGGAAGTAACTTTAAATATCTCCATCATCAGCTATACAGCAGAGTCACTTTGTGCTCTCCTCCGTTTAGGCAAATGATAAAGGACAAAAAGAAATTGAATCCTAAATTCATGGACAGTCACCTGCCACTAGTATCGAGAACTCCATAATCAAACCACATTAGTATTGTTTGTATACAGTGTATATATATTTGCCCAATGTTGCACTTATTACACATTGTTGTGTTCACTGCTTGTTGTTTTGTATTGCACTGCTGTTACTAGTCTGTGAAAGACATTCAAGCAATAATCTTCTCATTGTATGGCAATAAAGCTAATCTTGAATTTTTAAATTTGTTTATATATATAATTTTAAAATGAAAACTAAATTTACCCAATATAAATGTTACAGGCGGCCATAGTGACAGAATTTAAACACCCTTTTGTCTTGTACTTTAGTGTCCGCAGGTGATGCACCATATTTTTTAAACAGTACTTTGTGGGTTTCATAAGTTGGTTGCAGATTATTGATGAACTTACCTTTATAAATACTGGGGAACACACACAAACTTTTACATTTGGGTCAGGGTACCTCTAAACTGCATTAAAAAAAAATTGCCTTAACTGTGATAAAAAAATACTGGCTTCATTCAACATGCACAGCAAAATGCATAAGTAGGAGAGAAGCTTCAAGACACTCCAGAAGCTCTTCAGCTTCACATGAGAAGGAGGTCATGTTTAGGGCATGACTTAAAGATCCTGATGATGTGGTAGTTTCCAGGTCTGAACCTGAAGTTACCTAGTAACTACGTCCTTGGGGGCCACACAAAAGGATAAACAGTTTAACATCCCTGCAGATTATAAACAGTCATACAGAGCAGTGGTCTAATTAGAAATGTTTCCATGGGACTCAGAAATTAACATGAAATGAAAGTCAGTGTTTGAAGAAATGTATGCAAAGGGAAATTAAAACCAAATAAAACCTGCACTGGCACTTTGTCACAATTCTCACAAAACTGTCTTTTGCCCAATATGGATAGAACATTTTCATCCTTTTTCCTTCTGCAATAATGCTGGGAAAAATTGCACATTTGTTGTTTCTGTCAACAAAATACAGCAAATGGCATACAAGGTGTAACAAAGAAGATGTACTTTGAATTGAGAAAATCTTGTCTGCTTTTTCTCCTCAGAAGCAGGATCTGGGGATTTGAAGAAGAAAAATGCTTCATTGAAATGTTGGATCATAAAATACAAAAAGCCATTGTAGATACTTGATTTAAGGTAGAATCCATGCTAGATGCTTCATTTATATATTGGCTGAGTTGAAGAGGAAGTTAAACAAACACAAACATTCATTATTTGACATCTTCACTAGGCCTATGGCTGAAATAAATAGAGGAAATTCTTTATAGATCAGTGATGGTTTCTTTACTTTGCCATACATAACTTAAGAACTGCATGATGGACTACCTCTCTTAAAAAATGTTCAGTTTTATTTATCTCAATGTTTCTCTGTATAGTTAAATATGAAATGTAAGATAGAAAGACACTGTATGACTTTCATGAAGTGCTGAAAATCGGTAGTAGCATAGGCATTCCCTTTAGAGTATGGAAATAAGTGGATTGTGATGTATCACAAAAGGGATCACCAGTGGCAGCAATATCTTATCTGCATGGCGTCAGTCATTTCAAAACACTGTTGCACTGCGTAATAATTCTGATATGGAGGCCATTTTCCTATGTCCTTTTAGAGCAAGTGAGAGCACTGCATCTGAATAAAGTGTTTGCTTTAGTGAGCAATTGAAATCTGACTGTGCCTGAACTTTAATTTGTTTGAAATAATAATAATAATAATTCCTTGCATTTATACAGTATAGTGCTTTTCTCACTACTCAAAGCACTCAGCAATTGCAGGTTAAGGGCCTTGCGCAAGGGCCCAACAGAGCAGTCCCTTTTGGCAATTATGGGATTCAAACCGGCAACCTTCCGATTGCCAGTGCAGATCAGAGCCACCACTCCACCACAAGTAGATGTGATATAAAAGTGTGGCATATCCTAAAGTCCCACCCTGAATGGAGACTGAACAACGTCGAATTGATTTAGGGGTTCCAGTCATGGATAATTAAGTAGTTAAAACCTTCTGGAATCAGTAGATGTGAAATATGTTTGGACTTTAAATTTGTCTATATAATCACTTTTGACTCAATAGAATTTGTTGTTAGGACTGAGCTTCTTGATTAAAACTGTTCAACATCTAAGTAAATAGTTAACTACATACCTCCTAATGTGATGCCTGTAATTGCAAACTGTTTTACTAACTGGGACACACCAGAGTTAATTTTAATTTCCAGAAGGCACTGACTCAAATGTTACTTTAACAGTGCAGAATGAATTATGCAGTAATAAATACAGTGATCCCTCGCTATATCGCTCTTCGACTTTTGCGGCTTCACTCCATCGCGGATTTTATATGTAAGCATATCTAAATATATATCGCGGATTTTTCGCTGGTTCGCGAATTTCTGCGGACAATAGGTCTTTTAATTTATTGCATTCTCAGTTGGTTTGCCCAGTTGATTTCATATAAGGGACGCTATTGGCGGATGGCTGAGAAGCTACCCAATCAGAACACGTATTACGTATTAAATAAAACTCCTCAATGATATACGATATGCTTCCCGCGTGGTGCTTTGCATACTTAAAAGCCCGAACAGCATCTATTGATTTTTGATTGTTTGCTTTTCTCTCTCTCTCTGACATTCTCTGCTCCTGACGCGCACTCCTTTGAAGAGGAAGATATGTTTGCATTCTTTTAATTGTGAGACGGAACTGTCATCTCTGTCTTTTCATGGAGCACAGTTTAAACTTTTGAAAAAGAGACAAATGTTGGTTTGCAGTGTTTTAAAGTCCCAGTCTCTACAACCTCATGTGTTTCTGTGCAAATCTGTGACCCAAGTGTGACAATATAAAAATAACAATATAAGCATATGGTTTTTACGTTGTGGATTTTCACCTTTCGCAGGGGGTTCTGGAACGCAACCCCCGCGATCAAGGAGGCATCACTGTACACCTGTTTTGAGAAGCACAGCCTTTGCTCATAGCATCTATAAACTCTGCAGTAGGAGGGTATCCTTTGGGCTGATATGATTAAATTAAGACAGAGAATTCATTACTTTATCAAAACCTGTTACACATGCTGCTAAAGCTGTCCACGTCATTTTAAATAAATTAATCATTTTCATTGACTGCTTCTAATTTTTCCCCACTTTGTCTTTTTTGATGTCCTGTAGTGGCACTGGTGCATCTTAGAATGTAAATATCATCATCAGTGATCTCATGCTAGATGTTCATGGTAACCTGCTGCTGTAATCTTGGTTGACGATGCCCGGGTGCTAAAAGAATTCCAGATGCTTTAAGAAGCTTTTTACAACAGACAGACATACAAAAAGAAGGCTAACTAGACAAACCACAATTTATTCATTCCCAAAAGGAGATTATGTGTGTATGTGAAATTTGCTTAATTTACTTTTTTAGTTTAACACTGTTCAAGGTATCATGTGGTTTTAGTATTCACCATGTTGTGTTTTGATCCTGTATTTGTAATTATGTATATATAGTGTGCTGGGCTTATACATGGAGATGTGCTGAAAAATACGGATTTTTGTGGATGCTCTGTAAAAAGCTCTATAGAGCAACTGTGCTGGTGTGTTGATGGACTTGGCTGAGCCTGATCTTACACAGATGCAGGTGGGATGTACTGTGAAGTTGGTTGAGAGAATGACCCCTCTGTGAGCAAGTTTATATAGGCAATCACAGAATAAGAAATCTAGTGATCTAGTACTGCAAGGTATGGTGACTTTTTTTAGCTACAATATTCCTCTGTAATTGGAGCTTCTGTTACAGACTAATGCCCATTGTGTTGAATTGAGAGGGATTACAGCTTTCCCATCTACTACTTCTGTAATCTCTTCCGACATCTTTGTTTTAGTTCTTTAATTGTCAAGATTTCTGTATTTACTATGTCACTCAAATTAATACAATGTGTTGAACTTTGTTTGACCAGTCAAAAATTTCCAGTTATAGAAGCAAAAGATGAAAAACACAGTAGACAGGAAATAACCAATAGCTTAGGAATCCTGATATAATCTAAACACTTTTACTGGTTTTACAAAATGAAATTTGATTTAAGCAATTTTACTGAAATATGCTGTTTCAATAAGGCTCTTTGCCAAACAAAAAAATTTGGGCGTGAGCATCAGTAGATTTTGTGCCCCAGGAACCAAGTAACATTTAAAAAAAAAATTCTAACACATTTCAGTAATTATGTACTGCTCTGATACTGATCTTTATGATCATAAAATAGGTAATTACGATAGCATTTGATGATAAGAATTCATAATTAATTGCTGAATTATGGCATTGAGGGTTATTCTCAAAAGTCTCTTTCTCTTGCATGATTTGGCTAAAAAAGTAATCAGCACATCATCTCCTCATAACAGGCTTAAGTTTCAAGTCTAGTATTTCTCCATCCAGCCATTTTAGCTCTAGACCATTTTGAAGAAACTGTAAAACACAGACACACACACAAGACAGACATACACCTATTATTGAGATATCAATATTTTTGGTATCCGGGAACCCTAAAATGTCGAGATCTGTTGAAAACTGGAGATTTTTGACAAATCTAAAGCTTTTGCTCCACTCCCACAGATAATAGGTTATGGAGGGGGAGGGCACAGAACAAAAATAGAAAATTAAAAACAAAAAGTAAATTATTCCTGATATAAAATTCAGTACTGATTGTCATAAAAGTAAAGGCTATTTTTACAGTGTCCTTCAAAGTAATCTTTATTACTTAAACAAATGATGTTCCAGAAGTCTACTCTTTCCACATCACGGCACTGCAAGCTTATACTGTGTCAAACTCATTGACAAGTGCTTATCTGCACATCAGCTTGCTGATACAGCAGTCTCTTAGGCCACAGCAAATCAGACTTTAAATCCAACATTTCAAAGTGAAATGCAAACACTCCTAAGAAGTCTAATACTAAGCTCACAAAAACACAAATTTCTTGCCATTTGTTCATAAAAATGTGAAAAATAGGTTTCCTAGGCAGAGGTGAAGTTATGTGCCAAAATTCTCAAGACTTTTCTTAACCAAAATAACAACTTGTTCATTTGTTATTAAGGACATTTACTTAGTTTCTGGAAAAGGTCTGGGAGCTCAACAAGAGAATCAGTATTATTTCTGCATTTCATTTTGCTTTCATCTCATATGGTAAACCAGAAGCTTTCTATCATAAGTCTGAAGATGAGATGGCCTTTTTGTATATGCATGAGCATCTTAAATGTACAGGGCACAATCAAAACACATACCCTAAATCCTATTGAAATGTCCAGAAAAGTATAGAATATGAAGAAAAGAACCAATGCAAATTATATGTTAAAAAAATAAACAAACGCAAAAAAATGGAAGATGAATGGTCTGATGCTGCTATATATCAACCAGGTGATTAAACAAAATGTGAGATTAAGAAAATCAAAACACATTCTTGGGTTTCATTCAAAAGCTGGCCAACTGCATAACCAATACAGGTTAAGCCAGTCCTGAACAAAAAAACAAAAAAACAGACCAAGTATCTTATATGGGATTAAATGTAATCATATGTTGAGTAAACAAAATCCTATCATATTTTCTTTGGCATTTGTGATGCTGTAGTGCCATCTTCTGGTCTCAGTGTTTGCTTCTGATTCATGTAGTCATTTTCAGGACTTTACCAGCAAGTACTGGAAAATAAGAAATCAAAGCCCACCACAGACAAATTGGGCAGAAGATAGGAAAAGTAGCTGGAGTGTACAACCTGTCAGTCACAAGACACACTCATCCTCAACCCCACAAACTATGGACAACTTTACAATTAATGTACCCTAAATGATATGTGCACGTCTAATTGTAGAAAATGAAAGTTACCATGCAAGTTAAGATAATTCCTCAGTTTTCTAATGCGATCAGCTAAATGTCAGAATGAAAATGACTACATATTGGGAGCAGTCTTAGTGAAGCAGCATCACTATGCAAAGCACTTTCTGAGTTTATAATGTATTTTGAAATTTTAATGGTGCAAATTGTCTCATTAAATAATTTGGTAGCAGATATGCATCTCATTTTTTTCTTTTATTCAGACTCCCTTACTATATTGAAATAAAAGCTGTATCTTTAAAGAATATATTTAGAAATCATGAAGCTGATTAAGCACAATATTACAAATATAAAGGTAAAAAAAACTGCATTAAATACAAAACTAATCACATTCTTGCATTTAGTCACTGGAGGGGTTTAGAGCCCAATCCAGCAGCAACAGATACAAGGTAGAAATCATTTTTTGAATGGCAGTCTGTCTTAGAGCAAACATGCACACCGTCACTCTTGCAGACCAGCTGGAAATCATTAGTTCACCAACTGTAATACAAGGTGCTTTGGGAATGCTGGAAAATGAGGAATTAATGGAATTTTGGAAAACCAAAGCAGAAGTACAGTGGTCATACATATAAACTACACGGAGAGTCAAAAATGAGTATGAGAATCAAATCCAGAACACTGGGTTTGTGAAGTAGTGTGCTAACTACTGTGTCATCATGCCACTCTGAATAATTACATTGCTTCTTTATCATTATGTAAGAAAATGCTAAGTAAAGAAAATTAAGCTGATTAATGAATCACATGCTTTGCAAATAGAATCAAATAAATCTATCGGAACAATATATTAAATAAATTTTAATTGCGTCCTGTGCTTTTCATTTTCATGCAAAACATTCTGTAATTGAAAGCTATTCTGCATTTAACAAAATCCAACTGTTTTGATCCAATTTTCTGAAATAACTGCTGAAATAAAACCATTTCTATTGTATACTTGAACTTTTATATCCACTAACTCACACAAATTCACACATACACCCTCATATACAAATATACATAAACTGTATATATTAGTAAACATACATATTAGAAATAAAATTTTAAGGATATGTTCTTCATCTTTAAAAGAAGCAATCTCTAATAAGCTTGAGATACAGAAATTCTAGCTGACACCAACACAGAAAACACTGCTTTTTCTGAATGTTCCAATTTATCTCTGGCTGCCATTCTAGGCATTGTGCAACTGCTTTTGAAACATTCATGTCAGATGGCATTGACAGTATTGCGGTACACATAACATTTTAAAGTCTTACCGTTGAACTAGTACTGTAAAACACTGTTAGATACGAGTATACTAGACTGGAAAAGCAACTAGCAAATTGGCTGGCATGAGAAAACAAACTGCTGTCACTTGCCATAAAGACAAGCCAAGGCTTTCATCCATAGTTTGACAAAACCCAGGGGATGCCATCTCTTTTTAAGAACCTTGTGAGGCTGATGGAAGTTTATCAATTATGCAGGGGCAATGTGCCTCATCGTTTTCTTCACTAGGGACTAAAGAACATCAGGCAATTGCAAACTGGGCTGAAGAAGCCTCTTTCCAGACCACGCGGGGCAGCCTTGACCTCATGCTTGCATACAGTGTTAGGCAAAGGAATTCTGTCCATACAGCAATAAAAATAAGCTCAGTAAAAGAACAGCAGCATTTTGGCCTACAAAGACAACAGAAGAATGTGTACACTTAGGGCAAAAAAGAACCAAGGGAATTCCTTTGCCCTGCTATTGTGACAGGAATTCTCAAGCCTTGAGCAGTCTCTTATTAGAGATGCACAATAATTAATTTCAGAAATTCATGTGAATGTCAAACTTATTCTGTTACTATGTGGCTTTTTACTTACTGAATCTCCTCTTCACCAGTAGTTAGTATTCCCCTGAACCCAACAAGTTTCTAAACAATTCAAATCATGTACTTCTTGCATTATGTACTCACTTATTAAAAATATTTATGTGAAACACAAAACAACAAATAATGATACCTAACCAGATACTGTATAACAATTGCTTTCTCTCTCCTTCCCTCATAACCAGCTTATGTTACCTTTTTAACCTTCCTTGTACCCTTTCACACAATTTAAAATGTGCAAAGTGTTTTCTCTAGCTAGAGAAACAAGTTTACCTTTATAGTTCTCTGTAAATCCAACTCTTCCCTTTTCTTTGTCTCCTTATCATGCTAATGCTCAAGGAGAGCTTACACTTATTCTGGCAGCAGCAGCAGCTAAAACAAGGGTAAATATCTACATTTCAACCTCTCTACAATGACTTTACAGAATCATAGAAAAGAATTACAGGACTGTAAAAGATAACATATGGCTAAATAAAATAATAATAAGTCAAAGCTTAACAGGCAAGCAAACATCAAAGTGTTAAACTACTTCCAACCTGTAACAATAAGTCATGTCTGTTGATCGTTTCAAGAAGATGCCAAGGTTGTAGGCTAGAAGGGCATCAAACTGTTCTGATTCTTTGTTTTAGGCATTTCAAATATAGGCATGAATTTTTACATATCTTTTGTAACATTAAGCTTTGAAATTATTATTAGCTATTATCTGACTTGTGCTTTTATGCAATGTGACTTACAACATTTGACATACAATTGGTTGCATTTCTTTTGTTTGTGCACTTGGAGCACAGGCAGATGTAATGATTTGCTTATGGGTCACACAGTGTCAGTAGAAGGATTGGAGCTCACAATTTTAGGGTTTGAAATCTTAACAACTTCACCACACTGGCTGCCACTACACCACACGGTCAGTAGTACTTGTTGGTTTTCATCTCTTCCCTTTACACATCATAACATTTATTTAATTTTACAGCAACAGTGCTCAGGAATAATTACTGCAATACTAGCATTGTCTGGCAAAGGAAAGGATAAATGTATTGCAACATTTTACATATCCCTACTAAAAACACCACTGTTGAACATCATAAATTTAGTTGTGGATTAAAGTCACCTACTTTTTTTGACATGTACATTTATATTTTGAAATGTATATCATTCATTATACTGTAATTTTTCCAACCATTAGAACTTTTTGGCCAGTTAAAATGTGCTGAGGCAGTTTGTAAAATGAAAGTCCTAATCTCAGCCACGGCAATGGTGCGGCACCAAATAGGATGAAAGTGGTAATCAGTTTCTGAACACTCACTACAATGAATATGATCAGCAAGGAGTCAGTTAGCAAAAAGGATTTTCAGCCAGCCTGAGAAATGAGATGAGATCAACAGTGCATGATGGCTTGGTGCTTTTAATGATGCTTGAGTCAGTGCCTTGTACTGTGCCCTGGTATAAAACTTCACAGTGAAGAGTGTTCTGTGCAGCTTATCAATCCATCTATAAGCAGTAAACTAATTATTTAATGGATATTATTCAGTGGATTCAATTATTTCATCTAAGTACAGACTAGACTATGACTGTCCTTAGAGATATGAAAGACACCTGGTTGCAAGATATCATTACATCTCATTAAAATTATCATGTGGAAGTGACTGAAAATCCAATCTGGTACTTCATCTCAAAACCACAAATTTTTGTTTCTGGAGTGTCAAGGGAAAATGCTGACATTCTTTGCAATGTTTACTTTGATAATTTTATGACAGAAATTCAAGCTTAGTTACAAGTTCCAAAGAAATGTGATTATATTCCTGAGCAGGAATTCAGTGTTCAATGTCTGTGCTTTCTGAAGCCACGTACGTTATTATGCCAAGAACAGCACAAAGTTAATAATAAATGGCTGAAACCAACATTTACAATGACGATTTACCAAGTAAAGAAATTATAGCAACTGGGATATTAAAGTTACCTGCTTATTAATAATTTCCCTGTGGTGAAATTACTCTGAAAGTCAGCTGCTTGACTGTGGTTCAGTAAACAGCATTTTATACTTTTTTAATGTTTTGTGGTCTTGTTAAATTGTAAAAAGGTGTTTCCTCAAAAATTCTAACCAACGTCATCAGAGACCTTTGGATCAGAATTCCATTGACACTTAGTACACAAGGTTTAGCAGCTAGAAAGTGAGAAGTTGGTAAAGCTGTGAGGTCTGACAGCAGCAGAGGAGGAAAATTGATTGACGAGATATACACAATGAAAACAGACACTACAGAGCATTCAAATGACACCACTTATTTTTTATTTATAGTTAAGTTCTTTTTCTTTTCTCATGTCAGGGTTTAATTATTTATTGGCTGTGTGCTTTCAAGAAAACATTTATCACTAGGGTTACAGAACCATTTCACGTCAAAATGTATTAAGGCAACTCTGTGAACAGGCATCAGCAATTTGTGAAAATTCCTCTAGGGGGCACCAAATTGCTTTAAAATACACATACAAACACAGTTACCGTTCTAAAAACGTACAAGAATAACCTTTTGTCTTGCTTAATTTAATTTTACATTTTTGTAGTTACATAAAAACTAGCCCCTCACTAGAAATGCTTTAAGACATTTAATAAAACAGTTCCAGTCATATTCTTTTCTGTAGAGGAACAGCACAATAGCAGACATTTTATCTTTAAGAACACTTTATGAAAAAGGAAATTTGTTAGTGTAAAATACTAATGACAGTTTTTGTCACCTTATTAGAATGTCCCAAATTAAAAAATTACTTTACAAAATAAGACATTTGAAATTTATTTGAAGACTGTATTATCACATTTGAATGTTTTCAAACAGACTACTGTTTGTCTTTTTTGACCAATAAACTTCTGCTGAAGGTTAAATAAGAAGGATAAGGTGACAATATTGTGAATCGATATAAAAAAAAGAAACACAAAATAATACACCTTTAGAGTGATAATTTCTTTTTAATGCAGTGAGGTGAACTTCAAGATAATAATAATAATAATAATAATAATAATAATAATTTATTACATTTATATAGCGCTTTTCAAGGCACTCAAAGCGCTTTACATACAAGGGGGGGATCTCCTCAACCACCACCAGTGTGCAGCATCCACCTGGATGATGCGACGGCAGCCATAGTGCGCCAGAACGCCCACCACACACCAGCTTACTGGTGGAGAGGAGACAGAGTGATGAAGCCAATCAGTGTATGGGGATGATTAGGAGGCCATAACGGTCAGAGGCCAATGGGCAAATCTGGCCAGGATGCCGGGGTAACACCCCTACTCTTTCCGAAAGACATCCTGGGATTTTTAATGACCACAGAGAGTCAGGACCTCGGTTTAACGTCTCATCCGAAAGACGGTGCTTTTTTACAGTATAGCGTCCCCATCACTATACTGGGGCATTAGGAGCCACACAGACCACAGGGTGAGCACCCCCTGCTGGCCTCACTAACACCTCTTCCAGCAGCAACCTAGTTTTTCCCAGAAGGTCTCCCATTCAGGTACTGACCAGGCTCAACCCTGCTTAGCTTCCGTGGGCAACCAGTCTAGGGCTACAGGGTGATATGGCTGCTGGTTTTTATTGATTTATATGAGTAACAAAAATATCTAGTTGCAAAACAGATGTAATTTAAATAATCAACTCTGTGTATTTTAAATTAAATTTTCAGTGCAATGCAACTTATTCAAAGATGTTCCAGAGCCTACTAACCTATAGATTTCTTGTGTATCTGTAGCTGATCTGACATAGCATGGGTTCATGCATTCTAATACATTTAAAGGAAAGTTATTTTACTGGAGACTCAAAAACTTATCTTTAAATTAGATTATCCTACAATGCTATTAGATTATCCTACATTGCTCTCAGCCTTCAAGGTTTTGAGGAAACAATGGTAACATATTTTTACAAAATAAATACTCTCCTGAAAAAAAAAAATGACTAAAACTATTTGTGAGCAATAAAATACACTGCATTATTGTATGGCAACTTTAGAAGCACAAGCAGAGCAATAGAAAATTGAGTGTCATTTCAGTTTAATGTCCTTATTTAAATAATGTGCATACTACAAAACAAAATACTATATACCTTATTTGCTCCATCTCTGTCCTAACTTTATCCAGTTTTGAAGAAGTCTGATTAGTCATATTGTTTGGGATAAAGAAGAGCTCATTTGCCTAAGTATTAACATACAGTACGTTTCCTTAATAAGTGGATTCCAGTTTACAATACAGTGCAAGTTTTT
This sequence comes from Polypterus senegalus, assembly GCF_016835505.1. Classification (NCBI taxonomy): domain Eukaryota; kingdom Metazoa; phylum Chordata; class Cladistia; order Polypteriformes; family Polypteridae; genus Polypterus; species Polypterus senegalus. Next base: position 59,809,648 of record NC_053158.1, on the reverse strand, counting down.
CTCATTTCTTTATATTTTATTCTTCTATACATTGAAAATTATTATGATGGATTGCTCTCTAAACAAGGTGCTGTATGAAGCAGTTTGATTGATTTTCTGTTAAAAGATTATCGCATAGAAGCACCTGCATCATGATGCAGCACTTTGAATTAAGAATTTGTCTGTAGGGACTCCTGGATTTCTCTCACAGTCTAAAGGCAGTCAAGTCAACTTGACTGAAGACTTTGACTTGCCCTGATATGAGCAAATGAGGAGGTGTGCAAGAGAGTGCCCTAAGGCAGACAAATTCCAGTCCAGCACCAGTTCTTGTCTTGCACTTGATACTACTAGGATATGCTTCAACTCCCCACAACCCTGAGCTAAAAATCTGATTTAGAAACCATAGACTCACTACTAGTAAACCTGAGTGATTTACAACACATTCTAGAGCTGAAAAGCAGTGATTTCAAGATGCAACCAGCAATTTGAAAAAGTCTTGCAATATAATTTATTCATTCAGATATCTTCTACTGAACACACACATTCAGATCAATTGCTCACAATAGTCTGATACTGTACATTAAGACAAATTATTGTAATAAACCTCAACTTTCTGTTTTCAGTCAGTCATTATCCAACCCACTATATCCTAACACAGGCTCACGGGGGTCTCCTGGAGCCAATCCCAGTCAACACAGGGCACAAGGCAGGAACAAATCCCCGGGCAGGGCGCCAGCCAACTGCAGGGCACACATGCACACACACACACACGCACCAAGCACACACTAGGGACAATTTAGGGTCGCCAATGCACCTAACCTGCATGTCTTTGGACTGTGGGAGGAAACCAGAGAACCCACAGGAAACCCACGCGAAACCCACGCAGACATGGGGAGAACATGCAAACTCCACGCAGGGAGGACCTGGGAAGAGAATCCAGGTCTCAGCGCTACCACTGCGCCACTGTGCTGCCCCACTTTGTTTTGCTGCTGTGGCATCCGGCTGGGACACCCAGGAGGACCGGAGGAGGGCTTGTGCCTCCTCCAGACCGCGAGGGGGTGTCCGCCCTGGTTATGTTGGGGGCCTTGGGTAAACGGGCTTGGAAGCCCAGCCCTGTATGGACCCGTGGCCACCGCCAGGCCGCGCCCCGGTGCCTGAATATCCCTGGAGCCCAGCACTTCCGCCACACCAGGAAGTGCTGGGGGGAAAGACGACAGGGGACACCTGGACGGCTTCTGGGTGCACAGCTGGCACTTCCGCCACACTGGGGCGTGTCTGCGGAGGAGTGCCAGGAAGCAGCTGGAGCCAACCGGGTTCCTATTTAAGGGGCCGCCTCCCTTCAGTCGATGGCGGAGGTCGGGTGGAAGAGAGACGGAGCTGGAGAGAGGACTGGAGGCAGCCAGGAGAAAGGCATTGTGACCGTGTGCCCTGGACATTGGGGGAACGGTGCTGGAGGCACTGGGGAGTGCACTAAACTGTAAATATAATTGTAAATAAACAGTGTGTGGTGGAGCCAACGATGTCCGTCAGTATGTGTCCAGGTTCAAGTCCACACTGCATTTAAACAATCATTTCACAAACTGTGTGTGTGATAAATAGAGTTCTAATGAAGTTTCTATATAAAATATATTTTAGGAAAGAATATACAAAACTTTCCATGCCTAGCTTCACGTGAAACAAACTAAATAAATGCTCCTTGCTGATTTGTTCTTTGTTATTTTTTGTCTAATGGAAAACAGAGTAAAAACAGGTGAAGTCTGGAGGTCCATGTACTAGAAATTAAAGGAAAAAGAGAAATTATTTGAATTCTAAGTTTTTTCTAGATTTTGCCATTAGTTTTCCAATTTATACTGTATGCTCTTGTGAGTGAAATCTACTAGGTAACACACTAAACACATAATCACCACGTCTGACAAACTGCAGGATTCTGAGCAAGTCATTAAACAACCTGGACATCTATGAAAAAATAATGTAAATAACTGGATTAAGGATATCTACTTGTAGTGTCTTGGAGGATATTCACTTCATAAAATTAACCATATGAAATATGTAAACTATGACTGAACACTACAAAAGAAAAAAAAAACTTCATAATTTGCAGAAAAAATACAAGGCATATTCGATTCAAGCAAAACCACAAAGTACCAAATTAATACAGAAACTCTGATGTCTCTCTCCAGATCAATCTTAAATTACTCTTAAACCTCTAACTATAAAGTGAGGTGGCTCTTACTCCTTGCTCACTGTATTAAACCTCAGGTCATATGCATCGAAATTCTCCTTCCCAGCTGCCACATTCTGTCTTTACCTCTCCTGCATGAACCCATTTCCTAACTCGCCTCCCGACTCCAAGTTCCATAATCCACCAACTAAACTCCTGTATTTAACTCAAATAACAGACACACACACATACTACAATATATTTAATATATAATATCAATTAAATGATAACTGCATGTAAGAGCAAACTAATTCAGTAGCAGAGGCACATCCTCAAGCAGCTAAGATAGAAGTCAAATGTTTGCTATTATTAGTAAGCAGTACCTCATATATGTCTTAAATAAATATATATATAAATGTTTTTGTTTTTTTTTATTAGTTCCTCTTTTCGACACTGCTCCACAGCACTCAAGATCTGTCGTCTCTATTGCATAAACAGTCCGTTTCAGATATTACCACAACATTTCTAAAGAGATAGACTTAAATTTGCCCCTTGCAAGTAAAAGTTCACAGGTGTGCCACCTTTATATAGAAAGAACCTCTTAGCCTTTGATCTGGTGGTTGGCATTTTCACTGATTGACTTAGTTCCAAAATAAATTTAGTGATAGGTTATATTTTAATATAATAATATTATCTATAATATTATTGTCCTAGTTAATGAGCTTTGAAGTTCATAAGCACAACTGGTGAAGGTTATGCTGGTAAACATTGCATTTATCCTTCACTTTATTTAAGCTTTGCCTGTATTTACGTTTTGCAGATGCATGCTTACACATGCTCTTCTCTAGCTTCTTCTTATTTGCCCGTTTTATTTTTTATTGCATGCTTCATTCAGTCCTTCCTAAATAGAGAATATGCACTAATAAAACCTTTTGAGGAAAAATGAAGATGCTATTTTTATTTTAAAACAATTTTTCATACAGACATACTCTACTAAGCAGCAGAAACCCTACTACCTAGGATGTAGCTGCAACAATGGCTAGAGCAAACCCTTCTAAATGGCAGCCTAGTGCCACACAGCAGAAGTGGAAGAGTTTATAGTTTGCAAAGGAGATAGATGTGGGTGCCATATTGAAAGCAACCTTGCTAAGGAAAAGCACAGAGCACGAGGAGGAGAAACCATGTGTAAAGCAACACATTCATCTTTCCAAAGATAGTCCATTAATTAATTAATTGCTGCGTACAAACAGATTTCATTTTTGTGTTAGCAAAAAAGGGACCACTGTGTGAGAAACCTCAAGACTAACTGGTTGCACCTTGTAGACTGTAATGCAAAGCTGTAATACATATATAACTCACTCACTCATTAACTAAAATGATGATATTTCGATATGCCAATATTTAGAAAAACCAAATACCCCAAAATCACAAAAATAATTTTTTAGAAAAATGAAAATTAGAGGACAGATTTTTTTATTTGCTGGTATTTATCATTAATAATGCTCAAGTGAGTGGGCCATTCTAAAGCACCACATCCTCCATTTCACCACATCACTGACAGTGATCACTCAGAAAGCTCTCTGCAGAGATGAACTGAAAGAAGCAAATTTCGACAAAGCTTGAAGACGACATGTTTAGCAATTGCTTGCTAGACAGAGTAGCTGAGAGCTTAGTCAATTTCAAGCAACTGATCCAGTAAGTAAGGTATTTAATATATATTATCCCCTGTCCTGTCATCTTCTCTGCAGGTTTCAGCAAATGCTGAAGTTGGGCTACAATTCCCATCAGCCAGTACACTGCTCCAGATTTCAACAAAACTCACAAAGTTTAAATAAGAGCCTCTATAAAACAGCAATGCCATCAAAAGTAGTAACTGCTGCATTTTTTTTTCTAAACCACTTTGGACTACAGCATTTATCTTAGAGCATTGTCTCTCACCCTTTATGACCTTGGAACCCAATTTACCTTTTTAAGTTCCTTGGTGACCCACAGACAGCATTTGAAGAATGGAGAGGGGATTTCCCCTTCATGAATTGAGCATGATTAGAAGAGCAGGGAAAGGGAATGCTCTCTTGGTGAAACAAGTGTAGTTACAAATACAGAAAAAATATCATGCAGCATTGTTGATTGCTTTGGTGTACCAGGGGCTGTGTTACATGTGACAAAAAATCTGACAAATTCATTAAACTCTTTTTTTATCAGTGTATAGCTTTTTGAAAAAGCCAATAGTGCTGTCCCGCCTGCAAATTGCCATTAACTTTGCAATACCAATCAATGATCAGCATCAAGGAAAAAAAAAAAGAGGAATTATACTGTACAATGAAAGGAAGAAATGCAAATTAACCGATTTATCCATGCCACGATTGAATAGAATGAAGTATTTCTATAATATATAACAACATTTTAAAATCCCTTCCTTTCAAAGATCCCAGAGTACAGTGAAGAAAGGATCTCTTACTCAATATGTTAGAAAAGAAGTGGAAGGCAGCCATGGAGAGAATTCACTCTAGCTTCATATGCGCAACAGTTAAAATTATTTTATTATTTAACTTAAAATGTTTTATCAAGCACATCTGTCTCATTTAAAACTATCCAAAAATGTTTCCAGGGCAAGATCCAACCTGCGAATGTTGCAATCGAGCTCCAGCCTCATTCGTCCATGTTTTGGGCATGTACCAAATTATGATCATTCTGGATCATTCACTCCTGATCCATTAATAGCTGTGTTTGGTGTACTCTCAGACAGGCTTAAAGAAGGAAAAACTAATTTAATTGCCTTTACTTCACTATTAGCACGCAGACTTATCTTGCTCAACTGGAAGAATCCTAGCCCACCTCTTTTAAGTCAGTGGGTAACTAATGTTGTACACTTTTTGAAATTGGAAAAAATCTAATTCTCACTAAGAGCATCTGTTCAAAACTTTTTTTTAAAAACCTGGCAGGATGTAATCAATAACATTTTAGAATAAACATTTATTTTGGGGAAAAGGATTCTTTCCCCAGGGTGGCACGGTGGCGCAGTGGTAGCGCTACTGCCTCGCAGTAAGGAGACCTGGGTTCACTTCCCGGGTCCTCCCTGCGTGGAGTTTGCATATTCTCACCGCGGTTTTTCAAAATGTGATAAAATGAGAACGGGATAGTGCTCTTGAGTGATTAAAAGTAGTTGTAACTTTTGTTGTTGTTTTTTTTTCTGGTAGACATTTATTCATATTCGTTGTATACTGAGGCAGTACTAATTTTATGCTTTTGATGCTAATGGAGAGCTGAGATTTTTTTAGCAGTTTTATGCATTAAATAAATCAACTTTAAGTCATATTTGTAACATTACCAAATACTGCTTTAATACAGAGTTCTGGAAAAGGAAAGTACTTAGTTGAATTGTACTTTTGATATATCTTATTAACCAATGGCATAATAGCAAAGGTCCGTTGGCTTAGAAAATTTCCTGGGAAAAGTCAGCAAGTAAAGAATATGACACTTATTGAGTAAAATGACTGTGAAAACACTGTATGCATATAGTTATTATTGCAAAAACAAATTAACTTTGCTTTCGAATAACAGCCTGAAGTTAACAGTAGAAAAAAAGACTGCATTTTTATTGCAGCCTTTATTTGTACTACAAAACAAGTCAAAATTGAGGAGCCTTTTTTATATACTGTATATTAAAAGAGAAAGCAATGCAATTTATGTTGCATTTACATGATGCAAAGACCAAAATATTTTCTTTCTTTTTTTAACCTAACTAGAAGGACTAGGTACAATTAGATTTTTTAGTTAAAGGATAGTTCTTCTACGAAATTGTCTTGCTAGGTCATGCTGTAAATGTCAAAACACTAGAGTCCTTTCAGAAACAGTTAGACAGTTGGGGGCCAATTAGATTCTTTCATTAAAGGGCAGTTAATCTACAGAATGGTATGCCAGGTCATAACATAAACGCTAAAACATTGGGGTGCTTTTGAGAGACAGCAAAACAGTAGGGCGCCAATTAGGTGAACAAGCTTTGATGGGCAGTACATCAGTTTTTCCATTCTAAACATTTTATGTTCTTTTTATTTTGATGATCCAAAAGACGTCATCTTATTAAGTTTGCAAAGCAGCCGTAGGCAAGCAATGATGTGCTGTGGTTGTGGCAACAGCAGAAAGAGCTCAAATGCTGCATATTTGTTATTCTGTTCTCTTAACGCTGTAAAAATTAAATTGTCTGCACCCCTGGTTACATATATAAATTATAACTTAAAATGCAGGAAACAGTATAAATTGTTCCACTTGTCATTTTCTCTCAGTTTTCCTCCCATTTGAAACATCTATTTCTGCATTTAGTATAGAAAAATGGGCAAAGATTAAATTACACATACTATCTCTGTGTAAATTTAAATTCAGAAATATCTTAAAATGATATATTTAAACAGTGGTTTACATTGCATCTTTGTATGTATTGAAGTACTTTGACTTTGGTAACCAAGGTGTTAGCAATGAAATGTCCGACATGTAACAAAAAAATGATTAATCAAAAAGTAAAACCTTGGAAAAATGTTTTCGGCATTAAAGTCACAAAATTCTCTTATCTGGATGCAGTAATGACTCAAGGGTAATATGCTATGAGTATATGTAATGTAATGTTCCAGTGTGTTTAGCAGTCATGCAGATCACATAGCCACATAAACATACAAAAGTAATTTTAAGAAATACTGTAATAATTACAATAGCTATCAGATCACACTACAAAATACTGTTTGGCATTGTATTTGTATTAATTAACACTTTTTATTTATAATTTTTTAAGAAATATAACTTGGTTATTTACAATCATTAACAACAATAACACTATAAATAGAAGCCCCAATATATGCACTTTATAAAACAGTCTTTTTTCTGTGAAGCAATCATTTAAATGTCTAGACAGTCCTTTCTTGTGTTCAGAAAATAACTGTCATAACTAATCAAACTGATACCTGGATCCATCCATTTTGTGATAACAACAGGATGAAAGAAGATTTGCAGGATATAGTTGTGCACACAACCACAAAAGCCATCGTTTCACCTAACATGCACATTTTTCACATGTTGGCTGGAACGTCACAAAATGAATATTATTGCTAATTCTATGGCTTAACTTATAGCAATTGCAATCAATGGGGTGCACTTAAGTGAACCACAAACAAAAATGATTAAAGTCTAGGTAAACACAAAATGAGTACTTTATTAAAATAAGCAGGGAAGGATCACAATGAATGAAGAAGGGGAACTGATCTCTCTGTAGGGCTACTGGATCACTTCACCATTAAAACATGAAATAACACACCTTCTTGACAACCTTCTTTTATCTGCTACCTCTTCTTCCTGCCACTTGAGCCCTTAGCACTCGCTTTACTCCTAACTCCAAGCTCTGATTAAAGCTCAGAAGGGTCCTTTGAGCCGAAGCACAAAGAAATTTTAGGTCAAACCCACATCTGTAAAACCCATAAACTCCCAGGACTGCCAAATTGTAGTTTTTCCTGGTGGCAAAAAGTAATCCTACCATTGTTTCATATAAAAATAACAGGTGTTGTTGTGTGAGGAACAACAACTCTATAGAATAAATGTTGAGGCATCAACCCGGCTGTCCCAGTTTACTTCAAAGTGTTTTTAAGGAAAAAAAAAATGGCGCTTGGTGGGGCAAGTAACAAAAACACTTTTAAGAAAATAGTCTTTATGGGGCTTGCTTGCAATGGCAAAGCTATCCTTTTTCCTTGTGCTCAATTTGGGAGCTCCATATTGCAGGTCGCTCATTCAGCTGAATGATGCCTCCTGCCAGCCGGTTTAGAATTTATTGGCAGGAGACCGGAAGGTGTGCGTTTGTAGGATCTGTTGCACTTAATGGGTGTCTCCTAGGTACTGAGAAAGGGAAAAGGAGAGGACATGATAAGTGCCAGCTCCACCCTCTTATTCCAAAGGGGCCGTAAATAACTCAGATGAGCCTTGAAGGTGATCCTCTGAAGCACATGTGAGACATAGGCAACTTTGTTGTGTCAGTGCCCATTAAAAGGAAACAACAATTGGCTGCTGCCATTATTTAGAATGGGTGACTGAAGTGAAATTTTGTTACATCTTCCAGTAACCCTCCAATATATGAGCTCCCTGGCTAGGTAGTGTTAGTAATGGCACCACATCTCAAATGTTAAACATACTGCAGTTGCACCCCTAAACATCCACCATCAATTGCTACAGTAATCAAACAATAAATCTTTTTCTTGATTATGTATCTCAAATAGCTTGAATTGAATACAAATGCAATAAACATTACTAACCTAATTATTAATTAAAAGTGTATTATTTGTGCTTTGAATATTTCTTTATGTTATAATCAATCACTGATAGGTTAAATCCATGTGTAACTTGTATTACTGTAGAAGTGAATATATCATTACTTCTTTACTAGGAATAAACAGTAATATAATAAAACATACATATGAAATATTTTGCAATGCTTAAATCTAACATCTATTTTCACTTTCAATAATAATCTAAATCATTATATCCGGGGTACTCCACTTTTCATCCACACCACAAAGACATGAACGTTAGCTTAAATGGCAGCTATCATTAGACACACTATGAAGTGCACTTTTTTTCTGTATCTGCAAAAACATGTTCTCATCACCCGAATAGCTAAAAAAAAAAAAATCAGATCAGTGCTTCAGATCTTTCCCCCACTGCATAAGAATATTGAAATTTGTTAATTCCTAACTCAAGTCCACTGTCCTGTTTTTCTCTCTCTCTCACTGATCTATAAATGTATTGTAAAAATGTTTTACTGTCACTGGAAGTGGGCATGGCCATTCTTCCACAGTGTCAATCGAGCAGATAACACAGTGTTGCTCAGTAAGTAATCGAGTACTGTGACTTTCTGAAATTCCAATAAAGAAAAGCCTGTACCCATGTTTATATTTACTTTTACAGCATTGCCAATGTAATCACAATGAAAGCTAATACTGAGGCATCATGCTGAAATTATTCTATTTAAAAGTTTTACAGTCACATAATTTACATCTCTTTCACTACATTTTACAATTTGCTGGGTATGCTAGTTAGTTTGTTAGAGTTGTCAACCTTTAACAAAAGAAATGGTCACATAATCATAGGTCAAGTTTGGAAATCATTCTGTGTGGACTAATATTAGTAAAAGTAAAAATAAAACATTTCTTGTGTGCCCAGAATCAAAGTTGTTTGAGAAAACATGCATTGTTTTTTTATCTTATTGTTTTGTTTCTTTACATTTTGGGTGATGCACACACACATCATATTCACATGTATGCAAGGGTTCATTAGAATCATTCTGAATAGAAATACAAGCCTTATTGATCATTCTTGACTAAGTTTTATTTTGTAAAAAAGTGAAGATATTTGTTTCACTATAATGAACAAACTAAGAAAGAGAAAAAACTTTACTAGGAGGAGAAAAAAAGATTGTTTATCTACAATTAAAAAAACAGTGAGAGATAAACAAAGGTACAGTTTCATATTAGAAAAAAGGACAATGTAGACTAGGAAAAAATGTAAAGATATGCTAATCAACACAACCAATACAAAAAAGGAGATGCCTTTCTGTTAAATTCAGTATTTGTAGTTTGAATGTGGTTCTCCATATGGACTTACTTTTAGAGGAAAATTAGCTTCATACATATCATTAAGGAACTTGAATTTTGCCTTTTAAGTAATAATAAAACCAGCAAGCTAAGCAACTAGTTTGTCAGTTTGAGGCATGGGCTTCATGCCAGTCCACCCCCTTCTTTCACATATATTTTTCCCATGCCCACTCCCATCCTCCTCCATTGCTTGGCAATAATAATTGGGCTGAAGTCACATAAAAGGAGAGACAAGAGACGAATAAAATGTGACAAGGAACCCTGCTTTAGCTCTTTGCCCTTGTACTAACAGCTCAGAAGCATTAGTAGCCTACCTGAATTTGCTCCCAAGATCAATGTCTAATATTTAGGATTAATGTTTTTAAGTTCTGCCTTTTGGTTTATTAGGTTACAGTAGCTCTTCTGGTGTAATGTGTGCCTTTTTATGCACCAACTACTGCCTGTTTTGACCCTGCTTTTTCAGAACTAACTTTAATTAATGTTTTACCTTATCTGGTATCTTGCTTGTCTGTACACACCCCAGTACATGTAGCCTTCTATGCTTGAAGGGTTGTCATCTTATTAGCTACAATTACAGCAACAGATGTCTTATACTCTGTCCTGACTACATAAAAGATTCCTTTGTTTTAGAAGAGCTAGGTTAGTTGTGATATTGGTTGCTAGTTCCACATACCAGAAGACCTACATAATGACTCTGATTTTTGAGTACCAATAACGCACTAAGAAAATATTGTACCACTAATGGTAACTGGCACCATAACCTCTGGATCTCTCCAACACATCTTCGTTGAGTTTAGCCTACCAGGACTGTGAAAGTTAGTGAGATCTGAGAAGTGATTACATCAGTGGAATATCAGTGTAACTGAAGCACTTTCCACAAGATATACTTTAATAGAATGGGATTTAATTATTCATCATATTATCAACAACCTATATGAATATAAATACTTATATAAATATTTAATATACTAGATTATTAATTATTTGCAGTTTTTTCCACTTTTTTTCATCAAGACTGATTATCATATTGTATTACCTCCATGCATCACTTGGGCTCAGATGAGCCCAAAAGTATTACACCTGAGCATTTCTTAGGTTAAACTAGATTGTTTGCATGTAGTGATAAGCTCAAACAATATTCTGGTGCCATCTAGTGGATAAAATAATTTCATGCTGCAAATAAATCATTAATATTTCTATGTACTTTGTCATTTTGTAGTAACTCCTCAATATTCATGAGTGAGGCAGGCCCTTTGACCAAAATGCCTAATAGCATGCTAACAAACAAATGTAAAGCCAGTTTTAGAACAAAGTGAAACTGAGCCATTAGTTGAATCAAGCAATATTCATTCATCAGATTTTGATACAGATAGTGAAACTGATGCATACAACACTGTATAATGAAACTGGCATGACATACCTGGTGAATTTAGTTTTCTTTTGAAGCTTCATCGTGCATGTAAGGTAAAATGATTGCGATCAAGTGGAAGGACAACAAAGACATTACCTTCCTAAGCACTGTGGCAGTCATTAGGCTTTGTGTTGTGGTAGCCTACAATAACCCAATGTACAGCATCAATCGTGTACATCAAGTAATGACATTTTACTCTCTCATGTCTATTCTCTCATGAAATTCAAATTTATTGTACTAGATGGATTACTGGGAGTTATTAAATGTAAAATGATTGGATTCAAAATACAGTTCATTGTAAACTACATTGGGGCCATTTTAGCAACAATGCAAGAATTCCATTCATGTTTTATTCCTTACACAATGGTCTCCTTCATATCATACATGATATAGATATGGAATAGATAGATTTTATACATATATACACATACTGTATATATTTTATAATGCACAACAATAGTCTTTTTACTAACTCTAAGATCTAGCTCGACACTTTAAGGCTGTTGTCAAACAATACATATTTGTGATAAAGATGGTATGGCAATCAAGGGACATTTTAACTTTCCAGACACTGACTAGTCAACCCCCTTGGAATTACAGAAAAGCAAAATGAAATGGTGCTCATGGGAAATAACTGTTTTCTAATGTAGCTAGTTTCAAGAACGGACCCGGTCATCTTTTTGAACAATAAAGACAGAATTAAAAGAAAGCTACTGATATTTTAAACAATAGTGATCAAAACATAATTACTGTATATTTAAATGTAAAAAGAATGTATATCTGCAGCAAATGGATGTTACATTTTTTTTGTTTTTACAGAAAATTATACCTTAACTTCAGTTTGTTTTGAAAAGATAGATTTAAATACAATTTTTCTTCATTAGATATTTATTAGGGTAAATATGAATACTGCCTGAAGAAACTGTGGCAAAGCAAACACAAATACATGGAAATTTAGACCATAAAGGTCTGCACAAAACCCCCTTTCACTATCATTAATATTACTATAGTGCAGTGAAGTTCATACAATTTTCATTCATTATATGAGCCATATAAATAATAAATAAGTTGGTCCTAGAATACAACTGTTGGGGCTCTCAATTATTTTTGTACATTTTCTAATAAATAATATTTAAATCCTACCTTATAATAGATAAAAATATTGCAGTTTGTTTTTCGCATCTGTTGAGAAAATACAAAATGAACTTTGCCGGTTTTATTTCATAACGTTACACATTTGTAATTGATACTTGATGGAATAATGGACAATTACTAAAATACAGCTGCAACTATGAACTATTATTTTCCTCTTTATTATAAATCCTTTAATATTTCCAAAAACAAACGGCTCAGCCATTCTGGATAATAGGTTATTAAATTTTACAGTCCCCTTAAGCAAGAACTGCACTTTCAATATTTCACTTTTTTTAACTCTTTCTTCAGAGAATCTACACAGAGTACAGAAAGTATTAGCATATTTTTAGCATTAAAATAGTCCACATGATATCTTTATTAAATTCCACAAAGACCATTTAACCACAGCACTCAATTTAGTTTACTAGTCCATGTATATTTTCTTTTAACCCTGCTCTTTTTATTTTGTACCTTAATTTGTCATTTTGTTCTGTAGCTGTGCTGGAACTACGTATTTCCTTGTGCTACATTTTTATGCCACAACTATCTTTATCACACTATGGTATGTAAAACAAACATGTCTGGTGTGTTTCTAAGCTGAACCCGATGTCTGCCAGAGGCACATTAATTATATCACTTGGGTGTGCACTTATTCCTAATACTGCCCTGGTAAATGGCAAATTTGCATTATAATATTTTTAGACTTGTAATAGCAAATGCTCTTAATGGTTTAAAAAAAACAAACAAGGTTTGATTTAAAGCTTTTACAAGTTATTTGTGAAAAATTGTTCTAGTTTTATTGAGCACCACACATGCACTATGAATTAAAGTTCAAATAATTATAACTACTTGTAGGATGTTTTTTCTACCCTTATTAGGTGACTGATGAGAAGTCTGCCATTATCACCAAATGGCATCACACATAGCTCCTCTTTTTGTGCTTTTCACCATATATGATCCAACAACACCTCAGGTGAACTTTTCGGTAACCTCCACTCTAAGAGTAAGAATTGTAATATCATTTACATAAAGAAAATAAGAATGCTTGCCAGGTTATTCTGACAAAATTATCTAACCCTGAACACAAAGATCACAAAAGACAATGAAAAATTTAATTCAGATGATTAAACTAACACTTCTCGGAGTCCAATCATTGATAGCAACAACAAACAGGCCTGACAAGAGGGGGAGAGAGAGAATAAATGGCTCTAGGTCCTATGCAGAGCACCAACATACTGTTCTTTATTTAATAAACCCCACAGGGTGCCCCACCCTACCCTCAACTGGCATAAAATATCCCCTTCCTTCTTCTAATAGCATGGAACCCCATGAGGGAAAACTCTTTTCACTGCCATTAAACCACAAAGGGCCCACTGTTGGATTTTTACCACCCCTGACAAGAAAAAAGGGTTCAAGAGTACACACATCTTTAACACCATTAATAATGATGAATTTCAAAGGAGCATAAATCACTTATGTAAACTAAGTAAGCTTAATTTGGATACAAAATGATCATCACATAAAACATTTGCACACAATGAATTAATTTTCTGCACAGAGTGTTGGGGTGTGACCGTATTTTCCAGAGCTGAAACAAACTGAGTAAGAATGTCAATCTTTTGAAATATGAGTCATTTAAAACATCAAAAGGTATATTGGAGAAATACACAATTAGCCTAGATTGTGGTATCATCAATGATCCTTAATTTTCTCAGGATAATAAATACATACCACTTTCATCTGGCCAATATTCAATGCCCCGAATGATTAAAAGAGAGCAATGAACTCAGTAATAGGGGACTAACCATGTGTAAGAAATTGACACTGCTACTGATCTTTCTTTATAAGCACTCAGATGTGAAGCCAGTATATAGTGTTAATGGTCTGAACATGACAACATGCTGTTTATATGGGTCTTCTAATGTTAGCAATAAATTTTGCCTAGGATAAAATGTTCCCACTACAACAGTGCTGTAATTGCAGATTCAGCATTATTTTGCTATTTAAAGATTTTGTAAATGCTCCCCCTGTATCCATAGGTTGCACTTTGGGGTACTTCAGTCTTCCTCACACATTCAGATCATGTTCATTTTAGCGATTCCATACTGGCTCTGTAAGTGTAACCAGGGGTATGTGCTTGAGAGATACCTGTCTTGTACCCAATGCTGTCAGGGCAGGCATCAGCATCCCTCAAACCTCAATCATGTTATGCTAGTTCGACAATATATGCTACAGATTTCTTGCCAAGTTACCTGCAACATGTAAATCAGATTTCCAAATTTTCAAGTATTAATTGCCAATTATATGGTGCGCAGTTCATGGTGTTTGGATGGTCCACAAGTATGGCAGTTAGCTATTTGCTGAATTTAGTACAAAAATCAACAAAAAATGTTCTGTGCTATTTAAAATTCAGTAGTGTCAGCAGATGCAAAACAGAGAAACAGTTAAAAAACCTTTATTACTACTTGGTTTTAGGATGGATATTCCTTTAGGAAGCACTTGACAGATTAGAAACCCTTTACATTTACAAGTAAATCATCCACAAGACCAATACATTATGCTGACAATTTTATGTCTGGAGAGGGGCAAGGGGTATTATTTCTGTCTTCAAGATGTTCAGATTCAAAATGTAGTACATTCAGACATGTCCATATGGGAAACGGTTTAAGGACTCTGGTGATGGTAATTACTCACTGAACCAGGGGTTGATGCTGCAGTCTGATAGCTTCTGTCTTCCTCCCTCTGCAGAACGGAAGACTGAAACCACTCCACCACTGATGTCACTTCCGTTGTCCACCATCCTGGACCCGCTGAGTGACTATATAACCCGGGAACTGGCCATATTGTTCTCAGTTCTGTTCCAATTTCTCATCTGGAAAGACATCTCCGCAAGTTTACTGTGTGTTGCATTTTTGTATATTCTTTCCAATTATATGGGGGTCATCAAATTGGTGTCACAACTGCTTCATTTCATTGTGTCCTCTTTTTACAACAGTAATAGAATATATTATTCAGTCCTCCTGAAAGGTTAGAGGATTCTGGTGTAAAAACTGTTTTTGAACTCAATGGACCATAGTAGAGTGAAAAATACTTCAAACAATTTTAATACGTTTTGATTACATCTTGCCTGAAAAAGAGGCTTGAGTTGCCTTGAAAGCTTGCATATTGTAACCTTTTTAGCTAGCCATTAAAATGTGTAATTTTGCTTGATTTATCATTATATCCATAATGGCTAACACAGTACAACACCCTAGTACTACAAACAAGTTTAGTTATACAAGATGTTGTGCAGGTTAAAGAGATGAAAAATATCTTAAATATTTATTATATATAATTTGTTTAATAAAAAAAGCTACATTTGAAACTGGTCTATCTTTCCTATTTAAAACACATAGTGTTATGTTTTTTGTTGAGAAAGATATGTAGTTGGTTCTGACTGGTTTAAAGTGCTCTACAGAACATCATCTAGTAAAGTGGTTCAAGATGGTAAAATATATAGGAATCTGCTTGCATCAAAGCAAAAGTGTGCCATTGCTCATACTAAATGGCTGTCTTTGTGATTATTTTGCTGAGCTTTGCTATGCACGTAGTTCACAGACCTGGTTTGACTTTCAGTGTGATGCATACAGGTCCTTTAGGTCCTTTAGTCTGGGAGGACACTGCAGTTCTCCATGTAAGCTCCAAACACTCCAAACTCGCATTTACAGTTTTGAACTGGATAACTATTGAAGGCTGAACATGTAATGTTGCTTTAAAATTTGCGGAACTGATAAATATTTTATTACATTATGTATTTTAAAACATTCTACAATAGTTCATATTATAATGTGTTTTCAGTACAGTATACCATACATACAGTATAATGAGGGCAATTATACTGTAGGTGTTTAAAACTGTGGATTCAAGCCAACAGTTTTGAAAACAACAACAATAACAAGTATTCTCCTTATGAAATTACACAATGCATAAAGAGGCACAGTTACTTGCACAATTGTGTGGGTGTACAATCTGGCAATCAGCTTAGGTGAGGCAAAGGATTTCAATAATAAGTTAGTGTAAATGTGCTTTATAAATTAAAGACTAATTGTCAAACTTCAGGATTGTGCTTTTATTTTAATTGATACTTCACAAATGTTACATGGCAAAAGTTCTCTCTCTTATAGAAACTGTTTTCTCTAATGACCATATTTTTAAGTTAATTAAGAATGCGTTAACTCTTAAGCACATTTACTGATGTTTATGGAAGAGCAGGACTGGTTTACTACCTCACTATTTTCATTCTACCTGAATGCAAATCCTAGTAAATAAAATATGCTACAAAAAAACCATATGACAATTAATGGATGTTCACTGAAGAATGAATGCCACTGTCCCTTTTCTGTTATGCAGATTCTGTAGAGTAATTAGCAAACATTCAAATTTCAGCAAATTTAAAAGGGTTAAAAATAGAAATAGACTAATACTAAATCACTCTGAAGGTGTTGCATAGAGGTTGTGTCATTTTATAGGTTAGGATTGTGTATTGACCATTTATTAAATCAAAATCCCTTGAGGTTCATGTTCAAAATAGTGAAACATTAAATTGGCCCAGTGACAAGTATAGATCCTTCCCACCCACAAAGAGGTCTAAAAATATGAAAACAATTATGTAATTCTGTATTTTGGGTTAATTATTTCTTAAATTTTTTTATTCACCAAAAAAAAACAAAAAAAAACACTAAAAATTAACTTATTCCATTTATCAAAAAAAAAATCCACTCTGCACAACAAATACCTTTGTAACATTCGTAATCCAAATAGACTGTAACAAAATGAGCATTCCTTTTTAAGTGATAATGGCAGAATGTTATAATGCATTAAATCACTGCATCCACTAAAATGGAAAATTCCCTGACAACATCTGCATATGTGCACTTTTAAATTTACTGTATTTATAAATAAAAAAATGCTCAGCCACAAATTATTTCTCTTAATTGCTGTACATTGCAATGCCGAGGACTGTTGGAATTAGTCATATCATTATTAAAAATTGCGAAAGTTTGGCTAAATGGGGCAGAATTAAAGCTCCGGAACTGTTTTGCATGAACTAAATGAAACACATTCAAAGCACCCAGTGAACAACAACAGCAACAACATTTATTTCTGTAGAACATTATTCTTCACAGGATGTAGCTTGAGTTGCTTTGCAAATGATCAAAGAAACAGCTGCAAGAAAAGAAAAACAAATGTGTAAAAACTAATACATAAAATAGATCTATAATCAGTAGAACAGTAGAGTCTTTATATAGGTGCTGGTCATAAAATTAGAATATCATGACAAAGTTGATTTATTTCAGTAATTCCGTTCAAAAAGTGAAACTTGTATGTTAAATGCATTCATTACACACAGACTGATGTATTTCAAATGTTTATTTCTTTTAATTTTGATGATTATAACTGACAACTAATGAAAGTCCCAAATTCAGTATCTCGGAAAATTAGAATATTGTGAAAAGGTTCAATATTGAAGACACCTGGTGCCACAGTCTAATCAGCTAATTAACTCAAAACACCTGCAAAAGCCTTTAAATGGTCTATCAGTTTAGTTCTGTGGGCTACACAATCATGGGGAAGACTGCTGTCTTGACAATTGTCCAAAAGACGACCATTGACACCTTGCACAAGAAGGGCCAGGCACAAAAGGTCACTGCTAAAGAGGCTGGCTGTTCACAAAGCTCTGTGTCCAAGCACATTAATAGAGAGGCGAAGAGAAGGACAAGATGTGGTAGAAAAAAGCGTACAAGCAATAGGGATAACCGCACACTGGAGAGGATTGTGAAACAAAACCCATTCAAAACTGTGGGGGAGATTCACAAAGAGTGGACTGCAGTTGGAGTCAGTGCTTGAAGAACCACCACGCACAGACGTATGCAAGACATGGGTTTCAGCTGTCGCATTACTTGTGTCAAGCCACTCTTGAACAAGAGACAGTGTCAGAAGCGTCTCGCCTGGGCTAAAGACAAAAAGGACTGGACTGCTGCTGAGTGGTCCAAAGTTATGTTCTCTGATGAAAGTAAATTTTGCATTTCCTTTGGAAATCAAGGTCCCAGAGTCTGTAGGAAGAGAGGAGAGGCACAGAATCCACGTTGCTTGAGGTCCAGTGTAAAGTTTCCACAGTCAGTGATGGTTTGGGGTACCATGTCACCTACTGGTGTTGGTCCATTGTGTTTTCTGAGGTCCAACGTCAACGCATCCGTCTATCAGGATGTTTTAGAGCACTTCATGCTTCCTGCTGCTGACGAACTTTATGGAGATGCAGATTTCATATTCCAACAGGACCTGGCACCTGCACACAGTGCTAAAACTACCAGTACCTGGTTTAAGGACCATGGCATCCCTGTTCTTGATTGGCCAGCAAACTCACCTGACCTTAACCCCATAGAAAATCTAAGGGGTATTGTGAAGAGGAAGATGCAATATGCCGGACCCAACAATTCAGAAGAGCTGAAGGCCACTGTCAGAGCAACATGGGCTCTCATAACACCTGAGCAGTGCCACAGACTGATCGACTCCATGCCACGCCGCATTGCTGCAGTAATCCAGGCCAAAGGAGCTCCAACTAATTATTGAGTGCTGTACATGCTCATACTTTTCATGTTCATACCTTTCAGTTGGCCAACATTTCTTAAAATCCTTTTTTTGCATTGGTCTTAACTGATATTCTAATTTTCCGAGATACTGAATTTGGGACGTTCATTAGTTGTCAGTTATAATCATCAAAATTAAAAAAAATAAACATTTGAAAAACATCAGTCTGTGTGTAATGAATGAATCTAATATACAAGTTTCACTTTTTGAATGGAATTACTGAAGTAAATC
This sequence comes from Polypterus senegalus, assembly GCF_016835505.1. Lineage (NCBI taxonomy): Eukaryota > Metazoa > Chordata > Cladistia > Polypteriformes > Polypteridae > Polypterus > Polypterus senegalus. The sequence goes on along the minus strand of NC_053158.1, from coordinate 59,790,480 downwards.
AACTTTGTCATGATATTCTAATTTTATGACCAGCACCTGTATATAATGTATTCTAAATCTCTAAAGATGAGTCAGATGATAAGGTCAGATGACAGGGAAGACAGAAAAAATAAAACTCCACATAAGCTAGACAGGGAAAAAAAATGTCAAGGGTTCCATGGCCAAAAAGACTGTCCAGCCCTCACTGAGCATGCCGCCCAACATAAACGTATTACAAATTAAACATGCACATTTTGGGGGCATAGAGTAGGAGGAAAACTGGAGTATCCAGAAGAACACTAAGAACAATGATTAGACTCAGGATTCAAGGCAGCAGCATGCCACATTACAGATTGTACAATTTTTTCGAAATAAACTTTTGAGACTTGTCAAGCTATGCTTGTCAACCCAGTCATCTATTTTAAGCATATAAACACTTGCATATGAAAAGTAAGAATCCAAGCAGAACTCAACCTGAGTGAACTTGACACCCAAGTAAGAGAATACAAAATGAATGAGAAAATCATTAAGGGAAAGACACTGCTTTAATATACTTGCCAATTAATAACAAGACTGTCTGGAAATTAATCCACCCTTTTTGGGTTCAAGAAAATAAAGCATAATGTAGGGGCAAGGCCAACTGTATGTTTAACTTGTTACAATTTACCAGAGACAGGATAAGGAGTACATTCAGCAAAAAAGCAGTCATGTGTAAGGTGTTAAGGGGGTTAATTCAGTTTAAAGCATCACAGGAAGGCAATATACAAAGACTGGCTGAAGCAAGCATCTCCCCATGACAGTGGAATGGATTAAGTCAATTTGATGGTAGAAAGATACTGCAGACATAACAGATAAACATTTGCTTTCATAAGTTACTTTGAAAAAGGAAAAAAATGCTTTCACTTTATTTTTGCCCTTCTTTCTTATTACCAGGCTTCTAGTAATGATTCATGTTACCTAATGACTATAAATTCCCATTGGCAACATTCAAAGGATGCGGATACTACACAGATGCAGCAGGAGTTATCAAGTAATAAATCATAATGTTAATATCATCCAGAGTATATAGAATTAAAAAGACTAGTATGGCTATAAAAAGATTTTTGAAGGTGGAGATGACAGTATTTAACAAACCAAGCAAATGTTCCCAACTTTTTTTTTCCTGATCATTTGATACACAAAGACAGAAAGTCAAAAGCTGTGGGTGGTAGTATAACTGACCTAGGCACTATCCCTCCTGTGGGGTTTTAGACCAAGAAAGGTACACAAACCTACCATTAGAATAGAAAGAGTTCAGACATCTTAATTGCCTTGTCTGGAGAGAAAGCTGACATTGTTCTACTTTAAGCCAATTCCTGCTGCTAAACCAGACGCAGCCCCTGACAAGCAGGGTCTGCAAGCAAACTCTAATTATCCACGAGTGGAGATAAATGGGAATACACTGTTCATAAATACTTAAACTTCTAATGCCTAACAGGGTTTACATCGCTGTTAGAGACTTAGCCGACAGAGACGAGCAATCAAAAATAAGATTACAAAAAGCTCCCAGAATATTAGGATGCTGAAACCTAAGGACAGATCTTTCATGGGCTGTTTCAAACGTGAACACCGATAATCTTTCCATGGTATTACTAAGCATTTAAAGCAAATAAGAAGAATGTTCTCACTTTATAACTTGAGGTTTTACAGTAGATTGTTATCAACTCTGCTTCCATTTTACCTTTTGAAATGTTAGTAGAGTATTAAGCTCTATGCTACAGATTTCAGTAAAGCTGTCATGTCAAATTAGGATGATAAATGAGGCTTACATAAAAAAAAAAATAGTATGCATGCACTGATTCTACTTTTCTTAGTTTTAAGCCATATGGAAAATGTTTAAAGACAAAACAGCATGAATTAATACACTAAATACCGAACGAAGACATACAGGACAAACAAAACTACAGTATTATGGTTAATATAAATACAGAATTTGTTATTGCTAAAACAATAGTAGGATGGATTGAAAGGTCATTTACCAAAACAGCACAACTGAAGCTGGAAGCAATCTTGCTGAATTTAGGACAATTCAACACAGATAATCAAACAGCAAAACACTTAAGTTCTCTCACTCTCAGTTTAGCAATATAGCCCCAAGTTTGCAAACCCGTTTTATTTTATTGTAATTTACAATGTGAACTGTACTACTGCTTATTTTGTCTGTTGCTTAGATACAAAAGGAACTTAATTTAGGATTCAGGATTTCTTCTTTGAGGATGCCATCCAAGATTTATGCTTACCCCTGTTATAATGATAACATGCATTAATAAGTAATATTAGATCTAAAACTTATAAAACTGTCCCATAAAGTTTCTTTTTTCAAAAGAAATAAAATGAATAAAAAGGTAATCTTAGCTTTAGAAATATGAAAGCAAACTGTATTTTCAAGAATTAGTTTGTATATGCACATTCATAAAGTATATTTAGCCACCAAGCTGAATAAATATTGTAGAGCTACATCTTGCATATAATTTTTATTTATTCATGTTTGAAAAAGCCATAAGATGATGTGGTGTTTCTCACCTTGTACTTAATTCTGTAGAGAAAGGGTTTATTTAACCCTATTATGGTCAATTACAACCCCAATTTCATAAAAGTTGGGACGCTGTGTAAAATATAAACAGAAGGCATTGATTTGCAAATCTCATAAATCCACATTTTATTAAAAAATATCAAATGTTGAAAGTGAGACATTTTACTATTTTGTGAAAAATTTTAGCTCATTTTGAATTTCATGGTAGCAACATGTCTCAAAAAAGTTGGGGTGAGGGAAACAAAAGACTGGAAAGTAAGTGGTACTAAAAAGAAACAACTGGAGGAGCATTTTGCAACAAATATTAGGTGAATTGGGCAACAGGTCAGTAACATGATTGGGTACAAAAACAGCACCTTAGAGAGGCAGAGTCTCGCAGAAGTAAAGACGGGCAGAGGTTCACCAATCTGCAAAAAACTGCATCGACAAATTATGGAACAATTTCAGAATGTTCCTCTAAATAAAATTATAAAGACTTATATCTCATCATTGACAGTACATAATATCATCAAAAGATTCCAAAAATCTGGAAAAATCTCTGTGTGCAAGGAACAAGGCCGAAAATTAATATTGGATACCTATGATCTTCGGGCCCTCAGGCAGAACTGCTTTAAAACAGGCCTGATTCTATCATGGAAATCATTACATGGGATCTGGAACAGTTCCAGAAATCATTCCCTGTGAACACAGTTGGCAGTGCCATCCACAAATGCAGGTTAAAGCTCTATCATATGAACAGAAACCTATATGTAAACATGAGAAATACAGCAGTCTGCTCTGGGCCAAAGCTCATTTAAAATGGACTGAGTGGAACATTGTTCTGTGGTCAGATGAACTGAAATTTGAAATTCTTTTTGGAAAACATGGATGTTGCGTTCTCCAGATTAAAGAGGAGAGGGACCATCTGGCTTGTTATCAGGACTCAGTTCAAAAGCCTACATCTGTGATGGTACTGGGATACATTAGTGCTAATGGAACTGGCAACTTGCACATCTGGAAAGGCAACATTAATTGTGAAAGGTATATACAGGTTTTAGAGCAACATATGATCCCATCCAGACAACGTCTTTTTCTGGGAAGCATATTTCAGCAAGACAATGCTAAACTGCATACTGCATCAATTACAACAGCATGGCTTCATAGCAGACAAGTCTCTGTGCTGAACTGACTGCCCAGCAGTCCAAACCATTCACCAATTGAAAAATATTTTGCACATCATGAAACAAAATATATGTCAAAGACCACCCAATACTGTTGAGCATCTAGATTCATATCTAAGACAAGAATGGGACAACATTCCTCTCCCAAAAGTCCAGCAACTGGTCTCCTTAGTTCCCAGATGTTTATGGACTACTGTTAAAAGAAGAGGGGATGCTACACAGTGGTAAACATGGCCCTGTCCCAACTTTTTTGAGATGTGTTCAAAGTCAAAATTATCTTCTTAAAATGGTACCTTTTTTCAATTTAAACATTTGATATCTTTTCTGTGTTCTACTGTGAATAAAATATGGGTTTTATGAGATTTGTAAATCTTTGCAATCTGTTTATATTTACATTTTACTCAGCGTTCTAACTTTTTTTGGAATTGGAGTTATACATTAAGCAGTTTCAACAATGGCTTGATGGAATGCAGATCAAGATGTACTGCATTTTGAGATAGCTATTATAACCATCCCTTCACCCACCTATTCTTCTGTTTATTTCCTAACTTGCTTACCCAATTCATGGTTGCTGAAAGCTAGTGCCTGTGATCAATGACGAATTATATGATTGTTAGAAATATAATTATGTTTATATTCGACTTGGCTTTCAAATCTGAGCTACTCGTTCTCACCATGTGACACATATACAGTAGCATGACACATATTGTAAACATACACGTGCTCAACTGTCCAAAGGGGTGGGGCTAGATGCAAGATACCTTTATCGTCACTGTACAATACAATGAAATATCATATGCAATGAAATACCACAGAAGCCAGTAAAAAAGCAGCTCTGAGATCAGCGTTCACAGACACAGAACTTAGTGAACACTTTGTTGGCATCTCCCAGCTGCTTCATGCTTTTGCCCACCCTTCTTTGCCTCAGAATCCACCGGTTCTGTGAGACTAGATGGTAACCATACACCTAGGCAGACGGCCTCTAGCAGCCAGGACACGTGTCCAAGTTGCTTTAAGTGCTATAGTGATCACAGAGATGCTGTACTCCTCAGACCACTTGAGGAGTTTGTCCCCCTCAGGTTTACACCCAAGTGCACTATATTATTATTTCCACAGCACACCTGGGTAGCTTTCGTGGCACATTACTGTTAAAAAACACTGGTCTAGCCGCTAATTTTAGACCTCTTTAAAGAGGACCACTGAGTAATTTGTAAGCTTTCTACATATAACATTTATGGCTAATACTTTCAGTTTACCATTACTGTGCTTAGCCATCTAAGCTCTTCCTGATTTTCATAGGTTTGTGTAGCTTACTTAAAATAAAATGGCCTATATTTGCTGGGTATGCCCACTATTTTTCGTGGGAATACTTGGGAGGTTCTACTCTCCTCCAGACTGTCCATACAACGTATATTTAGTTTGGAGTAACTCCTCATGTAATACTGAATCACACTTTAGATGCATCCATTCATTTTCTTTGACTTCTTTATTATTGATGCAGTGAGCTGTACTATTCATTAGAAAATATGACTACTCTTGTGCATTTCCCTGAACCCTCTTCCATCATGTATTGTATTAGTCAGAATGTTACCTATCCACCTGTTGACTCAGATCACATTTTTGCCAACCAACCTGCCATTTCTGTGCTCTATTTTCCATATAATAATCACTGTAGGCAAACTTAACAGCACAACATTGCCATGCAAGATTAAAGTCTATATTAAACAATAATTTGATTCCAAACATGTAAATATATATATAATATACATTTATATCTCTTTTGCAGTATGGCAAATAAGAAAGTAAACACATGGCACATTTTTGATCATCAACAGTTATGAATTAAACCACCGTAATAATGTACATTGTGTAATAGTCATAAAAAGAATCTTGCACAAAGTTTGAATTTGCAAGCTGAAAATAAAAATAATTCTTTATCTTCCATTATACAATTTTTCCATCAAAGAATAAAGAAAGAATAAATTCACTATTTTTGAAGTTGAAGTTATATTTTCAAAATTGAGGAGTATATTAATTTTTCCAGGAACTTTTTGTTGTCAAGAGAACCTTTATTAATAAATTAAAAACAAACCAAAAAAGCTTTCCCCCAGCAGCTTACAATGTTAGCCAATGGAACAACAAAGCCAACATTATTGAATATGTTCATTCTAGACTCAACAATGAATTTTCAGTATTCATTTACATTTTCAGATGCTACACATAGCAGAAAACTATATATCCATATTGTTTTTGCAAAAACATATATTTCTCCCTCAAGAGACCATTTTTGAATAGCTCTTGCTGTGTGTTCCACATCATTTCTAATCTACTTTTCTGGCAACTATGGCTACCCTTTCAGCAATCATTAATAATGCAGCACTGGACAAATTTTTAGATTTAACAAAGTTAAAATGAAAAGAAAAGGGATCAAATGGGCAACTTTTGTTAAATATAGTTTGGGTTTGTTTTTTTTTTTTGGTCTCATTTAATGCAGCAGACTGTTGCTTAATATTGATTCCTCAAAGGTTCTAAGTGACTGTACACAGATGTTTCAGATCCCTAAAGGTCTTCTGTTCAGTTACCCACATCAAAACTAAGCACTACAGTAAATGGGTCAAAGGAAACTATAAACACTTATTTTCTTCATTTTATTTTCACATCCTAGGTGCATGTACTTTGGAACCATTTTAGCTGAAAGACAATGCTGTGCTGTGTCATTTTATACCCTTAGTGCTTATGATAAGAACTATGGCTTCCATTGTAATGGTTTTTACATGAATGCTTCAGCCACCTCAGTCATAGTGAGCAGAGAAGTGAACACATAGGTGTCTTTCCCTTATAAAAGGCAATGGAAGAAAATCTATTAAAATAAATTATTTCTCTTTCTATTTTGTTACCATAAGCATTTCAGAAACATGAAAAGACATGTATTCTGAAATATCAACTTTTTCTGCTTTCAAGCGAACGTCTTCTGCAAATTTGAGGGCTTTTGTTTCAAGTTCTCTGCATCTCCATATAGATCACCACTGTAAGCTGCTTGGAGATTTTTTTTTCATTTTAATTTAGTTAATTTAAGAAGTTTCCATGGCAGATTAATTTTTGGTAAAATTGTGAAAAAATAGCTTACTTCAAAAATTGTAAACTTGTCATGTCAAATCATTTTGTAACCCACTTAATCCAAACCAGGCTTGTGGGGTGTGGGGGGAGTGAAGCCTGGAGCCTATTCCTGCAAGCATAAGGTTATAGGGCAGGAATTAACACTGGACAGGGTGCCAAGTCCATCACAGGGAAAACACACATGCACCAAACACACACTAGGGACAATTTACCATCGACAATCCACCTAATCTGCCTGTCTTTGGACAGTAGGAGGAAAGCCACGCAAACACGAGAACATGTAAACTCCATGCAAGGAGGACCCAGGACATAAACCATGGTCTCCTTACTGCTGTGTTGCACTACCTGTGCGCCATCATGCTGCACTCATCTTATTTAATTGACTAATCTTGTTTGCCTAGTCATTGAGCAGGTATTCAGCCTGCATTCCTAATTCTGATTTACAGCCAGCTGTTAAATTTGCATTAGTAACACATTAGAGCATGTTAATGATTTTTATGTTTAAGTATTATAAAGACAAATTGCTCTTCCTTTATTTGCAAGTTTTTTTTTTGTTTTTTTTTTTTTTCCTTTTAAACCACAAGTATACAAAAGGTTTACCTATGGTTTTATATATGATGTATTCCACTGAACCTGATAAAATCCCAATAAAGGATATGAAGTACATGTGGTAGTATGACCCAAGCTGATGTTAATAAAAGACAATTCTACTATTAAGTCGTTTTGTAATGACAGATCTGTTTAAAATGCTTGTTAATTTTGGATTTTGGTTTAAAATCACATTCAGTAAAATTAAATAAGTTGCAGTGGCATTTAAAAGACTCTTTATGTGGAGTACATATTGGAGGCAAGTTTACAAAAAATAAAAAACAAAAACTGCAATAGGCAATTGATAAATTTCATATTCTTAAACAGAAAAACACTGTTTAGCATTTATATCCTGTTGTAAATTTTTTCAAATGCACAACTTCACTTCAATTAGTTGTCAAACTGAGATACTCAATGCATTGTACAAAGCTTAGCAGACTGACATATGAAATTGTTGGATATTGGAAAAAAATTGTAATGAATCCACATGTATGCAGTAAACAACAACAAATTAGCAAATCTTAACTAATACATGATAGATAGATACTTTATTAATCCATCCATCCATTTTCCAACCAGCTGAATCCGAACACAGGGTCATGGGGGTCTGCTGGAGCCAACCCCAGCCAACACAGGGCACAAGGCAGGAACCAATCCCGGGCAGAGTGCCAACCCACCGCAGGACACACACAAACACACCCACACACCAAGCACACACTAGAGGCAATTTAGAATCGCCAATCCACCTAACTTGCATGTCTTTATACTGTGGGAGGAAACTGGAGCGCCAGGAGGAAACCCACGCAGACACAGAGAGAACATGAAAACTCCACGCAGGGAGGACCGGAGAAGTGAACCTGGGTCTCCTAATTGCAAGGTAGCAGCGCTACCACTGCACCACCGTGCCCGCCCTACTTTATTAATCCCCAAGGGGAAATTCACAATTTTTATATATAAAAATTACAAAACAAATTTCAGAGATTTAGGCCCAAGTCCATATCTGCACTCCCAAAGGAGTAGCAAAATCAATGGTTGTATAGTCAATATGTGTTTCTGTGGAATGTAAATGACAGCCTCGCCAAAACATTTTGCAGAATGCAAGTCCTTCTTCAGGGCTGTAAAAGGCTTTGTAATCCTATTGGAGATACAGCTGTATGAAATTGTCATAAATAAGAATGATATTATTACAGAGTACTGAAAATAATACTCAAAAACATTGAATCAATTTAAAGTTCAAGTTAAACTACAGACACATATGATGAAGAGGAAAAGTTTCAATACTACTGAATAAACCTACCCACACATACAGGGCCTTCCAAAAGTTTGCAGAAAATAAAAAAAATTCTTATAACAGTAACGGAGAATCACAAGAACCAAGTCTTACTTGTTCCTCTATTCAGAAGTAACAACTCAATTCAGACTGTTCATTAAACCCACCCTGAGTATCTGTTTCCAAATTTATAAATTCATTATGCTCCCCAAATTTCACAAATGTAAAAATATGACCAAGGGCAAAATAAAATGCAAATAACCAATTTGTATTACAGTTGGAAGACACTGCTCGACCATGGAAACTCATTCCATGAAGCTCCCGCTGCACATTTTCTATGCATAAATTAATGCCAGTGGAAGTTTAGAACTCTTCAGCTATGGAATCAGCAGAGTGTTGGTGACTTTTACGCACCATGCACCTTAGCAATCTATTTAAATCGCAAAATCTTGTCCGTCCAGGGGGCGGAGGGGTGCACTGACTCTCTTTGTCAGTTCCCTACTGATGGTTCCCGGGAAATCCCAACAGGTGCTGAAGCCCAGAGGAAGATACTTCTGGCCCTGAGAATGACATCACTTTCGGTCCTCGCCCCAAGGGTGACACCGCTTACGGTCACCTCTCCATAAAAGCCTCTCCCCTTCCTCTGGTCATCAGTTCTGTCCTGGACTCAGTAGAGTAAACTACCCTGTGCTTTCTTTGCATAAACTAACCGTTTGCAGCCTGGACTACAATATACGGGTGGCTGCAACAAACCTTCTTACAATGTCTGGCATCTCTTATTGTGACAGTGGTGTAGTCTGCAGGATTCTGTCCCAGTAGAAAACAGCAACTGGGCCTAAAAAACAGCCAGGTAGGAAAGTACTGGGGCCGAGTTTCTGGGCAGGGAGTTCGTTCGACAGTCAGGAAAGACTTGGGTAAGGTTCCGCTCCAAAAGTACAGTTCTGGGCTTAGTACTTCCCAAAGGGAGAATGTAGAGGAAACTCACGGACATGGGCTGGTCTCTGGGGTTGAAACAGAAAAGGGCTTATTATGTTCTCTCAGACGAGAGAGCTGAGCCGCCCACTGGGACCAAGGAGCCAGTTAGGAGTGGGCTAACCCCATTCTCGTAGGTGAGGAAAATAAAGAACTCAAAATATAACCCAGAGGAGTCAATCCTGTGCCAGGCTATGGCTCTCTGGACACAGGTGGCATTGTGGCTGCAGCCATGTGAACTCACCACCTACCAAATCGTGCAGCAGTTTGCCTGCTATTTCTTTTTGCAGCGTCTACCTGACGACTTCACCCAGCCGGACTGGGGAGATTTCCACTCCATGGATGAGCTTATACAGCTCGTAAAAAGACCAACGCCTGTCTTGAAATCTGGGAGAACAGAACGGTCCTGTAGTGGATTCCTTAGAGAGTATGTCCCACATGTTAAGCCTCAATATAAACTGGAGCCTGTCCTGAAGTCCCCGGGCCACTTGGCGTGCAACCTGTCCGGGAATGAGGCGGATGGGCGAGTGGGACATTGATGTACCCTTTCTAACCCCCTGTCGGTTACGAATACAGAAGTAGTGCTTCTCAATGGACATAAACTTACGGCATTATTTAACTCTGGCAGTAACGTTTCTGTCGTTGCTTGCCGATATACAAAACAATACAATAAAATACAATTTATTTTTGTATAGCCCAAAATCACATGAGAAGTGCCGCAATGGCTTTAACAGGCCCTGCCTCTTGACAAACCCCCAGGCTTCACTCTCTAACAAGACAAGGAAAAGCTCCCAAAAAACAAATCTTTGTAGGGAAAAAATGGAAGAAACCTTGGGAAAGGCAATTCAAACAAACAGAGACCCCTTTCCAGATAGGTTGGGCGTGCAGTGGGTGTCAAAAACAAGGGGGTCAATACAATACAATACACAAAACATAACAATTCCTCAATACAGTATTAAAATAAAAAATTTACAAGTATGGAGCAGAATTTAACAGTAAATGATATCACATAATATGATTTGGATTTGTTAAGTGTCCTGGAGACCTCAGCCATCAAGCTGCCTACCCCATTTGGCCAATCAACAGCTGAAACAGTGCTGGGCCAGCCAATCTGATGAAAGGACCCCTCTACTACACGATTCCTGTGATCCTCCATCAGGGATAACTTTACCTTAGGCAGGCAAAACAACTTGGCAGGTGGGCCGTGGCACCAAGTGCCACATTTGAGTACCGAGAAGAGAAACAGAACAGGTGAGGGTTAGTAACAAATTATAATTATCATGTTACTTATGTTTTAGTGCTAATGACTAACAACAGAGACACAGTCTGTACAGTTAATCAGCAGCTCTAGTCAGGATATGCTAAACTGAAGTAGTGAGTCTTCAGCCGGAATTTAAAAGCTGAGACCGAAGGGGCATCACTTATAGTAGCAGGCAGACCATTCCACAGTTTAGGGGCCCTGTAACTAAAAGCTCGACCTCCCACTGTTATTTTATTAATCCTTGGAATAATAAGCAGATCATCATCTTGAGATCTTAATGTGCGCTCTGGTTTGTAAGTCATGATAAATTCAGACAAGTAAGCCGGACCATGGCCATTTAATGCTTTATATGTTAAAAGGAGGATTTTGAAATCTGCCCTAAACTTAACCGGGAGCCAGTGTAAGGATTTAAGAACTGGAGTTATGTGTTCATATTTTCATATTCTTGTAAGCAGTTCTTGCAGCAGCATTTTGGATTAACTGGAGAGTGTATAAAGAACAGTTTGAACATCCAGTGCATTACAGTAGTCAATGCTACTAGAAATAAATGCATTAATTAATTTCTCAGAATCCTGTTTAATCAGAAATCACCTTAATTTCCCAACATTTTTAAGATGAAAGAAACATGATTTGGACAACTTTGTAATATGCACTTTAAATGACATGCTAGAGTCAAAGGTAACTCCTAGGCTGCGGGCTGATTCAGTAAAATTAAATGATGACAAAATATTGTTGTGATTAGCATTATTCCCTCCATCTAATAACATCTCTGTTTTATCTGTATTTAAAGACAAGTAGTTATCATCCATCCACTTCTCTAATTCACTAACACACCTAATTAAAGACAGACATCGGAGAAACTTCATTTGATCAAAATGAAAAGGTATAACTGGGTGTCATCTGCATACAAGTGAAAATTAACATCATGTTTCCTAATGATAGATCCCAGTAGAAGCATGTAAAGTGAAAACAGTAAAAGTCCCAGTACTGAGCCCTGTGAGACACCATATCTCACTTCTGTGTATAATGATGGAGTGCTGTCAGCACATTTCTGTACATATTGGAATCGATTTGATAAATAAGAACTAAACCAAGCGAGCACAGTGCCTGTAAGGCCAACATCATTTTCTAGCCTGTGCAGTAAAATAGAGTGCTCAATGGTGTCAAATGCTGCACTTAAGTCTAACAACATAATTACAGTGGAGTTTCCCTCATCAGAGGATATCAGAATGTCGTTTACAACCCGCGTTAGTGCCGTTTCTGTACTATGACCAGTGTGGAAACCGGACTGGAATTTCTCAAATAAATTGGAATGCATAAGGTGTACTGATTGGCGACTACTTTTTCTAGTATTTTAGAGAGAAAGGGTAAATTTGAAATAGGCCTATAATTATTTAGTATGCGTAGATCTAGCTCTGACTTCTTAAGTAGTGCATCAGGTACTGTGCCAATGCAATAATGAATTACTGATAATGTTTAGAGTAGGCGCTGCAAGAACATCCATTGCACTTTTTACTACTTTTGTTGGTACTGGATCTAGTGAACAAGTAGTGGGTTTCATTTTAGAAATTAAAGTTAAGACTTCCTGCTCAGTTACAGGATTAAAATTACTAAAGTGCTGAATGCAATGTGAGGCAGGGTCTGCTAAGCTAGTACAGTGGAACCTCAGGTCACGAATGTCTCGGATCACGTACAAATTGGGTTACGACCAAAAAGTTTGCCAAACTTTTGCATCTGTTCACGATCACACACTCGGGTGACGAACAAGCCAGTTTCCCTTCCAGTTCGTACACGCCAATGATTTCCTCACACGTTCAGTCTCTCCCTGTACATTCCCTGTGCAGCGAGAGAGAGTAAGAGGGAGAGAGCGCAAGAGAGCGAGCGAGTGAGTAAGCGAGAGCGAGAGAGAGAGAGAGATGGCTGCGTAAGGCCGAGAAGGCAGTTAAAGAATGCACAGGGCTTGTCTTTAAAGAGACTGATTTGAGTGTTGTTTTTAATGAAGACTTTTTTTCTATTGGATTTTAACCTCCAATTCACTTCTGTTTACACCGATCGGTTCGTAGTGTGCATTGTTGCAATGTTACTTTTCTTGGTTTGTTTATTAAATTACGGATTTTTCAAATGTTCATATTTTTCCCTGTGCTTAAAACTCATTAAAAAAAAGTGCTTACAACGAGCGGTTCCTAAGGCTATAGCGTGAATTCTTGCAATGTTACTTTTCTCTGTTCAAGGTTTTCTCAGTGTTATTCAATGTTTTTACATTTAGTTTACTATTACACTGTGCATTCTATGGTATAATGAACTACAAACCGGATTCCAAAAAAGTTGGGACACTATACAAATCGTGAATAAAAACTGAATGCAATGATGTGGAGATGGCAAATGTCAATATTTTATTTGTAATAGAACGTAGATGATAGATCAAACATTTAATCCGAGTAAATGTATCATTTTAAAGGAAAAATATGTTGATTCAAAATTTCACGGTGTCAACAAATCCCAAAAAAGTTGGGACAAGTAGCAATAAGAGGCTGGAAAAAATAAATTTGAGCATATTGAAGAGCTGGAAGACCAATTAACACTAATTAGGTCAATTGGCAACATGATTGGGTATAAAAAGAGCTTCTCAGAGTGGCAGTGTCTCTCAGAAGCCAAGATGGGTAGAGGATCACCAATTCCCACAATGTTGCGCAGAAAGATAGTGGAGCAATATCAGAAAGGTGTTACCCAGCGAAAAATTGCAAAGACTTTGCATCTATCATCATCAACTGTGCATAACATCATCCGAAGATTCAGAGAATCTGGAACAATCTCTGTCGCGTAGGGTCAAGGCCGTAAAACCATACTGGATTCCCGTGATCTCCGGGCCCTTAAATGACACTGCACCACAAACAGGAATGCTACTGTTAAAGAAATCACAGAATGGGCTCAGGAATACTTCCAGAAACCATTGTCAGTGAACACAATTCACTTCTGTTTACACCGATCGGTTCGTAGTGTGCATTGTTGCAATGTTACTTTTCTTGGTTTGTTTATTAAATTACGGATTTTTCAAATGTTCATATTTTTCCCTGTGCTTAAAACTCATTAAAAAAAAAGTGCTTACAACGAGCGGTTCCTAAGGCTATAGCGTGAATTCTTGCAATGTTACTTTTCTCTGTTCAAGGTTTTCTCAGTGTTATTCAATGTTTTTACATTTAGTTTACTATTACACTGTGCATTCTATGGTATAATGAACTACAAACCGGATTCCAAAAAAGTTGGGACACTATACAAATCGTGAATAAAAACTGAATGCAATGATGTGGAGGTGCCAACTTCTAATATTTTATTCAGAATAGAACATAAATCACGGAACAAAAGTTTAAACTGAGAAAATGTATCATCATTTTAAGGGAAAAATATGTTGATTCAGAATTTCATGGTGTCAACAAATCCCAAAAAGTTGGGACAAGGCCATTTTCACCACTGTGTGGCATCTCCCCTTCTTCTTACAACACTCAACAGACGTCTGGGGACCGAGGAGACCAGTTTCTCAAGTTTAGAAATAGGAATGCTCTCCCATTCTTGTCTAATACAGGCCTCTAACTGTTCAATCGTCTTGGGCCTTCTTTGTCACACCGTCCTCTTTATGATGCGCCAAATGTTCTCTATAGGTGAAAGATCTGGACTGCAGACTGGCCATTTCAGTAACCGGATCCTTCTCCTACGCAGCCATGATGTTGTGATTGATGCAGAATGTGGTCTGGCATTATCTTGTTGAAAAATGCAGGGTCTTCCCTGAAAGAGATGACGTCTGGATGGGAGCATATGTTGTTCTAGAACCTGAATATATTTTTCTGCATTGATGGTGCCTTTCCAGACATGCAAGCTGCCCATGCCACATGCACTCATGCAACCCCATACCATCAGAGATGCAGGCTTCTGAACTGAGCGTTGATAACAACTTGGGTTGTCCTTGTCCTCTTTGGTCCGGATGACATGGCGTCCCAGATTTCCAAAAGAACTTGAATCGTGACTCGTCTGACCACAGAACAGTCTTCCATTTTGCCACACTCCATTTTAAATGATCCCTGGCCCAGTGACGCGCCTGAGCTTGTGGATCTTGCTTAGAAATGGCTTCTTCTTTGCACTGTAGAGTTTCAGCTGGCAACGGCGGATGGCACGGTGGATTGTGTTCACTGACAATGGTTTCTGGAAGTATTCCTGAGCCCATTCTGTGATTTCCTTAACAGTAGCATTCCTGTTTGTGGTGCAGTGTCATTTAAGGGCCGGAGATCACGGGCATCCAGTATGGTTTTACGGCCTTGACCCTTACGCACAGAGATTGTTCCAGATTCTCTGAATCTTCGGATGATGTTATGCACAGTTGATGATGATAGATGCAAAGTCTTTGCAATTTTTCGCTGGGTAACACCTTTCTGATATTGCTCCACTATCTTTCTGCGCAACATTGTGGGAATTGGTGATCCTCTACCCATCTTGGCTTCTGAGAGACACTGCCACTCTGAGAAGCTCTTTTTATACCCAATCATGTTGCCAATTGACCTAATTAGTGTTAATTGGTCTTCCAGCTCTTCAATATGCTCAAATTTATTTTTTCCAGCCTCTTATTGCTACTTGTCCCAACTTTTTTGGGATTTGTTGACACCGTGAAATTTTGAATCAACATATTTTTCCTTTAAAATGATACATTTACTCGGATTAAATGTTTGATCTGTCATCTACGTTCTATTACAAATAAAATATTGACATTTGCCATCTCCACATCATTGCATTCAGTTTTTATTCACAATTTGTTTAGTGTCCCAACTTTTTTGGAACCCGGTTTGTATTTTTGTGCTTAAAAATCTTTAAAAAAATATACTTACATACAGTTTGTACAGTCTGGAACGGATTAATTGTATTTACATACAATCCAATGGGGGAAATCACTCTGGTTCATGACCAAATCAGGTTATGACCAGAGTTTTGGAACAAATTATGGTTGTGACCCAAGGTTCCACTGTATGCAATTTGTACTGTGATGCTGAGATCTGGGATCTTATATTTTTAATTTTCTCATTGAAGAAGTTTATAAAGTCTGTACTGCTAATATCTGTTGGTATTTTGCACTGTAGATCTGAATTCCCATTTGTTAATTTAGCAATTGTTCTAAACAGTACCCGAGGATTTTTATTATTGCTATCTATTATTGTAGAATAGTATTCTAAGCAAGCTTTAAAGAGAGATTTTTTATATTTTTTAACACTCTCTGTCCATGCAATTTGAAAGACATGTAGCTTTGTTATTCTCCATTTGCGCTCCAGTTTTCGACACACTAATTTAAGAGCTCGAGTGTTTTCATTAAACCAGGGAGAGTTTCTATGTGCTTTGATCACTTTTGTTTAAGGAGAGCCACTGCATCCAGAGTATCTCTCAAGGTCACATTATAATGTGATATTAGCTGATCTAAATTGTTTTCCATGTTTACATTTGATGTTAACTGATCTAAATGGTTTTCCACAATTACACTCCACTTACTCAAAGTATCTATAAATATTGAAGCAGAATTACAATCTAGATGTCGCACTGTCTTTGTTTTAATCTGTGTGTGCATTCGCAAGGGCAGGACTAAATCAAATGTAATTAAGTAGTGATCGGAAATAACTTAATTTAATGGAGTAATATTTAAATTTTGAATTTCAACTTTGTAAGTTAGAAATAAATCTAATGTGTGGTTATAAATATGAGCTGGACCTTTGACAATCTGACAAAATCCTACTGAATTTAACAAATGAGTAAAACATTTGCTAAAGTTGTCAGTTTCCACATCAATGTGTACATTAAAATCCCCCATCAGTACTACGCGATCATAATTTATAGCCAAATCAGGTTGGTAAATTCAGTCATGAACAATGAATATGGCCCTGGTGGTCTGTAGACTAGCACTATAATTGTGTTGGAATCTTTTTTACTATTTAAAAATGTAGGTGACTTTACATCCTTTGAGGCATTTATTTTCGACGCGATTTACATTTTGTTACTATGAATTATTCCAAGGCCTCCTTCTCGACCAGAATCTCTAGACTTATGAAGGAACGAGTATCCATCTGGTGACACCTCAGCTAGGGGAACAGTGTCACATTTACTAAGCCAGATAGTCAGTGGCGGTTTTTGATATGGGCAACATGGACCGTTGCCCAGGATGGCATCTTGGGTATCGGCAATATTTTTTTTTTGCGTGTGCCCATGCTGCCCTGTCATCATGCCAGCGCATTTTTTGGATTGCATGCACCAATCGGTTTTCTATTACCCATTTCAGGGAGTAGCTAAGGGTGGCCCAACCAGTTATTAGGTTCAGGGGGCAATTACTTTTTCACACAGGGCCATGTAGGTTTGGATTTTTTCTCCCTAAATAATAAAAACCATCATTTAAAAACTGCATTTTGTGTTTACTTGTGTTATATTTGACTAATGGTTAAATGTGTTTGATGATCAGAAACATTTTGTGTGACAAACATGCAAAAGAATAAGAAATCAGGAAGGGGGCAAATAGTTTTTCACACCACTGTAACTAAGCAAAAGACCAGTGTTAAATACATACACGGAGAAGTCCGTAACTATAAAACCACCCTATGCAACATCTGCCTGGATGGATCACAGAGAAAGCGCCCCGTGGCGGTCCACCCCAACCCACTTTTTCCGGTAGTTCTGGCGGGACTAGTCTGAACTTAAAAGCGGTAGACTGCTGACTGCTCCTGGTCAAGCTAGACCTAGTTGTAGAGAAGGGCGACTCGTCTCAAGCTGCCTCCACGCCGTGTACTGTGTCGGCAGACAGCGAGACAGAAGGCCAAGAGGGTTTGAAGAAACTCCCGACATGTCGATTACTGATGTAATCCCACCTCAACCTTGAATGCATCCCGTCACTCCTACTGCAGACCTCGCCATGGTCACACTTCCTTCGTACATATCTTGTACAACTCATACATACTTCCCTGCCTCTCCTGACTTCCTCATACAGTACCACAACTCCTCTTGAGGCACCCTGTCATATGCTTTCTCCAGGTCCACAAAGATGCAATGCAACTCCTTCTGGCCTTCTTTATACTTCTTCACCAACACCCTCAGAGCAAACAAACATCACATCTGTGGTGCTCTTTCTTGGCATGAAACCATACTGCCGCTCACTAATCATCACATCACTTTTAAACCTAGCTTCCACTAGTTTTTCCCATAACTTCATGCTGTTGATAATCAATTTTATCCCCCTATAGTTAACTACAGTCCTGCACATCCCCTTTATTCTTAAATATCAGCACTAGTACCCTCCATCTCCACTCATTAGGCATCCTCTCACTTTCCAAGATTCCATTAAACAATATGGTTAAAATCTCCACTGTCATCCCTCCTAAACTCCTCCATGCTTCCACAGGTATTTCGTCTGGACCAACGGCTTTTCCATTCTTCATCCTCTTCATAGCTGTCCTTACTTCCTCTTTGCTAAGCCATTGCACTTCCCGAGTCACTATCTCCACATCATCCAACCTCTTCTCTCTCTCTCGTTCTCTTCATTCATCACCCTCTCAAAGTACTCTTTCCATCTGCTCAACACACTCTCCTCGCTCGTGAGTACGTTTCCATCTTTATCCTTTATTACCCTAACCTGCTTCACATCTTTCCCAGCTCAGTCCCTCTGTTGTTAGGGGTTCTTTTCTCCCTCCTTAGTGTCCAACCTCTCATACAACTCATCATACGACTTTTCTTTAGCCTTCACCACCACTCTCTCTCTTCACCTTATGCCTTATCTCCTTGTACTCGTCTACTTTCTGCATCTCTCGGACTATCCCATTTCCTCTTCCTCTGTATACTCTCCTGTACTTCCCCATTCCACCACCAGGATACCTTTTCGTCCTTCCTCTGTCCAGATGTCATGCCAAGCACCCTTCTTGCTGTCACCCTTACTACTTCTGTTGTAGTTTCCCAACTGTCTGGTAATTCTTCACTACCACCCAGTGCCTGTCTCACTTTCTCCCTAAACTCAACCTTGCAGTCTTCCTTTTTCAACTTCCACCATTTGATCCTTGGCTCTGCCCTCACTCTCTTCCTCTTCTTGATCTCCAAAGTCATTTTACAGACCACCATCTTATGCTGCTTAACTACACTTTGCCTTGCCACCACTTTGCAGTCTTCAGTATGAAGGATTACGGAAGAGACCTAACAGCACAGATACCAGATATATATTTCAAAAAAAGTTAGGAGTAACCCAATGTAAGTTTATTTAGGATATGAATGTAGTGAAAAGTCAAGCAAAATGACACCTTTTATTGGCTAGATAGATAGATAGGCTAGCTAAAAAGATTACAATATGCAACCTTTCAAGGCAACACAGGCCCCTTCTTCAGGCAAGACATAATGATTACAAGGCAAGATGATTACATCTTGCCTGAAGAAGGTGCCCGAGTTGCCCGAAAGTATGCATATTGTAATCTTTTTAGTTAGCCAATAAAATGTGTCACTTTGCTTGACTTATCACTACATTCATAATGGCTAACACGGTACAACACCTTAGTACATTAGCATCTGAATAATCTCAGGAAAAGAAGCTGCGGGGATGGCATATAGTTCAGGTCACAATAGGCCTATATCTCCACTGTGATAGTAAGCTTCAATGACTTAAAAATGTTAAAATATTTTTTTTTGTGCATTAAAACTTTGTTTCCATTAGTTTGTCTTTGATACAGGTTGAGCTAGTTAACCTATATTTATTTTGCTAGAATCTACTCATTAGGAATTTCATGACATATATAAATAGATTTCACAAAAAATGCACACACATGTTTACATACAGTATATACAGTACATGCACTGATCAGCCACAATATTAAAACCATATGCCCAATGTTGTGTAGGTCCCCATAGTGCTGCCAAAAAATCTCTGATCCGTTGATGTACTGCAAATCTGAAGGTCTCCTGTGGTATCTGGACCATGTTAATGGTGGTTTCTTCAAGTGCTTTAAGTTGTGAGGAAGGTCCTCTGTGGATCGGACTTGATTTTCCCTGTACATCCTACACATGCTCAATCAGATTAATATCTAGGGAATTTGGAGGCCACGTCAACACCTTGAAATCTTCATCAGATTTCTAAAACCATTCCTGAACAATTTTTACAGTGTGGCTGTATGTACTGCATTATCATGCAGAAAGAGACCACTACCATTAGGGAATACCATTACCAAGAAGGGGTGCAAGTGATCTGCAACAATCTTTAGGTAAGTGAAAAATATCAAAGTAACATCCACATTAATGTCGGGACCCAAAGTTTGCCAGCAGAATATTCCCCAGAGCATCAATGTGCCTCTGCTAACTTGCCTACTTCCCATAGCGTGTCCTAGAATTTAGGGGTAATTTTTGACTCTGACCTAAATTTTAAATCACACATTAATCAGATTACCAGGACAGCATTTTTTCCATTTAAAGAATGTAGCAAAAGTTAGATCTCTTATTACTTTGCAAGATGCTGAAAAATTAGTTCACGCTTTGTTTTTACTGTAACACACTCCTTTTAGAACTACCCAAAAAATACTTAAATCGGTTGCAACTAGTGCAAAATGCGGCTGCCAGAATCATAACTAGGAAAAAAGAATCCAAACACATCTCTCCAGTTTTACATTACATTGATTACCCCATGCTATTTTGAATTGACTTTAAAATACTACTTATGGTTTACAAAGCCTTAAATAATCTTGCTCCATCCTATATTATGGAACGTCTGTCACCTTTCACTCCAAATCGTGGCCTTAGATCTTCAAATGAGTGTCTGCTTATAATTTCAAGAGCTAAACTTAAATGAAGTGGTGAGGGAGCCTTTTGCTATTATGCACCTAAAATCTGGAATAGCTTTCCGATAGAAATTTTCCAGGTTTATATGGTGTAGCACTATAAAAAAATGCTAAAAACCTATTATTTTAACATGTCTTTCTCATTGCTACATTTTAGTGTAACCCTAATCCTGATAGCATATATATGAATTGAATTATCATGGCTCTGCAATCCATACTAATCCCTACTTTACTCTACTGTTCTTTCTCCGATTTTTCTGTGGCAGTTGCGATCTACGCCACCACCACCTGATCAAGGCACCATGCAGTTCCTACATTGATGGATAGAAGGCAGTACCCCAGATATCCACATGGCCATCATCTAATTCTTTCACGTGAAGTCTGAAAACCATGAGGACCGATTTAGATCAATTGTTTTTTATAAACATTTCTTTTTTCATCTTATAAAGCACTTTAAGCAATACCACTTCTATGAAAATGTGCTATATAAATAAATGATGTTGTTTTGCTTCCATCTCTTCCCCAGGCATGCACCCGGTTAGACACATAAAAGAAAACAACGTGATTCATCAGACCAGGCCATCTTCTTTCATTGCTCTATGGTCCCGTTCTGATACTCATGCGTTCACTATAGATGCTTTTGGTGTTGGACAGGTGTAAGCATAGGTACTCTGACCAGCAATCTGTGATACACTGGGTGTTCAGACCCCTTTTTCTCATGGCCAGCATTATGATTTTCAGCAATTTGTGCTATAGTAGCTCTTCAGTGGGAACAGACCAAACAGGCTAGCCTTTACGTCCCAAACAGATCAATGAGTTTTAGTTTCCTATGACCCTGTTGCCAGTTCACCAGTTGTCCTTTGAACAATTTTTGGTAGCTACTAACCACTGCATACTGGTAACCCCCTAACTGTCTGCTGTTACACTAGCCCAAACGTCTAGCCATCACAATTTGGCCATTGTCAAAGTCACTCAGACCCTTATGGTTGCCCATTTTTCCTGCTTCCAACACATCATCTTCAAAAACTGATTGTTAAATGGCTGATTAATATACAGGACATCTTGGCAGTGAATTAATGTTATTCTCTTCATCTGCCAGTGGTTTTAATGTTGTGGCTCATCAGTGTATGTGTTAGTAACTGTGTTGTAAACAGTATTCTAATCTTCTGATGTGGGGATGTTACCATCATAAAACCTTTTAGATTAAAGTAGAACTTTTGATAATATTCACCATACCATTTTTCTACAAACGCTAGCAATTGGATATTAGGTGGTTTACTTTAGTGGCTCTCAAGTTCAGTCCTAGGCCTGGCTATAGGTTTTTGTCCTACAGGTTTTTGTACAACTCATTTATAGTGCATCCGGAAAATATTTATAGTGCATCACTTTTTCCACATTTTGTTCTGTTACAGCCTTATTCCAAAATGGATTAAATTCATTTTTTCCTCAGAATTCTACACACAACACCTCATAATGATAACGTGAAAAGTTTACTTGAGGTTTTTGCAAATTTATTAAAAACTAGCAAAATACCTGCGCTTTGCAGCGGAGAAGTAGTGTGTTAAAGAAGTTATGAAAAAGAAAAGGGAAACATTTTAAAAATAACGTAACATAATTGTGAATGTAATAGTTTTGTCACTGTTATGAGTGTTGCTGTCATCAAGGATTTGATTATCATTATTTCTTTTAATCAGGTTCGTATTTGGAGGATGTGTTGTGTTCAAGTTATATTCCGTGTTTGTCAAACGTTGTAAAGATAACAGGTTTCATTCATCGAAGTGTTCGCTACCCAAGTCGGTACTTGTGAATCTAAGATGTTTAACAGGCATTCTCGGTATTAAGTTGTGGATTTGCCTGCGAATATTTAGCGGTAACGTGTCTATGAACTTAATTTAACCTTTCCCAGTCCTGTAAAGTCAGTTCACATGAGCCGCTTGGAGTACATGCATCGAAGCTTCTCAGCTGTGCTTGTGCTATCTCGTGTGATCTTGCGATGTCCACGGCTTTAATTTAATGTTAGCTCAGGCCTGGCATACCAGCAATTTAAACTCCGTTACAGCAATTTTAACTCTGTTACAAAGTGATCAAAAGTCTAGTTTAAACCCTGCGTTTTCTCATTAAACTTGTATCTCACAAATATCGTATTCCTCGTAGGCATGACAAACACCAGCGGCAGCCTGTCTATGAACTTAATTTAAACTTTAGCTTTACACCGTGCTTTGTTTCCAAAGTAGCTGCACTCATGAATATGCTTGTATCCATCGCTCGCTTCATATTCTTTTGCTGCCTTCTCAATTGTGTAATGTGTTTTTTGAACAGGTTTCATTCATCGAAGTGATCACTACCGAAATCGGTACTCATGAATCTAAGATGTTTAACAGGCATTCCCAGTATTAAGTTGTGGATTTGCATGTGAATATTTAGTGTCAGCGTGTCTATGAACATAATTTAAACTTAAGCTTTACACCTTGCTTTCCATTGATATGTGTACAAAGGCTTGTTCAGCGTCAGAGGGTTTCTGCAGTAGCTGCAGTTATGTATATGCCAAGCACAGTCCTTCACCCGCGAATATTTACCTTATATGGGCAGGCACTCAAATACATGGGAGGCGTGATGACAGCGACCAAGCTGCAGGCTATGGCCGCATATATGGACAAAATTAGGCTCCAGTTATGACCGTTACACGTAGAATTTCGAAATGAAACCTGCCTAACTTTTGTAAGTAAGCTGTAAGGAATGAGCCAGCCAAATTTCAGCCTTCCACCTACACGGGAAGTTGGAGAATTAGTGAGTGAGGGCTTTGCCTTTTATTAGTATAGATAAAAAAACTGAGAAATCACATGTTCATAAGTATTCACAGCCTTTGCTCAATACTTTGTCAATGCACCTTTGGCAGCAATTACAGCCTCAAGTGTTTTTGAATATGATGCCACAAGCTTGGCACACCTATCCTTGGCCAGTTTCGCCCATTCCTCTTTGCAGTACCTCTCAAGCTCCATCAGGTTGGATGGGAAGCGTCGGTGCACAGCCATTTTAAGATCTCTCCAGAGATGTTCAATCAGATTCAAGTCTGGGCTCTGGCTGGGCCACTCAGGGACATTCACAGAGTGGTCCTGAAACAACTCCTTTGATATCTTGGCTGTGTGCTTAGGGTCGTTGCCCTGCTGAAAGATGAACCATCGCCCCAGTCTGAGGTCAAGAGCGCTCTGGAGCAGGTTTTCATCCAGGATGTCTCTGTACATTACTGCAGTCATCTTTCCCTTTATCCTGACTAGTCTCCCAGTTCCTGTCGCTTGAAAACATCCCCACAGCATGATGCTGCCACCACCATGCTTCACTGTAGGGATGGTATTGGCCTGGTGATGAGCGGTGCCTGGTTTCCTCCAAACATGACGCCTGGCATTCACAACAAATAGTTCAATCTTTGTCTCATCAGACTAGAGAATTTTGTTTCTCATGGTGTGAGAGTCCTTCAGGTGCCTTTTGCCAAACTCCAGGTGGGCTGCCATGTGCCTTTTACCAAGGGAGTGGCTTCCATCTGGCCACTCTACCATAAAGGCCTGATTGGTGGATTGCTGCAGAGATAGTTGTCCTTCTGGAAGGTTCTCTTCACTCCAAAGAGGACCTCTGGAGCTCTGACAGAGTGACCATCGGGTTCTTGGTCACCTCCCTGACTAAGGCCCTTCTACCCCAATCGCTCAGTTTAGATGGCTGGCCAACTCTAGGAAGAGTCCTGGTGGTTTCGAACTTCTTCCACTTATGGATGATGGAGGCCACTGTGCTCATTGGGACCTTCAAAGCAGAAGAAATTTTTCTGTAACCTTCCCCAGATTTGTGCCTCGAGACAATCCTGTACATGTGCTTTCTCAATATTTTTATTTTTAATAAATTTGCAAAAACCTCAAGTAAACTTTTTTCACATTGTCATTATGGGGTGTTGTGTGTAGAATTCTAAGGAAAAAATGAATTTAATCAATTTTGGAATAAGACTGTAACATAACAAAATGTGGAAAAACTGATGCTCTGTCAATACTATCTGGATGCACTGTACAAATTTCTCTTAAACTGGACTTCAACCTTAACTAAGCAAGCAGTTATTTCCTAGTTTCTGTGTTTTTTTGCATTGAGCCAGAAATTACAAACTGGCTATACTGTATTTTTAATAAATGAAGCAGGTGTGTTAAATTCATTATTTTTCTTTTAAATACAGTATATTATTTTTGTTTAATGCTTTGGTTATTTAGACAATTATTGATTTAATAAGCACACAAGTGAGTATATCACTGAAGTAGTTGCTCCTTTCAGAGTTACTTGCACTGGTGTCTACTCTGCTCATCATTAATTTTCTGTATTCAGATACAATTAGGAAAGCAAACAGAAAAGGTGAATTAAAAATATTAAAACAAATAAGCATTTAAAGAGAGAACAAAATTCTAAGTGTAAATATAACACCACTCCTCTTTTCTAAATCCAAAGTAAAAGGAAAAAACAGGTCAACTAATTAAAAAAATGAGATCAATTTAAGATAACAATTGGCTGATTGAGAAACTAGTTGGGACAAAAACCAGCATTATTGTGTAGGAGGCACAAGAGATGGTGTTATTGCTAATTATTAAGTGTTGGCCAGAAGTAACTAACTGAATAAGTTTTGAGTATGCCATATTCTAAAGCATGGGACATATTTACTGATTTTTGTATCATGATATGGTTTTTGGTTGACTTGTACTAAGAAGCAGAATAATTATTTCATATTAATGTAAGTGACATGATCTTCCAAGTTACCATATACAAACTTAGAGCTGAGATACCCTATAACTACAAGACAATCAAAACAATTTTTTAAAAATATGTATTACACAGTTGTATTCTATTCCCTTCTTTTAAATAGACTACTTCCAGGGAAAAAAGTTTTATTCAGTTATTAACTCTTATTTTATGCAAAATGTTGTCACTGCAGCCAACTGAATGAACACATTAGAACAGTGGTACTAGTCTTGCATTCTTTCAACATATTCATTCCTTACTATACTTTTGTCAAATAAAGACAAATGTGGTTAAGATTATAAGACAAAATGTTTGTTCAAGAAAAGGAAATGGAACATGGTTTTTGGTTGAATATTTTGGTCTGCTTTAATTAATAACTTCATATGTATTTAAATGACAGAACACTCAGCATGAAAATTAGCCTTGAAACAAACCGTCATCTGCATCTCTTTTGCGCACTGCATGAAACTGCAAGAAAGAACAAGCGTGTGTTAACCGTAATAGATGTATACATAAAGTGATTATCACTGAGTGAGTGTAGTCTAAGTCTGAGAGCAAAGTGTCTATAGCAGTTATGAAGAAGTTGTACTTATTTGGCAAAGAGTCAGTCAAGTTATTTAAGTTAAAAATAAACACTATTTGCAGAAAATATACCATTGGTGAAAATATCCACTTACCTCTTTTTTGGCACTTTATCCACTACTCTTAATTATACAGTGGTGTGAAAAACTACTTGCCCCCTTCCTGATTTCTTATTCTTTTGCATGTTTGTCACACAAAATGTTTCTGATCATCAAACACATTTAACCATTAGTCAAATATAACACAAGTAAACACAAAATGCAGTTTTTAAATAATGCTTTTTATCATTTAGGGAGAAAAAAATCCAAACCTACATGGCCCTGTGTGAAAAAGTAATTGCCCCTTGTTAAAAATAACCTAACTGTGGTGTATCACACCTGAGTTCAATTTCTGTAGCCACCCCCAGGCCTGATTACTGCCACACCTGTTTCAATCAAGAAATCACTTAAATAGGAGCTCTCTGACACAGAGAAGTAGACCAAAAGCACCTCAAAAGCTAGACATCATGCCAAGATCTTAAGAAATTCAGGAACAAATGAGAACAGAAGTAATTGAGATCTATCAGTCTGGTAAAGTTTATAAAGCCATTTCTAAAGCTTTGGGACTCCAGCGAACCACAGTGAGAGCCATTGTCCACAAATGGCAAAAACATGGAACAGTGGTGAACTTTCCCAGGAGTGGCCGGCCGACCAAAATTACCCCAAGAGCGCAGAGACGACTCATCCGAGAGGTCACAAAAGACCCCAGGACAACGTCTAAAGAACTGCAGGCCTCACTTGCCTCAATTAAGGTCAGTGTTCACGACTCCACCATAAGAAAGAGATTGGGCAAAAACGGCCTGCATGGCAGATTTCCAAGACGCAAACCACTGTTAAGCAAAAAGAACATTAGGGCTCGTCTCAATTTTGCTAAGAAACATCTCAATGATTGCCAAGACTTTTGGGAAAATACCTTGTGGACTGATGAGACAAAAGTTGAACTTTTTGGAAGGCAAATGTCCCATTACATCTGGCGTAAAAGGAACACAGCATTTCAGAAAAAGAACATCATACCAACAGTAAAATATGGTGGTGGTAGTGTGATGGTCTGGGGTTGTTTTGCTGCTTCAGGACCTGGAAGGCTTGCTGTGATAGATGGAACCACGAATTCTACTGTCTACCAAAAAATCCTGAAGGAGAATGTCCGGCCATCTGTTCGTCAACTCAAGCTGAAGCGATCTTGGGTGCTGCCACAGGACAATGACCCAAAACACACCAGCAAATCCACCTCTGAATGGCTGAAGAAAAACAAAATGAAGACTTTGGAGTGGCCTAGTCAAAGTCCTGACCTGAATCCAATTGAGATGCTATGGCATGACCTTAAAAAGGCGGTTCATGCTAGAAAACCCTCAAATAAAGCTGAATTACAACAATTCTGCAAAGATGAATGGGCCAAAATTCCTCCAGAGCACTGTAAAAGACTCATTGCAAGTTATCATAACGCTTGATTGCAGTTATTGCTGCTAAGGGTGGCCCAACCAGTTATTTGGTTCAGGGGGCAATTACTTTTTCACATAGGGCCATGTAGGTTTGGATTTTTTTTCCCCCTAAATAATAAAAACCATCATTTAAAAACTGCATTTTGTGTTTACTTGTGTTATATTTGACTAATGGTTAAATGTGTTTGATGATCAGAAACATTTTGTGTGACAAACATGCAAAAGAATAAGAAATCAGGAAGGGGGCAAATAGTTTTCACACCACTGTAAATATCAAAAATATTGATACACTTTCCCTGTCACTTCTACAGTACTTTCTCATGTTAAACAATCAATCATTACCTCTCTTGATAATTTATCCACAGCTCAATGACAACATATTTAACCCTTAACAAAGTATACATAAAGTCTCCTATGCTTACCACAATTGGACAAAAAGGCAATAAAGGAAATTATTTTTTTATTTATAACACATCTTGGATAATATTGGCAAATTAGAAAATATTTGTTAAATATTTGTAAAACGCTTAAAAATGTAGAGAAGATGTAAAATAACCAGAATATTAAGACTGTCCCGAGAAAAGAGTACCATAACGTTTGGGCCTGCCATCTTGACACACATCTGTATATGGTATCCACAGTGCTAGACAGGTATGTATTTGCTATGGTTGGTAATCTTCTTTTGCCTTTAATCAATACTGATTTAGTGGTGAACTTCTTAATGATCAATTTTCCAAAAGGTGTAATCTATTTTTTTTTTCTCAAAGAAATAAACAGCCCCTTTCTACATTTTATTTCTTGGCTATTGAAGCTATTCTGTAGTAACCTCAAAGTGGCTGGACAGATTCCAGCACGAATCCACTTTCAGGGTGGCTATGTAAGTGGTTCCAGAGAGAGATTTCTCAAAACTTTACCAACAGCATTTCCAAGGATTATGTGCAGTTCATCTTATACTGTATTTGTTATTCGAAAAGATAAGCCTACTCCTGTTAACTTTTATAAGAAAATTTTGTACAGTCCTTCTGGAATATATATATATATATATATATATATATATATATATATTTTATTTCCATATATATATATATATTTTATTTCCAGTAGTTTAGCTTAGGATTTTTCAACATTCAATTTTGGGGCCCTAGTGGTTGCTGATTTATATTCCAACCACTTTCTCAGTCACTCAGTCATTTTTCACCTTAATCATCTGACCTCTTTTATTCCTTTCATTTTGCAATTATAAATGTGCAGCATCAGATTTATACTTAGAAGAAATTAAGACATATTTGTATGTTTTCTTTATCTCAAAATGCCTACGTTGTTTCTTCTTTTTAATTCACTTTTTTGTGAACTTTGCTTTCTTAGTTGTATCTGAATACAGACAATTAATGATGAGCACAGCAGAAACCAGTGCAAATGACTTTAAAAGATGCATGTACTTACAGTGGCACGGAAAGGTTTGGGCACCCTTGCTTAAAATGTCTGTCACTGTGAGTAAAGTGAGCAGAAGATGAACTGATCAAAAAAAGGCATAAACTACAAGATGACACATTTCTTTAATATTTTAAGCAAGATTACATTTTTACTTCCATCATTCACAGGTACAGTATGCTATACACACGTGTGTGATTATTAGTAAATAAAAAAGGTTAGAAGTTTCTGTGTTTTGTCTAGTCTTTGTCTTGAAAAGATAGTACATCACAAATATTTTTAGTAATAAAATTTATCAGTTCATTGGAAGACATTGCTTTTACGAATCACATACCAAACGGCATATAACAGAGACATAAGCATTGCATGGTGCATTATAAACAATAAAATATAAATAAAGGGAAAAGATAAATTTGCACTTAACACAAATTCTTGCTTCATTCAGTAAAAATATTGCATAAGCAGTTTGTAATTTCCAAATGGTTTTAAAAACAGAAACTGGAAAATAACAGCTTGCTTAACTGAGGTAGATAGCCCAATTAAATGAAGTGCGTTAGGACAACTGAGTGTGTGAATTCTCATTGGCACAATAACAATTGTTTTTCATCAGTGCACATGGTACCGACAGTAACAAAAAAAAATGTATTTGTTGTTCCATGTTGCAAATTGAAATTAATTTATTGCATTAAGGTATGTGTCTTGTTGATTTGTGGAAGAATTAACACTTAATTTAAAAAGAAAAAACAATGTATAATCTTTTCAAATGTTTTAGTGAGGTGGAAAAGTTTGTCCAGATTACAAAACAGCAAATAAAGGCAGTTGTGTGCCATGTTGGTAGATATAGGTAGTGATATTGCTAAGCACCTCCAGCTCTGAGCCTTTTGTGTCTTTGCTAAGTATTATGGAGGAAAATGCCTTATGTTATTGCATATTATGTCAGGTTTTTCTCCTGTTTTGACAAAAGAACAAAAAACATTTTCCCCCCATCTCTTGTGAAGGTTCTTTCTGGGCAAATGAAGTTATTGTTAATAAAAAGTGTTAGTTTAAATATAACATATACAAATACATTTTGGAACATAATACAAAAACTGTGGTTCTGAATATTTTTTTAGCTGAAGTTCATAAATCTAGAGGAAATAAAAATCACTCAAATTGTAATGAGTTTTATTTTTTTTTTGTATGTCTGTATTAATAAAAACCTTAACAAGTCAATCTCAAGGTACATTCAATACAACACTGGACAGTCATTATAATTAGTTACAACTATTTCACCCCTTTTAAAAAAATGAACAGTTTCTATTATAATATTTATTATAGCAGTAATCTGTATAAATACCTGTAAACACAATGCATCAACAGAAATATCAATCTTAATAATAATACCTTATAACTATAAAAACATCTAATAAAATATCTAAAGTTATTTGTAGCAACTGTCACAAAAAGCATTCAGCCATGGAAGCATACAGAACCACATAAACAAAACAAAAGCAATCCTGTGCTCACACACATTCAAAACACTTAAAAAAAAATTTCTTGTCACTATAAAGTGGCCATCCTGAAATTTGGGAAAATGTTCCACCAGAATGAAAGCAATAAGCTCAACTCATTGTACATGAATACAGCTGCACTGTTTCGGAAAATGGTCTATTTTTAAAGTATTTAGTTAATTTACAATTAATACCAAGCACTAGATTTGTTCAGCTTTTACAGTAGATTCAGCATTATTTCTGTATAGAAATCCTTATAAAGCACCACATAATCTTTTTGGATTTTCTAAAGTATTGAACCAGATTTTAAAGCATACCATTTACAAATAATATAAATATTTAGATATCTTGAAAAACACACAGATTCTTAATACAAGTACTTATGGTCATGTTATGTCATTTTCTAACCCACTTAATCCAGAACAGGGTTGCTCTGTGCTGGAGCCTGTTCCCAGCTAACATAGTGCACAAGGAAGGAACAAACTCTGGACAGGGCACCAGTGCATCACAGGATGAACACACAAGACACAACTAACTGTGGGAGAAAAAAAGGAGCACTCTAAGGAAACCCACAAAGACATGGGGAGAACATGCAAACTCTGTACAAGGAGGACCCGGATTCTGGTCTCCTTACTGTGAGGCAGCAACACAAGCACTGTACCACCTGCCACCCTAATATTTATAGTGAGTTTCCCTTTATGGATCAAAAATGTCTATCTATGGTGTTAAAACAAATACTTTAAAACAACAAAGTTTTAAAATGCTTTCATTTCTTGATGTCATTAACTTAACAAATACACACTTGTAATCTGAAACACTGAGGTCCTCAGTACTAAATACTAAAACTTGTTATTATTACTACCTACTGATTAACTGGGACCATACATGAGTGCTACCAAAAAAAATACAAAATAAGAAGTCCTTCAATAAATGCTATGAAATGCAGCAGTATGGTCCAGTGAGCTCAAATTTCCCTATAACTAACCACCGAAGCAGTTATGCTTCTCCACTTTTTGCTTTCAAATTACAGATTTCTTTCAATACATGGATGTCTTGGAATATCAAATGTTGAAGGGGGTCAATAAGTCTTCTGTCAAGTGTAGAGAGAAAGAATGATTTTTCTTTCGTTACATCTCACCTCAACCTTTACAAATAAACAAACAGGGGACGCATTAATCATAGCTGTCTGGTACTTTTAGACAATTCCCCAAACCTAGGCAGACCGGGACAGGTTCAGTAACTACAATTAGCTCTTAGAAAAGTATCAAACTGGAAAGCTATTATTATTTGTTCACGTATAGCTCAAACTGACAAGTGGAAACATGAGAGCAAGTGTGCCACTTAAAGCAGCCATCCTTTTAGCATTAATATAAACCTAAATAATTTACGTTCTTAAGGTTAATGAATTTGCTGTCTTTTCCCAAGTGTTGTTCAAAATTGCAGCCAATATCTGGGCAGTGAAGAGAACCATCAAATGATATCTTTGAAAGATTTCAACCTGGGTACTTTTCCAGTTCATCGAGAATATTGTGACAGCCTTGAAACAACCTGGCAATTGAAAATAACTCCTGGAGAAATTTAATAGTGTGGAGCATCAATAAAGAGAGAGCTGGTGCAGACTGTATAATAAAAAGCTGACATTGTGCACAAAAATGCGTCTCTTAATGTAAAGTAATATGAATCTTTAATTTTAATGGTAGCTAAAACATCACTTGAAACTCACAGCTCACTGGCCAGAAGGCAAGTATTTTTATGAAAAAGAGTGTAATATGAAGACTGGATTTTAAATGCAGCACAACATACATTACAAAAAAGTTAAATAAGCCATCAAAAATAGCTTTAATTAGTTACATCTTTAAAATGATGCACGTAAATAATGCAAGTTAAAGGTTATTTTTAAAAGGGAATATGCACAATTATATCTATAAAATTATATACATTTTAGGGCTTGCAGAAAATAATTATCCCAACAGTTCTTAGAGAGGAAATGCTAAAACACATACATGGGAGTCATCTGGGCACAGAAACCTGTCATAGAAGTAGGAGGTTATGAACTGGTCAGAAACAGGGAATGACATTGAGAGGTTACCGAGTACATGTGCAATCTATAAAAAAAAAAAAAGTAAGGCACAGAAAAATAGACTCACCAGCGACATCAGAAAGACCACAGCAAAAAGAGCTGATTTTGTTTATTTTTAACAATAATGACTATCTAGTAATGGAGTCCAGGGTATAAAAAGTACTACCAACATAGAACATCTGAAATCAAACTTTGCTTGCCATGAAATTACTGAGAAGGTTATAGTGGATAGGTATCAAGTATAGAGTTTAAGAAATGTGCATCGTTTCAGAAGATTGGGAATGTATAAATACCAGCTCTAGTCCACATTATCCCCACTCCAACAGAATGGTAGAACACACAATACAAACTTTGAAGCTGCTAATGAAAAGATCCATGCATGGAACTATTAGATTTCCCTTAAGAGGGTATTAGATTGCCACCAGCACAGCTCCTAATGGGAAGAAGATTGAGGACAAAGCCTGTCACAGCATCTCAGTTACTGTCAGCAGCAGTGTACAAGATGAGCTACAAAAGAAAAAAAAATTTACTTTGACTGTAGTATATGCTCCTTGTCTATGTTAGAGCCAGGGGAGATGGTGTGCATAAAGCAAGATAGATGGAATCCTTCCATTGTTAAAGATGTTGCAAAGCAGCATCAGTCATACATTTTGGAAACACCAGATGGTCAAAAGTATACAAGCAGCAGAAAATTTCATAAGACAACAAACAATCAATTTAGTCAAGCAACAAAAACAACTGAAAAAGCTGATTAAAAGTGTCGAACAGCATGAAACAGAAACCACGAGTCATCTAATGCTCTAAAAGAAACTAATGACACAGATATTATAAAGCCTGTAACACCTAAATCAGAAAATGAAACCTCAAATGGAAGAATTGTGAAAAAAAACAGCAAGAGACAGGGATGAGTGAAAGACTGGAAAAGGGGGATATCATGATTTAAAAGAATACTTATCAGTGTTAAGAAAGAACAATAAAGTTGATTTATTTGGCAACGCCTTAATGGTTCACTAGATAAAGAAGACATTGCATATTTCCGTCCAATGCAGCAACATTTGGGGAAGGACTTATTGGTTAAGCCTATGTCAAATTACATGACTTTACCAGCATTTTTTTAGTTGTAGCCTTCATTTACATGATCTTAGCAAGGCAGAAGCTGTAGTCCGTGCATTCCTGTGAAGCTGATCACCTGATTTGACACATACAACGACAAGCCCAGCTAGTGTGTGACTTGCTCCAATAAAACCAAATAGGGTTGATTTTGACTTTACTTGTAGGGGTGGTTCAGAGTGCAGGACAGCTGGCAACTAATGAATGCTCATCAGGAAGTACAATGCATAGAATATAGCGACAAGGAATAAGGAGCATGCATGACTGGAAACTCACAAATAGAAGCTCATCTGTCAGTTTCTCATATTTTACATACCATAACAAAATGGAAAAAAGAGATAAGGAGCTAGATTGCCTGCTAAACTTGTGTTGTAGCTGTTAACCCTTTGAACAGCACTGGCTCCACAAGGAAGCATGCTTTTAGTTGTCATGAAAAGGGGTCAGCAACTCTATAACTCTGTTGGTAAATGAGAAGTAAGTTGTGATCATCATAGCCCTAACTTTCTAAGAAGTTAAAATTTTATTACCTTGAATAATTCAGTCTCGGACTCCTGCCTTAAAACATTTCATTGTTCACCCTAAAGGCAAAACACAGTAACAAAAAGAAGCATTTGGAGACAGTTTTGAGGATTGAAATTGGGGTCCAATTTTAGTTGAAAGACCCTACCAAAAGCTGCGTTGTGAGACTTCTCCAGACCCATGGGAAACACTGTGACCTACCTTAAACAAACATTAGTAAAAAAAAATCTCCTTTCTTGTTTCGGTAAGTGCCTTATAAGGTTACATTAGAATAGAAAATCTCCAACAGCACAAAATGTTAGCTTTGACTCCTGAGTAACGAAGCTTGTATGACTTAAAGTATTTAAAAGGCTGCAGGCAAAAATGAAAGATCAATTCTTAAAGCTGGTTTCAATACAAAGCTGAAATTATGAAGAAAGCATGCAATCAGGTGTGTGGTTTATATTTTCCAAACTGTATCTAAATTTTCCTGTAATCATCTTTTTACACTGACCATTTGATCAATACTTTTTATTTAAAGAGGACCTACAAAGTAGCAAAGAATAGATTCACTACTGATATATGCGAGAGGATCAGTTGTGTGGATTTGAGATGAACAAGTGTAAGACAGGTGTGATCTCGCTGTGATAGGACATCAATCCAATAAAGGAGTTTTAATGAACTTTGAATTGTGAAGGGCTGGAGAGCAGCAAACGGGAGTGAGAAGCAAGTACGCAATGGAAGTACACCAAAGAGATCGTCAAGAGGGACTGGTCATCAACAGCTAGTGACGGCAAGGTGACAAGTAGCACAAAGCCAAAGAGCAGAAATAATGAATGCCACTGGGAATACCTTAGGGATATGAAAGTACCAGAGTTGGAGTGGCTGCAGAGCCAACTGACGTACTGAAGTGTGCATACCTCTTCGGCTGTCTGCCTAACTGCAGCGCATAGGTTTATTCCCCTGAGAATATTAGAACATTAGAACAATTGAGATGAGAACAGGACAATCAGCCCAGCAAAGCTGACAAGTCCTGTCCACTTAAATCTTCCAAAATAACATCAAGTCTGTTTTTGATAATACCCAAAGTCCTACTGTCTACTACACTAATTGGTAGCTTTTTTCATGTGTCTATGGTGCTATGTGTAAAGAAAATTTCCTAATATTTTTGCGAAATTTATCCTTAACAAGTTTCTAACTGTGTCCTTGTGTTCTTGTGTAACTCATTTTAAGTAACAGTCTTGGTCCACTGCACTAATTCCATTCATAACTGTAAACACTTCAAACCTGTCTCCTCTTAATCTTCTTTTGCTTACACTGTCTTTTAATCATTCTTCATAGTTCCTCCCTTGTAGCCCTGGAATTAGCCTAGTCGCTCTTCTCTGGACCTTTTAAAGCACTGCTATGTCCTTTTTGTAGCCTGGAGACTAAAACTAAA
The DNA here is from genome assembly GCF_016835505.1 of Polypterus senegalus. Classification (NCBI taxonomy): domain Eukaryota; kingdom Metazoa; phylum Chordata; class Cladistia; order Polypteriformes; family Polypteridae; genus Polypterus; species Polypterus senegalus. The sequence goes on along the minus strand of NC_053158.1, from coordinate 59,754,870 downwards.
ACACAGTACTCCAGGTGAGGCCTCAACAGTGCATTATAATGCTTGAACATAACCTCATTGGACTTCTGTATTCTAAACATCATGCTGTACAACCTAACATTCTGTTAGCATTTTTAGGGCTTGTTTATCCTTCACACTCAGAATGCGCATCATGGCTGCCACACATTCCCAGCTTTCATTTGACGCATCCTCTGAGCACATCCTCAGAAATTAACACAATGCATGCACGAGTTGCAGTACCAGCAAAAAGTCAGGGGGCTCAGTGTGATGCAGTTAGAATGTAACGTCGGAGTCTCTGTTTACTATTTACATGTGACTGAAAGCCGCTTTGAGGATTGGTGGGGATCAATGTGCATGCTTTGATGTTTGATGAATGGTTCGATGTGGTGAAGCAAAATGCCGACATACAAATGCATTTGAGGTGCTTTTATATTCAAGCATCTTATATTCCCCACCGTAATGACACGGTACATTTTAAAGGTCTCACATATCTTCTGTGCCATCTTTTTTTTTTTTGCACCTTCAAAACAGCATCAGAATGTACGGCAGCGTATTTGAGCCACAGAGAAAAAAATTAGGGACATGGTGAAAAGGAGTATTTTGTGATTAAAGTGGATACTTCAGCTTTAATCTCGAAATATTCACTTTAACCTCGTAGTTTACTTTATCATTAAAGTAGATCATCGTAAATGTCATCTTAAAACCGACCCAGTTGTTATTTGCTAGGTGCTTCTGGGGCTTCCTCCTGACCTGACAGCAGCAATAGCCGCACAGAACACATTACATTTATGATATTCCAGCTCTCTGCACATTTAGAATCCCTAGATTTATACTTGATGACTTTCATCATGAAATGCATTAAACTATGTATGTTACATTTTACAGGTAAGTCGTTAACTTTATTTAAATAATGAATACGGATAATAATTACACTTGTTATGGCGGCATGGTCTGTCCAACAGGGAGTCACGTCCCTTGTGTTACCTGCCTGAAGTCTGCATATTTTCCTGGTGGGTTTCCAAAGAATGTACCGGTTTCATTCCAATAAAGTGACGATAGTGTATGTGTGTGCTTGTGTTCACCTTGCCATGAGCTGTTGCCCCATCCAGAGACTGTTTCAGCCTTGCGGCCAATGCTTGCAGGAAGGGGCACATGCCTGGATTGATGAATTTAATCATTAAACATCCTTTTCAGAGATATTGCGGCAAGGTGTCCTCGGAATGTAATGGGTGTTTCAGCCAATTCACAATACAGTGAAGCAGTACCTGTTCTCACTGCGATATCATCTCACACTGCCCCCTGTTGGAATTATCCAGAATTATGTAAAGTACACACGCAAGTATGAACAGTACAACGCTTGCGTAGCAGTCACGTCTACTGGAGCACGTATCATGTAAAGCATAAACCTGGCCTTACTGTCTTCTGAACAATGTATGAAAGTTGAGAGTATACAGTCCACTACAACTCCTAAATCCTTCTCATAAGGTTTACTTTCGATTTTCTGACCTCCCATTGTGTATTCCAACAGAAATTTTTTACTTCCAATATGTAATACTTTACATTTACTGACATTAAATTTAATTTGCCAAAAATCTATCTAAGCCTACATGCTGACTAAATACTGTACCAGTGTAATGACTCAACGGATTATAAATAATCTGTTAATCCACCTACACTGGTATCACCTCCAAACTTAACCAGCTTGTTACTTACATTCCTGTCAATTTTATTTATATATATTAAAAATAAAAGCAGTCCTAGCACTGACCCCTGTGGAACACCATTCTTAACATCCGCAAATTTTGATAAAGCTCCTTACACCATAACCCTCTGCTTCTTATGTCTGAGCCATTTTACACCCATATACAAACAAACCACACCCTAAACTCCCACTTCTTTTAGTTTGGTGCTGAACCTCTCATGTGGCACCTTAACAAATGCTTTCTCAAAGTCAAGATAAATAACATCATATGCTCCACTTTGATCATATCCTTTGGTTGCTTCCTCACAGAATTCCCTCTTTTGAACCCATGCTGACTATTCAGCAAAACTATTCAGCAAAACTCTTGTTCTTGCCATATGTTGCTCGGTCTCTCTCTTAATAATTGTTTCCATTAATTTACCTGTGATGCACGTTAAAGTTCCTGGCCTATAGTTGTTTTGATCTGCCTACTCAACTCTTTTATATAACGGGTTTATATTTTCCATTTTCCAGCCCTTCAGAATTTTCAGTGTACAGCCCTTCCCAAAAATGTGCGGACGTGGTGATTTGTTCGATTTCAGCCGATTTAATCTAAGCAGTACTTCCCCCCTCTACAATTTCTAAATGAAGCAATACCTTCTCTTAGTAGTAGTCCTTTCTACTGCTGAGAAGCTACCATCATGTTTTCATAAGCCCTATGATTCTCATTGGAGTTATAAATCTTAAACATGTTTTTTTCATTTGCAGCTTCTTTAACTTATTAACCCACTGCAGAAACCCACTGCAGAGTTTCTGAAATTTCTTACTAATTCCAAATTTACCTGCATTATATATAAAATGTTTATACACCCGTTTCACTGGTTCTCGAATGTCCCCATACTTAAAAGCTTATTCCAGTCTAACCTCCTTAGACTTTACCGCATCTATTAAAAATTTGCCCTATAAAACTCGAACTTAACAGTTCTAGTCTTTGCATTCACACTCATCCAAAACACTGAGAACTGTATTATATTATGGTCACTCGACTCCAGAAGTTCAATCACCTCTACACCCTTAATTCAATCCTGATTATTACAGAATACTAAATCGAGACAGGCATCACACCATGTTGGTGATTTAACATACTATGTTTAAAAACAGTCACTAATTACCTCTAAAAACTCGTATGCTTCACTATTTGCAAAGCTATCCCAGTTAATACTGAGGTAGTTACTCGTCCATGACTATAATATCTCCCTGTAAACTTGCCTTTTTAATATCATTAAAAAATATGAATGGAAATTACTGTCTGCATTGGGTGGTGTATACCACAATTCTAAAATAAGGCCTCTTTCCCTAATGATATTCAGATTTATCATACACTTGAAGAGGACTTGTGTTTAAATTCTGTTTGATATAAAAAGCAACCCCACCTGCTTTTCTATTCGGTTTATCCTTCCAAAAAATGTATACCCCTGTATGTTATACTCATCACCATCTATTTTTATTTAGCCAGGTTTCTGTTATTGCTATAATATAATTATGCTTGTCTACATAAAACTCCAATTCACTTGCTTGATTTTTGATACTTCTAGCATTACGGCAAGCTATTTTTAATGTGTTGCTCATTTTACTTTTGTATTTAAACTTAGGGTTGGAATTTACATTACTATGCATTTTTATTTTTATACTATTGTTTGTTTATTCATGCACAGCTCTAAAAACTTTGTCCTGTATTCAAACGGTGCCATCTTCCTCCTTGTGCTTCCTCCCTGATGCCCAGAGGGGACTGGGCGGTCTCATGGTCTGGAATCCCTACAGATTTTATTTTTTCTCCAGCCGTCTGGAGTTTTTTTTGTTTTTTCTGTCCCCCCTGGCCATTGAACCTTACTCTTATTCGATGTTAATGTTGATTTATTTTTTTATAATTATGTCTTTCATTTTTCTATTCTTTAATATGTAAAGCACTTTGAGCTACTGTTTGTATGAAAATGTGCTATATAAATAAATGTTGTTGTTGTTGTTGTGAGTGGACATTTCTTACGGGGTGCAATACTAAGAACTGCTGCCTTCCAATCAAGAGGTCACGGTTTTGATATCAGCGGCTTCCCAAATTTACCATTTTGAGTAGTGAGCGGCTCTTATTGTTTATATCATACAATAAAAACATACATTTGATTTGCGTTTGTAAATTTATAGTTAAAGTTAGCAGGTTTTTTTTTCAGTACGTTCAAGCTTCAAGCTTTCATATAAAGACGTGGTATAACAAACAAAATTGTTTTGTTACACCCCCTCTTTATTTGAAAACCATGTCATATCTTGTGTACGAATTAGACTGGAAAAACTGTGGACGTGGATATGAGTGGTGTGCGTGATTGAAAATGACTGTGGATGTCAATTTTTTTTTTATTCAGCTTTATTCTTGAGTGCTCCTGCTCGCGCTGAATTAGTATGCACCTTCTGATCCATGATGTCAAAGAAGCACTGACAAAAAAGAGAGACTTAGGTAGATATGACATTTGGAATAATTCATTTTATGACCTGCAAGTATTGTACATTTCGGAAAACGTTGTTGCACTAATGCAACACTATATTCATTTGCATACCTTCATGCGTTGTAGTCACAACGTTTTTTTTTTTTCCGATCTTGGCCAGTGTTCACATGTGATGCATGTTGGTATTCCTTTTGAACTTCAGGAGATGCAGAGGACATGACAGTGCAGAGAGGTCAGTTCTGCGCTATATACAATCATCAGATTTAAATGTTAACAGTTCCCACACACACCCAAGGACCTTCTTTACGACATGTATATAAAGTGTGAAGCCTGAAGTTCAAATATCAAATAAACACTTTCACAAAAGGTACAAGTATAAAAAAACAAGTGTGCTTTTATTCAAGAATATAACCAAAGCAAAAAGAAAGCAGGTTGATCTGGCTGTTATGTAAGGTGATTGGCAGAATGATGCCGGACCTTGTCCTGTATTGAAACGGTGCCATCTTTTGCCTTTACGCCTGGTGCAGCTGCATTGTTCTTATATGTGAGTGGGCGTTTCTTGCGAGGAGGGCTTCTGTTCTCTTTCTCAGATCTGTGTTCACCTCTGTTATAGCACATCTTTTATTTGAAAACAGCAGTGTCAGATCGGAGCGAGCATGAACACGACAGAGAGAATAAAACTGAATAAAAAAATGCTAAACTTTACAAGAACCATACATTTACTCTGTCTGTTACAAACTCAAATCAAATATATTCTTTTATTGTATAATAGTAAGAATAAGAACAGCTCACTACTCAAAACGTTTACTTTGGGAGATGTTAAGACTCAAACCCAGGATCTTCTGAATAGCAGTCGGCAACTCTAACTGCTGTACTACCAAAGAAGCTAGGATGACAAACAACACTAACCCGATTTCTTTTTCTTCAGTTATAGTCTTGGGGGAAAAAAGCGCATTGGTTCCGTTATATTTGTACCTTTTGTGAAAGTGTTTCTTTGATATTTGGAATTCAGGCTTCACACATTATACATTTCAAGTGTACATTTTGTCTATTACTAAAACATGAAAAAAGTTTCTGTTTTAACGATGTGTTAACATAGATCGTTGTAGACACGGAACACACATGAAACGCAAGTGTTCCAAATAATGATATAGTATTTATAAAAGGTGTCATTTCAGACTTGAGCTGAGAAAACTGTGCGGGGTGGGGGGATGCGATAGCAGGCTGCTTTCTGTTTGCTGCTTATCAACACATTTAAAGGACAAAAGCAGCTGACGGAGAGGCACAAAGTGTTTTAAGGTGGGACGGATCTACGAGTTTTTTCATAGGCTCTGGTAATTCTAGTGTTAAACAATCCAAGACTAACCTACTCATACTTCACCCCAACACATTGGTTTCCCTGTGGTTCAGATGCAACCCATCATGGCAGAACAGGTCCCATCTGTTCTAAAAGGAGTTCCAATGCCCCATAAACCTACTCTTTTAACTTACACCAAGATTTGAGACACACGTTAAGCCTTCTAATCCCCTTATTCTTACCTGGACTAGCATGTGGCACAGGCAGGACATCAGAGAAGACTACCTTGTCAGTTCTGGTCCTGAACCTTGAACAATACTCTTTGAATTTTGGATAGTAGAACTGACAGACTATCCTTATGTATGTCATTTGTTCCAACATGGACAATGATAACTGGATCCACTCCTGCCCCAGCCAAGGTCTGCCACCTATGCACCTGGAAGGCAACATACTGTGCGAGACTCTGTCGCTGGAGAAAACCTGTGCTTCAATCCCCTTAATGATTGAGTCCCCAACTATCACCACCACCTGTCTTTTTGGGAACTGGTTTTGAGGGTCGTCTCATTCCTGCCTACCACTTCAGAATCTTCAGGGACACAGTCCCACTCCACAAGAACCTGAAAACAGTTTGACACTTCTGATTCTGGAGCCATCCCCATAAAACTTAGCATCCAACAGGACTTGCATTGCACTGGCCTGGTTATTAAAATTTGACTTTGGATTACTAAAACTGATAAAAATTGTTTTTTAATACATGATTTCACTTAAATGTTAAAACTAAAAAATTTAGGCTAAAAAAATAAACAGCAGCTAGTTATTTTACTCCTTTTGGCATATTAAGTTCCTGTAATATTCTTCCCCTCAATTGCCTGCTGTTTGTCTTTCTATGAGGTTAACTTTATTTTTTTCTGTATGTTCTCCTAACTTTGCATCCCTCTTTTTCCATACTTAATAAAAGCTTCCCACTCACATCATTTGTATTCCTTCATATTTATTAACCCTTACGCTTTTGCCCTCTTAACTGCCCTACTTTCCTGAGAACTGTTCAACCTAGTACATATTTTTAATACACTCTTTCCTTCTTACTATGAAAGACTCGCTTACTGAATATCCGCTACTAGTTTATTTCTTGAGCAGTTGCCACCTGCCTACATACCATGGAGCCCTTTCTTCTCTTTACTGCTTTGAAGTTAGTCGTTGCCTTTTTTCCCTCATTAAGGAATCATTGCTTTTGTTACTTTCTGTTGCTATGACGCTGTTATTTACTTTGACTCTGTGTCAGCTACTGCTGCTTACTGACCTGCCTTGCTGATACAAGTATGAAAACAAATAACATGAACAAGTACAAGTAACGCTATTCCTAACCCACCCAAACAATCAGTTGCTTTTGCTCCAGTGTAGGTGAAAATAAAAAGCCAAAAATAACTTCTAAAGAGAGAAAATAGCTTTAAAAATTCTTACACGGTTCCTTAGCTGCAAACAAAACACAATTTTTTTAGGAGCAAAATGTATTTTTTTAATTAACTCTCACACCCGAGAACATAAGACTCTTTAGCAGCTTCTCTTCTTTTCACAAGGATTTTGTCAGCACATCTTTTACGGTTCAGTCTCTAATCAGTATGTCTCTTTCAGTGAAGTCTCTCTATTATATAAAAAAATTCCTGGGACGAGACGTGACTTTTTCAGAGAGATACTTTCAAGTCCCGCAAGACAAGACTTTTTGCCAAGAGATTTAATCACACCCGGGGCTGGAAATAAAAGACACAGAGTATATGACAAAGTAGAACGTCGTAAAGAGGTTCCAAAATGTTGGCGATACACATGCAGCAGGCTAGAGACAATGAAAATACTAAAATATGAACGTCTCAAAAAATGATAGTAAAAATCGCATTAGCGCAAACCAACTGAAATTATTACTTTGTGAAATAACGGAACAGCGAGATGGAATATATTGTTCAGATTTAAACTTTAAGTCAGAGACTTGTAGATTGTGTTGCCATCAGGGAAAAGTAGTGTTTCTTCCCAATAAAGAGGCATATCTGAAAGAATTAAAAGATTTGTTATTTGGTGAAAGTGAAATCCACATATGCGAGCGGCAGAGAGGTGAAGTGGATGGCGTGTAGCACAAGCCGGGGGGTTGGCAAGCAAACCGAGCAGGGGGCGAAGCCCCCTTAAGTTTATTTAAATAAAATAATTTAGAGAAAAAGTGGAGATTGTCTCTGCAGAGAACAAACTCTAGCTCTACATGCATAAGGCAATCAACCATTCAGCTTAATCTTTCATCGATCACATTTATCTCATTTAAAATTGTCCAAAATTTATCCATAGCAAGATCCAACCTGCGAGCATTGCAGTGTACTTTTTTTAAAATATGGCAAGATTTAATTAATAAAATTTCAGAATAAGCATTCATATACTGTTTTGTTAGGTCTTGTCTTTTTTGTTCCAGATTTCTTTAACTTTGATATTTTTTGTTCTTAGTTTGACTTTGAAGTCATTTATTGAATAAGACCTGCTTGATTGCCTGCAATGTTATTTTCTTAAAATAAAAAATAAAAACTAATTTAAAGGAATACATTTAATGATTAGCTTTACTGCTTTCCAAGATTTTACCAGATTTATTCTCTGAGCTGATTTGAATATTTTATGTATGGACCAGTTTAATTTATTCATTTGCCAATTTGCACAACAAACATAACCTTTTTGAACCTTTCAAACAAAAGATCTATATTTTACCTCCCTCATTTACTATTGTGTCCATCCTCAGTTTAATGAACTACTAATGGGTCAACCACCCGTCTGAGGGTCGGGTATGACCTGGCACGGAGACCACTTAACAGAATTCCAGGAAGCCCGAGTTTATCGTACCACTGTTGGAAGCAGACATGAACAGTGCAACAGCCAGTAACAATGAGCTCTCACTGACCTTGCTTCATATTGATCCAACTTGAAAATTTGGCAGGGGGAAACTAGACTACCATCTGAACAAAAGAATTACAAGATCGGTGATCAGAAGGGGAACCAAAACTAAGTGGTGTGAAAAATGTGCATTAGTTAGTGAAAATTGGGAAAGACCTCATGGAAATGTTCAAAAGCACAATATTGTCTGCGTAAACAGAAAGTTTCCAGGAGATTAACCTGTATGCGGGAAATCAGCAAAACCTCGAAAAGGTAAGTAGATGGTCCATATTCATTAGGACCATAATATTATTAGTAGCTTATAGTTTATGTCCAGTCTAAGACTAGGATAATTTATTAGTTCTGGAAATTATTTTTTCAGTACAAGGAAATAGTATTCTCTCTTTCTGAAGGGAGTGAAGCATACAATTTTAATACGATAATCTGTAATCCTTTTAAAGATTTCTGACATTAAACTGAAGTGTCACATTTTTTTGCTGTTATTTGGCAAAGAATAAAAATCTTTTTAAAAGTATACTTTATAAATGGGAATAAATAGTTCAGAGTATATTCATAAATATATTCCCATTTTTAGATCATGGCACAACTTTTGAAATTTATTTATTTTTTTTTTTTTACACATACCTTAAGCAGTAGGACACTGGTCATAACCTCCATGTACAACTTGCTTTGGTCTGGCATCCCTTGAATTAGCCATCCATCTATTTCCACACCTGCTTATACAGAGCTGCTCCCTTGAACTTGCCTGGCACAGTAACTTATTAGGCAATCTGACAATGTAGAGAAACAGAAATATTTAAAGTAATGCTGTGTGTTCTCTAACCCAGAAAAGTTTTAAGGGACTACTTTTGCTATGTGTACTTTTTCTTCTTGAATTTTGACCACTATTTCTGGTTTTTCATGTGTGGCCTGTGAATGCTTTTCAATTTGATCTACAGTCTGTTTTCTAACAATTTACATTACTTTATCTGTTCTCACTTGTCTTTGAGTTTAAATTTGAATACTATAGCTTCTCAAACTTCTGCAATACGACCCCAACACAACCAGCCTGAGACATTCAAACAAATATGGACCTTTACTGTTTTTCTTAATATGTAGTGCACGTGCATTTGTGTTTTATCAAAGTAATTCAACTGATATATGTAGGCCATAAAAAAAACAAAAATTTCTCATGTTTGCCATTTTTGTACAGTACTCAAATAAATTCGCTTGTCATAAAACAAACAGTTTTAGACAGCAATTCTTATATTTGCTTCTATCTGCTACATGAGAATAAAAATAGGTTTCACAGCAAAACTGCATTTTCACATTATCATGTACCAATTAATGAAGGGCTTCTATGATTTAATTTCTTAATGCAAATATAATTTTATATCTCACTAATGGTTTACAAAACAAACAAACAAAAAAAAACATGCACACACACACACACACACAATGGTAGAAAAGTGCCTGCAGCAGTTCATAATTAGATGCATGTTACTAAAAATCAGAAAACAGAAAAGCAAGAAACCGCCACATAAGAAAAATGTCCACCATGAATTGTAATTGCAAATAAAATGCAGTTCTATTTTCCATTCTTGAGGTGAATGCTATGTACTTCACAGACGTTTCGGAAAGAGTAATTTTATTTGCTGCAGTACTTTCTTTGCTTATGTATATTTAATGCTTTCAATTTTCTTTGCACTCAGAATAAGTTTCTTTCTTTCACACATAAATCAAGAAACTATGGTTTAATAGCAGTAATGTGTGGGAGACATGTCTGGAATTATAACCATTCAAACCACTATGATGTTTTTCACAGATGAACAGACTACATCATGAATAAAATGTGATTGTTAAGAGGTAACCAACATTTAACAAACAATATTCCTTTATGCAGATCTGATCCAAATTTAGATTAGATTAATTTTACAAGATCTCTGGGTTTAAAATTCATTTGTATAAAAGGTGAGCATTCTGCTGTTAACTCACTAGCATGCCAGACTACAGTATATTAGAGCCCTTTCTTCTAAATTTCTTAGAATTGTTTAGGTATTTGGGGATTATAGTTATAAGGAAATTTAAAGATCATTTTAAAATCAGTTCCTGCAGCTTGATGGAAAGCATGACACGAGATGCAAATAGATGATCAAATGTCTAGGGTTCTGCAGTATGTAGAATTCATATTGTTAAAATGAATATCGTTCCAAAACGCATTTCTTTTTCAGAGTATTCTCATATTTACTGACTAATCTCCCTTTAAAATGCTTGGCTTAATAAACTTTATATATGGTAGGAGAAAAGGGAACATATTAAAAGGATGGCAATGCAAAGATCAAAAACAGAGAGTGGCATGGACTTCCAACTGTACTACTAGGCTGTGAATATTAATAATTTGAGATAAAAGGAGGAAGATACCAGGAACACACCTGTTCAATTGATCCTGGAAAGAAAATTATGTAAAAAATACATCTTTATATCACCTACTTTGTGCTACAATATTTAATCATTTCAAGTATTTAATATTTCAGCAATTTACTAGTAAACTGATTGTGTTTACTGGAACTTTCAGAGATATTTACATAGACAATGTGCTTACACACTTTGACCAATCTGTTGTAGATATGGAATTCATTCAACACAACTATTATTCTGTTTACAAGTCAGGAAATTTGTTAAAAAAGAATCTGTCTAACTTCCTTAATTCTCTATCAATGTCCACACTTGAATATACTTGATGTAGTAATGAGGAGGATATATGAAGTGTTCATGGATTAACTAATGTCAAAGTATTTAATACTAAATTGCTATTTAGTAATGCTGGGATATAGACCTGTCTATATTGATTGTTCACAAAATCCATTCTTAAATAATTTGTGCAAAACTCAATGCAATTCATCTTGAATTTGAACACTGGACCCACCTTTCCAGATTAACATGACTTAAAACATTCAGTAACATGGATTAGATGTAGCTCCAAATGGCTTTGACCTCAGTAGGTCATTTGCTTTGGACTGTCCAAAAATATAAGCAAATACATTTAACCAAAAACATCTAATTTAGCAGACAGTGCTGAATTTACAAACATTCCAAATCCTCTTACAATAGAGTTGAAAGTATTGTGGGAAACCAGTTTATCATACATTTTAAAACACAATCATCTTGCTCAAATAGAAAAATTCTAATACACTTTCCATTATTAAGTGGAAAGCAATACATACCGAAAAGTAATTATATATATTTTTTTATTTTATTTTTTTTTTTACTTGGAATCAACTGCACAGAGTTCCGTTAGAATCTGGCAAGAAATTATTAATGTTATTCCACAGTAAATGTGCTGGGTTCCTGCCAAAATCTTTGTTTATCTCCTGTTGTTTTAGTCAATATGAATAAGTATAATATAATGGGTTTTTTGTTACTACTTAGCTTGACTGTTGTATTGTAATTCATCTATTGTAATGCATACATCTATTAAAAAAAGCAAACATTACTTAATGAAATGAACTTCCAGAGCATTTTTAATTAAGGTGAATGAAAGTTGCACTAAATTACCAAACAAAACATTTAATATGTTGGTACATTGGTACTCGTTTCAATAATTCTGAGCTCAAGACCAAGTGTTATAAGGTTTTCTCACACCTACACAAAAACAAAACAAAGTTCTTAAAAAGTATGTATGTGTGCCATGAAAAACTTTACAAACATAGGCATTTACATCATTATTTAATGAATATTTAAATATAAAAATGAGAAACCCAATTTAAAAAAATCCTCTACTAACTATTATGGGACACAACTTTATCCTTTTACTTTCATCAGAAAATTTGAAAACTAAAATTGTGTGAATTTTGATCTTGAAAGAATATTAATGCTGATAATAGTAATATAGTAATCAATTGTCTTGTATTTTGCTCTGACTTTAGAACAGAAATGTGGGCATTCCTTGAACCTAGTTTAGCAAGTAAGCCTTGATTGATTTGTCATGCTGAGCTTACTTCAACAGGTTTCAGCAAGTCATCGTTGTTAATCAATCACACTAACTGTCATCCCTTAGACTGCTCTTTAACTGGGCTGAAGATGAATCTTAGCATAGAGTTATGGCTTGAAACTCCAAACAGATCCTCAGTGGAAGGTTACAAAATGTGTTTACTAATATTGATGCATTCTGTATTACATTATTATTTAAATTCCTGGTATATTCTTCACAAAATAAAATAGTAAAGCTTTACTTTCAACTAAAACAACAAAAATTTAAAAATATATCACATATCAATTATTAAGTCACTCATCCTCATTACTCTGTCAATGACAGGCAACAGGAAAATATACAACAATAATGTTTATCAAGGTGTAATCCCTAAAGTTAAAATCACTCATTATACAAAGTACACTATAAGTGTGTGGGCATGCCTCCAAATTATTCAGATGTGGTATTTCATTGATAACAGGTGCATAAAATCAAGCATATACTCATGCAGTCTCTGTAAGTACAACGGGTGAAACTTAAGGGTGACTTTAAACATGGCATTGTCACAGGATGCCACTTTTGCCACTAGTCAGTACATGAAATTTCTGCTCTGCTAGATCTGCTCCTTGGATTGTAAGTGTTATTACTGGCAAGTGGAAGTGTCTAGGAGCAGCAGCAGCTCACTCACAAAATGACAGATCACATAAATTCAAAGAGCAGGGCCGGCAAATGTTGAAACATGCACTGTACCTTCTGTTTTATCGCTCAGAACAGAGTTCCAAACTGGTTCAGGAAACAGCACCATCACAAGAACGGGAGATTCATGAAATGGGTATTTATCGCCAAGCAGCTGTACACAAGCCTGAGATTACCATGCTTGATGCAAAGTGTTGACTGGAGTGGTGTAAAGCACATTGGACTCTGGAGCACTGGAAACATTTTTTTTCTGGATTTGGCAGTCTGAAGGATGAATTTGGGATTGGCAGGTGCCAGAAAAAAAATAGGACCACAGAGTGTACTGTAAAGTTTGTTAGAGGAGGAATAATAGTCTTGGGTGGTTTTTCAGGGTTTGGGTTAGGATACTTGGTTCCAGTCAAGGACGCTTAATGAACTCCTTTGAGATGTATTAGACTGTGAATTGACGCAAAGTATTTTTTTCCAATCCCTGTACCTTACCTCACAAATGCCCTTTTGGTTGAATGGGCACAAGTTCCCACAGACACACTCCAAAATATTTCAGAAAGCCTTCAGAGAAGGATGGAAGCTTTTCTATATGCAGGGGGGGGAACTGAATTTCCAACAAACTCAGGTGTGATGGCCAGGATTCCACAACCTTCTTGCCATATATTAATCCTAAATCAATAAATGTCTAAGTAGCACAGAAATCTTTATAGTAATATAATGTACAAGTAAAAATGCCACAGTTTTTGGATCAACTGCCATGTGCCCCTTTTCTTAAGGATCTTACTGAAATGTGAGCTTGTGTACTACATCGAGCTTTTAATTACCAACCCAAATAATGATTAGAAAGACACCCCCTTTTCATTTTTGATATCATGACAAAATGTGTATGTACATAATAATAACAAAAAATATCTCAAATAGATTCAATAGCACAACTCGATAATTTCATTCAGCCTCTTTCTTCTTATTATAATATTCCATATTGTTCTCTTTCACTGGAGAAATATTAAAAAGACAAAATGTTTTATAATTGAGAACCTGCCAGTATAATAGAAACATTATAAAAACTTACAAGAATATTCTGGTACCCATACTCATAAATTGCATATACTGTAGATGTTTGTGGTTTGAATCAGTGCATGCAATGTAACTTTTCTTTCAACAGCCCTGTATGATCATACATGGCATGCTTATTCCTTGAAAATTCGAGGGATAAGATAACAATGGCAAACAATCCAAGTTATTTTTTTACATCACCAGCAAAAACTATTAAAGGACGGCACAAGCCCCATGGTATTTCCTGTTAGCTAAAGATTAGCAAAACCAACTTTATATGAAAAAAGTTGAAGCCATACATTGACAAATTTACTCACAAATCAATGTACTTAGTTTGCTATAGATTGCTACACAGCCTTTCTCACTTTCTTAATAGTGGTCACATCTCCTATTTGTGTTATCAAAAGATGAAGTATTGCATCTCATTCAGCCCTTCAAAATGGACTACCCTTGTCGTAGTAACATTTTATTATATTTCACAGCAATTAAATAAAACTATTCCAAACTAAAGTAATAGGCACACAATTTGTAGAGGCTGCACTCTCCTCTGTGTTTTTTGAATCATGATGAATATTTGACAATTGTTTTATGGGTTTCCTTCAATATCACAAGTGCACACATAATCATGGATTGCCTAAACCTGTCTTGACTGTGCAAAGTAAAAATAACAGGACCAGAAGATAGGCAAGACAAATATCACAAAGAAAATTCCAAAAAATCAAGCTGAATATAAAATGCAAAAATAGAATTTCTTATTTGCTCAACTCAAACTCCTTAAATCAATGGATATAACTACTAATACAGTGAGAGGTTTCCATTTTTGGTATCAAAGTACTGGACACAATGGTGTTGTCATTTGGTAGCAATGTGGCTAACAAAAAGTACATAAGAACCACCAAAAATGGACATGCTCACAAAACAGCAAAAATTTTAGGGCAATAAGGTCTTAAATTCACAAACATAAAATAACTGTATTCCATATTTTGCAAAATTAAAAAAAAAAGAAAAGAAAGAAAATATGTGGCACAAAACTTGAGCCAAATAAAAAAATACCCCAGTTCATAACAGTGATCACCATGGAGCTTTATTCATACGTTTGGACTTCTACTGGATATTCACATAGTCTTCTCTGGTTAAGGAAAAAAATGTTCAATTTCCAGAGCCTCAAAAAAGCTGTCTATACTGTTAAATTAAACAAACCTTGCCTTGTTCGTGCATACAACACATTCTGTCATCAATTTTCTGATCCCCCAGTTTGGTTTGACAACATTGGCTTTTTTTTTTTTTTCTGGACAAACAGTATGCTAGGACTCGACGAGGAACAGAAGTTTGATCATTTTCATTATCAAATTAAAGCAGTAAAAAATAATCAATTAGGAAGCAGACCCCTGGTCCTTAATGCAACCAAATTTTCTGACTTTCCAGAATGTATAAGGAGTTTTTCATCCTGGTTGATCATCAATAAGCAGAATACTTACAGTAGATTATGAATGATAGCCATCATTGTTCTTCTAATATGTTTTGGCTTCTGTAATTTGCCTCACACGAAGCAGATATCACTACTCTTTTTTTCTTTCTGCCATAACATGTTCTCAATCAGTTTGATGCAAGAACGAACCGATCCCTGATAACTGGAAATATGGAAATTACCCACATTTTTTGCTTCACCAGAGAAAATCAGGTCATAAGCTTTTGATTAAGGCCAAGATCAAGGTGCTAGCCCCAGTGTGACAGACTGACACAACCTATACCATTTTTAAATAAACATGTTAACCAAAATATGAAATTAACAAAATAAAGAGCCTTTATGTACATTTCAAAAACAGTAGAAGAGCAGAAAATAAATACATCAGAAGGTCATTAATTACTAATATACAAAATAAAAGAATGCATTAAGACAACAGAATAAGATCATGCATTTAACAATAGACAACTGTAAAAAAATAAGGCCCACAAGCACTCAACATAAAATCAAAACATATGAGAATCTGCAAATTATAAACTAAAAAGATTTGTCCAGTTTGCCCAAAACCACGTAAGCTAATTACAGCTTCAACCACTAGCATGTAGCATAAACCACAAACCATCAGAATCAAGAGAGAGAAAGAGAGAGAGAGAGAGAGAAGAGAGTTCACTACAAAAGGAAAACAATCAAAGGAGGACAGGGTAAATGCCAATAATGGGCGGAATGGCTCTGCATACTCTAGTACAGGGTTATTCAACTAAAATCTAAAAGAGTTCCAATTAGAGAAAATTTCTTGAAGAAATGGTCTGAAAGATCATGTTGTCTAACTATTTAGTATTATATGTACAGGTGTCGGTCATAAAATTAGAATATCATGACAAAGTTGATTTATTTCAGTAATTCCATTCAAAAAGTGAAACTTGTATATTAGATTCATTCATTACACACAGACTGATGTATTTCAAATGTTTATTTCTTTTAATTTTGATGATTATAACTGACAACTAATGAAAGTCCCAAATTCAGTATCTCGGAAAATAAGAATATCAATTAAGACCAATGCAAAAAAAGAATTTTTAGAAATGTTGGCCAACTGAAAGGTATGAACATGAAAAGTATGAGCATGTACAGCACTCAATATTTAGTTGGAGCTCCTTTGGCCTGGATTACTGCAGCAATGCAGCGTGGTATGGAGTCGATCAGTCTGTGGCATCTATGAGAGCCCATGTTGCTCGGATAGTGGCCTTCCGCTCTTCTGAATTGTTGGGTGTGGTGTATTGCATCCTCCTCTTCACAATACCCCATAGATTTTTTATGGGGTTAAGGTCAGGCGAGTTTGCTGGCCAATCAAGCACAGGGATACCATGGTCAAGCACAGGGATACCATGGTCCTTAAACCAGGTTCTGGTAGCTTTGGCACTTTGTGCAGGTGCCAGGTCCTGTTGGAAAATGAAATCTGCATCTCCATAAAGTTCGTCAGCAGCAGGAAGCATGAAGTGCTCTAAAACTTCTTGGTAGATGGCTGCGTTGACCTTGGAACTCAGAAAACAAAATGGATCAACACCAGCAGATGACATGGCACCCCAAACCATCACTGACTGTGGAAACTTTACACTGGACCTCAAACAACGTGGATTCTGTGCCTCTCCTCTCTTCCTCCAGACTCTGGGACCTTGATTTCCAAAGGACATGCAAAATTTACTTTTATCAGAGAACATACAGTAACTTAGGACCACTCAGCAGCAGTTTTGTCTTTAGCCCAGGCGAGACGCTTCTGTCTCTTGTTCAACAGTGGCTTGACAGAAGGACTGCGACAGCTGAAACCCATGTCTTGCATACGTCTGTGCATGGTGGTTCTTGAAGCACTGACTCCAGCTGCAGTCTACTCTTTGTGAATCTCCCCCACAGTTTTGAATGGGTTTTGTTTCACAATCCTCTCCAGTGTGCGGTTATCCCTATTGCTTGTACACTTTTTTCTACCACATCTTGTCCTTCTCTTCACCTCTCTATTAATGTGCTTGGACACAGAGCTCTGTGAACAGCCAGCCTCTTTAGCAGTGACCTTTTGTGTCTTGCCCTCCTTGTGAAAGGTGTCAATGGTTGTCTTTTGGACAACTGTCAAGTCAGCAGTCTTCCCCATGATTGTGTAGCCTACAGATCTAGACTGAGAGACCATTTAAAAGCTTTTGCAGGTGTTTTGAGTTAATTAGCTGATTAGAGTGTGGCACCAGGTGTCTTCAATATTGAACCTTTTCACAATATTCTAATTTTCCGAGATACTGAATTTGGGACTTTCATTAGTTGTCAGTTATAATCATCAAAATTAAAAGAAATAAACATTTGAAATACATCAGTCTGGTGTGTAATGAATGAATCTAATATACAAGTTTCACTTTTTGAATGGAATTACCGAAATAAATCAACTTTGTCATGATATTCTAATTTTATGACCGGCACCTGTAAGTAGCCTAGTAGTTGTATTAGCATCTGCATGTAATCAATACCAGACTTTCAAATTAAATGAGTTCAGTACAATTCAAAAACTTTTTGACAATATTTATTGTCACATAAAGAACTGAACAGGTCTATATGACTGCAGATATGTATAATGTTCTCTCACAGTATATAATGTTCTTAAATTTATTAAATAAAAGTAGGGCTGCATTTCAAAATAAGACAAGATAAATAAAATGTGAAAATTGTGCATGGTTAAATAAAGTGCTTAACTTTTGAAAAATAAATGTAGAAAAAGCTTGAATTTCCCCTTTTCTGTTTTACATCTTAACTCAACAGTCACAAACAATTTTACAGATAATAAATCTCAACACATCTTAACAATTATACAGTTTTAAATGCTCACTTTCTTCCCCTCTTATATTTATCTCCCCACTTTTTTGCTGAGTGAGAGAATTGAGCTCTAGCTTGTCCTGCCAGGATTTTAAACCTGGGCTTGAATGGAGTTAGAGCCATTCATTGGTGAGCCTAGAACGATATTTAGTTTTGATTATGTTTATTGATGAGAAAGCTGCCTCGCAGTTATGTGTGGAGCCAAACATGGTCAAGATGTTCAAGGCTACTTTTCTCAGACATGCACATACAATTGGTCTGTGCATTTCCACATCCACTAAAACATTACCGTAAAGGACTACAAAAGCTGCACCTGCTAAAATAGAAGCGCCCCATCAGATTTTAAATCATATCCTTCTGTTTTGGCTATAAGTCTGGATCCGTATGAGACAGCTTCTGGGTCCGGACCCGGACTGCGGTCCGCCCGTTAGTGATCTCTGCTCTAGTACATGCCTTTCACTTGAGAAATGTACTTGGCTGCTCTTTTCTGCTCACGATTTAGTCTGTTTTGCAGCATAATACAAGAAATATGTCTTGGTAAAAAGTTCAGAATAATGTGCATTTATTCGTAATAAACAGCTTTTACAATCCTGTGTATAATCTCTTTAGCCTTTAAATTGCTTTAGCAAACAGTCATGCAGATATGGATTCAGCAGTTACCAAGTTATTGCCAAGATATAGAGCTACCCATTTCCCCATCTCTTCATATGAACTAACAAATACCTCAGTTTTAATGTTAATCATTATAGCATTTTGATAATTTTTTTAATTATGTATTAATTTATATATTATCAGTTTAATAATTCATCTTCTTCCAGCTGCTCCCATTAGGGGTCACCACACTGGATCATCCATTTACATATTGTCCTGTCCTCTGCATCTTGCTTCGTTACTCCTATCACCTGCATGTCCTCTCTCACCACATCCAAACACATTCTCATAGGCCTTCCTCTTTTACTCTTGCCTGGCAGCGCCATCCCTAGGATCCTTCTCCCAAGATAAGCAGCATCTCTCCTCTGCACATGTCCAAATGAATGCAATCTCACCTCTCTGACTTTGTCTCTAAACCATCCTACCTGAGCTGCCCTTCCAATGAACTCATTCATTCCTTATCCTGTCCATCCTCGTCACATCCAATGCAAATCTTAACACCTATAACTCTACCAAATCCAGGTTTGTCTTCTGTCTTTTTGTCAGTGTCACTGTCTCCAACCCATAGAACATAGCTGGTCTCACTACCATCTTGTAGACCTTTCCTTTCACTCTTGATGAATAAATCATTCCTGACACCCCCCCTCCCAATCTACTCTTCCTGCACTCTCTTCTTCACCTCTCTTTCACACTCCCTGTACTCTGAACTATTGATTTGAATTATTTACAGTGGCATGCACAAGACTGGGAACCTTGCTTAAAATGTGTTACTGTGAATACTTAAGTGGGTAGAAGATAAACGATTACCAAAAAGCATAAAAGTTAAAGATGACACATTTCTGTTCAGCATTTTATGCAAGATTAGTGTATTATTTTTGTTTTGTATAATCATACAGTGAAAAAAGGAAAGGGGCACCATGGAAAGGTTTGGGCACCTCAAGATATCTGAGGCCTCAGGTAACTTTTACCAAGGCTACAAGAAAATAGCAAAGCATTCTCAGGTAGCCATTTCCTCAGTTCATAATGTTATTAAGAAATGGTAGTTAACAGGAATGGTGGAGGTCAAATTGAAGTCTGAAAGAACTACTCGTTGGTTTGCTAGAAAGGCAAATAAAAAGCCACATTTGGTGGCAAGAGACTTTCAGAAAGATTTAGCAGACTCTGGAGTGGTGGTGCACTGTTCTACTGAGAAGCAACATCTGAACAAATATGACCTTTATGGTAGATTCAGCAGAAGAATACCTTGTCTGCGTTCTAGCCACAAAATTTAGTACCTGACATTAGCAGATGAATATTTAAACAAGCCTGATACACTTTGGAAACGACACTATCCTCATCTTCTTGATCTCCAACATCATCCTACAGACCACCATTAT